>NC_086101.1:80091592-80766592 GCF_963921235.1 Mobula hypostoma | reverse complement strand
TACAATGACCAATTAGCCTACCCAATACATCTTTGGACTGTGAGACAAACTGGAGCACTCAGAAAAAGCCACACACTCCATGGGGAGGACATCCAGAGACTTATTACAGATGATGCTGGAATTTAACTCCAAACTCTGATGCCACGAGCTGTAATAGTATCACCCTAATTGCCTCACTACCATGACACCCACCAAAGTATTAATAAATATTATGTGACAAATTAATCACTGCGTAATTACTCTCATCAGCTTTATCTGATACCACAAAGATCTCATTCATTCTTATCAAATAGGGTGTACTGTAGCTTTTATATATTAACCCATACTTTTCCAATTCTTGTCCCAGTTAGCCAGTCTGCTTTGGGTGAAGCATTCCCAAACTGGATGCCTTGTGCTTTATATAATAATATTAGGCAACCTTCAGTCTCGTGAGACCATGGATTTGCATCTTGGAAGGTTTCCAGGGCGCAGGCCTGGGCAAGATTGTATGGAAGACCAGCAGTTGCCCATGCTGCAAGTCTCCCCTCTCCACGCCACTGATGTTGTCCAAGAGAAGGGCACCAGGGCTGATACAGCTCAGCACCGGTGTCGTCGCAGAGAAATGTGTGGTTAAATGCTTTGCTCAAGGACAAAACATACTGCCTCAGCTGAGGCTCCAACTAGCGACCTTCAGATCCCTAGTCCGACACCTTAACCACTTGGCCACGCGCCTTATATAGTGAGAGCTAATGCTAAGGTACTGCTGGGATAGGTTCCTAATCTTATCCCAGAGGTACCTTCATAATTTGATGTGTGGATGTTAGATGGTAATAGAATTGGTTTGGCTGCAAGTACTCCCGCTGTCTTTAAATTGGTTCAAATTTACATTGGAAGGTCAGCCTCTTTAAGAAAACAATCAAGGTGTAGCCATATTTCAACATGAGAAAACATCCTTATTAAAGTGTCAGTGATAATTATTGTAAATATTCAGTTACAACAGAAAGTCATTAACATTTTAACAAATATTCAAACTGATAATCTAACTATTACATTACAGGCCAACTCTATGAGTAGAACAATGTACAAATCACACTGTAGAAAGATGTGATGCTCTATTGCTGAAAATAAAATGAGGCCAAAGAATGCGTGGAAACTTACTGTGCATTGATGTCCTCACAGAATTATTTATCTTCAATTCTGTGCATGCTATGGTAATAGAGAAAGGGAGACTCATGTAACGATCAAACATGCACTTCATGATCGGCAGAGTGGACAAGGAAAATGTATAACCTGGTCTTCTTCCCATCAACTTATACAGTGGATTCCAGTTAATTGTTACACATTGGAACCAGTACATTTTGGTCCAATTAAGTGGCTGCCCCAAATAGCCAAGGTTTCATGGAAATAGGTTAAATGGTATAAAAAAAGATTAACTACCATCTAACTGAGTAATAAATTATGTATATAAATGAAATTCAGAACAAATTAGAAGACTATCAATATGTGAACAACAGGAATTCTGCAGATGCTGGAAATTCAAGCAACACACATCAAAGTTGCTGTTGATCCAGGCAGCATCTGTAGGAAGAGGTGCAGTCGACATTTCAGGCCGAGACCCTTCGTCTAGTCCTGACAAAGGGTCTCGGCCTGAAACGTCGACTGCACCTCTTCCTACAGATGCTGCCTGGCCTGCTGCATTCACCAGCAACTTTGATGTGTGTTACTATCAATGTGTGCAGTTTTGGTCACCAAATTACAGGAAGGATATTAATAAGGTTGAAAGAGTGCAGAGGAAGTTTATAAGGATGTTGCCGGGACTTGAGAAACTGAGTTGCAGAGAAAGGTTGAATAGGTTAGGACTTTATTCCCTGGAGCGTAGAAGAATGAGGGGAGATTTGATAGAGGTATGTAAAATTATGATGGGTATAGATAAAGTGAATACAAGCATGTTTTTTCCACTGAGGATAAGGGAGAAAAAAAAAGAGGACATGGGTTAAGGGTGAATGGGGAAAAGTTTAAAGGGAACATGGGGGGGGTGCTTCTTCACACAGAGAATGGTGAGAGTGTGGAATGAACTGCCAGATGAAGTGGTAAATGCAGGCTCACTTTTAACTTTTAAGAAAAACTTGGACAGGTACATGGATGAGAGGTGTATGGAAGGATATAGTCCAGGTGTAGGTCAGTGGGACTAGGCAGAAAACTGGTTTGGCACAGCCAAGAAGGGCCAAAAGGCCTGTTTCTGTGCTGTAATGTTCTATGGTGCTATGGTCCTATTACTACAGCACTATAAAACTGTGTACTTGCTCCTAATTGTTATCGAAGGAGAAAATCATCCATTGTACCTGTACGATGTCGTGCTCTTTTGATTGATGAAAAATGAACAAAGTCAGTGCACACACAGAGGGCAGATAATGGACTGTCTTCATAGAGTCATGGAGTCCTAGAAAAGTACAGCACAAACACAGGCTCTTTGGCCCATCTTGTCCATGCCGAACCATTTAAACTACCTAATCCCATCGATCTGCATTGAGACCATAGCCCTCCTTACCCCTGCCATCCATGTACCTATCCAAACTTCTCTTAATCGTTGAGATCAAGCTCGCATGTAGCATTTGTGCTGGAAGCTTGTTTCACACCCTCACAACCCTCTAAGTGAAGAGGTTTCCCCTCACGTTCCCCTTAAACATTTCACCTTTCATCCTTAACCAATGACTTCTAGCTGTAGTCCCACCTAAACTCAATGGAAAAACCTGCTTGCATTTACTCTATCTATACCCCTCATAATTTTGCATACCGCTCTCTAATCTCTTCTCAATCTCCTAAATTCTAAGGAATGTCCAAGCCCATTCAATCGTCCCATATAACTCAGGTCCTCCAGACCTGGCAACATCCTTGTAAATTTTCTCTGTACTCTTTCAACCTTATTTATACCTTTCCTGTAAGTAGGTGACCAAAACTGCAAACAATACTCCAAATTAGGCCTCACCAACATCTTATACAACTTCAACATAACATTCCAACTCCTGTACTCAATACTTTGATTTATAAAGGTCAGTGTGCCAAAAGCTTTCTTTATAACCCTCTCAACCTGTGACGCCACTTTCATTGAATTATGTATCTGTATTCCTAGATCCCTTTGTTGTACCGCACTCCTCAGTGCCTACCAGGGTTGGTCCTACTGAAGTGTAACACCTTGCTCTTGTCTGCATTAAATTCCATCTAACATTTTTCAGTCTATTTTTCCAGCTGGTCCAGATCCCCCTACAAGCCCTGGATAGTCTTCCTCACTGTGTACAACACCCTCAATCTTGGTGGCATTACAAATTTGCAGATCCAGTTAACCACCTTATCATCCAGATCATTGATATAGATGACAAACACAATGGATTCAGCACCAATCCCTGCGCACACGACTGGTCACAGACCTTCAGTCAGAGAGGCAACCATCTACTACCACTCTCTGGTTTCTCCCACAAAGCCAATGTCTAATCCAATTTACTACCTCTTCTCAAATGCCGAGTGACTGGACCTTCTTGACCAGCCTCCCATGCAGGATCTTGTCAAATGCCTTGCTAAAATCCATGTAGACAACATCCAACACCTTCCCTTCATCAATTTTTCTGGTAACTTCCTTGAAAAAATTTACAAGATTGTTTAGACACAATGCACGAAGCCATGCTGACTATTGTTAAACAGTCTATGTCTATCTAAATGCTCTTACATTTGATCCCTTTGAACAGCCTCCAATAATTTTTGTACTACTGATGTCAGGCTCACCAGCTTGTAACTATAACTTCTTAGTTTATTTTTAGAGCCTTTCTTAAACAGCAGAGCAACATTGGCTATCCTCCAACACTCCAGCACCTCACCTGCTGCTAAGGATGTTTTAAATATCTCTGCTAAGGCCCCTGCAATTTCTGCACTTGCCTCCTGCGGGGTCCAAGGGAACACCTTGTCAGGTTCTGGGGAGTAATCCACCCTCGTTTGCCTCAAGACAGCAAATGCCTTCTCGGTAATCTGTATGGAGTCGATGAAGTTGATGCCATTTTGCCTGACTTCTATAGACTCTGTCCATCTCCTGAGTAAATACAGCTGCCAAAAATAAAACGATTTTAGATCTCCCCCATCAATTTTGGCTCCGCGCATGGATTACCATTCTGATGTTTCAAAGACCAATTTGGTCCCTTGCAATCCTTTTGCTATTAATATATCAGTAGAATCCCTTAGGATTCTCCATCAAATTGTCCGCTAATCCAACCTCATGCCTTCTTTAAGCCATCCTGATTTCTTTCTTAAGTTTTCTCTTGCCTTTCTTATACTCCATAAGGACCTCATTTATTCCTACCTTCCTATAACTGCAATGCACCTTTTTTTTCCCTTAACCAGGGCCTCAATGTCTTGAAAACCAAAGTTCCTTCTACCTGTTATCTTTACTTTTTATTCCAACAGGCACATACAAGCTTTGTTCTCTCAAACTATCACTTTGAAGGCCTCTCACTTACTAAGTATACTTTTGCCAGAAAACAGCCTGTCCCATTCCACACTTGCTTTTTCCTTCTGGTACCATCACAATTGGGTTTTCTCCAATTTAGAATCTCAACCCATGGATCAGTCCTTTTTTAAAAATATAATTATTTAGAAACTAATGGCATTGTGGTCACTAGATGCAAAGAGTTCACCTACACAATCTTCTGTCACCTGCCCTGTCTCATTCCTTAATAGCAGATTCAGTATCACAATCTCTCTCATTAGGACTCCTATGTACTCAATAAGAAAACTTTCCTTAATACAGTTGACAAACTCTATTCCATCTAGTCCTTTTAAAGTATGAGAGTCGCAGTCAATATGTGGGAAGTTAAAATCGAACACTATAACATCTTTAACTTTCTTGCAACAGTCTGCAAACTCTCTACAGATTTGTTCCTCTAAACTCCTTGGACTGTTGGGTGGTTGTTGTAATATAGCCCCATTAACATAGTCATACCTTTCTTTTTACACTGTTCCACCTATAATGCCTCACTAGACAAGTTCTCCAGTCTGTTCAAACTCAGCAGTGTCAGGACATTTTCCTTAACTAGTAATGCCACCCCTCCTCCTTTAACGTCTCCCACTCTGTTGTGTTTAAAGCACTGGAAATCCTGGAATATTGAACTGCCAGCCCTGCCTCTCCTGCAACCAAGTCTCACTAATGGCTACAATATCATAATTCCTCTTGTTGATTCATATAATATTATTGATGATTGTGTCCTCCAAATCTTCATTTTCATTGTAACATTCAAGATGATTGTCGATATCTCCAAATTCTTCATAGTCCTCACATGTTGAAGTAGTGCAACAATTTCATTTCCACCCCCAACCATTTCTGGCATCTGTAAACCTGAAAGTTTGAAACTGGAGTGAGCAAAACAGTTCTGAATCATCCTACTGCTTATTTCTTGCCAGCTAGCAATGACAAAAAAAAAATCATTGCATTTTGAACATAATTGCACACAACCAATGCTTTTTAAAAGCTGTTTGTTCCAGGCAGTGTGGTGTCTAACAGCCACACAATTGCATGTGCCTGCCACTAGTGAGAAGCTGTTCAACAAGTCTCCTATCCCAATTAAGTGGCCTAGTGTCTGAAGTAAACAAAGGGATTCCCAGATATTGTGTTGATTCGTTTTTAATTCTTTAAGAGTTATCCCAAATAGGTAGTTGCCGATTAACCGATGGCTCAAGTAATTGGAATCCACTGTATTTTAAAGTAAGAATTGTATTTTTATAGTTAAGTATTCTTTGAAGGAGATGCTTTTTTGGAATATGTTCAAATAGCTTTGACTAGAATTGTTAATTGAAATGTTATTGGATGTCCACCCCAAATTTAATTCATTGTTATTTTTTAATTTGAAGGTTAAGATGTCACTTTCATCTAAGGAGTAAATTGTAAAGTGGAGTTTATCAAATTATTGATTACAGCTTGCAAGTTCCTGTACAATGTGTTATATTTCATTCAGCCTTATATAAAGCTAAAAATAATGGTGTAAATTATAACAGAAATTGATAAAAGCTACTCTAGTCTTACCGCATTTTTTACAACAATTAAGATGCATTAAAATCCAGTTTTGAAACTAAACCATCTAAGACCTGAACAGTAAAATAAAAATGTAAGAATACCACTTGTCTTTACAGATCCAGAGGCCGGAAGTTGGTGCAATACTCTGCTTAAATGATAAATTACCAGCTTGACTTGTGTTAATAATGGGACTTTTAATCACACTGCCAGTAAATATCCTGTACTGAATAGAAAAAGAAAAAGTCCTTTTATCCATAATAAAACATTTGTACAGTACTGAATCGATTAGCATTGCATCTGCAAAATGCTGAGATTAATGCTTTTCATTTCAGCAAGTCATCCTTCATACATTTTATCATTCCAGGGGAATGCAAACCAAAGTTAATAATTCATAGGCCATTTTTTCATGTTTTTGTATCGAAATAGCTGCTTGTAGTCCCAGAGTTCATAATAAGTAATAAATAATAAAAATCCATACTGAAGCATAAAGCATAAAACTCCTATTCAGAATGGTTTGACGAGTGATTGCATACTAATTAGTAGGTGCAGCAATTGGAGCTTTTAAAGAATCAAAGTCTGTAGTTAGTGATAGGGAATCAATATTGTAATTTTTCTTTTTTTTTTACCCTGTTATATTTCTTTCGCTTTCACATCATGACTTAGCTTCATCTTTTGTAAATGGCTGCAATAAATTATCCAGAGACATTGACGTTGACTGATGTGAGTATAAACTGTCAGATAAAAAGGTGGCATTACAAAAACATTTTCACCAATTTATCTTCAAATATATGCTGAGAAGAATAAAGATAAAGAACTTATTTGAATTTGAGCAACTGAAAGCTAGAAATTCCTTCAGAGCAAATTTCAAAAAAATCTTGCGAAGATATAGTAGCACAACAAGACAATCATAAATGATAATCCCTTGCCTATTTGTGGCAAATGTCCACTAATAGGGAATTCCAATTTTTGGATAAATTTGACAGCTGCAAGCTACAGAGATGTTTATTGCTGCAAGAATGGTGGGAAGAATTATGAGGAAGGTGGAGTGAGAAAGACAGGAGAGTAAGGTTGATGGACAATAGTTGGAGTTTAGCAAGGGAACCAACCCTGCTCTAGTTTGAGAAGATCTGCAGAGGAAATATTTGATTTGGTGGGGATATTTGCAGACATTCATAACTTTCCCTACTTCAGTCTAATGTTTCCACCTGCTTTTCGTAGACCCACAGTCATCCCGGTATCTAAGAAAAATAGGGTAACATGCCTTAATGACTACTGCACACAGCCTCTGACAATCATGATCATTGTATGTCTCTAGAAGCTGCTGATGGCACAGATCAACTCCAGACTCCCAAACAAATTCGACTCATTGCAATCATCCTACTGCTGAAAAAGGTCCATGGCAGATACCACCTCCCTGGCCCTACACTCATTTCTGGAGCAACTAAGATTAGAGATTAACTTGATTCATCATGTGTACATTTCATTGAGACATGCAGTGAAATGTGTTGTTTTGTGTCAACGACCAACATAGTCCTGGAATTATGCTGAGGGCAGCCTGTAAGTGTTGCAATCACTCCAAAGCCAACATAGCATGCCCATAACTCTAATCATATGTCTTTAGAATGTGTGAGGAAACCGGAGCATCCAGTGAAAACCAATGCAGTCACAGGGTGACCGTGTAAACACCTTACAGACCATGGTGGGATTTGGATTCCAAGCAGTCATCACAGGTTTATAAAGTGACACACTGACTGTACATTAATATGCTGCCCCTATCCATCTGGATTGTAAAGACACCAGTGTTAGACAATTATATATAGAATAGAGCTCCACATTTAATACTACAGTTCCAAACAAACTCCTCTCCAAACTCCTAGACCTAGGCTTCAACACCTCCATTTGCAATTAGATCCTTGACCTGTATCAACACCTCTGCCGTGTGTGGCCAGAATCTCCTCTGACGCCATCTACGGGTTTGCAGATAACGCCAGTGTGTGGGGCAAATCTCAAATAACGATGAGTCAGAATACCAGAAGGAAATAGAGAGCGCAATGACATGGTGTCATGACAACATCCTTTCCGTCAATGTCAGTAAAACACGAAAGAGTTGGTCATTGGCTTCTGGAAGTGGGTGAGTGGATGTGCACACTTTCCTGTTGACATCAATGGCATTGATGATAATGGTTGAGAGCCTCAGGGTCCTAGGAATGAATCTTACAAATCACCTGTTCTGGTCCAACCACATAGATGCCATGGCCACAAGAAGGTGCACACCTGTGTATCTACTTCCTTTGAAGCCTTTAGAAGTTTAGCACATCCCTTTGACCCTCACCAATTCTTATAGATGCATCAGGGAAAGAATGTGATCCAGATGCATTATGGCGTGTTATGGCAAATGCTCTGCCCCTTACCCAAATAAGCTGCAGAGAGTTGTGGACATAACTGAGCACATCATAGAAACCAGTCTCACATCCATGGACTATGTTTACATTTGTTCCAGTCTTACGACATAATCAAAGACCCCACCCAATCTGGACATCCTCACTTCTCCCACCTCACATTGGGCAGAAGAAACTAAAAACATGTAAACGTGGCGAAGGAGCAGCTTTTACCCTACCATTATTGTTTTTAGACTATTGAACAGTTCCTCAGTATGATGATGATGATGATGATAATAATAATAATAATAATTTTGGTGTACAATTTTGGTCTCCATATTTTGTGAGGGATGTGAAGGCACTGGAGAGATTTCAGAGAAGGGTGATGAGACTCATTCCATGTCAGCAGAATATGATCTATGAAGAAAGATTGAAAGAAATAATTTTTTTTAGCCTAAGTAGATGTAGGATGAGAGGAGACATGATAGAAGTGTTCAAAATCATTAGGGATATAAGTAAGATGGATGCTAGCTGCTACTGTACTTCAACATTAATCCAGCAATAAGGACACAGAGCCGTAGGTGGAGGCTGGTTAAAGGGAGATTTCAGATGAACATCAGGAAGCAGTTCTTTACACTATGAGTTACGGAACAAACGACCTAGGGACTTCCAAATCTGAACTTGATAGTTATTTCAACACACTATGTGAATAGGAATTTGGCCAACTTTGTTGGACTGAATGGCCTGTTCTTGTCAAAAACTTTCTAATGTTATAATGTTCTAATAATTGTAATAAACTTATATGAAAATTTGTAACATCACATATCTCACAACTAATCACCGCTCACTTAGATAACTGCAATATACTTAAAGAGCAGAAATCTTTCATGTTGTTCTATTGACTATCTATCAAAAGGCAGTTGACTCAGTCCCACACTCAAGGTTAATAGAAGTTCTTAATATGCATAAACTACACCCAATAATTGTGGAATTCCTGCAACATCCGATGAAGCATTGGTGTACTGTAATCACCAGCTCTATTAACAATCAATAAAGAACAACCACTTCTATCAAAATAAACAGAGGTGTTTTTCAAGGCAACTCTCTAAGTCCACCATGGTTCTGCCTAACTTTAAACCAGACCTCCAACCTACTGAATTGGGCAAAAATTGGGTATCAAATCAGAAACAATGAAATGAGCTACACCATGCTCTATCTTAGCACATCTTTTATACATGGATGATTTGAAATTATATGTTCCTTCATCAGTTAAGCTTAAGCAATTAATTCAAATAGTAGAACTATTTTTGAAAGATATAAACATGAACGTTGGACTGGATGAATGCAGAACATTAAACAAAAAGAAAGTTACAATAGAGCTAATAGAATACAAAACAGAGCAGCAGGATACAAAACAATGGATGGATGAAGATAACACATCTGGGATATCAACAAGGAAAGAAAGTAGATTATAGTGCAATAAATGGAAACAACGTTTGACAGAATTTACATCAAGGCTTAAAAAAATCTGCCAAACAGAGCATAACAGTAAAAGTCCAACACAGGCAATAAACATAATGGAACAATTTGGGACGCTTTTAAAGCTTATATCCGTGGTCAGATTATTTCCTATTCAGCTGGTTTGAAAAAACGTGCTAATAATGAAATACTCTTGTTGGTTGATAAAATTAAAGAAATTGATAAAAAAAAAATACGCCTAGTAAGGAGCTGTACAAACACAGAGTTGAACTTCAATTGGAACACAGCTTACTATTAACATCCTCGATTGAAAATCAATTAATGAGAACTGAAAGTGATTTTTATATTCATAGTGACAAATCGGGTAAACTATTGGCTAATCAATTGAAATTTGCTTTGGTTAAACGTCAAATTACTAAGATTCGCAAACACCATGATACTTTGACAATTGATCATGACGGGATAAACAAAATCTTGCAAGAATTTTATACCTCTTTATATCACTCTGATTTTCCTCATGATTTTAATATCATGCATGATTTTTTAAGTAAACTGAATTTTCTGAAATTATCACCCGAAGATTGCTTATCATTAGAAACTCCTATTACAGAGGAAGAAATAATAACTGCAGTCTCATCAGTGAATTCTGGTAAAGCACCCAGTCCGGACAGGTTTGCAGTGGAATTTTTAAAATCCTTTTCCTCTATTCTCTCTCCGTGGTTGTCTAGAATATTCAAAGAAGCAATCAGTTTAGGTAAATTACCACAATCGTTTTATGAAGCCTCTATTTCCTTAATTCTTAAAAAGAAAAAAATCCTACTGATTATGCATCATACAGACTAATATCTCTTATGAATGTAGATTCAAAAATTTTTTCAAAAATTTTAGCAACTAGGTTAGAAAAGGTATTACCTCAAATTATATCTATGGACCAAACTGGATTTATTAAAAATCGTTATTCATCCTTTAATATTAGGAGGTTAATGAATATTGTTTATACCCCTTCACTTATTACCCCAGAATGTATTATCTCATTAGATGCTGAGAAAGCCTTTGACAGAGTTGAATGGCCTTATTTATTTAGTGTGCTCGAGAAATTTAATTTTAGTTTGATACTTATATCTTGGATTAAATTGTTATATTATTCCTCGGTTCGGTAGCTTCGGTTTGTACTAATGATTGAAGATCTCCCTTTT
Organism: Mobula hypostoma; assembly: GCF_963921235.1. Classification (NCBI taxonomy): domain Eukaryota; kingdom Metazoa; phylum Chordata; class Chondrichthyes; order Myliobatiformes; family Myliobatidae; genus Mobula; species Mobula hypostoma. The sequence goes on along the minus strand of NC_086101.1, from coordinate 80,755,508 downwards.
TCCGTCTATTTCGTGGTACTAGGCAAGGATGCCCTCTTAGTCCTTTACTATTTAATATTGCCCTTGAACCTTTCGCAATTGCTATCCGTGACTCGCCCAATATTTTTGATATTACCCATGGAAATGAAATGCATAAATTATCACTATATGCAGATGATTTGATATTATATATCTCTAATCCGGAGAACTCAATTCCTGCTATTTTAGCTTTGTTGGCTCATTTTAGTAATTTTTCTGGCTACAAATTAAATCTTAATAAAAGTGAATTATTTCCCCTAAATGAGCAGTTATCTATTTATGGATGTTTACCATTTAAATTGGTGACCGAATCATTTATATATTTATGGATTATAATTACGAAAAAGTATAAAGATTTATTTAAAGGTAATTTTTTACCTTCAATTGATCAGATTAAACTCTTGTTTACTAAATGGTCACCAATATCTTTGTCTTTGATTGGTCGGATTAATGCTATTAAGATGATAATTTTGCCTAAATTTCTATATGTATTTCAATCGGTTCCAATTTTTGTCCGAAAATCCTTTTTTGATAATGTTGATTCAAAAATTTCCTCATATATATAGCAGAACAAAAATCCTAGGCTAGGTAAAAGGTATTTACAGAAATCTGAAAAAGAGGGGGGCTCGCCCTCCCGAATTTTAGATTTTATTATTGGGCAATTAATACTCGATACTTAAAATTTTGGTTACGAGATTTGGATGCAACTTCAAGTCCACATTGGGTAAATCTTGAATGTAGTTCATTACAAAGGTTTTCCTTGAGTTCGGTTTTAGGAACTTTGCTTCCTTTTATTTCTTCTAAATTGTATAAACAAATGAATAATCCAATAGTTAAGCATACTTTACGTATATAGTTTCAATTCCAAAAATTTTTTGGGTTCAATCAATTTATTTTAGCAAGTCCTATTATATCTAATTTCCTTTTTCAACCTTCCACTATGGATCAAGCTTACTTTGATTGGAAAATCAAAGGTATAGTCCGTTTTCGTGATTTATTTTTGGATAGTTGTTTCATGTCCTTTGACCAACTTTTTAATAAATATAATTTACCAAGATCTCACTTTTTTTAGATACCTACAGATTAGAAACTTTTTAGTTACTGTTTCTCCTAATTTTCCACACTCCTATCCAATGGATATTTTGGAAAAAAATTTAGATCTAAATCTCTCTCAGAAAAGTGTTGTAGCAATTATTTATAATATAATTATGAATTTATGTCCTGATATTTTCAATAAAATTAAAATTGATTGGGAAAGAGAATTTAAGATTATTATACCGACTGAAAAATGGGAAAAAAATTCTTCAATTAGTTAATTCATCCTCTATATGTGCTAAACGTGTTGATACAGTTTAAAGCAGTGCACAGGGCTCATATGTCCAAAGATAAACTATCTCGTTATTATTCTTATATTAATCCTATATGTGATAGTTGTCATTCCAAGATAGCTTCTTTAACCCACATGTTTTGGTCATGTCCATGGTTGGAAAAATATTGGAAAGATATTTTTGATATTATTTCAACGGTTTTGAATACAGACTTACAACCTCACCCAATTACTGCTATTTTTGGATTACCAATGATAGACTCAAATCATTTAACCTCTTCAGCTCGTCGGATGATTGCATTTCTTACTTGAATGGCTAGAAGATCCATTTTGCTGAATTGGAAAGAGATTAACCCTCCTACTGTATTTCACTGGTTTTCACAAACTATGTTGTGTTTAAATTTGGAAAAAATTAGAAGTGTGGTTTATGACCCTTCCATTAAATTTGATAAAAATTGGAGACCATTTATTCAGCATTTTCATATGATGTAATTTGACCATTTTCAAACTTATTTTACTTCTCTGTAATGTTGGTTGAGAGGAACGGAGTCGTTGACACTAAGGTTTTCTTTTCTTCCATTTTTACGTTGTTAAAATTGCCCAAGTCTTTTTTTTAGTTTAATTGATTAATTCTGTTTAGATTAGTTTTTTTGAGGGGGTTTTGTTTTTTTTTTATCTATTTTTTTCTTTTTTCATGATTTTTGTCTAGATATTATCTTTTTGTCCTGTATTATTCATTGGCGTCCTACATGATTGGGAGTTTTGTCAAATAAATACTATTTCGTTTTATAATTACTCATGTTAAGTATAACAATGTATTCCCAACAACTTTGTATTATTGCTATGTTATGTTTGTATCCTATGAAACTAATAAAAAGATTGAAAAAGAAAGAAAGAAGAAAGAACATGTTCACCATACCTATATAAAACGTATTCTTTTGACATCATACCTTGGTTCAAAACCAATCTGGAAATTTTACAAAGAAAAATAAAAACTCAAATCACATATTTCAGAAAACATAATGTCCACTTGAATGCACTTAAATAAACACTACATAGAACTGAGGGGGGAGAGGAATAACAAACATTAAAAATCTACACAACAGATAAAACCTCAATGGATATACTTTCATCAAAGAAAACAGGAATCAGACCTCGATGCGAGCATATGCAATTCTGACAAGAAGTATACACCACTAAACTTAAGTGAGAGCACAACCCAGAAAAATGAAGTCATCATCACTTGAAGAAAAAGTAAACCAGTGGAAGAGCATGACCCTCCAAGGAAGACATCCCCACGATCTGATCAGACTAGATGTTGACAGGGATTCGCTGAGTACTGTAGCTGGCTCAGAGTTGGAGACCTCTTCCCTGAAGCAGAAGGTTTCCTTGTGGCAATACAGGACCAGGTGATTAACACAAAAACATATCAAAACTACATAACAAAAGACCAACAAATTCAAGACGATGAACGTAGAAAATGCCGAGAAAAACAGTCCAACACAATACAGATCCTGTAGCAGTCTGATACAATCTGATTACTTACACAGGCACAATCAAGTGGCAAACATCATTCATCAAAATCTTACTTTAAAATACCAGCTCATAAATGAAATCACACCTGACTATAAATCCAAGCGTAATCCAGTTTTAGAGTCAAAGTCCTACAAATTGTATTACAACTGGTCTATTATTACTCATAGAACAATCCATAATCACCATCCGGATATAATAATACAGGATAAACAAACAAGAACAACCGACCGTGTATAATAGATATAGCCATTCCAAATACACATATAGACATTAATAAGTGGCAAACACCAGAATTCTGCCGAATTAAAAAAGAAAATTGAAAGTCTTTGGAACATGAACAGGGTATTCATTGTCTCGATAGTAATATCTACAACTGGTGTCATCCCAAAGTCACTACGCAATAGCATTAAACAATTAGAGCCACACAGTAGTATGTAAATCTTCAGAAAGCCACAATAGTAAGCACCACTGGTGGTGGCATCCATTAGTCTTGCGAAACCATGGATCTGCACGTGGATTCTCCGGGGTGCAGGCCTGGGCAAGATTTTATGGAAGACTGGCAGCTGCCCATGCAACAAGTCTCCCCTCTCCATGCTACCAGTGTTGTCCAAGGGAAGGGCAAGGGCCGATACAGCTTGGCACCGGTGTCGTCGCAGGAGTTGCCAGAACAAGGATGAGACAATGTCGGACTGCCTTAGGGAATCCAGCTCCGGATTTGTCCTCAGGGTTTACTCCTGAAGCCTTTCCCATCAGTGGGTATGGCCACAAGGCAGCGGAGCTTTGAAATCAGAGTTTTCCCTCTCCTAGATGGACTGTCATCCTAGGCTGATGAGTTCCATCTACCAGAAGCACTGGTTTTAAGGTGCCAGGACCTGTCTTCGCTCCTTCTCCTGTCAGTAGAAACGGTTCCGCTGGGCTAAGAGGCTAAGCCACATGAGAAGGCCAGGAGTTGGACTTAGTTGTCAGAGCCTATTTGAGTCGTATGCCATGAGGAGAACTTCTTAGGTAGTGGGAGCAACCTTGGAACAGGTTAAACACTTAAACACCACTAGAATAGTCCAAAAGTTCCCAGCAATTGACAAATGAACATGCTTGGCAACGTCTGTACCTCAGGTTTTATGAGCTTGAGCTGAGAAAAATAAATAACAACAATAACATGTAACGCCCTGGTAAAGGTTTCACTGCTAACGTAATGGTTTTTCTGTAGAAGCCGTGATTGGGTTATGGTTAGAGATAATGCGTGCTTTGGAATGTCAGCCATCCAATCAGGGGAGAAGGTTATTTTTGTGTGAGCTGAGGTCTTTGTTCAGTGGGAGATGAAGAGAAAAGACACTGGAGAGAACCTATCATAGGATTCGACCAGGTGGGGACCGTGATTCAATGGAGCAAGGTGTGGAGGTCTACTAAGGATCAGCGAATATGACTCTTGGAAGAGTTGAGCTCAAACTTGTACCCATTTGACTGGGGAATTAATAATGGGCTCTTTTTGTTTTTTTTCTTTCTTTATTAACCCTTTAGTTAAATTAACATTCATAAGTATATTTCCTTTAATTGTATGCCGTGTTGCCATCTGTTATTTCCTGGCACCCAGTTGAAACAGGGTCGCAAATTACACAGCATCCACACAAACTGGGGTTTGGGGTGGGACACCCATCCCAATTTCACGTATTTCGTGGGACTAGAGTGTGTATTCCTTAGACTTATGCAGCCCAAGGAGACCAGAGTTTCATTGTGGGGGCTTACCTGGAATTGTTTTTGTTGAATGCTGTATGATTTCCTTGAGCATTGATCCAGTGGGTTGTGTGATTAAATCTGTGTTAGCCTATTGTCTGGCAAAGTGACTAAGATACGTAGTTATGGACACTGCAGGGGTTGAACGGTGGTGCAAATCCGCAGGATTACTGATAATGAATATGTGTGTATTGATTAGGGTGGACATTCATAGCCCCAATGAATTGTTGATTAGGACTCTGAGTACCATTAAAGCATTAGAGGGGACTTGCATTGTCAAGAGGCACGAGTAATGGACAGGGAGGGCATTCCCCAGGTAGACAGGAAAAAGCCCAGGGAGTGTCTGAAGCTATAGAAGTAGGTGATAGGATAAGGAGGTCTCAAGGAGTCAGAAAACCCCCAGGCAGACTGACCTATGTTGCACCTGGGGAATAGAGTGTGGCACCTATGCCCTTGGTAAGCTACGTCATTGGCATTTACACCTACGCTGGAGGTCCCAAGTTCACCAAGTGTCTGTGAGACTTTGTGCAATTTATGAAGAGGTGAATCTCAAAGTCATCAGGTCATGACTAATTTTGATACGGGGGTGGGGGGAAGAGTGTAACACCCTGGTAAAGGTTTCACTGCTAACGTAATGATGTTTCTGTAGAAGCAGTGTTTGGGATATGGTTAGGGATAACGGGTGCTTTGGAATGTTATCCATTCAATCAGGGGAGCGGGTTTTTTTTTGCTTATGTGTGACACCAGTGTGTGCTGGGGTCTTTGTTCAGTGGGAGATGAAGAGAGAAAATGCTGGAGAGAACCGGTCGTAGGATTCTATGGAACAAGGTGCAGAGGTCTACTGAGGATCCGGGGTTTGAGGTGAGAGAACTGTCCCAATTTCAAGGATTTAGCGGGACCAGAGCATGTATTCACTAGACTTATGCAGCCCAAGGAAACCAGGCTTTCAAATATATCATCTTAAAGCCACAACACAATAGCATTAAACAATTAGGACTACACGGTAACATCTATGTAAATCTTCAGAAAGCCACAATACTAAGCACTTTGAGAACAGTCCAGAAGTTCCTAACAATTGACAAATGAATATACTTGGCTATGCCCGTAACTCAAGTTTTACCAGCTTGAGCTGAGAAAAAATAAATAACAGTAATAATAATATTGGGTATCAAATCAGAAACAACAAATGAGCTACACATCAAAACACATTCTATACATAGATGATTTGAAATTATATACTCATTCATCACTTAAGTTAAAGCAATTAATCTAAATAGTAGAACTATTTTTTGAAAGAAACGAACATGAACTTTGAACAGGATAAATGCAGAACATTAAACATGAAGAAAGGTGCAATAGAGCTAATAGAAAACAAAGCAGAGCAGCAGATACAATACAACCGATGGATGAATATGGAACATGTTAATTGTCTGGGATAGCAACAAGGAAAGAAAATAGATCACAGTGCGATAAAGGAAAAGCTTTTGACAGAATTTACTTCAAGGCTTATGAAAGTATGCCAAACAAAGCTCAATAGTAAAAATATAACAAAGGCAATAAACACCTTCACTAAACCTATATTAACGTATTCTTTTGGCATTGTATCTTGGCTCAAAACCAATCTGCAAAAATTTACAATGAAATATGAGAACTCAAATGACAAATTTCAGAAAACATTATGTACATTTGAATGCACCTAGTTTAACACTACCCAGGACAGAAGGAGGAAGAGGAATAACAGACATTAAAATACACGCAACAGTCAGATAAAACTTCTAAGGATATACTTTCATCAACAAAAACAGGAATCAGCACTCCATGCAAGCATATGCAAGACTGGTAAGAAGTTTACATCACTAAACTTCAATGAGAGCACAGCCCAGAAAAATGAAGCCATTATCACTATTGAAGTAAAAGTAAACCAGTGGAAGAGCATAACCCTCCATGGAAGACATCTCCATGATCTGAGCAGACTAGATGTCAAAAAGGAAGTGTCAAATGCCTGGCTCAAAGTTGGAGACCAGGTGGTTAACACAAAAAATTATCAAAAATCCATAATAAAAAACCAACAAATTCAAGATGATGAATGTATAAAATTGCAAGAAAAAACAGAAACAATCCAACACATTACAGGACACTGTAGCAGCTTAGCACAATCTGATTACTTACACAGGTACAAACAAGTGGCAAACATCATTCATCAAAATCTTGCTTTAAAATACAAAAACTCATAAAAGAAATGCTAACAATAGGAATTCTGCAGATGCTGGAAATTCAATCAACACACATCAAAGTTGCTGGGGAACGCAGCAGGCCAGGCAGCACCTCTTCCTAGAGATGCTGCCTGGCCTGCTGCGTTCACCAGCAATTTTGATGTGTGTTAAAAGAAATGCTACCTTACTATAAATACTAACCTGATCCAGTTTTAGGGTCAGAATCCTACAAATTATATTGCAATCCACTATTACACATAGGACAATCCATAATAACCATCCAGATATATTAATGCAGGATAAACAATCAAGAACAATTTACTATAGGTAATATGTACAGCCATTCCAAACACACGTAATATATCAACATTAGTAAGTGAAAAGCAATAAAAATATGCTGAATTAAAAGAAGAAATTGAAAGACCATGGAACATGAACAGGGTATATACACTGTCCCAATAGTAATATTGACATCCCAAAGACACTACCCAATAGCATTAAACAATTAAGGCTACACATCAATGTCTATGTAAATCTTCAGAAAGCCATAATACTAAACATCACTGGATAGACCAAAGATCCTAGCATTTGAGAAATGAGTGTACTTGACTATGCCCATATCTCAGATTTTACAGCTTGAGCTGAGAAAAAATAAAAATAATAATAAGTATAATAACTTTATTTATAGAGCACTTTTCATACAATGTAGTTCAAAGTGCTCTACGATAGATTAAAAATATAAAATAATAAAATAACCATGAAAATGAAAAACAAAAAGATGTTAGTTAAAAGCAAGGTTAAGTAAATAGGCTTTGAGCTAGCCTATGAAAGTATCAATTGAGTCTGCATCCCATATAGTTTTAAGTATTGAATTCCACAGTTTAGGAGTGTAGTTCAAAAAAGTTGACCTGCCAATTATCATTTGATGGAGATTGTTTAAACTTAAGGGACCAGTAGAAGCAGACCTGAGAGGTTGAGCAGGATTATAAAACATAAACGAATCTGTGATGTACTCCAGTCCCAGACTATTTAGAGCTTTAAAAACAAGTAAGATAACTCTAAAATCAATTCTAAAAGATACAAGAAACCAATTCAGAGTAGTTCGTTTGGGAAGAATATGTCCCCGCTTCCTGGACTCTTGACCTCATAATCTGCCCCATTATAGCCTTGCACCTTATTAACTGACCAAACTGCACTTTCTCTACAACTTCAACACTTTATTTGTGGTAAGTGCCTGAAACATGTTGACATGGGAATTGCTGGAAGCTGTTATGACAGCAACTTTAAAATTGCATTTAGATAGACACAAGGACAGGCAGGAAATTGAGAGTTTTAGACCTCATGCAGATAGATGTGCTGTTCAAAATTGGCATCAAAGTCTGCACATACATTATGGGCTGAAGGGCCTGTTCCTGTCCTATACTTTTCTATGCACTAATTTACAGATGGCACGTAAGACAAAGTTTGTCACAGTACCTCGGGATATGTGACAATGATAGCCAATTAACCATTTTTTGCTGGGATTTGAGATAAAAAATTTGAAGAGATACACAGCGGACATTTCAGGTAAAAAATAAAAACATCTGTTTATCTTTTTATCTGAGGCCAGCATAGTGCTTTAAATTCTGCTGGTGGTATCATCAGTAACAATCAAGTACTGCTCAATGGTAATGTTTCCGATGTGCCCCACCTCATATTTTGTGTGGGTAAAAATGGATTGAGAAAGGTGAGAGAAAATTTCTATCAAATGAGACCCACAATTTGGTATGGAATGTGGACTACTTGAAATGTTCTCTGTCATAACATAGCGCATACAGTAGAAAAGTATTGGAGAGGAAAGGGCCCTTTGGCACAAAATGTACGTGCAAACTATGATGGCAATTTTGAACAGCACATCTACCTGCATGTGGTCTATATCCCACAGTTCCCTGCCTGTTCTTGTGTTTGCCTGAATGCATCTTAAATATTGTTGCACATTTCTCCTGGCAGTGAATTGCAGACACCTACCACTCTCTTTTAAATTTCTACCCGTCACCTTCATACAATGTCATCTAGCAATATCTCTTAAATTTATTGTTTCTGGTGGAGGAATGTTGTCTGTTTCACATCTCCCTCTACATTAGAGAGGGCATATTCACAGCAATTTCCAGCTGCCTGTGCAACAGCCACCAGCTTTAATCACAGAAATGGCTCCAACGCAGTGGGATTGATATCCTAATAGACAGGTAGTTCAGAGCTCCTCCTTACCCTGTCTGCACCAAAAATGTGAGGCTTCAGAATTCTGAAAGAGGAAACAAGGTATTTCATTTTAATCTAACTAAATAAAGTTATTTGCAGAACAACTCAATTTGCAGTGATGGTAGTTTAATATTTTATTGTAATTGTTTCATTTTGAACTGGAGGGAAAGATACTTAATTTGAATCTTAACAAAACACAAATTATTTTACCTGAAGTGGATACAAGTTAATATTTTTCAATTATTTATTTTGACCTTGAGGGAAAGATATTTAACTTTAAATTTAACAAAGTAAAAATTATTTTGATGAATAGCTTCACCTTCAATAGTAATTTTTTACATTTTGATTTAGTTACTAATTTTCAAAAACTGTTCAGTGATCTGAAACCCTAAAAATGCTTAAGTCTGTTACAAAAAGAATTGACAATTTTCACTACTTGAACAAATATTACAGAAATTACAGGATCAGAAGATGCCAGAAATGCTCAGCAAATCAAGCAGCATCTGTAGTGGAGAGCAAAGAATAATGAGCATTTTGATGAAATCCCCTCATCAAAACGAAGAAATGGAGATAAAAAAGGTAGCTTTGAGTTCCAGAGAAGTTGGCAGGAGGAATGGATTGGTAAAAAAGAATATTTGACATTGCATTGCTTGAAACCAATGAAGCAAAATTAAATGGGAACAGTTAGAGGATAATTATACTTACCTGAATGTGTTGTGAATTGCTAATATCAGAAATTGAGGCCATATCTTGCTGGGCAACCTCTATTAAGGAAGGGCATGAAACTAAGCCAATTACATTTTTGGATGACTTTACAGCAGAAGAGACTAGTATTCTTAAAGGCAATGAAATGACTTACCTGAAGTGGATAGTTTTTAAGGATGTGTGATGATCTAAATTAACTGATAAGTTGGCAGAGCAGTTCACCACTCATCATATTTAATCTCATTCCCTTCATTACAGCTGTAACTATACTACAAAAGAATTTCTTTACTGTGAATCAGAATCAGAATCAGGTTTATTATCACCAGCATGTGATGTGAAATTTGTTAACTTTGCAGCAGCAGTTCAATGCAATACATAATCTAGCAGAGAGAGAGAAAGAAAATAATAAATAAAATAAAACATAGTAATAAATAAACAAGTAAATCAATTATGTATGTTGAACAGATTTTTAAAATGTACAAAAACAGAAATACTTTATGTTAAAAAAGTGAGATAGTGTCCAAAGCTTCAATGTTCATTTAGGAATGGGATGGCAGAGGGGAAGCAGCTGTGCCTGAATCGCTGAGTGTGTGCCTTCAGGCTTCTGTATCTCCTCCCTGATGGTAACAGTGAGAAAAGGGTGTGCCCTGGGTGCTGGAGGTCCTTAATAATGGACGCTGCCTTTCTGAGACACCACTCCCTAAAGATGTCCTGGGTACTTTGTAGGCTAGTGCCCAAGATGGAGTTGACTAGATTTACAACCTTCTGCAGCTTCTTTCAGTCCTGTGCAGTAGCCCCTCCATACCAGACAGTGATGCAGCCTGTCAGAATGCTCTCCACGGTACATCTATAGAAGTTTTTGAGTGCATTTGTTGACATATCAAATCTCTTCAAACTCCTAATAAAGTATAGCCACTGCCTTGTCTTCTTTATGACTACATAGATATGATTGGACCAGGTTAGATCCTTAGAGATCCTGATGCCAAGGAATTTGAAGCTGCTCACTCTCTCCACTTCTGATCTCTCTATGAAGATTGGTATGTGCTCCTTTGTCTTACCCTTCCTGAAGTCTGATTCACTCTGATAGTTAGAAAAGAACATGCGAAAAGTTATAAATACATTTTTTCAGAATGTTGATCCAATGAAAATGAAGAAACACATTATACGTTTAAATCACAATGATGTGTGTAACTTGGAGCGGAAATTCCTGTTGATGATAATGCCATGAATATGCCGTCCGTATAACTCAAACTGCAAAGTTCAAAGTAAGTTTATTATCAATGTACATGTATGTTACCTTTTACTACCTTGAGATTCATTTTCTTGCATGCATTTACAATATTCATGAAATAATTCATGCATCCACCACTCTGTGTGTGTAAAACAAAACTCTGCCATCCCCTCTATATACTTTAAAATTATGTCCTCTCATATTAACTATTTCCCCCCTGTGAAAAAGTCTCTGGCGATCCACGTGATCTATGCCTCTTATCATTTATACACACCTCTGTTGAGGCAGCTCTCGTTCTCTTTTGCTCCAAAGAAAAAGGCCCTAGCTTGCTCAACTTATCCTCATAAGACATGCTCTCAAATCCAGGCAACATCCTGGTATACCCCCTCTGCTAAATCTCTCTAAATCTTCCATATCCTTTCTATAATGTGGCAACCAGAACTGACCACAATATTCCAAGACTAAGCAAGTTTTTATAGAGCTGCAACATTACCTCATAGCTCAATTTGCTGACTAATGAAGACAAACACACCATTTGCCTTCCAAAGCAACCCTATCAGTTTGGACAGCAAATTTGAGGGATCTATGGACGTGAAACCCAAGATCCTTGTGTTCTTCCACAGTGCTAAGAATCCTGCCATTAACCCAGTATTCTGTCTCCAAATTTGAACTTCCAATGTGAATCACTTCACATTTTCCTCTGTTGAACTGCATCTGCAACTTCTCAGGCCTGCTCTGGATTTTACCCTGTCACATTGTAACCTATGACAATCTGCTCCATTATCCATAACTCCTCCAACCTTCATGTCATCTACAAAATTACAAACCCAATCTTCAACTCCTCATCCAAGTAATTTGTAAAAATGATGAAGAGATTTTCATGCACACTGTTTATGGTGCATACTGCAATCATGTTTCGCCATTTGTAATTGAGTACCTATAATGAATACAGGTTATTCTAAACCAGGAATTTCCCAACCTGGGGTCTAGGGACATCTTGCTCAATGGTATTGATCCATGGCATAAAAAATTTGGGAATCCCAGCTTTATACAGGATCATTTTGAGCCTGTTGAGGATTGTTGGAGCTGTTCTGATCCCGGAAAATGAATAGTTGTTCATAACCCTCTGTCCTTAAGGCAGGTAGGTGTGAAAGACTTTATAGCCAACAGAGTATATGCAAGGTCTGACCATGTGTTTGGAACAGTTCCAAAGGCAGGGAGTGGATAAAATCATGAAGGATGTTTATGGAATTCTCCTTTAACTCAATTAAAGGATTTCTGTCCAAAGCCAAGTTGTCTCTCTCATAAAAATGCAGCAATTTTGATAATCATGCAATAAAGTTATACCAGGTAACCAAACTTGACAGTCCATCAGTTCTGTAAACTTCTCTCCCTCCCTCAAAATTCAAGACTGCTGGCAATTAGAATGAATTACTACATATCTTTACCACTAAAATTTAAAACTTTCTTATGTCATGGTGTATAATACTCAAAAGGTATTAATAAAATGAGATTTCGCCACTATTTCTAAGTTAATTTATAAATTGATATGAATATCACAGTTTGCATGTAACAATGGGAGACATGAGATTTAATGGATAAGCAGACAGGTTGTCTCCTTTTCCTTTGTCTTACAGAGTCAGCCAGAAATTGATAATCTGGAGGAATGGATAAAGATATCTCATTTCATTACATCTTCTTATAAGTCTTAGTATGTGAACAATTGTAAGTGGAATGCCTGACTCAATACTGACAATATCTTGATTGAGAAATATAACAAAGCAGCCCTTTATGATGTCACATACAAGTCAAGATTGGCATGCTTTCAGATGATGGGTGGCACATAAATACAAAGTACAGGAAAGAGAACTTTCAGGTGATTTTTTTTTGCAATAGTGGAATACATAAGGAAGGAAGCAGGCAAAGACAGTATGACAGTATAACAAAGAGGAGTTGGGACAGGGTTAATGTAGTCAACCACATCATGGTGACAGAGACATCATTAGTGACAGTAATCAGAACTGGAAGCAGTTGGACAAACCTGAAATATGGGCATGGATTTGTACGTGCCAGCATGTTAAAGGAACTGGGAAAGTCAAAATGAGTTGAAAGTGGAAGGATAACTTCTAAAAATAAAGTTCAGAAAAGGTTTTTTTTGAATAGGTGAGCTAAAGAAACAGAAATTAGATCAAGAATGGAAATTACTGACAAGATCAGTTGTCAGGTGGAGAAAGAATGCACAGCCACAGTTTGATAGGGATGGGGTTGACAAAGCATACTATGGACGAGATCAGACACACAGAGAGGGGGAGACAGAGACAGGGGGAGACTCAAAGACAGAGAGAGAGAGAGAGAGAGCTGGGCACAGAGAGAGACAGACACAGAGAATAAAAAGCCTGTACTGTCTACATTCCTAGATTATCCTGTATTGTACAGTATCAGTGCAGGTGAGATGTTCCAGAGCATGATATGCTATTCAAAACACATCTGGCAGTGAGTGCAAAACAACTCATCTACATCCCAGCCTAGTATATCTTACATATTTAAGGGAGCAGAGATGAGTGTCACTTCTGGCTGCATGTCTTAAGTGTGATGGAATAATAAAGGAAAGTGGTCAGACCTGGAGATGAGAGTTTGATTGAGAGAAGACGTAGTCAATAGAAAACCAACATTTAGGCAGAAGAAATTTTGAAACAAAAGCCCATGCAGGAGTGCATTCTGTGGCTAAATGTGCAGCATATTTTAACATGATTTTAAAATGATACAACTGCTCACTTGCATTTATGTAGATGGAGGTTGTGTGCTATTTTATGCAAAAGCAAAAGAAATAATGTTACCAGCACTGAACCTTTTGGCAGATATCTCTCTGGTAGAGGTGACGAGAGTGTACCACTGCCTGTGACACGGTTGGTTCGTTTTCAGGAAAGGTGACGATGATTTCTCCAGCAGAGTTAGCAACACGTGTCAATCATCCAAGCAAAGCTGTTGAAGAGGAAGAATAATTGCTCTATCCAGGAAGAAATGTAATTTGTGACACCTATCAGCTGCAAACTTTGACAGTTTGAGAGAGAAGAGCAATGTGTTGGAGAATTAAAGAGAGGTAAATTTTGATAGGGAGAGATTTGAGCTGCAACTCAGTGTACCTAATGTGTATTGAGCGACAGCTTTATATTCTTGTGCAGAGAGAATTTAATGTTTATGCCATCTTCCAGTGCTGGCAGCTAGTTTCAGCATTTCAGGGGGCTAGATGAATGGTGTACGTATGAATTATTAGGCCTCAGAAATACTTAAATTAAGAGAAATCCAAACTCGATGACTAAAGTTCTTGAGTTTTGTTAATGACAAAAATACTTCAGCAGGTTCCCATTTCTGTTAATTAATTTAGGTTTAACTAACATGAAATAACCAATATCTTGGTCACCATCATGTACAGGCCTTCCTTTCCCAACTGTTCACTGGAAATTTTACATCCAATTAACTACAATTTAACATGTGGTGGTGCTTTACAAAAATCCAAACATCCATCATTAGCATTAAAATTGTAGACAATCAGGTTAATGACAGAGGCAAGAATATTCAAATATTAACACAGCAAAACCAAATATGCTATTTTCATTGGACGAGGCTAAGCAGAAGGTGAATTTTCTTGATGAAGGATTCTGAAAGGTTGAATGAAAGAATATTTTTCTTTGGTATGAAGTTGATTGATAAGAGTCATCAATTTGAAATTATCAAGAGTAAACAGAAAGGCAAAAATACATTTTTCATATGTTATTTAGGCAGTATGATCATCCCACTGAACGTAAATATTGCTAATTCAAAATAAGCTTGAAATATATTAATATCTCAACAGGTTAACACAAATGTACAGTTCAATCCCGAATATCGATGTTAGCTAGGATGGCAAGTATCTTTCCAAAGCTCTTTACTTCTTGACAACAAAAGGAAAATTGGCAATGACTAGAACCCCTACATTGCCCACCATTAGTACTGTGCATGTGTGAACATCGTACTCTAGGTGCCACAAGCCCCTGAAGTTCATTCTCAAAGCTCACGTATGGTTGAGGTGCCTCGAGCTATTGATGCATTTTAAGCACAAGAAAAAAAAAATGAAGCTTTCAGGAGGGGAAGAGCAGAAAAGAAGATTGATAATGAAAAACACATTAGTCACTTCACCTGTGAGTCGACTGGGGTGATATACTGCCTCTGGTGCTCCCGATGTGGCCTTTTATATATTGGCGAGACCCGACGCAGATTGGGAGACCGCTTTGCTGAACATCTACGCTCTGTCCGCCAGAGAAAGCAGGATCTCCCAGTGGCCACACATTTTAATTCCACATCCCGTTCCCATTCTGACATGTCTATCCACGGCCTCCTCTACTGTAAAGATGAAGCCACACTCAGGTTGGAGGAACAACACCTTATATTCCATCTGGGTAGCCTCCAACCTGATGGCATGAACATCGACTTCTCTAACTTCCGCTAGGCCCCACCTCCCCCTCGTACCCCATCTGTTACTTATTTTTATGCACACATTCTTTCTCACACTCTCCTTTTTCTCCCTCTGTCCCTCTGAATATACCTCTTGCCCATCCTCTGGGTACCCCCCCCGTCTTTCTTCCTGGACCTCCTGTCCCATGATCCTCTCGTATCCCCTTTTGCCTATTACCTGTCCAGCTCTTGGCTCTATCCCTCCCCCTCCTGTCTTCTCCTATCATTTTGGATCTCCCCCTCCCCCTCCCACTTTCAAATCCCTTACTCACTCTTCCTTCAGTTAGTCCTGACGAAGGGTCTCGGCCTGAAACGTCGACTGCACCTCTTCCTACAGATGCTGCTTGGCCTGCTGCGTTCACCAGCAACTTTGATGTGTGTTGCTTGAATTTCCAGCATCTGCAGAATTCCTGTTGTTTGTAGTCATTTCCTTTTTGTAGTTTATCCAGTGGTTTACAAGTATTATAAATAATTCTGTAAAACACGCAGAGAATGTTGGTGACACACAGCTTTTATGGTGCGAGGTCAGCAACCCAAACACTAATTTATCTCTTCATTTTCAGATTATGAGAAACCTGCTATACATTTCTAGCTGTTTCTTTTTCTTAAGTCAACAGATGAGAATTCTTTTTATAACAGAAACACTCTTCAAAAATTCACAACTTAGAGAACATATTTAAAATAATACTCAAGATGGTTGAATGCCCAGTTGCAGCAGCCATTTTGGTTTCAATTAATGCTGTAATTGTTCATCATTTGCATCTTTCTTATGATTGGAAGATCCTACTGGGTATTAAATACACCAAATACTGTAAGTCTACCTCACTAGCTCCACCATTTCATCGTGGTTGTTTTATTATTCCTCTCAACCCCATTCTCTGCCTTCTCCCCATAACCAGTGATGCTTAGACTAATCATGAACCTATCAACTTCCACTTTAAATATACCCAGTGACTTCCACTGATTCACCACCCTCTGGCTAAACAATTTCCTTCTCATTTCCATTTGAAATGGATATCCCTCTATTCTGAGGTTGTGCCCTCTGGTCCTAGACACTCCATTAAAGAAAATATCCTTTCCATATCCACTCTAGCTAGGTCTTTCAATATTCACTCCTCATTCTTCTAAACTCCAGCAAGCACAAGCCCAGAGGCTGCAAATGCTCCTCATACATTAACCCGTTCCTTCCCGGAATCAGTCTTGTGAAACTCTTCTGGACTCTCTCCAATGCCAGCACATCTTTTCTTAGATAAGAAACTGTTCCGGTAAGATGGTAGCCCACTCAGATGCAGTGGCTTCTACATGGCTAACCTAAGGTGTTATTGTCTTTTTTAACCATTTTTTTTCCAATCACAAGACTCTGCTGGACATTAAGAAGTTAAAGTACTGCAGGTCTACACCATCAATGAGTTGCTCACTGGCAGAAAAACTGAAGGAGCTGGACTCAGTGTGGACCGTGATGGTGACTGCGTCAGAGAGGCATCAGTGCGTGAAGGTGGTATGCAGTTAAACAGAGTGATTGTCTTACTCACTTTTCTTGTGATCCAATTCATTGTTTTTTTGGCGACTAGCAGGGAAGACTGCGGGACAGCTGCAAGGCCTCAGTCGTAGCAAGGACTAGGCCTCAAACCACAGTATCGCCTGTTAACAGACACCCATTGGAGTCAGTGCTGGCAGTTTGACACGGCATCCATGCTGGAGTCGGTACTGCTCTACAGTATTCCTCAGCAGAAGACAAGACATGTGGTGTTCGACTGCAGACTGCTGCAATATTCATGGACTCAGGGACTTAGACTATATTTTTTTGTGTGTGGCTGCATTTTACTGCTGCCTTCTTGTTTATGTGCTATGTGTGCCTGATGCTGTGAATGATTGTTGATACTATGTTTTGCCCTCAAAGTAATGTTGCCCCTTGACCCCAAACTAATGTTGTTTTGTTTAGCTGTATTCATGGGTATTCATGTATGGTTGAATGAGAATTGAGCTTGACTTGAAAACTGCTCACAATACTCCAAATGTGGTCTGACCAATGCCTTATGAAGATCAGCATTACATACTTGGTTTTACATTCTAAATTGCATTTGCAGGTACCACATGTGCAGCACATCATCCTTCGAATCCGTATTCTTCCTCATTCTCTCGATCGGTAGCTGCTGTAAAAGTTTCTCCAAACTGAAACATTTAGCCAGGGCTCCCCCTTCAGCCTCCTGCAGTTGAGATGTCAGCTTCTTCAGGGACTCCTTCAACTCTCGCCACCGCCTCAGCAGTTCTGACTCACGGTTCTTGGCCATCCCCATCTGGGACGCAGTTACCCCACCTGCTTCTTCCACCCTGACCTGAATCGACATCTTGAGTTTCTGCTGATCCCTTCGAAAGTGGGTCATTGTTTCTTCTCACTGGATTAATTCACCAGTACATGACCGCAGTGTCGGCTCGGAATTTCGTTGCTCCTTCTCCACGTTGACGAGCGTGAATTCCAAGTCTGCAATGGTCGTCCCACAAGCACGGCACTCAGTCTCCGGCCGGCATTTCTGAGCACTCAGTTCAGCAGCGCAAATCCCCTCTCTCCCCTGTGTCTCGTTCAGATTGACAGCCTGGGTTTCCAGCCCCAGGTCCACCACCGTCTGTTCCAACACCAGGAAGTTCAACAGGTATGTTGGGTCATTTTTCTCACATTGCACCTAACTCCTCTGCCCAAAAACTCCTCCACATTTGACACTTTGCTTCTGTCACCCGGGCTCAGCCACTTGCCTCACTTCGTAGTCCCCCCAGGCGAATCCAAGCTCTAGGCGGTCATCCACATATGCCAAAACTCCACACACCTTCACTTCCCCCATGGTCTTCCTCATGCCCTGCGGGAAGGTTTCAGGGGCTCAGGATATGCCCTTTGGCATCTTTTCGGATCAGAAGAATCCTAGGGAACTAATAACGGTCGTCTTCTCCTTATCAGCCGCACTCCTCGGGATCTGGCAACATCCCCTCCTCAGATCCAGCACATTAAACCACGTAGCATAATCCACACACACGCTGCCTCCATCTTCCATGGCGCCAGGGTCCAGTTGCCGCGACCTCTCTCTCTCACTGAGGTGTCTTTAGCGGTCAACTCCCCTCCCTCGTGATAGTTCGGAGCATCTACTAAGAGGGCCTCACCCTCAGCTACTTCCCCAAAGCCGTACCACCGCTGGGTCTCACTTAAATTTGGTACCAGCTCAAGGCTGCTACACACGTCCTCAGAAGCAACTCGACACGCTGGGTGCCCAGACGTGCCCCCATGAACTCCAGGGTCATTAACCAATCATCGTCTTCTGGATAATTACTGGCACTGGTACCCAAAATCTCCGGTGCCCTTGCGGTTGTCAAGGGTAAATGCTTCAGACACCGGTTGTAAAACAAACTGTACAACAACTTGACCTGCACCCCTGGGTCGAGGATGGCTTTAGCATCACTTCCCTCCATCCATAACAACACCTTGGGGCGTGGTCCCTCTAAGCCTACAAGAATAGGGTCTTTTCCTTTCGGAAATTCATTGGCACATTGTTGGAAACGTGTTTCCCCAGAGACCCCAAGCCGTTCCCCCACTGAACCTCCACTAAGTTTCCTGAAACCTCTCTGATCAGCTGAACAACTGAAGGAGGGGCTGATCCCCTGAAATGATCCCCCCTGGCACTGCAAGCAATTTAGCCGCCCTCCTAGCCAGAGAAGACACACTGAAAACTTTCCCCCCTCTTTCAAATAACTGGCAGCTGCCACTACAGTGTAATTGAACCTGACAGCTCTAACACCATCACCAGCCCGCCTAATCAAACTTTCAACCAATCCCTGTCGCTCTCCCTCAACCGAGCACTGCCACTCATCTAAGAACTGAGAGATCCGCTCCGCCCACGTCTCGCACACCTCCACCCCTCTTGGGGTGGACACAATCCCAAATGCCAGGTGGAGCCTGCCATAGCTAGAACATTTATTTGCAGACCCTACCTCCAAATCAAACCATTCTTTTCTCTCTCTCCCAACAGCATGGACAACCCCGAGTTCCAAGCCCAACTCGTCAATGCTAGTCTGAACTCAAACAAAGACCTCACCCACCATGCATACAGCAATGACCAGCAAATAAGCCACAGAGACACACATTACTGATTTAAAAAGGGTAACCACACGGCATACCAGTAGATCCAATCCCAGACGAGCCCCCACAATGTAGCCCCTCTGGCCACCCTCAGAGTTGCTCGGCTCGCTGTCGTATAGGGAAACAGCCCTTGGTCCCGCCAAACTGGGTAATTAGTTTGTGTGGATGCTGTGTGATGTACCCCACCCCACCCAAATAACAGACAATACACCAGATATGATTAAATGATTTACAGTTTATAGATATTACTGGAACTATATAATTAATAAAGAATAAAATATAAAAGGAAAATAAAAGGCACCACACATACCAAAGTTCAATCTCTTCGTGCACAAACAGTTGGAGCTCAGGACCCTTCTTCTTCACCCTGCGACCCCTCGGACCACCTCGACCAGCCGCCTGGGACCAACAACAGTGGTTGACCAGACGCTCCACAGAAGTCCGTCTCCGTCTCCTCGCTGAATGCCCTCCTCGGGGTCTGACCCCGTTAGCGGACATCACAGCACCTGGTTCATCCTCTGTCTCTCTCTCCCGCCTTCTGCCTCCAAAACCCCGCACATACAAATTTTCCAGATACACCAAAATCATAACAGCTATCCCAATTGGTTCGTAACATTTTCTTATCATCTGCTAGCACAAAAAACTTTCTCAGTGTTTAACATAACAAAGAAGCATTCCGAAGTATAACATAACAAAGAAGCCATTTTAATTGGCCTACGCAGTAAAAGATGAAACCCCCTTACTGTACACTTGCTACAGTAAGTACAATGTTGTATCAATCCAACAAAATTAGCATTCAAATGGCCAAATAAATTAATCCTTTCTGCATACAAAATGTTCAGTGTTGAGTGCCCTCCTGCTTCAAAACATCCACCTTTGATCCTGTAACTAAAAAGACCAACATAACATGTCTGAACGACTGGCTTCCTGTCACATTCACCTCAGTGATAAGCAAATGCTTTGAGAGGCTGGTCAAGGACGACATATGCAGCATGCTACCACCTACATAGGACCCCCTACAATTCACCTAACAACACAACCAATGGACAGATGACTCAATAGCCACAGCTCTTTACACATCTGGAGAAGAGGGATGCTTATGTGAGAATACTGTTCTTGGACTACAGTTCAGCATTCACCACCAAAATTCCATCCAGGCTTGACAAGAAGCTCAGAGACCCTGCCTTGTGCAGCTGGATCCTGGACTCCCTGTCAGATCATCAGCAGGTGGTAAGAGTGGGCTCCCTCAGCTCTGCCCCTCTGACCCTCAACACAGAGCTGTGTCCTAAGCCCCCTCCCCTACTCTCTGTTTACCCATGACTGTGTCACCACCCACAGCTCTAATCTGCTAATTAAATTTGCTGATGACACTACATTGATTGGCTTCATCTCAATAATAACGAGGAAGCCTACAGAGAAGATGTCATCTCCCTGACACAGTGGTGTCAAGAAAACAACCGCTCCATCTATGGCACAAAAACAAAGGAGCTGGTTGTGGTGACAGGAGAAATGGAGATAGGCTAACCCCTATTGACATCAATGGATCTGGGGTTGAGAGCGTGAGCAGCTTTAAGTTCCTCGGCATAAACATCACCAAGGATCTCATGTGGTCTTTACATATTGGCTGTGAGGTGAAAAACACAACAGCATCTCTTTCATCTCAGACGGTTGAAGAAATTTGGCATGAGTCCCCAGATCCTAAGTCCTTTCTACAGGGGCATAATTGAGAGGATTCTGACTGGCTGCATCAATGTCTGGTATGAGAATTATACTTCCCTCAATCACAGGACTCTGCAGAGAGTGGTGAGGACAGCCCAGCGCATCTGTAGATATGAACTTCCCACTGTTCAGAACATTTACAATGACACGTGCAAAAGAGAGGCCCAAAGGATCATTGGGGACCCATTTCACCTCAACCACAAACTGTTCCATCTGCTACCATTCAGGAAACGGTACCACAGCAAAAAGCCAGGACCAACAGGCTCCAGGACAGCTTCTTCCACCAGGCCATCAGACTGATTAATTCACGCTGACACAAAATGTATTTCTATGTTATATTGACTGTCCTGTTGTGCATACTATTTATTCCAAATTACTATAAAATGAAAAATTGCACACTTAGGTAGAAAGTTGCTTCTCTGAGTGGAGGCCTGTGACTAGTGGTGTGCCACAGGGATCAGTGCTAGGTCCATTGTTATTTGTCATCTATATCAATGATCTGGATGATAATGTGGTAAATCCCATCAGCAAGTTTGCTGATGATACAAAGATTGGAGGTGTAGTAGACAGTGAGGAAGGTTTTCAGATCCTGCAGAGGGACTTGGACCAGCTGGAAAAATGGGCTAAAAAATGGCAGATGGAGTTTAATACTGACAAGTGTGAGGTATTGCACGTTGGAAGGACAAACCAACTTAGAACATACAGGGTTAATGGTAAGGCACTGAGGAGTGCAGTGGAACAGAGGGATCTGGGAATACAGATACAAAATTCCCTAAAAGTGTCGTCACAGGTAGATAGGGTCATAAAGAGAGCTTTTGGTACATTGGCCTTTATTAATCGAAGTATTGAGTATAAGAGCTGGAATGTTATGATGAGGTTGTATAAGGCATTGGTGAGGCCGAATCTGGAGTATTGTGTTCAGTTTTGGTCACCAAATTACAGGAAGGATATAAATAAGGTTGAAAGAGTGCAGAGAAGGTTTACAAGGATGTTGCCGGGACTTGAGAAACTCAGTTACAGAGAAAGGTTGGATAGGTTGGGACTTTATTCCCTGGAGCATAGAAGAATGAGGGGAGATTTGATAGAGGTATATAAAATTATGATGGGTATAGATAGAGTGAATGCAAGCAGGCTTTTTCCACTGAGGCAAGGGGAGAAAAAAACCAGAGGACATGGGTTAAGGGTGAGGGGGGATAAGTTTAAAGGGAACATTAGGGGGGGCTTCTTCACACAGAGAGTGGTGGGAGTATGGAATGACCTGCCAAACGAGGTGGTAAATGTGAGTTCTTTTTTAACATTTAAGAATAAATTGGACAGATACATGGATGGGAGGTGTATGGAGGGATATGGTCCGCGTGCAGGTCAGTGGGACTAGGCAGAAAATGGTTCGGCACAGCCAAGAAGGGCCAAAGGGCCTGTTTCTGTGCTGTAGTTTCTATGGTTCTATGGTTCTATTTAGACGGAGATGTAACATAAAGATTTTTACTCCTCATGTATGTGAAGGATGTAAGAAATAAAGTCAATTCATTCATTTCCTTCCTTTTTCCTCACATTCCTCTGCCTATCTAACCTATTCCAATATTCCAAAGCAAATTGATAGTTTCAACAACACTTTCATTGTAACCATTTCATAAAAAGGAACATTTTACAAACTGAAGTCAAACTCTCAAAACTGGAAATTCACATTCCCAGAAATATTGGTCTGGTTGAAGAGTTATTACCTATTTTTCTCATTGCATGTGACCCACTTTTTCCAGAACAGTCAGTGCTTTAGAGTGTGTCATAAGGATGTTAAGGTTTTGTGACGAGTGTCCTTGACAAGAATGACTTGGACACAAATGCCTGGGTATCTGAGACTAGTATGAAGACACAGTTTAGATTAGATTATGAGAACACTCAGTCCTCATTTATTGTCATTTAGAAATGCATGCATGCATTAAGAAATGATACAATGTTCCTCCAGAGTGATAGCACAGAAAAACAGGACAAACCAAAGACTAACACCGACAGATCCACATAATTGTAACATATAGTTACAGCAGTGCAAAGCAATACCATAATTTGATGAAGAGCAGACCATGGGCACAGTAAAAAAAAAGTCTCAAAGTCCCAATCACCTCCCGAGTCCCCGATAGCAGGCAGCAAAAGAGAGAAACTCCCTGCAGTAAACTTCCAGGCACCGACAACTGCCGACGCATTGGAAGCACCTGACAACAGCCGACACTGAGTCCATCCATCTGAAAACTTTGAGCCTCCGACCAACCCCTCCGATACAGCCTCCCGAGTGCCATCCTCTGCCGAGCGCCTTCAACCTTGCACCGGCCGCTAAAACAAGCAAAGCCAAGGATTCAGGGCCTTCTCCTCTGGAGATTCTGGACCACACAGCAGCAGGGGCAGCAAAGCGGGCATTTCAGAAGTTTCTCCAGGTGTTCCTTCGTACTCTCACGTCTGTCTCCATCAAATCAGAATTGTGCATGGTACCCTACTTGACAGATTACAGATATCATTCGCCAGAGTGGCCGCGCACACTGAGTCACGCTGCCATCTTCTCCTCCTCCACTGGATTGAGAATCTGAGAGCAAAACAAACACTAGACAAAATCATGAATAGGCTTACGATTGAGCACCGAACACCAGTTCAGGTGTTCCTTAAATCCTTAATCCTTGGTGCCCAAAATATGATTACCAATTAATGAGACTGTCCTGAATCTTTAAATGGGCTGCACCAGCTATCCATACTCCAGGGAGTTAGAGCATCTAAACCTCGGAAGCTGATGCAGATGGGTGCCTGTTATAACAGGACCTCTCCTCCACGACCATCTCCTGACGGCCCTGGATGCTCAGAGATATGATGATTGTAGTCCTGGATGAGAGCCAGATCCAGGACGTCTCTTTCAGGCCCAGCATCTCTCCTCCAGTCCCAATCCTTCCCAGTCCATGAGATAGTGTCAAACAACTTGAACAGTACGCAAGTCCAAAATTTTTCTCATGGCAAAATTCTGCTCCCCATCAACAAACTTGGGCGGTGGCGGGGCTGATGGTGGTGGGGCTAACAAGCTGGTGTTCACTGGCCTTAACATGGAAATGTGGAAAGTGTGAGTGATCTTGAGAATCTTGGGGAGATGCAAGGTGTAAGCCACTAGCTCTACTTTCCAGAGAATTCTGAAGGGTCCAATGAACATGGGTGCCAATTTCCTGGACTCCACTCACAGAGGCAAATCCTGAGTCAATTAGCAGGACTGTCCTGAATAGTTAAAGGGGCTGTGCCAGCGATCCATTCTCCTGGAAGTTAGAATATCTGAACCTCAAAACCTGGCAAGCATGAGTGCATATCATAACAGCCAACATCATTGGTGACAATTCCTATTGAGATAATGCAAACATTAAGCAACATACTTGGAAATCACAAGCATGGGTGCATATCATAACAGCCAACATCATTGGTGACAATTCCTATTGAGATAATGCAAACATTAAGCAACATACTTGGAAATCACAAGCATGCTGTTGAAAATATGCCAACTCTCTTCAATATTTTGTGTCAGGAATCTAGACATTCAATGCATGCCCAATAAAAACAGTAGGTCATCATGCCAGTCCGCCTATTGTTTTAAGCTGCTTGTTGAGATGCCAGTTGCATGTAAATTAGGTCACAAACAACACCAAGTCATGTTATTGGAGAAAATGATGTAATTACTCAACTAATTTGCTTATAAACTCAATGGAAATGAGGAAATTATAGGAAATGCACAGCAGGGACAACAAGGTTCTGAAAAGAGATAATTCTGAATACTATTTTAAGTTAATCGCCATATAAGAAAGCAACTTTCAGTTTTGACATATTTTACCAATGTTAAAAAGGACAAAGAGTTGTAGTGAGATACAATTTCCATGGTGCCTGCTTTCAAATTAATAGATGCAGCTTAATATGACCAATGATCCCTTCAGTTTCCTCAGGTATTCCTTGATGATCTAATTTCAACTCGACCTCTCAATATAAATCATCTCCAGTAAATCTTCACACAGCTATTTGAAAATGCTTTGATAATGAGACATGGATTACGTGCTGATCGTTCTGCTGTGCTTAAGATTGCACATGATGACAACATGATCCATCTTAACTGGCTAATGTCAGTCAAGCCATTTGTTGAAAATTCAGCTTTGAAAAATGCAGCACAGAACGTAGAACACACTGCAGAATGTAGGTCCTTCAGCCCACGATGTTGTGCAGAAATTTTAACCTACTCTAAGATCAATTGAACCCTTCCCTCCAACATAGCTCTCCAAATTCCTGTCTAACAGTCACCTCTCCTGGCACCCTCCATCAAAAGATAAAGAGGAAAGGCCACGGTTACAGTGTAAAAAATAGTGTTTTATTGTGAGCTTAATTATGAAAGATCCAGAGATAAATAGGTGCCTTTTCTCCTCTTTTAGCTAGTTAGCAGACTTTTTTTTGCCAATGTAGAATTCACAGAGCCAAGGAAGTTATTTAATTGCTGGAAATTGCCTTAATTGTGAGCTGAGTGTTAGAATGTGGGGGCAATTGATGGAATATGGGGAGAATAAAACGTGTTTAGAAATTGATGAATGTAAATTTGTGCTTGATGCTCAGCAGCTCAGTAAGGGAAGGACCTGGTTTTGTCTTAGTAAGTCTATGATTCTATAGGTCAAATCATAGTCCAGTGAACGTTTCCGCCCCGCAACCCTCCAAAAAATACTGCCCATCTTAAAATGTCTTCCCCAGCTATGAGCCTTCTTATATTTTTTGAGCGTAGTATCCTACCGTCTATATATTGAGTTCCCATTGGCCGTGTTTGCATATGTCAGGGAGAGATATAACAGCAGTGATTTTTGTGGTTGTTCACCACTAAAGGATTCAGACTAAGATTAATGAGGTAAAGGTAGCCTGCCAAGTGCAAGGAATGTAACCACTGATGTCCAATGAATATGCATTTTGATAATAATAGGCGATTAAGTACAAGTTCAGCAGCTGAATTGCCCAATTCATATCAATATTTTGGGGATGAATTAATGGTTCCTTAGAATCGTATTTCTATAAATAGGACCACATTATAAGTGAAACACCAAGTTTGAATTTTCAAATTCATTTTCAGAGAGAAGGCATTGTGGTTCATAACAATTACCTGAAAGCTTCTGCAGACAAAAGAAAATCCAGATATCCATAATATTCTTCTTTGACCGATGTTTTGTAAAGGTGGGTATTTGGCTACACAAACTTGCCAAGTACTGCCATTGCAGAAAATAGCACCCAATATTAGCCAGGCAGTTTTGAAGGTGAGAAAATTGGTGCTTATGCTGCTGTCTTCCAGGCAAGAAGAGAATAATTTCTAGCAGACTTAGAGGCACCTACACACACAAATCTGAGATTTTTGCCTTCCAAGCTTGGAGATCTTGTTCTCTAATATTGGGTGTCATTCCTCAGCGTGGTAAGCACCATTTAGGTGCAATAATAAATACTCTATAAAATATTACAATTATTTACAAGTTATGACATGGGGGTATTTGAGACCAAAGCAATTTTAACTTTGTTAAATTCCTGGAGTTGGTTGCCACAGTCATTGACATCTCCCTAGACCGAGGGGTTTAGATGAGGTGGAGTTTGTTAGGTGTGTTCAGGAAGGTTTCTTGACACAGTATGTAGATAAGCCTACAAGAGGAGAGGCTGTAGTTGATCTGGTATTGGGAAATGAACCTGGTCAGGTGTCAGATCTCTCAGAGGGTGAGCATTTTGGAGACCGGTGATCACAATTCTATCTCCTTTACCATAGCATTGGAGAGGGATAGAAACAGACAAGTTAAGAAAGTGTTTAATTGGAGTAAGGGAAAATATGAGGCTATCAGGCAGGAACTTGGAAGCATAAATTAGAAATAGATGTTCTCATGGAAACATACGGAAGAAATGTGGCAAATATGCAGGGGACATTTGTATGGAGTTCTGCATAGGTACATTCCAATGAGACAGGGAAAGGATGGTAGGGTACAGGAACCATGGTGTACAAAGGCTATTGTAAATCTAGTCAAGAAAAGAAGAACTTATGAAATGTTCAAAAAACTAGGTAATGATGGAGATCTAGAAGATTAAAAGACTAGCAGGAAGGAGTTTAAGAAAGAAATTAGGAGAGCCAGAAGGGGCCATGAGAAGGCCTTGGTGGACAGGATTAAGGAAGACCCTAAGGCATTCTATAAGTATATGATGAGCAAGAGGATAAGACGTGAGAAAATAGGACCAATGAAATATGGCAGTGGAAAAGTGTGCATGGAACCAAAAGAGATGGCAGAGGTACTAAATGAATACTTCAGTATTCACTACAGAAAAGGATCTTGGTGATTGTGGGGATGACTTACAGTGGACTGAAAAGCTTGATCATGCAGACATTAAGGAAGAGAATGTGCGGGAGATGTTAGAAAGCATAAGGTTGGATAAGTCACCTGGACTGGATGAAATGTACCCCAGGCTACTGTGGGATGCAAGGGAGGAGATTGCTGAGCATCTGGCGATGATCTTTGCATCATCAATGAGGACGGGAGATGTTCCGGAGAAGTGGAGGGTTGTAGATGTTGTTCCCTTATTCAAGGAAGGGACTAGTGAGAGCCCAGGAAATTATAGACCAGTGAGTCTTACTTCAGTAGTTGGTAAGTTGATGGAGAAGATCCTGAGAGGCAGGATTAATGAACATTTGGAGAGGCATAATATGATTAGGAATAGTCAGCATGGATTTGTCAAATGCAGGTCATGCCTTACGAACCTGATTGTATTTTTTGAGGATGTAACTAAACACATTGATGAAGGTAGAGTCGTAGATGTAATGTATATGGATTTTAGCAAGACTTGTGATAAGGTACCACATGCAAGGCTTATTGGGAAAGTAAGGAGGCATGGGATCCGAGGGTGGATACAGAACTGGCTTGCCCATAGAAGGCAAAGAGTGGTTGTAGACGGGTCATATTCTGCATGGAGGTCGGTGACCAGTGGTGTGCCTCAGGGATCTGTTCTGGGATCCCTACTGTTGGTAATTTTTATAAATGACCCGGATGAGGAAGTGGAGGGATGGGTCAGTATATTTGCTGATGACACAAAGATTGGGAGCGTTATGGATAGTGTGGAGTGCTGTCAGAGGTTACAGCGGGACATTGATAGGATGTAAAACTGAGCTGAGAATTGGCAAATGGATTTCAACCCAGAGAAGTGTGAGGTGGTTCATTTTGGTAGATCAAACATCATGGCAGAATATAGTATTAATGGTCAGACTCTTGGCAGTGTGGAGGATCAGAAGGATCTTGGGGTCTGAGTCCATAGAACACTCAAAGCTGCTGAGCAGGTTGATTCTATGGTTAAGAAGGCATACAGTGCATTGACCTTCAGCAATTGTGGGATTGAGTTTAAGAGCCTAGAGATAATGTTGCAGCTATATAGAACCCTGGTCAGACCCGCTTGGAGTATTGTGCTCATTTCTGGTCACCTCACAACAGGAAGGTTGTGGAAACCATAGAAAGGTTGCAAAGGAGATTTAAAAGGATGTTTTCCGTATTGGGGAACGTGCCTTATGAGAATAGGTTGAGTGAACTCAGCCCTTTCTCCTTGGAGCGACAGAGAATGAGAGGTGACCTGATAGAGTTGTAGAAGATGATGAGAGGTATTGATCGTGTGGATAGTCAGAGGCTTTTTCCCAGGGTTGAAATGGCTAATATGAGAGGGCACAGTGTTAAGGTGCTTGGATGTAGGTACAGAGGAGATGTCAGGGGTAAGTTTTTTTATGCAGAGAGTAGTGAGTGCTTGGAATAGGCTGCTGGTGACGGTGGTTGAGGCGGAAACAATAGGGTCTTTTAAGAGACTCCTGGACAGGTACATGCAGCTTAGAAAAATAGAGGGCTATGGGTAACCTTAGGTAATTTCTAAGGTAAGGACATGTTCGGCACAGCTTTGTGGGCCAAAGGTTCTGTATTGTGCTGTAGGTTTTCCATATTTCTGTATTTCTATATCTAAGGCAGGGGATGATAGATTCTTGATTAGTCAGAACATGAAGGGATACAGGGAGAAGCAGGAAATTGGAGCTGAAAGGGAATTGAATGAGCCATGATGAAATGGCAGAGAAGACTCAATGGGCCAAGTGGCATAATTCTGCTCCTAAATCTTCTGGTCTTCTGGTCTATGGTGTCATAGTATTAAAGAACTAAGCACATCCTGCCCAAGTTATTCTCCACTCTACTATTGAGGACTGCAAGACTGACTGCCTTTTTAAAGGCTGTGTATATGACTCTTACACAGATCAACTACTTCCTCACAATGGAAGATCATCGAGGTCACCAGTCACCCCAAGCATAAACCGTTTCAGCTGCTCCCTTCTGGCAAAAGGTAGCGCAGCATTAAAGCCAGGACCAACAGGCTAGGGGATAGCTTCTTTCTTCAAGCCATTAGACTTTTAAATTCACACGTCTGTATATTGTGACTGAGTCATAGTGCAAAGATTAATAAATTCTAATTCTAATACATAGCATTAATCATAAGATGGAATTGAGAATGAGCACACCCAGGAAAGTCACATAGCCACCAATAAGTGCAACAGTGGTATAACTATAACAGCTGTGTCTCAGCAAAGTACAAAAGCAATTTGATTTCAGAAGGGAGATGCTTGACAAGTGTGCAATAATAGAGAATGAGGCATGGTAGGAGGCATGGTTTGTATAGGGGAATACTTTGCACTTAACTGATTATAGTATCATTAGCTTCAAGGTAATTATGGGAAAAGATAGGACTGGTCCTCAGTTTGAGATTCTAAATTGGAGGAAGGTCAATTTTGATGGTATCAGAAAAGATGTGGCAAGTACAGACTGGGATAGGCTTTTTTTTCTGGCTAAGGTGTACTTGGTAACTGGGAGGCCTTCAAAAGTGAAATGTTGAGGGTACAGAGTCAGAATAAATGCCAAGGATAACAGATTTAGGGGACCTTGGTTTCTGAGAGATATTCAGGCCCTGGTTAAGAAAAAGAAGGAGGTGTATAGCAGATATAGGCAGGCAAGAACAAATGATGTACTTGAGAAGTATAAGAAATGCAAGAGAACACAAGAAGGGAATCAGGAGGCCAAAAGAAGACATGAGGTTGCTCTAGCAGACAGGGTGAAGGAGAATCCTAAGGGCTTCTACAGATATATTAAGAGCAAAAGGATAGCAAGGGACAAAATTGGTACTTTGGAAGATCAGAGTGGTCATTTTTGTGTCGAATCGAAAGAGATGGGGTGATCTTACATGGATTTGTTGCATCTGTATTTATTTGGAAGATGGACGCAGTCTATAGATGTGAGGCAATGCAGCAGCGAAGTCATGAATCCTATATAGATTACAGATGAAGAAGCGTTTGCTGCCTTCAGGCATATTAGGGTGGTTAAATGCCCAGGGCCCAACATGGTATTCCCTTGGACCCTGTGGGAGGCTAGTGCAGGAATTACAGGGGCTCTAACAGAGATAATTAAAACACCCTCAGCTATGGGTGTGGTGCCAAAGGATGGGAGGATACCTAATGCTGTTCTGTTGTTTAAGAAAGGCTCTAAGAGTAGAGTATTCAAACAGACTGGATATATAAGTATTTGGATAGGCAGGGACATATTAAGGACAGTCAGCATGGCTTTGGGTGTGTTAAGTTATGTCTAATCAATCTTATAGAATTGTTTGAGGAAATTACCAGGAAAGTTGATGAAGGCAAGGCAGTGAATGTTGTCTACATGGACTTTAGCATGACTTTTGACAATGTCCTGCGTGGGAGGTTGGTCAAGAAGGTTCAGTCGCCTGATATTGAAGATGAGGTAGAAAATTGGGTTAGGCATTGGTTTCGCAGAAGAAGCCAGGAGGTGGTGTAGGTGGTTGCCTTGCTGACTGGAGGCCTGTTAGCTTCAGGAATCAGTATTGGGTCAGCTGTTGCTTGTCATCTATATCAACAATAATGTTGTGAACTGGATCAGCAAATTTGCCAATGTCACGAAGTTTGGGGGTGTAATGGACAGCGAGAAACACTATCAGAGCTTGCAGTGGGATCTGGAACAGCTGAAAATGGGCTGTAAAATGGCAGATAGAATGTAATGCAGACAAGTCTGAGGTGTTGCACTTCGGAAGAACCAACCAGGATAGGTCTTACTCAGTGAATGGTGCAGCACTAAAGAGTGTGGTAGAACAGAAGGATCTGGGAAGGCAGCATTATAATTAATTGAAGGTGGTGTCACAAATAGATAGGATCATTAAAAAAGATTCTGGCCCATTGGCCTTCATAAATCAATATATTGAGTACAGAAGTTAGGACGTTATGTTGAAATTGTATAAGCTGTTGGTGTGGCCTCATTTGGAGCACTGTGTGCAGTTTTAGTCATCTACGTATGGGAATGATGCAAATAAATTGAAAGAATGCAGAGAAAACTTAGAAGGATGTTGCCAGGACTTGATGACCTGAGTTAGAGGGAAAGGTTGAAGAGATTAGGACTTTATCCCCTAGGACTTTATTCCCTGGAGCATAGAAGAATGAGGGGAGATTTGATAGAGGTATATAAAATTATGATGGGTATAGATAGAGTGAATGCAAGCAGGCTTTTTCCACTGAGGCGAGGGGAGAAAAAAACCAGAGGACATGGGTTAAGGGTGAGGGGGGAAAAGTTTAAAGGGAGCATTAGGGGGGGCTTCTTCACACAGAGAGTGGTGGGAGTATGGAATGAGTTGCCAGACGAAGTGGTAAATGTGGGTTCTTTTATAACATTTAAGAATAAATTGGACAGATACATGGATGGGAGGTGTATGGAGGGATATGGTCCGTGTACAGGTCAGTGGGACTAGGCAGAAAATAGTTCAGCACAGCCAAGAAGGGCCAAAAGCCTGTTTCTGTGCTGTAGTTTTTCTATGGTTTCTATGGTGTAAGGGGAACATGAGGGGGAATCTTCTTCACTCAGAGTATGATGAGAATGTGGAATGAACTGGCAGCTGCAGTGGTGGATGCAGGTTCAATTTCAATTTTTAATAAAAATTTGGAAGGGTCCTTGGATGGAAGGAGTATGAACAGCTATGGTCCGAGTGCAGGTCAATGGGACTAGACAGATTAATGGTTTGGAACAGATTAGAATAGCCAAGTGGCCTGTTCCTGTGCTGTTGTGTTCTATGACACTATATTACTGAGCTCTACAAAGCTTTAATCAATAATTTTAATCATTTTTTTAAAATTCTCTTATATATCTGGATGTGAGCATCATTGGAAAGTCAACATTTGTTGTTGATCCTTAAGTGCCCCTGAGGTGCTGGAGAGCCGTCTTTTTGATCCACAGTAGTCCTTGTGGTAAAGTTATGCCTAGGTACTCTTTGGAAGGGACTTTCAGGGTGTAGACTCAATGCTAATGAAGTAACAGGGATATATTGTCAAAACAGGACAGTGGACAACTTGGAGGGAAACCAACAGTTGATTATAAGCCCATGCACTTGCTGTCCAACCATTCCATGGTGGTTGCAGCAATGAATGAGTCTGATTGGTGCTAGCATGGTAACATATCATCATTTGTACAAATACAATTCATTTCATAAATTTGAATCCGGTTAAACAGAAAACAACCTTTGCCCTGTAACTCAAACATTGGTATGATCATAATTAAACGCTGATGGCAATTGTCCTATACTTGCAACATAGAATATAATTAACATTTGAAAACTAACATGATTTGTTCAACAGAAATATTGAAGTCTTAGCACAAGAGCAAATTATTTTTCTGCCTTTAGATATTAATGATATCTCAGAACTATGTATATCAGCACATAATAATTTTTCTGTTTTTTCAGTCTCTTCTTTTCATGTTTCTCTTTAGCCAAATGGCATTTGTAACTGTTGTAATCATTTTAAGCTTTCCAGTAACAAGTTTTCCCTGTTTTATCTGAAGAGATTTTATTAATTTTCTAATTAGCTATTCATAATATTTCTGGAGACCTTGCCCTCTCATTTCCGTTACATTTCTCCTCAGTTGTCAAAATTTTAAAAAGTAGTGCTTAGGTTGATATAGACTTTTCTTGTAATTCATATCCATCATCATACTAAAAGATTTGCTTTATATCTTTCGTGGATTATTGTACTCATTTTATGTTGAAAATATGAGCTCCACATTTACTTTAATCAATATAAGCTTTTTGTTTTTAAGTCCAATCTCTTTCAAAATTACAGCTAAATTATTTTTCTTTTTCAAATGGTATTAGTGCCTTTGAATACACCATGTGAAGTCCAAAGCTTTAGATATAACAGGTCTTTATTCAGCAGAAGCATACATGAGACGGAAGACCTGGTAAGAGAATCTCTTATAACTTAGAACAGTACACCACAGTATCAGTCCTTTGGCCCATGATGTTGTGCCAAATCTTTAACCTACTCCAAGATCAATTTAACCTTTCCCTTCTACATAACCCTTCATTTTCTCTTTCATCTGTGTGCCTATCTTACTTACTGCCATTTACACTGCTGTTGTTCAGGGCAGCAATGAAGGTCCTCCATCCTGGGCGGTGTTCATGGCTTCATTCATCATGCCAGCAGCTTCCTCTTGGTTTTTACTACTGTCAGTCACGCAAATCCTGGGTGGAGACTCAGGAATACCATCACACTCAAACGTAGAAGGATTCCACATTTCCATAACAATTTTGTTTTACCAGTCAGGGTTGCTTGCCCTGAGCTGAACCCCCAAACCTGGAGGACTAGTGAACTAATCTTAGTCTGGCCTCTACCCTTTGACCTGCTTGGCATGGGTGACCCAACGAAGAGCCAAAGCATGAAGCCCTGACTCCAGCCATTGAGGCACGCAAGCCTCCAAACCACAACAAGGTTGTGGTCCTCTTGGAGGATGTGCCCACCTAAGAGTCTCTTAAATATCCCCGATGTATCTGCCTCTACCACCACTCCTGGCAGTGATCAAGATACCTACATACTACTCTCTGTATAAAGTCTTACCTCTGACATCCCCCTATACTTCCCTCCAATCACCTTAAAATTATGCCCCCTTAGTATTAGTCATTACCTCTCTGGGAAAATGTTTCTCGCTGTCCATTTTATTTTTGCCTCTTATCATCTTGAACACCTCAATTAAGTCATCTCTCATCCTCCTTCTATCCAAAGAGAAAAGCCCTAGCTCGCTCAACCTATCCTCAGAATACATGCTTTCGAATGCATGCAGAGTCCTGGTTAGTAAATATCCTCTGCACTCTCTCTAAAGCTTTCAGATCCTTCCCACACTTCTCCAAGTGTGGTCTAACCCAAGCTTTATAGAGCTGCAATACTCCCCCATGGCTCTTGAACTCAACTCACTTGACCAATGAAGGCCAATACACCATATACTTTCTTGGCCACCCTCACAACTTGTGCTGCAACTTTGAGGGACGTGAACCCCAAGATCCCTCTGTTCCTCCACACTGTTAATTAATTAATGTATTTATTAGTGATACAGCGTGGAACAGACTCTTCCAGCCCTTCGAGCTACACCGCACCAGCAACCCCGACAACCCCAATTAAACCCTAATCTAATCACAGGATAATTTACAATGACCGATTAACCTAGCCACTATGTCTTTGGACTGTGTGAGGAAACCAGAGTTCCCAGGAAAACCCATGCATTCTTCGGGGACTCCTCACA
This sequence comes from Mobula hypostoma, assembly GCF_963921235.1. Taxonomy (NCBI): domain Eukaryota; kingdom Metazoa; phylum Chordata; class Chondrichthyes; order Myliobatiformes; family Myliobatidae; genus Mobula; species Mobula hypostoma. The sequence continues at coordinate 80,720,527 of NC_086101.1, read as the reverse complement.
GACGACACCGGAATTAAACTTCAGACTCCAAGGCCCCTAGCTGTAATAGCGTGCTAACCGCTATGCTACTGTGGTGTAAGGAATTGAGACTCCCAAAGAAATCTTCATATTTAAGAATACCGAAAGATGATTATATACGCGTTCAAAAGTTACAATTGGATAGTTTACTTCAAATTTTGGGTATGCATAATATTAGACATTTACAATGGAGCACATCTGAACTGATAAAATCAAATATGAATATTAAAATGCTTTATACAGGACATAGTAATTCACATGGGCGATCTAAACATTTTTGAAGACTAAACCCAAAACAAATAGGGTACTAGTCATGTTAAATCCAACTGATTACAAGAATTGGGATGTAAGGTTACAACTGTACAGAATGTTGGGGAGACAGTATTTGGAGTATTGTGTGCAGTTCCAGTCAGCTAGCTATAGAAATGATGTCATTAACATGGAAAGTGTGCAGAAAAGATACTGAAGGGTATTATCAGGGCAAGAGAGCTTGGTTCCAATGAGAGACCGGGTAGGTTGGTCCATCTACCCCCGGAGCACAGAAGGCTGAGGAGTGACTTCATAGAAGTATATAAGATCACAAGGGGCAGAGAAAAGATGAATAGTTACGATCTTATTTTCTCCCCAGAGCTTAGATTTAATGCGAGAAGGGAAAGTTTTAAAGGGGAGCTTAGGTGTATCCGTTTACACACAGAGGGTGATAGGTGTACAGAAAGAGCTGCTAGAGTTTATGGTAGAGGCAGGTACAGTAACAATGTTTAAGGGAGATACATAGACAGGAAATGTTTCAAGGGATAATTATTTACTTTATTTAGAGATACAACATGGAGTAGGCCCTTCCAGTCCTTCGAGCCACTCCACCCAGCAACCCCTGACAAACCTGATTAATCCTAGCCAAATCACAAGACAATTTACAATGACCAATTCACCTACCCGGTACGTCTTTGGACCGTGAGAGGAAACCGGGGACCCGGAGAAAACCACAGGAAAGACTTACAGAGACCTCTTACAGGATGGCACCAGAATTGAAATCCAAACATCCGAACCTCAAATTATGGGCTAAATGTAGCTCAGGTAGGCAACTAGGGCAGCATGGATGAGTTGGCCATATTTCTGTGCTGTACAACTCTATGCATCAATGACTTTATTAATGTGTCAACTGGAAAAGTAAATAGTCTTGAACTCACTTTGATCTCTGAAGCACCATCTTTACATAAAAGTTCAAAGTTCAAAGTAAATTTATTATCAAACTACATATATGTCACCATGTACAACCCTGAGATTCATTTTCTTTCCTACTCAATGAATCCATAATAATAACCATAATAGAATCAGTGAAAGACTGCACCAACATGGGTGTTCAACCTTTGTGCAAACGACAACGAACTGTGCAAATACAAAAAGAAAGAAATAATAATTAATAACTAAGCAATAAGTATTGAAAAAGTGAGATGTGGAGTCCTTGAAAGTGAATCCATTGTGGCAAAATATCAGTGATGGGGCAAGTGAACCTGAGTAAAGTTATCCCCTCCGGTTCATGAGCCTGATGGTTGAAGAATAATAACTATTCATGAAGCTGGTGGTGTGAGTCCTGAGGCTCCTCTACCTTCCTTCTGATGGCAGCTGTGGGTCACAGGGAGAACGTACGGTCTCCGTACAGACCAGGGTCGCTAGTACTGTAAAGCATTGTGCTCATCACTACGATACTATGCCACCCTAACTGACTTATGTGAGTACCTTCACAGCAATGACAACAGTATTTCCAGAAACCAAACCATCAACGTCTTCTCAAGGATAATGTGAAATTAACTGCAGAATTTGCTATTATGTCCAACTCTTGTGAGCAGGAGAAAAAGGAAAGTATATTTTAAAACAATTCACTAATCCTAACTTACGTCACAAGCAAAAATAAAATTGCAATAAAGTGAATCCAACCATACCAATGAAACCAAATTTATAAAATATCTGATCAAGGGCCGGCTGGTGGTGTAAAGACATCGGCGCCAGACCCAGGACCAGAGGTTCCCGGGTTCAAAACTAGTCGGGTCCACCCCAGAGTATGCTTTCAATCCGTTCGGGATTGAGTGTCGAGATCGCAACTCGACCTCATAAAATAAAGGGAAAATACTGCGAAAATATCTGTGTGAGGAGTGGTGTACCACACAGTGTCTCTCTCCCTGCGCCTTGTAAAAGCCGTGAAAAAGACATCATCACGGATGCACGGACACGCAGACGTGCACACACGCGCATGCAGACACACACGCACAGACTCACTCGCACGCACGCAGGCACATGCCAAAATATATATATGATCAATATTAATGTTTTATACACTTATTGCATTAACCTGGAAATTATTTGGAACACTGTCATCAAATAAAGCATATTGCAGTGGATATTAAATTCCTCTGCAGTTAAATGTGCAAATACATCATTAAAATGAAGATCGTAATTCATAATTTCTGCATTAACAAAAATATAAAGAAATTGGACATATATCCATCATGCAATGATGTTAATGGAATTTCCATTGGAGACATCATGAAATCCACTGGAAGGCTAAGTGAACTAGCATCAGTATGATCTTCAGTATACAACCATCAGTGTTACTCTGCTCTGATGGGCTACATTGCTGGATTCCCAAAATAGGTATTCTTTTCCGAGTTGCACCACGGCAAGAGATTAGCATGAGGACAGGGGAATCAATTCTCCGATGTTCATAAAGCATGGGAATTCGTAACCAATGACCACTCAGAATAGAGAAGAGCTTCCAGGATGGCACTGCAACCTTAAATGTCTTCACTATGAGCACATGGAAGCCCAGTGAGATGGCTGAAGGAGCATACCTCCTTCCATTTACTTTTTAATTGTATTTATTTAGAGATACAGTGTGGAACAGGACCTTCTGGCGCAATGAGATACGTTGCCCAGCGACCCGCCTACTTAACCCTAACCAAATCACAGGTCAAGTTGCAATGATTAATTAACCTACTAACCAGTACATCTGGAATGTAGGAGGAAACTGGAGCATCTGGTGGAAACCAAAGCATTCTGGTGAAGATGTACAATCTCCTTAGAGATGGCATCAGAACTGAACTCTGAACTCTGATGTCCCAAGCTGTAAATGCATCTCGCTAACAAGTACACTACCATCAAGCCTCCCCTGCTACAAATTTCCATTCCCATGAGGGTTCAAATGTGTCCAGCCAGGATATGAAGTTTTTTTTTCTAAAACTTCCTTTAGACCTTGCTGATTGCTCTGGTGAGCAAAGATAATGCGCAAAGCAGTCAACTAATCTGAATTTGTTTTCTCCTTTGCAGAAGAGATTAATTGTGAGCACAGAATGCAATTCAAAGGATGAAAGAAATGCAAATTAATTTCTTCTTCATTTGGAACAATTGAGCCATTGAACACATCTACATGAAGTGTTGTGACAGGAAAGCAGCATCCATCATCAAGGACCCCCCTCCCACTCAGGACATGCTCTCTTCTCACAGCTGCCATTGGGAAGGAGGTACAGGAGCCTCAGGACTCACACCATCAGGTCCATGAACAGTTATTACCCCTCAACCCTCAGGCTAGAAACATAGAAACATAGAAAACCTACAGCACAATACAGGCCCTATGGCCCATAATGCTGTGCCGAACATGTATTTACTTTAGAAATTACCTAGAGTTACCTATAGCCCACTATTTTTCTAAGATAATCCAAGAATCTCTGAAAAGACCCTATTGTATCCACCTCCACCAACATCGCCGGAAGCCCATTCCATGTACTCACCATCCTTTGCGTAAAAAACTTACCCCGATATCTCCTCTGTACCTACTTCCAAGCACCTTAAAACTGTGCCCTCTTGTGTTAGCCATTTCAGCCCTGAGAAAAAGCCTCTGACTATCCACACGATCAATGTCACTCATTATCTTATATATCTCTATCAGGTCACCTCTCATCCTCCGTCACTCCAACAAGAAAAGGCCAAGTTCACTCAATCTATTCTCATAGGGCATGCTCCCCAATCCAGGCAACATCCTTGTAAATCTCCTCTGCACCCTTTCTATAGTTTCCACATCCTTCTTGCAGTGTGTTGACCAGATAAGAGCGCAGTACTTCAAGTAGGGTCTGACCAGGGTCCTATAAAGCTGCAACATTACCTCTCGGCTCTTGAACTCAATCCTACGGTTGTTGAAGGCCAATACACCATATGCCTTCTTAACCACATAGTCAACCTCCGCAGCAGCTCTGAGTGTCCTATGGACTCGGAGCCCAAGATCCTTCTGATCCTCTTGTTATGTACCCCTAGGGGTTCATATTCCCTTATGGACTGTACTTTTAAAAAGAGTGAGAGGGTGCAGCTGATTCAGAGAGAGAGAGAGCAACGAGAAGCTCGTGGGTTGCCATGGTGACCAAGGGCGGTGTTAATTGATGGACAGCTGGTGTTCAGCATGCTTAGATAAATACAAGGTCAGCTGGTTGTTAGCCAGACACACACGGATTTGGACAGTCGATGAGTTTTGGGTGCCCACAGAAGGGTGTTTTTTTTTGGAGGATCGATCGGAAGAATTGATCAGTGGCTCTCGCAATGTGGAAAAGGGGTGACCGGTGGGAAGTTATCAGTGTGTAATCCTTGCCTGGGTCGATGACTTTACCACAGAAGATGGTCTCCTTTTTATGGTCACATTCGGTGACTTTTAAGGATTTCAGAGGACAACGGCAGATCGACAGCATCAGCTTACCTGGAGAACTAAACACCTCTCTCCCTCCAACACTATTCAACTCAATAACACAAACTGAACTGACTTCATTTACCTACTGTTGTAAGATTGTATCCAATTGCCCCCCTAAGCTTGAAGAAGTTTGGGTTCTATATTTACACACCTGTATATGCCAAAGTTCTGGTAACCTGTTTGATTTATCTGATTTTATATTACTGTATTGCGTAGTTACTAACAGAAGAGCTTTAGTTAACAGCAATACCAGACTCCAGGTGTTTTCCATTTCTGCTGGTTCCTTAAACCCATTACGGGGTATGTAATACTCTACACTGCCAAGAGTCTCACCATTAATACTATATTCTGCCAACAAGAGGAATTCTGCAGATGCTGGAAATTCAAGCAACACACATCAAAGTTGCTGGTGAACACAGTAGGCCAGGCAGCATCTCTAGGAAGAGGTACAGTCGATGTTTCAGGCTGAGACCCTTCGTCAGGACTAACTGAAAGAAGGGCTAGTAAGAGATTTGCAAGTGGGAGGGGGAGGGAGAGATCCAAAATGATAGGAGAAGACAGGAGGGGGAGGGATGGAGCCAAGAGCTCACATCAAAGTTGCTGGTGAACGCAGCAGGCCAGGCAGCATCTCTAGGAAGAGGTACAGTCGACATTTCGGGCCGAGACCCTTCGTCAGGACTAACTGAAAGAAGAGCTAGTAAGAGATTTGAAATCAAACGTCCAGCTCTTGTCTCCATCCCTCCCCCTCCTGTCTTCTCCTATCATTTTGGATCTCCCCCTCCCCCTCCCACTTTCAAATCTCTTACTAGCTCTTCTTTCAGTTAGTCCTGACGAAGGGTCTCGGCCCGAAACATCGACTGTACCTCTTCCTAGAGATGCCGCCTGGCCTGCTGCGTTCACCAGCAACTTTGATGTGTGTTGCTATATTCTGCCATCATATTTGACCTACCAAAATAAACCACATCACACTTATTTGGGTTGAACTCCATCTGCCATTTATCAGCCCTGTTTTTCATCCTGTCAATGTCCCGCTGTAACCTTTGATAGCCCTCCACAATGGCCGCAACACCCAACCTTTGTGTCATCAACCAATTTACTAACCCATCCCTCCACTTTCTCATCCGGGACATTTATAAAAATCACAAACAGAATGGGTCCCAGAACAGATCCCTGAGGCACACGATCTCCATGCAGAATATGACCCCATCTACAACCACTCTTTGTCTTCTGTGGGCAAGCCAATTCTGGATCCACAAAGCAAGGTCCCCTTGGATCACATGCCTCCTTACTTTCTCAATAAGCCTTGCATAGGGTACCTTATCAAATACCTTGCTGAAATCCATATACTCTACATCTGCTGCTCTATCTTCATCAATGTGTTTAGTCACATGCTCAAAAAGTTCAATCAGGCTCAGAAGGCATGACCTGCTTTGACAAAGCCATGCTGACTATTCCTAAGACTCACTGGTCTATAATTTCCTGGGCTATCTCTACTCCCTTTCTTGAATAAGGGAACAACACTTGCAACCTTCCAATCCTCCAGAAACTCTCCCATCCTCATATGATGTAAAGATCATCGCCACAGCTTCAACAGTCTCCATCCTCACCTGCTACAGTAGCCTGGGGTATATCTCGTCCAGTCCCGGTGACTTATCCAACTTGATACTTTTCAAAAGCTCCAGCACATCCTCTTTCTTAATGTCTAGATGCTCAAGCTTTTCAGTCCACTGTAAGTAATCCCTACAAACGCCAAGGTCCTTTTCCATAGTGAATACTGAAGCAAAGTATTCATTAATTATCTCTGCTACCTCCTCCGGTTCCCTACACACTTTTCCACTGTCACATTTGATTGGTCCTATTCACTCACGTCTTATCCTGTTGCTCTTCACATACTTGTAGAATGCCTTGGGGTTTTCCTTAATCCTGCTCACCAAGGCTTTCTCGTGGCCCCTTCTGGCTCTCCTAATTTCATTCTTAAGCTCCTTCCTGCTAGTCTTATAATCTTCTAGATCTCAATCATCACCTAGTTTTTTGAACCAAAAGTGATAACTTCATTCATCACTTGTCCTCTCATTGAAATGCTTCTACCTCCTATAGATTCGCTTGCAAGGGCTGTTCATCTCACGTTCTTGATATTTATTGCGTTTTTTTTATGTATTTGCACAGTTCGTGGTCTTTTGCACACTGGTCAAATTTCTAAGGATGCGGTCTTTCATTGATTCTATTATGGTTATTATTTTATTATGGATTTATTGAGTATTCCCACAAGAAAATTAATCTCAGGGTTGTATATGGTGATATATTTGATAATCATCATCATCATCATCATCATCATCATCAGGTGCTGTGCCCAGTCTGAGCTTTGACTGCCAAGGCCCACACACTCCTGCTTCGGGTCAAGTGGATCAATTCATTGGTATTCATTTCCAGTTCTCTGGCTGCTGTCTCCATCATCATTTGTCTTTGTCTTCCTCTTGCTTTCTTCCCTTCAATCTTTCCCATAATTACCGTGCATCCTAACTCCTCTTTCCTAATCGCATGTCCAATGAAATTACGTTGCCCTTTCATGATCTCATACATTATTTCTCTTTTTGTGTTTGCTCTGTTCATGACATCCTCGTTAGATATTCATTTCGTCCATGATGTTCTTTGCATCCTCCTCAAAAACCATATTTCTGCTGCTACAATTCATTTCCTCATGTTACTAGATATTGTCCAACATTCTGAGCCATATAACATAACTGGATAAACGTAACATTTCAGTACTCTGAGGCGGGTTGCCTAGTTTAGTATTGGTCAGTACTGTATACTCTTCATTCTCGTAAAGGTGTCTTTTGCCATCCCTATTCTTCTTTTGATGTTCATCTCGCACCTGCCATCTGATGTCACCCAGCTTCCTAAGTAGCAAAAGTTCTGTACTTGTTTTATGTCTTCCCCATTTATTCTCAGCCTACAGATAGGATTCTCCCCCTTTTTGGATATCACCACACATTCTGTCTTTTTGCAATTGATAGATAGACCCATTTTTGCACGTTCTTCAACAATTATATCAATTAAGTTTTGTAGTTCTTCCTCCGTACTTGCAATTAACACAGTGTCATCTGCATATCTGAAATTATTGATGTTTTCACCGCCAACTTTGATTCCCAAGATGTCTCTTATTTTTTGTAATATTGTTTTATTGTACACATTAAATAAACCAGGGGAGAAAACACACCCTTGTCTAATGCCTCTCTTGATTTTTGTAAACTGACTCACTTCTCCATCTATTCTTAGAGTGGCAGTTTGTTCCCAATACAGATTTCTGATTAGGCAAAGGTCTTTCCAATCTAAATCTAGAGTTTTCTGTAATATTTGAGAATAAATTTACTTTAAACTTTAAAATGTGAAATATCTGGGTTCCTAGATGATGGGAAGGGACAAGGTGAAAGGACAAGTGTCAGATCTCCTGCAACTGCATGAGAAAAGCAGAGAGTAGTGGAGAGGCATGAGCAGATCAAGGAATCATGAAAAAATGGTCCTCACAGAGTGATGAAAGGGTAGGAATGGGGAGATGTGTCAGCAGACAGAACTTCTCTAAAGATGGAGGAAATCATCTTCAAAATGTGGAGGCTGGCGGGGTGGAAGATGAACACTGGGGATCTCTCTCCTTGGTGTAACTAGGAGATGCTGTGAGTAATGGATGTGGCACTAGCAAGGATTCTGCCAACTATGCTAGAGGGAAGTTGCAGGTAAGGGAAGATTAGACCCCTCTTATCCATTCAGTGAAGCATTTTCTGATTTTGTTTAAATGTAAAATAAAGCTGGAAGGATATGCAACATAGTTGGCCACCATGGCAAGTGGTGGTCTAGCTCATGCTGAACATACGACGACATACTCCCCTGAGGCTTATGTTTGTATATTCTAAAGAGGATGGCACGCAGGTGTCGTTAACACACTAATTTTGCCTCAGTTAAAGTCTATTTTGTCTGATACCATAATTGCAGTTAAGTTTGATACTGCTCTGCAGTAGTGGGTGATAAATGGGTTGCAAGTCATGGATGACAGATGATCCTAGTTCATCACAAGGCTCAACAAAATAGATTTGCTACTTCTGTTAATGATTTTGCAACTGCCAGCAAATCCATCTGATGGCCACTTGCATTACAAATCAGCATGCAGAGCTTTTACTTCGCAAATTCGAGCTTTCATCTTTCTAAGTGTCATTTTGTTAGCAGGTTTATTAACAGATGTAGTATCAAACAATCAGCGAATTGTGAGGTTGAAAGACCATGATCACAACAAAATGATTTTGTTAGAATTAATATTTTTTTTTAAATGTGTTATTCCTGTTAATGATTGAATCCTGTCAGAAGCTTTTACGCTGCCCGCAAATTGACTTTCTGAGTCATCTGCAAACTTACTAATCAGCCCAGCTATGTATATACAGGTATTGATTAGGTTAGTCAGGATAAGTACTTTCTTCTGGAAAGTGCTATCGTTGTCGTCTGCACCCTTAGTGCCTAGGTGGCACATGGGGCCTCTACAAAGGTCTTCCATTTCTGCCGGTCTTTCGCTCTGCTGCTCGTCGTTACCCAGTTCATGCCTACTTCTTTCAGTTCTGCTTCCACAGATCTTTGCCATGTCATTTTGGGCCTGTCCCTACTTCGTTTTCCCTGTGGGGTCCACCTTAGTGCAACTTTTGCTAGTTGATCATTTGGCATTCTCATTACATGGTCCAGCCATCTCCAGTGTCTTCTTTTCACACGAACTGAAATTGATTCCATATTGCAAGATGTAAGCAAGTCTTGGTTTCTGATTCTCTCAGGCCAGAAGATCCTGATATGTCTGGACATTTTGTCTGGAACGTGTCAAGTTTCTTGCAAATGTCTTTCATCACCTTCCAACATTCACCTCCATAAAGTAGCACGCTTAGGACATTGCTTTTAAAAACTCTGATTTTGGTGTTAAGTTTGAGTTGAGTGGATTTCCAAACTGCATTGAGTCTGCCAAAAGCTTGATTTGCTTTAGATAGTCTTGCCAATATGTCCTTACCACTATCTCCATCAGTGCTGACTTTACTCCCAAGGTACGTGAACTCATCTATTGCTTCCACTTGATGATTATTGATGATTACTGGTTGGAGGTTGGAAGCGTTGATCTTCATTATCTTTGTTCTTCTCATCTGAATGTTCATCCCAAATTGCGATGCAAATGATTTAAGTCTGTTTGGTTTCTCCTGAATGTCACAATGACGACTCGCTAGCTAGCAGACTGATATCGTCAGCAAAAACTACGTCTTCAAGTGTTGAGGTAAGTGTCCATTGAATACTCCGTTTCTTTTCTGTGATTGTTTCCCTCATAAGCCAATCCATTGCTAAAATGAAGAGAAAAGGTGATAGTATACATCCCTGTTTAACTCCTGTGCATACCCTGAAGCCTTCTCTCCGTTGCTTTCCACAAATCACCTTGCACTGAAAGTCACTGTACATCATTTGGATAATGTTTACAATTTTTTGGGGAAATCCGTATCTTCTTAAAATTTTCCAGAGTGTTTCTCGGTGGATACCATCAGATGCTTTTTTGAAGTCCACAAATAGTACATAAAGATTGCTGTTCCACTCTGCAGATTGATCAAGAATTTGTCTTAGTACAAATATATGGACTATGCAAGATCGACCTTTTCTACAGCCAGCTTGTTCTTTCTAGATGATATCTTCCACAAGCTCTGAGAGCCGATTTAACAAGATGCGACTGAAAACTTTGCTTGTAATTGAGAGGAGTGTAACACCTCTCCAGTTGTCGCATATACTTAAATCTCCTTTCTTTGGCAGTTTTACAATAAGTCCAGTTTTCCACTCCTTGGGCATTTCTTCACTTTTCCAGATGGTGTTAAAGATTTGACACAGCACATGGCACATTTCTCTGCCACCTCCCTTCAGCATTTCTGCGTTTATCTCACCTTCTCCGGGTGCCTTTCCTGATTTCGTTTTCTTGATGGCTTGCTGGACTTCTTCAACTGTAGGTGGTTCCGTGGAGATATCAAGGTCTTCATTACTCTCGCAAATCTCAGGGGTTTCTCAGGTGTTGGTCTGTTCAAAACTGATTCAAAATGTTCTTTCCATCTGGTGGTTATTCCTTTCTCGTTTTTGATAATATTGCTATCCTTTGCTTTTATAGCGATATTATGCTTATTTCCATAGATCCCCTTCATGCACTTGGTTATTTTGTATAATTTTCTCATATCCATATTTTTTGCAGCTTCAGAAGCTACAGAAAGGACAAGTGACAGTATTTTGAGACATTTGCCTCAAAAACTGAAGAAGCTGCAAAAACGTGTTATAGGGCAATTAAAACAAAAGCTTCATGCCATCTTAAAATTTCTTCCCCCAGGCAAATAATCTGATCAACCATTCTAGAGAGCCCCCATACACCCCCCATCCCCATCTATTACCCTCATCACAGCACAACACAGGAGACACTTAAAAATGTTTGATTAAGCATTCTTGTTCTCTTAAATAACTTCTTACGGGTTATATGCAAGAATATATGAATTGGATATGATATCACACTTCTTCTTCATGTACCTTGCGTGTTACATGCTAGGGCGATCATGGCATTCCACATCAAACGATCCTTCGTAGCGTCAATGATATCTCGCACACTTAGATCTGTTAGTTCTTTCACAGTGTCCATTATTTTCTTCTTTGCCTTCCTCTTCCATGTTTCCCAGGCATACGGCCTTGTAATGTAAGGCATTCTATTTCTCCCTTTCTGATGACATGGCCCAGGAATTTAAGTTTTCTCTCATTTAATATTCACAAGATCACAAGATCACAAGGAGCAGAAGTAGGCCATTCGGCCCATTGAGTCTGCTCCGCAGCTCCCCCATGAGCTAAACTATTCACCCATCTAGTTCCAATTTCCGGCTTTTGCCCCATATCCCTTGATACCCTGACTAATTAGATACCTATGATCATTAAAGATCTTTTTGTATGGGCACATTGGAGTACTGTCTTGTTAGTTATCCTATCTCTGTATGATATTTTATGCGTTCTTCTAAGAAACCACATTTCTGTTGTTGTTTCTAAGTTTCTTTGGAGTTCTGGTGTTATAGTCCATGTTTCGGAACAATATAGCAAGATTGACAAGATGTAACATTTTAGTCATCACACTATCACATGATAAGTGCGCGACTTCATTTAAAGTAAAAACGAAGTACGTGACTTAAGTACTGACTCTCTTATTTTCTTTTGAATTCGTTTAATGTTTTGAAACTACAAAATATAAGAAGCAACAACTGATTATGCAGTGTAATATGCTGATCATTGTCTCCATTAAGCCACTTAGACATTCTATTACAGACACTCCTTTTGTTCCAAACAGCCATCCCCAACATTTCGTTTTACTGAAAACTCACTTGCCTCAATTTCTTTACTTTACTTTACTTTACTGTTGCCAAACAATTGATACTAGAGCGTAAATCAACACAGCGATATTTGATTCTGCGCTTTGCACTCCCTGGATTACAAATTGATAGTAAATATTAAAAATTTTAATTATAAATCACAAATAGAAAATAGAAAAGGGAAGGTAAGGTAGTGCAAAAAAACCGAGAGGCAGGTCCAGATACTTGGAGGGTATGGCCCAGATCCGGGTCAGGATCCGTTCAGCAGTCATATCACAGTTGGAAAGAAGCTGTTCCCAAATCTGGCCATGCGAGTCTTCAAGCTCCTGAGCCTTCTACCGGAGGGAAGAGGGATGAAAAGTGTGTTGGCTGGGTGGGTTGTGTCCTTGATTATCCTGGCAGCACTGCTCCGACAGCGTGTGGTGTAAAGGAAGTCCAAGGACGGAAGATTGGTTTGTGTGATGTGTTGTGCCGTGTTCACGATCTTCTGCAGCTTCTTCCAGTCTTGGACAGGACAACTTTCATACCAGGTTGTGATGCACCCTAGAAAAATGCTTTCTACGGTGCATCTATAAAAATTAGTGAGGGTTTTAGGGGACAGGCCAAGTTTCTTTAGCTTTCTCAGGTAGTAAAGGCGCTGGTGGGCCTTCTTGGCAGTGGACTCTGCTCGGTTGGACCAAGTCAGGTCATTTGTGATACTGACCCTGAGGAACTTAAAGCTTTTGACCTGTCCCACTTGCGCACCACCGATGTAAATTGGGTCCTGCGGTCCGCTACTCCTTCTAAAGTCAACAATTAATTCTTTTGTCTTGCTGACGTTGAGGGATAGGTTATTGTCTTCGCACCATACCACCAGGTTCTTAATTTCCTCTCTGTACTCAAACACATCATTGCCCGAGATACGGCCTGCAATTGTTGTGTCATCAACAAACTTATATATTGAGTTCAATGGAAACTTAGCTACACAATCATGGGTGTGCAGTGAGTACAGCAAGGGGCTGAATACACAGCTTTGTGGGGTTCCGGTACTCAGAGTGATTGTAGAGGAGAGCTTATCCCCTATTTTTACAGCCTGGGCCCTGTCTGTGAGGAAGTTGAAGATCCAGCTGCAGATCTGAGTGTGAATGCCCAGGTTCCAGAGCTTAGGAATCAGGTTATTGGAATGTTGGTATTAAAGGCAGAGCTGTAGTCAATGAAAAGAAGCCTTACATATGTGTCTTTATTCTCCAGGTGTTCTAAAGAGGAAGGTAGGGCCAGAGAGATGGCATCTGCTGTTGACCTGTTGCTCCGGTAGGCGAATTGCAAAGCGTTTGAGGTTGACGGGTAGGCTGTGGTTGATGTGTGCCACAACCAATCGCTCGAAGAACTTCATAGCAATTGATGTCAGAGCCACAGGTCGATAGTCATTCAGGCATTTCTTTTCCAATTCCAACCAATGGTTGCAGACCTGAAAGTTTGATAAGTTTTCTTTCCACTGATGCTACCTTATCTGCTGAGAGTTTTCAACATTTCCTGCTTTTGTTTAAGAATTAACTAATTTGCAGCAGATCTGGAGTAATTTATAGGCCAGCATTTCCAACCCTGGACAGGATTAATTTTCCATCAAGTTTCCTTACGACTAATAGAACTCCTAGTTCTTTATTACAAGTAGGATTATTACTTTTTAATACTAGCTTTCAATCCCAGATTATTTAAGATAAAATTCCATGTTAAATGTTAATTCAAGGGTTCATTGGATTGAGGTTGTGTTTGCTTGGTTTAAGGATTGGTTAATGAATAAAAATCAAAGAAAAAGGATAAATGACTCATTTGCAGATTGACAAGTCATAACTTTCGAGGTGTCTCAGAGATCAATATGAGAAACTTGGTACTTTAGAATGAATATTGGCAACATCGCAGAAGGAACTAAGTGTATTAGGTCCAAGTCTGCCAACAATCGGGGGAGAGGCAAGTTAAGAGATGCACACAAAAAGACTGCAAATGTAAAAAGGCAGGCAAAAAAATGGCAGATGAAGATGTACAGAAATGTGGGGAAATGAGAGGCCACTCACTTTCATAGGATGAATTAAAAAACAGGTTGTTATTCAATCAGCAGAATGCATTAAAATATTGGTGTTCAGAGATATCTTAGCATCTCTCCATCTTGTTGCCCACTAAAATGTCTTACACCTTATCATCTTTAGGAATAATCTTTTAAGAATGTCATTGCCCCTTCACAAAAGTTTGAACTATAATATCTACAGTCATCCCTAATAGGCCTTACTCTTTCCCGGGTTACCATTTTTCCCTTAACATACTCATAAAAAGTTTTGGGATTTGCTGGATTACAGCAGTGATATTCCATGCCTCCTTTTGCCCTCCTGCTTCCCTTTTTTAAATACTTCATCTTCACTTCACTTCTCTAGACCTGCTATAAGATTCCTTCATCTAGTTCGCAATACCCCTTCACATCCACAGTTGTTGTCTTTAACATGCTAAACTACATGTGTTATATGGGTGGAAAACCTTTGTTTTGTGGTAAATTCAGAATTTTTTTTATATAAACATGTCTTCATACCATCATTTGACTTTATTTCTTACATCCTTCACATACATGAGGAGTAAAAATCTTTATGTTACGTCTCCATCTAAATCTGCAATGTGCAATCATAGTAATTTATTATGATTTATATAAATAGAACAGTCAATGTAACACAGAAATACACTTAAATCAGCGTAAGTTAATCAGTCCGATGGCCTGGTGAAAGAAACTGTCCCAGAGCCTGTTGGTTCTGGCATTTATGCTGTGGTACCATTTCCCTGATGGTAGCAGCTGGAATAGATTATAGTTGGGGTAACTCGGGTTCCCAATAATCTTTCGAGGCCCTTTTTCATACCTGTCTTTCTAAATTTACTGAATCATAGGAAGTTCACAACTATAGATGCACAGGGCTGTCCGCAACACTCAGAATCAGAATAAGAATTAGGTTTATTATCACTGGCATGCGACGTGAAATTTATTAACTTAGCAGCAGCAGCAGTTCAATGCAATACATGATATAGAAAAAAATAATAATAAATAAATCAATTACAGCGTACATACAAACATATATTGAATAGATTAAAAATCATGCAAAAAATAGAAATACTATATATTAAAAAGTGAGGTAGGATCCGAAGGTTCAATGTCCATTTAGGAATCGGATAGCAGAGGGGAAGAAGCTGTTCCTGAATCACCGAGTGTGTGCCTTCAGGCTTCTGTACCTCCTACCTGATGGTAACAGTAAGAAAAGGGCATGCCCTGGGTGCTGGAGGCACATAATAATGGAAGCAGCCTTCCTGAGACACTATTCCTTGAAGATGTCCTGGCTACTTTGTAGGCTAGTACTCAAGATGGAGCCAGCTAAATTTACAACCCTCTGCAGCTTCTTTTGATCCTGTGCAGAAGCTACCCCATACCAGACAGTGATGCAGCCTAAAAGAATGCACACCACGGTACATCTATAGAAGTTTTTGAGTGTATTTGTTGACATTCCAAATCTCTTCAAACTCCTAATGAAGTATAGCCACTGTCTTGCCTTTTTTATAACTGCATCGATAAGTTGGGATCCTCAGAGATCTTGACACCCAGGAACTTGAAATTGCTCACTCTCTCCACTTCTGATCCCTCTACGAGGATTGGTATATGTTTCTTCGTCTTACCCTTCCGGAAGTCCACAATCAGCTCTTTCATCTTACTGATATTGAGTGCCAGGTTGTTGCTGTAACACCACACCACTAGTTGTCATATCTCACTCCTGTACACCCTCTCGTCACCACCTGAGATTCTACCAACAATGGTTGTATCGTCAGCAAATTTATAGATGATATTTGAGCTATGCTTAGCCACACAGTCATGGGTATATAGAGAGTAGAGCAGTGGGCTAAGCACACACCCCTGAGGTGCACCAATGCTGATCGTCAGCGAGGAGGAGATGTTATCACCAGTCTGCACAGATTGTGGTCTTCTGGTTAGGAAATCAAGGATCCAATTACAGAGGGAGGTACAGAGGGCTCTCTGTTTAGTCCTGTGATTAAGGGAGGTACATTTCCCATACCAGGCAGTGATGCAGCCAGTCAAGATGCTCTCAGTTGTGCCCCTGTAGGAAGTTCTTAGGATCTGGGGGCCCATACCAAATTTCCTCAACCACCTGAGGTGAAAGAGGCACTGTTGTGCCTTTGTCACCACACAACTGGTGTGTACAGACCATGTGAGGTCCTTGATGATGTGGATGACAAAGAACTTAAAACTGTTTACCCTCTCAACTCCAGATCCAGTGATGTCAATAGGGGTTAGCCCATCTCCATTCCTCCTGTAATCCACAATCAGCTCCTTTGTTTTTGCGACATTGAGGAAGAGGTTCTTTTCTTGACACCAGCGTGTCAGAAAGATGACTTCTTCCCTGTAGGCCACCTCGTAATTGGTTGAGATAAGGCCAATCAATGTGACGTCATCGACAAATTTAATTAGCAGATTGGTGCTGTAGGTGGCAACACTGTCATGGGTCGCCAGAGAGTAAAGGAGGGAAATTACTACTTTACACTTTATTGTCGCCAAACTATTGATACCGGAACGTACAATCATCACAGCGATATTTGATTCTGTGCTTCCCGCTCCCTGGATTACAAATCAATAGTAAATATTAAAAATTTAAATTATAAATCATAAATAGAAAATTAAAAAATGGAAAGTAAGGTAGTGCAAAACAACCGAGAGGCAGGTCCAGATATTTGGAGGGTACGGCCCAGATCCGGGTCAGGATCCGTTCAGCAGTCTTATCACAGTTGGAAAGAAGCTGTTCCCAAATCTGGCCATACGAGTCTTCAAGCTCCTGAGCCTTCTCCCGGAGGGAAGAGGGATGAAAAGTGTGTTGGCTGGGTGGGTCATGTTCTTGATTATCCTGGCAGCACTGCTCCAACAGCGTGCGGTGTAAAGTGAGTCCAAGGACGGAAGATTGGTTTGTGTGATGTGCTGTGCCGTGCTCACAATCTTCTGCAGCTTCTTCCGGTCTTGGACAGGACAACTTCCATACCAGATTGTGATGCACCCTAGAAGAATTCTTTCTACGGTGCATCTATAAAATTTAGTGAGGGTTTTAGGGGACAGGCCAAATTTCTTTAGTTTTCTCAGGAAGTAAAGGCGCTGGTGGGCCTTCTTGGCAGTGGACTCTGCTTGGTTGGACCAAGTCAGGTCACTTGTGATATTGACCCCGAGGAACACGAAGTTTTTGACCTGTTCCACTTGCACACCACTGATGTAAATTGGGTCCTGCGGTCCGCTACTCCTTCTGAAGTCAATTCCTTCGTCTTGCTGACGTTGAGGGATAGGTTATTGTCTTCACACCATGCCACCAGGTTCTTAATTTCCTCTCTGTACTCAAACTCATCATTACCCGAGATACGGCCTAAAATCGTTGTGTCATCAGCAAACTTATATATTGAGTTCAATGGAAACTTGGCTACACAATCATGGGTGTACAGTGAGTACAGCAGGGGGCTGAATACACAGCCTTGTGGGGCACCGGTGCTCAGAGTGATTGTAGAGGAGAGCTTGTCCCCTATTTTTATAGCCTGGGTCCTGTCTGTGAGGAAGTTGAAGATCCAGCTGCAGATCTGAGTGCGAAGGCCCAGGTTCCGGAGCGTAGGAATCAGTTTATTTGGAATGATGGTATTACAGGTAGAGCTGTAGTCAATGAAAAGGAGCCTTACGTATGCGTCTTTATTCTCCAGGTGTGCTAAGGAGGAATGTAGGGCCAGAGGGATGGCATCTGCTGTTGACCTGTTGCTCCGGTAGGTGAACTGCAAAGTGTCAAGGTTGACTGTTAGGCTGTGGTTGATGTGTGTCATAACCAATCTCTCGAAGCACTTCATAGCAATTGATGTCAGAGCCACAGGTCAATAGTCATTCAGGCATGCCACCTTGCTCTTCTTCGGCACCGGGATTATTGTTGCCTTCTTAAAACACAAGGTATACAGCCCTAAGGGGCACCAGTGTTGAGTGTCAGAGGGGTGGAGGTGAGGGACCCTACTCTTACCATTTGCCAGCAATCTGACAGGAAGTCTAGGATCCAGAAATCAGAAACTGGCCATTACATGGAAGTTTTATACGTGACTTTATCTAGTCAGTATTATGTATAAAGCATGCCCTATACTTTCATCAACAATAGCAACTTCAAACTATGAAAAAATAATTGAAAATGTTCAAATATTCACCTCCGTAACCAAATTAATCCATAAGAAAATAACTTCATTTTATCTCGGGATGCCTCAGGTCCATATCTATTTATTAACAGCACCTTGTGATTCTCATAAACAATCAGTAGGCCGCAGATATCATTATGATTGACTGTATGTAGGTTCTTCTGAGTAAACTACCAGAAAGATAATATAGAAAATAATTATCACAGAAGTAGCAAAGAATTCATTGCAATTACTGAAAAACAAATAAATCATTGCTTGCTGCCAAATACTGCACATGAAATTATTTCCTCCTTTATTCACTCAGTTCTAAGTAGGTGACAAAAAAAACCTTTCATCCTCGCTGAACTGCCATGATGGTTGCAGTGCTTTCTCAGAAATTGATGCAACCTTTGAAATCAGCCAAGGCCACCCATTCTGTGATCCTGGAAGTAAAGGACGAAATATCTGGGACCTTAAGAGATATTTTAACATCTTGTGAGATGAAGGAAGTTTAAAAAGGATTGTAAATTGAGTTTTGTCCCCCACAGAGGGTATTATAGAGATTGGATTGTGCTGCCTGGTGAGTCAGTAAAGACATCAAGACAAATACTTTAATCGCGTAGAAGACGATGGTCCTAATGTAGGTAATTAGTGTAGATAGGTACAACGGAAGACATGGGCATGAGGACCCGTAACTGTGCTTTATGACTCCATGACTTTTTATTATTTTTATTATTTTTGTAGTTACTTCCACATAAATGCAAAGCCCCAGCATGACTACATTAAGTGATTGGTTTAACTCTTTTTTGTAAATACAGGTTTGAACATTTTCATCCAAAGTGTTTCAAAACAAAATTCAAAGGAAGATTTGTTTTATATGAAGAGATTAATAATTGCTGGGGCATGAGAAACAGAATAGGTGAATTGTTATTGTTCTGTCACGAGCCCTGCAGGCCTCTGCAGCTTGCTGTAGACCATTGGGCTTCTCATTCCAGTTGAAGGTGAAACCTGTGTGTGGTTATCTCAAGTTCGACACAGATTTGAGAAAGTTATTATGTTTGGCTTATGAGTTATGATTTTAAAAGAGAAAGAAAGAGTAATTTCAAGAAAGGTAAGCTAAGCTTAACTATCTGTTTTTCTTCAAGAAAGGCTGGCTAAAAATTCATTCTCTACTCAAATGAGCATTGACAATTATTTTTTGATTATTAAATCTACAACTAACTGATCATGCTAACATATCATGAGCTCTAGACATAATAACTTTTATGCAGGGGTTCCCCGAGACCTAAAATTATTCCAAAGGTTCCTCCAGGGCAAAAAGGTTGAGAAAGACTGGTCTAGAATGTGGATAGTGTGTAGCATATTCCACAAAATGGGGCTGTAGAAAAGTTAGTTCTCACTTATCGAACTTGTTTCCCTCCGAAATAATGACGTCATTTCAGAAGGTAGCTAAATATTAGCCATATTGGTAGGGCAAGAAATGCAAGAAAGCCAAGGCAGTAGATTTCCTTCTCTGAAGGGCATTAGTAAAGGAGATGGGTTTTAAAAACAGGGTTTCCCTTACAGATGCTAACTTTTCAATCCAAATTTATATAAGACCATAAGACCATAAGATATTGAAGCAGAAGTAGGCCATTTGGCACAATGAGTCTGCTCCACCTTTCAATCATGGCCTGATTCAATTCTTCCAGTCACCCCCACTCCCCTGCTTTCTCCCCATACCCTTTGATGCCCTGGCTAATCAAGAACCTATCTCTGCCTTTAATACACCCAATAACTTGGCACCCACAGCCCCTCATGGCAACAAACCCCACAGATACACCACCCTCAGACTGAAGTAATTTCTCTGCATCTCAGTTCTAAAAGAAGTTCCTTCACACAGGAGATTAGTGTGCAAACTTAAGGCACACGGTATTGGGGGTAAGGTATTGGTGTGGGTGGAGAATTGGTTAGCAGACAGGAAGCAAAGTGTGGGAATAAACGGGACCTTTTCAGAATGGCAGGCGGTGACGAGTGGGGTACTGCAAAGCTCAGTGCTGGGACCCCAGTTGTTTACAATATATATTAATGACTTGGATGAGGGAATTAAATGCAGCATCTCCAAGTTTGCGGATGACACGAAGCTGGGTGGCAGTGTTAGCTGTGAGGAGGATGCTAAGAGGATGCAGGGTGACTTGGATAGGTTGGGTGAGTGGGCAAATTCATGGCAGATGCAATTTAATGTGGATAAATGTGAAGTTATCCACTTTGGTGGCAAAAACAGGAAAACAGATTATTATCTGAATGGTTGCCGGTTAGGAAAAGGGGAGGTGCAACGAGACCTGGGTGTCATTATACACCAGTCATTGAAAGTGGGCATGCAGGTACAGCAGGCGGTGAAAAAGGCGAATGGTATGCTGGCATTTATAGCGAGAGGATTCGAGTATAGGAGCAGGGAGGTACTACTGCAGTTGTACAAGGCCTTGGTGAGACCACACCTGGAGTATTGTGTGCAGTTTTGGTCCCCTAATCTGAGGAAAGACATCCTTGCCATAGAGGGAGTACAAAGAAGATTCACCAGATTGATTCCTGGGATGGCAGGACTTTCATATGAAGAAAGACTGGATGAACTGGGCTTGTACTCGTTGGAATTTAGAAGATTGAGGGGGGATCTGATTGAAACGTATAAGATCCTAAAGGGATTGGACAGGCTAGATGCAGGAAGGTTGTTTCCGATGTTGGGGAAGTCCAGAACGAGGGGCCACAGTTTGAGGATAGAGGGGAAGCCTTTTAGGACCGAGATTAGGAAAAACTTCTTCACACAGAGAGTGGTGAATCTGTGGAATTCTCTGCCACAGGAAACAGTTGAGGCCAGTTCATTAACTATATTTAAGAGGGAGTTAGATATGGCCCTTGTGGTTACGGGGGTCAGGGGGTATGGAAGGAAGGCTGGGGTGGGGTTCTGAGTTGGATGATCAGCCATGATCATAATAAATGGCGGTGCAGGCTCGAAGGGCCGAATGGCCTACTCCTGCACCTATTTTCTATGTTTCCATGTTTCTAATCCTGAAGTCGTGCCCACTTGTCCAAGAATCCCCTACCATGGGAAATAACTTTGCCATAGCTAATCTGTTCAGGCCTTTTAACATTTGGAATGATTCTATGAGATCCCCCCCTCATTCTCCTGAACTTCAGGGAATACTGGCCAAGAGCTACCAGATGTTCCTTATATGGTAACCTTTTCATTCCTGGAATTATTTGCGTGAATCTTCTCTGAACCTTCTCCAATGTCAGTATATCCTTTCTAAAATAAGGAGCCCAAAACTGCACACAATACTCCAAGTGTGGTCTCATGAGTGCCTTATAGAGCCTCAACATCACATCCCTGCTCTTACATTCTATATCTCTAGAAATAAATGCCAATATTGCATTCGCCTTCTTCACAACCAACTCATCCTGGAGGTAAATCTTTAGGGTATCTTGCACTAGGACTCCCAGGTCCCTTGGCAACTCTGCATTTTGAATTCTCTCCCCATCTAAGCAATAGTCTGCCCTTTTATTTCTTCCAACAAAGTGCATGACCATACTTTTTCCAACATTGTATTTCATTTAGCACTTCTTTGCCTATTCCCCTAAACTATCTAAGTCTCTCAGTAGGCTCTCTGTTTCCTCAACACTACCTGCTCCTCCATCTTTCTTTGTATCATCGGCAAATTTAGCCACAAATCCGTTAATCCCATAGTCCAAATCACTGACAGACATCGTGAAAAGCAGCAGTCCCAACACCAGCCCCTGTAGAACTCTTTTGGTAAGTGGCAGCCAGCCAGAATAGGATCCCTTTATACCCACTCTCTGTTTTCTGCCGAACAGCCAATGCTCCACCCATGCTGTCTCATAGAAATATAGAAAACCTACAGCACAATACAGAACCTTCCGCCCACAAAGCTGTGCTGAACATATCCTTACCCTCAAAATTATCTAGGGTTACCCATAGCTCTCTATTTTTCTAAGCTCCATGTACCTGCCCAGGATTCCCTCAACAGACCCTATCGTATCCGCCTCCACCACGGTCGCTGGCAGCCATTCCATGCACTCACCACTCTCTGCGTAAAAAACTTACCCTTGATATCTCCTCTGTACCTGCTTCCAAGCACCTTAAAACTGTGTCCTCTCATGCTAGCCATTTCAGCCCTGGAGAAAAGCCTCTGACTATCCACACGATCAATGCCTCTCATCATCTTATACACCTCTATCAGGTCACCTCTCAACCTCCGTTGCTCCAAGGAGAAAAGGCGGAGTTCACTCAACCTATTCTCAGAAGGCATGCTCCCCAATCCAGGCAACATCCTTGTAAATCTCCCCTGCACCCTTTCTATAGTTTCCACAACCTTCCTGTAGTGAGGTGACCAGAACTGAGCACAGTACTCCAAGTGGGGTCTGACCAGGTCCTATATAGATGCAACATTACCTCTCAGCTCCTAAACTCAATCCCACGATTGATGAAGGCCAATGCACCGTATGCCTTCTTAACCACACAGTCAACCTGCGCAGCAGCTTTGAATGTCCTATGGACTCAGACTCTAAGATCCCTCTGATCCTCCACACTGCCAAGAGTCTTAACATTAATACTATATTCTGCCATCATATTTGAGCTACCAAAATTAACCACCTCACACTTATCTGGGTTGAACTCCATCTGCCTCTTCTCAGCCCAGTTTTGCATCCTATCAATGTCCTGCTGTAAACTCTGACAGCCCTCCACACTAATCACACCACCCCCAAACTTTGTGTTATCGGCAAATTTTCTAACCCATCCCTCCACTTCCTCATCCAGGACATTTATAAAAGTCACAAAGAGTAGGCGTCCCAGAACAGATTCCTGAGGCACACCACTGGTCACCAACTTCCATGCAGAATATGACCCATCTACAACCACTCTTTGCCTTCTGTGGGCAAGCCAGTTCTGGATCCACAAAGCAATGTTCCCTTGGATACCATGCCTCCTTACTTTCTCAATAAGCTTTTCATGGGGTATCTTGTCAAATGCCTTGCTGAAATCCATATACACTACATCTACTGTTCTACCTTCATCAATGTGTTTAGTCACATCCTCAAAAGTTCAAGATCAATCAGGCTCGTAAGGCATGACCTGCCTTTCACAAAGCCATGTTGACAATTCCTAATCATATTATGCCTCTCCAAATGTTCATAAATCCTGCCTCTCAGAATCTTCTCCATCAATTTAACAGCCATTGAAGTAAGGCTCAATGCTCTATAACTTCCTGGGATACCTCCCTTTCATGAATAATGGAACAACATCCGCAACCCTCCAATCCTCCGGAACCTCTCCCGTCCCCATTGAGCATACAAGGATCATTGCCAGAGGCTCAGCAATCTCCTCCCTCACTTCCTACAGTAGCCTGGGGTATATCTCATCCGGTCCGGTGACTTATCCAACTTTATGCTTTCCAAAAGCTCCAGCACATCCTCTTTCCTAATATCTACATGATCAAGCTTTTCAGTCCGCTGTAAGTCATCCCTACAACTGCCAAGACACTCTTCCATAGTGAATACTGTAGCAAAGTATTCATTAAGTACCTCTGCTATCTCCTCTAGTTCCATACACACTTTTTCACTGTCACACTGGATTGGTCCTATTCTCTTACGTCTTATCCTCTTGCTCTCCACATACTTGTAAAATGTCTTGCGGTTTTCCATAATCCTGTCCGCCAAGGCCTTCTCATGACCCTATCTGGCTCTCCTAATTTCTTTCTTAAGCTTCTTCCTGCTAGCCTTATAATCTTCAGGATCTTTATCATTACCTAGTTTTTTGAACCTTTTGTGAGCTCTTCTTTTCTTCTCGACTAGATTTACAACAGCCTTTGTACACCATGGTTCCTGTACCGTACCATCCTTGCCCTGTCTCATTGGAACATACTTATGCAGAACTCCATGCAAATATTTCCTGAACATTTGCCACATTTCTTCCGTACATTTCCCTGAGAACACCTGTTCCCAATTTATGCTTCCAAGTTCCTGCCTGATAGCCTCTTATTTCCCTTTACTTCAATTAAACTCTTTCCTAACTTGTCTGTTCCTATCCCTCTCCAATACAATAGAATTGTGATCACTATCTCCAGAATGCTCTCCCACTGAGAGATCTGATACCTGACGAAGTTCATTTCCCAATACCAGATCAAGTACAGCCTCTCCTTTTATCGGCTTATCTACATATTGTGAAAAGAAACCTTCCTGAACACACCTAACAAACTCCACCCCATCTAAACCCTTCATTCTAGGGACATGCCAATCGATATTTGGGAAATTTAGCTCTCCCACTACGACAACCCTGTAATTATTATACCTTTCTAGATTCTGTCTCCCTATCTGCTCCTCGATGTCCCTGTTACTATTGGGTGGTCTATAAAAAACACCCAGTAGAATTATTGACCCCTTTCTGTTCCTAGCTTCCACCCATAGAGATTCTGTAGACAATCCCTCTATGTCTTCCTTCTTTTCTGCAGCCATGACACTATCTCTGGTCAGCAGTGCCACACCCCCACCTCTTTTGCCTCCCTCCCTGTCCTTTCTGAAACATCTAAACCCTGGCACTCAAAGTAACCATTCCTACTCCTGAGCCATCCAAGTCTCTATAATGGAAAAGGGGGAGGGGGGGAGAAAAGCTTCTCTATCTTCCGCTAATGCCCCACCTCCCCCTCGTACCCCATCCATTATTTATTTATATACACACATTCTTTCTCTCTCTCTCCTTTTTCTCCCTCTGTCCCTCTGACTATACCCCTTGCCCATCCCCTGGGTTTTTCCCCCTCCCCCTTTTCTTTCTCCCTGGGCCTCCTGTCCCATGATCCTCTCGTATCCCCTTTGCCAATCACCTGTCCAGCTCTTGGCTCCATCCCTCCCCCTCCTGTCTTCTCCTATCATTTTGGATCTCCCCCTCCCCCTCCCACTGTCAAATCTCTTACTAGCTCTTCCTTCAGTAAGCCCTGATGAAACGTTGACTGTACCTCTTCCTAGAGATGCTGCCTGGTCTATATAATATATATATATTATATATATATATTTAATATATAGATAGTACTATATTTCATATTTTTGTCTCTATAATTATGCATTGCATTGTATTCTTGCTCAAAGTTAACAAATCTCAAGATATATGCCGGTGATATTAAACCTGAACCTGATTCTGATTCTGTATATCAAAGATGCAAAGGATGTCTTAGTTTCAATATGGAGCAGGGGTTCCTAACCTGGGATCTATGAAGCCCTTGGGGGTCCATGGATAGATTCCAGGGGATGCGTGAACTTGGATGGAAAATAATTTACATCTTTATTTTCATTAAATTCTGACTGAAATTTAGCTTTTCTTTCAATTGTTTTTTTAATATTTTGGTTACTGTATTTCAATATAATTAGTTTTTCCTGAAAACCTATGTTTTTTATTTAATATATTTAAATACATTATCTGGGAAGGGGTTCATAGGCTTCACCAGACTGCCAAAGGGGTCCATGGTACAATAAAAAAGGTTAAGAACCCCTGGCATAGAGCTACAATTTCCATTTAAGCTATTTCCAAATATAAAATTCTCCCTTTTTAGGCCTGCCAGGAAGACTCAAGACGGTTAATGAAATGACTGAAATCACTACTTCCAAGGCTAGAAGAAGACAGGTGGAAATGAAAAATCGTTCTTGGTGTCCCTAATGACACCAAGACTGAATGACACTAAGTCTGAATTGCACCACAGCAACTGAAGATATATTCAGACAAACCATAAAGGGAGACACTGCCTGGCGGAGCGGTCATCAAAGGAGCTGTCGTCGATGGACTGGTCTGAGTCAGACTGGTAGGGCTTTGGCTCGCTGGGGCTTTGGTGAGGTAAGTGGGTAAGTAGACTTCATTTTTTTTCTGAGCTTGTCTGTAGGGTTAGTACTTCGCATTGGGTGTCAGATATGGGAATCCTGGGAATCTTTCAGTCTCCCAGATGGCCACATCTGCGCCAGGTGCACCGAGATGCAGCTCCTGAGAGACTGTGTTAGGGATCTGGAGCTGCGGCTTGATGACCTACTGCTTATTAGGGAGAGTGAGCAGGAGATAGATACGAGCTAGAAAGAGTTAGTCACTCCGAGTATGCAGGAGTTATACAAGTAAGTGACTGTCAGGCAAGGGAAGGGAAGAGCTCCGATAATAGAGAGCACCCCTGGCCATCCCCCTCAGTAATCGTTCTCTCATTTTGGATGCTGTTGGGGGGGGGGGGGTCACCTGGCAGAGGTCAACCATGGCGATTGGGTCTCTGGCACTGAGTCTGGTTCCATGATGCAGAAGGGAGAGAAGAAGATGAGGAATGCGGTAGTCATAGGGGATTCCATAGTGAGGGGAACAGACAGGAGGTTCTGTCAACCTGATAGAGATACCTGCATTACTGTGTTGCCTCCCAGGTGCCAGAGTATGGGATGTCTCGGATCGGGTGCAGAGTATTCTGAAGGGAGAGGGTGAACAGCCAGAAGTCTTGGTACACGTTGGTACCAATGACATAGGTAGAAAAAGGGAGGAGGTCCTGAAGAGAGAATTCAGGGAGTTGGGTAGGAAGTCATAAAGCAGGACCTCCAGGGTATTAATCTCAGGATTGCTCCCTGTGCCATGTGCTAATGATTGCAAGAATAGCATGATCAGGCATATTAATGCATGGCTGAGAGACCGGTGTAGGGGGCAGGGCTTCCGGTTCCTGGATTATTGGGGCCTCTTCTGGGGGAGGTATGACCTGTACAAAAAGGACGGGTTACACCTGAACCCAAAGGGGTCCAATATCCTAGCAGGCAGGTTTAATAGAGTTATTAGGGAGGATTTAAACTAATTTGGCAGGGGGATGGGAATCCGAGTGATAGGGCTGAGGAAGGGGAGAACAGAAATAAATCAAAGATAGTGTGCAACAGAGACGATAGAAAGGACAGGCAGGAGATGAGGCATAATCACAGCCAGTGGAATGAGTTACAGGACAATAGAGGCATGGTGCAGTTAAAACAGAAAGCAACAAATACTGGACTGAAAGTGTTATTTTTGAATGCATGCAGCATAAGAAATAAAATGGACGATATTGAAATTCAGCTGCAGATTGGCAACTATGACGTTGTGGCCATCTCTGAAACTTGGCTAAAGGATGGCTGCAATTAGGAACAACACCTTATATTCCGTCTGGGTAGCCTCCAACCTGATGGAATGAATATTGACTTCTCAAACTTCCGCTAATGTCCCACCTCCCCCTCGTACCCCATCCGTTATTTATTTATATACACACATTTTTTCTCTCTCTCCTTTTTCTCCCTCTGTCCCTCTGACTATACCCCTTGCCCATCCTTTGGGTTCCCCCTGCCTTTCTTTCTCCCTAGGCCTCCTGTCTCATGATCCTCTCATATTCCTTTTACCAATCAACTGGCATGACCTGGGTATTGGGAGTCCTTAATGATGAATTGCACCTTTTTGAGGCATCACTCCTTGAAGATGTCCTGGATACTACGGAGGTTAGTGCTCATGATGGCGCTCAATGTTTACAGCTTTCTGCAGCTTATTTCAATCCTGTGCAGTACCAACTCCCCCATACCTGACAGTGATGCAGTCAGTCAAAATGACATACCAAAGCTTCTCAAATCCCTAATGAAATATCACCTCCGTTGTGCCTTCTCTGCAGCTGCATCAATATATTGTGGTCCAGGATAGATCCTCAGAGATATTGGCACCCTAGGAACTTACTATGTCATTTACTGCATCTATCTAGAATGAGGTGCATTTTATCAATGAGACTCCTCAATACAACACAAGAAACGTCAGGAACAGTTTTTGCTGTTCATTTTTCAGAAACGTACATTTGAATAACAATCAAATTTACAGATTAGCCTTTCAACACTGTTTTTGACAGTGAGAAGGAAACCTTTCCAACCACGTTTGTGACTAATTTAGGCAGTAAATCAACACTTGCTCTTCTTCCCCACAGTTATAAACACTGAGTAGCCGGGTCAAAACCAACAACAGTTCTGTCTCATCTTTTGCGAATTGAGTGGCAGGAACCCTTTTGCAACCATGCAACCTGCAATAAATGCACACTGCCAAGAATCGATCTTATGCAAGGTCAAATAGTCTTACCAAGAGAAGTCTTTAACAGCTGGCTTATCCAAACAAAATGACATTCTAATCAGCATGATGGCGAACGAGCTCACTTGGCTCCAAAAGACCCTCAACACTTTTGGTTGAAGGTGGCGAATTTTTAGGCACAAGCGGGTATGGAAGCCAGGTCATAGGGTATATTTAAGGTAGAGGTTGATAGGTTCTTGATTTGTCAGGGTGTGGAAAGTTACAGGGAGAAGGCAGAAGAATGGGGGTGAGAGGGAAATGGATCATCCATAATGAAATACCCAAGCTGACATGATGGTCTGAGTGACCTAACTCTGCTCCTGTGCCTTATGGTCTTAACAGCTACCAATTCAAAACTAGGCCTCTACGTTTCCTTCGCGGAAATAAAGCTGTCAAAATAAGATTAAGATTCAGCTGCAAGTGAGTGCCTGCAAAAAACAAGCTAAATGCAGAATGGAAGACAGAGACACTTCCCTAAGTGTTGAAAAGAAGAACTCTGTATGCTCTAATGAGCTTAATGGAATCAGAAGATCGCACCACAGTTTTACACCGTTTAGTAGTTGTCAAACCAATTCGCCCTCCATGTGTCTTTTGAGAAAAAAGCAATGGAAAGTATACAAAGTTAGTATCATATAAAATAAACACAGTTCACGTGGAGCAGTAATGATGTAAAGTGATGTGACAAAAAGGTCCTTTCAGCTCTCAAAACTCTACTAGTTTTGTGCAGGGCACTTCAAAGAAATGTCCACTTTCCTTCTCTCTGGGCTATTTGTTGAACTCATAGAAGTCACAGTGCAATATGGGAAGAACACCCCCTGAACATGAACCAGTGAAGATCATTGTGACTGAATAAGAAAATATTATTACATTTGTTCATAGTTATGTTTGCTTAACAAATTGGAATGCAGGCTCTTTCAGTGTTAATTTCCATTCATACCCTTCAGCACATGATATCAGTTGAACAAATACCAGTTGAAACAAATCCTACCTGCCTGCACATGGCTCATTTCTCTCCATTCCCTGCATGTTCACGTGCCTGTCTAAATGCCTCTTAAAAAGTGCTTTTGAATCTGTTTCCACTACTTCCCCTGACAACAGACCCGAGACACCTTCTATTCTCCATGTAAAAAAAACTTAACCCATCAATCTCTTTTAAACTTTCCCCCTCACATTAAAAGCTATATCCTCTAGTATTAGACATCTCCAAAAGGTCATAAGACTCTAAGATATTGAAGCAGAATAAGATCATTCAGCCCATTGAGTCTGATCCACCATTCCTACATGGCTGATTTATAATTGTTCCCAACCCTATTGTCCTGCCTCCTCCCCATAACCTTTCACACCCCTTACCTAATCAAGAACCTATCAACCTGCTCTTTAAATATACCCAAGGACTTGGCCTCCACAGCTGTCTGTGTCTATTAATTCCACAGATTCACCACCATCCTCCTCATACCCGTTTTAACAAGACATCCTTCTATTCTGAGGCTGTTCTCCCTTATCATGGACTCCCCTACTATAGGAAACATCCTCCCCATGTCCGCTCTATCTTGGCCTTTCAATATTTGACAGGTTTCAATGAGATCCCGCCTCATTCTTCTAAACTCCAGTGAGTACAGGCCCAGAGCTATAAAACACTCCTTATATGTCAATCTTTTCATTTCCAGGATCATTGTTATGAATCTCCGTTGGACCCTATCCAATGGCAGTACATCCTTTCCAAGGGGCCCAATATTCCAAGTGTGGTCTGACCAATGCATTACTGTATAAAGTCTCAGCATCACATTTCCACCCTGGGTAAAGACTGCGACCATCTACCCTATCTATGCCTCTCATAATTTTATATAGTTCGATCTGGTGTTCCCTCAGCCTCCGAGACACCACAATACACAATCTAGTTCACCCAACTTCTTCTTATGGACTCTAATCTGAACAACATCCTGATGAAATTCATTTTCAAAGCCTGTAATATGCGCAAAACTTGAAATGTGATCTAGCCAATGTTTTGTACGGTGGCAGCATGATTTCCCGTGTCTATACTCAACACTCCAACTAATGAAGAGAAGGATACCAGACATAATAAATAATTATGATATGTTTTCATTGTGAGCAAGTTACTGATTTCCCCCATCACCATCTCCTGTCACAAATCTTCAGCTATATTTCCAAAGACAAATCTCAACCAGAGGATGCAATGCAGTATATCATGAAAACAATAAGCTATGCAGATATTCTGCTACCAAACAAATACTCAGCCTTGATTTTTTTTGCCATATTGAATGTGTTCTATGAATTGAGGGGAAGAACGAAACTATCATCTACATCGCCAATCATAACAATAAATCTTTTTACTAAAGTCTGCAGAATAACTAAATGCCTTTATTAATGAAATATGCAATGGGAAATCTATTATCTTATTTTTCAGAGATAAACAATTGGAAATCACTCTCCTTTCAAAATGAAGCATGATAATAAATCATGAAAATTTATTCCACACTTTTATCTTTCTCCGGCAGCTCAGGCGAGAGGAATATGTATCAGCTCAGAGCCCATTTGGAAGTCGGGAGAAATGATAAAAGGAGCAGATTCGGCCAGGGCCGGGCTTTAAGTTTTGCACCGGCACAGAAGATGTCAGTGTCAGAGACCCAACCTCAGCTGCAAATATAAGGAGGGCAAGCTCAAGTGGAGCGGCCATTGCTTGAGTACATCAGCAATAGAGTGTGGAGGCTTTGTCTAAACAGACTTTGATGTGAACAAGTGTAGTCACAGTTAAGACGAGGCAAGCCTTTTTTTTTTGCTATAGAGTAGTCAAGATGGAATGCTCCTCCTTTCAGATGTGGGAATACAGAATACCAGATGATTTTCTCGATAACTACATCTACAAGAGGTTACGCTCGATTTCAGCACCTGACTAACCAGGTCAAAGAGTTAGCTGTACTCAGGATAATTCGGGAGGCCGAAGTTATTACAGACAAGATCCTTGACGAGGTGGTCACCCCCAGAGTGCAGGCCTCAGACATTAGATGGGTAATTACCAGCAGAGGTAAGGGGATTAGGAAGTCAATGTAGGGTTCCCCTGTGGACATTCCCCTCAGCACAAGTATACCCCTTTAAATACTGCTGGAGGGATGAACTGTCAGTCAGGGCAGCAGCTGCTAGGCTGGTGGGACTGTGGCTGGTCTGAGCCTCAACAAGGAAGGGTTAAGTGTGGTGGTTATAGGGGACTCATGAGTTAGAGGAGATCCTGTGGCCTCAAAGGGACAACAGGATGATCTACTGATTCCTGGGTGTTGGGTTCCATGATGTAACTGAGTGACTGCAGGATATTCTCAAGAGTGAGGGAGAACAGCCAAAGGTCATGGTGCATTTTGGCACCAATGACATAGGCAGAAAAGGGGAAGCAGTCCTACATAGTGTGTACAGAGTTAGGAAAGAGGCTGAATGAAAGGACCTCCAAGGTTGTAATCTCCAAACTACTCCCTGTGCCACAGGCTAGTGGGGTGATAGCACAATGAATGAGTGGCTGAGGAGATGATGCAGGGAACAGGCTTTCAATTTCTTGGATTCCAAAAACAAAGTGCTTTCATTCTCTGTCACTGACTCTAGCTGATCCTTCCCACAAGTGCTGGTGTTTAATCCTCACCCATCGATCTTCTCCATGACTGTTATTCTCCAACACCACATAGCCACCATCACCAAATGCCAGGCTCTGCTCTGGGAATGATTATTAGGCAGAACTTCATTGAGGGAAGCGGACAGTCGATGTTTCGGGTTGAGACACTTCATATGGATTGAGTCCAGATGAAAGGACTTGACCTAAAGTGTTGACTGCCCATTTCCCTCTTGATGCTGCCTGCCTTGCTGAGTCTCTCTAGCATTTTGTGCATTGCTCTACCCCATCTTTGACCCTTGCCCTTTCATCACTCTCACTAAACAATCCTCAGTTTCACAATGTTGACCTTTAAATATCTGCC
Source organism: Mobula hypostoma (assembly GCF_963921235.1). NCBI lineage: Eukaryota > Metazoa > Chordata > Chondrichthyes > Myliobatiformes > Myliobatidae > Mobula > Mobula hypostoma. Next base: position 80,688,103 of record NC_086101.1, on the reverse strand, counting down.
TGTCATTAAGCCAAGTTTCAATAAAAGACCAGTATCAGTATTCCTTGCATATATATATGCCCTGACTCTCTGGAATGCATTCAGAAGAAAAGCTTAAATTTGGCTCTCTCAAGATTTCTTTCTTTGTTTTCTTTGGTTTCCACATTCTCTTATCCACCCTCTGGCTTCTATTTTCAAGTTCCTCTCTCACATTTCTGAAACTATGCTTAGGCTCCCTCCTTCTCTTCTAAGCTAGTTTAAATGCACCCTGATAACACAATACCACTATGTGTGCTGGCAATGTTGAAACCCAAGACAGACTCCAATGTAGATACAGCAACCAGAGTTTATTCATTAGAATTTCAACAGAACATCAGTGGCTTGGCTGAGTGACACTGTGAGAAATATCATTCTTCAAACTAGGATCCCGTGATTAGTGCTAATCGAGCGTCCAGTTAAATAGTACAAGTAACACGTATCTCCGAGCCAATCAAAATAAACCAGCAAGTTTTATTTACAGAAACCACCAGGAGGCTGCATTACAAAGAGCAAGTCGCTCGAAACAAACACAAGGAGCTGTAAATAGTTCATGACTCTCATTAAAAGAAACAATTAACCAATTCAGGTGCTCTAAAAACCTCAGAGCCCAATGTTCTCCAACTCCCTGCAGAAGCCAGTAGAGCTCGTTGTAGTATCCTCCCTCCCTATGGACGGCACTGAAGGCCAAAAGAGACCTGAGGAAATTGAGAGAGACCTGGGGAACTTAAGAGATACCTGGGGAACCTTGAGAGATATTTGGAAACCTTGAGACAGGGAGAACATTGAATAAAGTTTGAAAACATTGAAGTCTTGGGAAACTTGCAGGCCCACGGGCAACCTGGAAACCCTTGGTAAACTTGGAGAACTGGGGATGCTTAGACCCAGAAAAAGCTTTGAACAGGGACTAGAGAAGCTCAGAATGTGGAGTCAGAACGTGTACATGAGAAATTCAGAATGTGGACTTGAGAATAGTGCCAATCGTGCATCAGCTTAAATAATACAAATGACATGGAATCACCAAGCCCATCAAAATTAACTTAACAAGTTTATACATGATACACCAGAAGACTGCATTACAAAGTGCAAATTGATCAAGAAAAACACAAGGAAATCTAAATGATTACCGACGCATTAAGCAACAATTAACCAGTTCAGATGCTCTAAAAACCTCAGAGCCTAATGCTCTCTAGCTCCTTACACAGACCCGAAGTATTTGTTACACTGAAGCAAACTTCCTATGATAATATTGATCCTAAACCTGTTGAGGTGCAACATTCTCAACTCCCATCACTACCAGTGTCCCTAATACTTTAAATATGACCCTTTTGCAACGCACTGGTAGACAGTATCTCCCCATTTAGAGTCACAGAATCACATATTGTAAGAAAGAAATAGGATCCATAGAAACAGTGATAAGGTTTAAGATTAAACCCAACAATAGGTATTCATACTAATATCATTCATCCAGAGCTACATTAAGCAATGATTGTCTACTGATCCTACACAATTGAACATAATTATGCTTATTTTCTAAATCTCCTGTTCATAGATAAGAATACAGATTTACTGTACTTCTAGGAGTTGGATGGTAATTGTAGAAATTCAAAAATAATTTACCATTTTACAGACAGATAACATTTTAATACTGCCTGATATAGAACGATTTCTTCCTCTAGAAGTAAAATCTAATTAAACTGAATTCAATTTATTATGCTATTATTATTCTGAGTTTTAACATGCTGATATTAATTAGAATCTCTTTGTAATACTTTTAGTTTATAAAGTGACATAGAGGAGACAGGTGTCTCAAGCTGCAATAGCGCAGAATTTCTTAATATAAATGATGGTTTAATTACTGGTGGCATATTAGTTCATTTATAAAAATAGACAGACATAGAATTCTTCATAAGTGTTTCAAAAATACAAATGATCATTGGACAAAACTCAAATTTCAGTAGTTAGTCACACGTCAGTATGGGTCACCTCTGATTTCTACAGATATACCATGGAGAACATTCTAACTGGATGCAACACAGTCTGGTATTGGGGGGGGGGGGGTTGTGAGAGTTACTGCACAGGATTGAACTAGCAAGCTGAGTCTGCTCAATCATGGGCACTAGCTTTTATAGTATCCAGGACATATTCAAGGGGCGGTTCCCTCAAAAAGTTGGCATCCAGGTCATGCTACCATCTACCATCAGGAAGGAGGTACAGAAGCCTGAAGGCGCACACACTCAATGATTCCAGGACACACTCTTCTCCTCTACCATCAGATTTCTGAAAGGACATTGAACTCATGAACACTACCACTATTTTTCATTTCTATTTTTCCCCAACAAATTTAATTTAACTATTTAATATGCATATATTCATATCTTAATTCACAGTTGTGCAAACATCTACCAAACTGCATCTTAAATATATTCAGTGAGGTAGCCTCCACTGGGCACAAAATTACACAATTCACTGCTTCCAGGGAAAGTAAAAGTTTTTACTTATTTCCATCCTAAATCTAAATCTTGGTATACACAAATGCAAGCACTTCTTTGAAAGGTAACATCTTTTGCTGTCAGTGTCACCTCTAAAAGATGCTAACAGTTCACCAATGGAACAGCTGTGATGGAATTAGTGATAACTGCAGTTTAGACAATCAGGGACAAATTATAGACTCATTTAGACCACACTACAGCCACTGGAAACCTGAAATAAAATCTACCCTGATCTGTGGAAAGGCTAGGTTTATGTTTTGTTCTAGCAGATCAGGCTTGCCAGCTGTGGTTGGCAGCTCACCTAGGAGAAGGGAGACTCTGATCTCAAACCTCCACTGTCTATTGGCTATACTCACTCATCGGAAGGCTCCAGGAGGAAACTCTGAAGGAAGAATCTAGAGCTGCAGTCCCTAAGGCCGTTGTGCGTTTAGTTCAATACTGACTGGCAATTCTTGCGATACTGCCAAACTGTATCAGACTCTGCCGTTACCTTGGGTTCATCAGATGCGTGGAGAGTGGGAGCTTGCTACATGGGCAACATACTGCCCTGAATAGGTTTGCGTATCTAGACAGCTAGGATGCAATATTCATGTTCAACCCTGACAGACGGAGGCCTCGTTAGCAGATGAAACTCATCCCCTTTTACTTAAAGGATGAAGAGTGTGTTTGAAGATAACACTCATCCTGCTACCTTTCCAGTCCTGATGAAGGGTTTTGGTCTGAAATCTCGATTGATTATTCATTTCCATAGATGCTGCCTGACTTGCTGAGTTCCTCCAGCATTTTGTGTGGGTTGCTATGGAGATAAGACTTGGTGCCATCAGCATATTGATTGAAAAGCACCAAATAACCTGCAAAGCGATTACGTTTAGCTTATGTCAAATTTAATAGTTGAATTAAATAGTTGAAGTAGTGAGTGACTGAAAAACAGGAAGAATAAGATTCAAGAGAGTTCACCTTTATTTGACATGATTTCATTGGCTATTTTACAGGGTACAGGTGGATTTCTGTATGTTCATGCTCTTCTGCAGCTGTAGCCTATCCACTTCAAAATTTGACATGTTGTGCATTCAGAGATGCTTTTCTGTACACCACTGTTGTAACGTGTGGTTATTTGAGTTACTGTCACCTGCCTGTAGGCTTGAACCAGTCTGGCCATTCTCTTCTGACCTCTTTCATTAACAAAGTGTTTTCATCCACGGAACTGCCACTCACTGGATTCTTTTTGGTTTTTCACACCATTTTCTATAAACTCTAGAGACTGCTGTATGTGAAAATCTCAGGAGATCAGCAGTTTCTGAGATACTCAAACCACCCTGTCTGTCACTAACAATCTTTCCATGATCAATGACACTTAGATCATATTTGTTCCCTACTCTGATGTTTGGTCTGAACAACAACCGAACCTCTTGACGATATCTGCATGCTTTTGTGCATTGAGCTGCTGCCACATGATTGGCTGATTAGATACATATATTATTAAGCTGGCGTACAGGTGTACCTAATAAAGTGGCCACTGAGAGTACTAGGAACTTCTCTTCAATTACTTGATGCAGTATTTATGATGAGTGGCCTAGGCAAAGATTGTAAAGACTCAAGTGCTGGAGTATCCGAGACTAGAATCAAGAAACGATTTTAAGACTGAGGCAAAAACAGGGTTCTTGACTGGATGCTAGATGAGAACCCGACGAGGCAAGAATCCAAATGGTAAAGAAATCTTAAACACAATCGCAGACTGAACCAAAGTTGAGCTGATGACTAAGTGCCGAACCTGAGTTCAGCTGCTCTTTAGATATCCAGATCTTGGCGCTAAAGCATGACCACCAGTTAGCGGAACGGGTCGAAGTCTCTAAAGGGACTGCACCAGCTATCCATACTCTGGAGAATCAGAGCATCTAAACACCTGAGGCTGGGGTTTGAATCCTGTTTAGCAATCTGCAGATAATAACACTTCTCGTGCAATGATTCACTGTAATTCTGACCTTTTTAAGACAGAAGAATGAAAGAGCATGTCTCCAAAAAACTAAGTCTGCGTTCCAAACTCTGTCCGACAAATTACAGTCAAAAGTTTGAACATTATAATGACACATACAAGGAAGTTGACATTAGGGCATTTGGCCCATCAAATGCAATGGCAGGAGCTGCAACAATATGTATCAAGCCAAAGATGCCACAGAGTAATCCGAAATGCTCCCTTTGTTTGAATTCTTCCCCCCTCTCTCTGTTACTTGGTTAAAGACTGGGCTTTAGATTGATTTTTCCAGGTGTTGCCAGTTCTTTGAACAATTCACTCCCTAAATCTGCTATTAGGAGACTCTCCAATAAAGAGATGATTATCTTAATTTGGTTGCCACGGTAGCACAGTGGTTAGCGCCACACTAACACAACTCCGGGCATTCTGGAGTGTGGAGTGCAATCCAGGCACAAGTCTGTAAGGAGTCTCTGTACATCCTGCCCTTGAATGTGTGGGTTTGCCCTGGGTGCTCCAGTTTCCTCCCACAGTCCAAAGACATGATTAGGTTAGGGTTAATCGGGGTTGTGGGAATGCCGGGCAGCTTGGCTCGAAGGGCTGGAAGGGCCTATTCCTCACTGTATCACTAAAAAAATTAAAATTTACTTGATGAATATATATTTCAAATTGATTGCAATGCTGTGCTCAGTGTAAGTTCTATTATTAATTATTACGGCCTTTATTTTTATCTGTAATTTTTCTCCCATTTTATATTCTGATGTGAGTCACAGGGAAGTGCAGCAAAGAGATATACATTTTTCCGTGTCCTTAGAGTCACAAAACAGGCTACTTTTGGAAGTCAAGAATGATATATTGTAAGTCTGTGAAATGAAGATGCTATGCGACCACCCATTTAATGAATAGATTGATGGTAGTCACTGTGCATTGCTATTATAACAACAACACATTTAATTCAGCTAAAGGGTTATGATCTGTTTGATGAATTCCAAGGATTTCCATCATCATTTAGTAGAAAATCCCTTCAGAAGAACAAGTCTTGACAAAAGGCTGATTAGAGGTAGGGTTTGATTCATATATACAGCCCATGGTACCAAAATGAGATAACTGTTTTTGATTTACCGCACACGAATGCAGCCACAAAGTAACTCAAGTCACAGTTCAAAACGCGTAAAGAATAAAGGAGGTCACTTTGAAATTTTAAGTAGGCACATTCTTATTCACTATTCTCCAGTACACATATACTGTATTTTCAAATTTGCTGTCAAAGGACCTCTCTGTCCTGGGTGAGAGAAAAACAATTGCAGTTATATATTACCCCTACACGTTTAATTTGTCATACTCTGTGACTTCAGGATAAACTGGACTACATCTTCAAATGGAATTGCTTCTGCAATAGTTTTGAAACTATAAATCCTTTTTATCTGGTCAGCAGTCTGAGATTGTTGTTCAGGTGTATTGGACTTGGCCCTTTTCACTTTTAGTCTCTCATTAACAATCTGTGTAGGCACAGTTTTCAAGAAATCGTCTTGAAACACGAGGATAAATAAAACAACATAGATTTGATAGTTTGTTTGAATTATACCAAGCTATTAATATTTGTTAAGAACATGTAAAGTATATGTCATAAACTCACTGGGCACTTTATTAAGAATCTCCTGTATCTAATAACCTGGCCACTGAGTGTATGTTTGTGAGCTTCTGCTGCTGTAGTCCGTCCACTTCACGGGTCAAGGTGATCTGCATTAAGAGATGCTCTTCTGCACACCACCGTTGTATTGAATTATTATTTGAGTTACTCTCACCTTTCTGTGAGCTTGACCCAGTGGGGTATCGCAGGGTTCGGTGCTGGGACCGCAGCCGTTTACAGTATACATTAATGATTTAGATGAAGGGATTAAAAGCATCGTTAGCAACTTTGCCGATGACACAAAGCTGGGTGGCAGTGTGAAATGTGAAGAGGATGTTATGAGAATGCAGGGTGACTTGGACAGGCTGGACGAGTGGGCAGGTGCATGGCAGATGCAGTTTAATTGGATAAATGTGAGGTTATCCACTTTGCTGGTAAGAACAGGAAGGCAGATTATTATCTAAATGGAATCAAGTTAGGAAAAGGGGAAGTACAACGAGATCTGGGTGTTCTTGTACATCAGTCACTGAAAGCAAGCATGCAGGTACAGCAGGCAGTGAAGAAAGCTAATGGCATGCTGGCCTTCATAACAAGGGGAATTGAGTATAAGAGCAAAGAGGTCCTTCTGCAGCTGTACAGGGCCCTGGTGAGACCACACCTGGAGTATTTGTGCAGTTTTGGTCTCCAAATTTGAGGAGGGATGTTCTTGCTATTGAAGGAGTGCAGTGTAGGTTCACAAGGTTAGTTCCCAGGATGGCGGGACTGTCATATGTTGAGAAATTGGAGCGACTGAGCTTGTATACTCTGGAATTTAGAAGGATGAGAGGAGGTCTGATTGAAACATATAAGATTATTAAGGGATTGGACACGCTGGAGGCAGGAAGCATGTTCCCGCTGATGGGAGAGTCCAGAACCAGAGGCCACAGTTTAAGAATAAGGGGTAGGCCATTTAGAACGGAGTTGAGGAAAAACTTTTTCACCCAGAGAGTGGTGGATATGTGGAATGCTCTGCCCCAGAAGGCTGTGGATGCTTTCAAGAAAGAGATGAATAGAGCTCTTAAAGATAGCGGAATCAAAGGTTATGGGGATAAGGCAGGAACTGGATACTGATTGTGGATGATCAGTCATGATCACAGTGAATGGCAGTGCTTGCACAAAAGGCTGAATGGCCCACTCCTGCACCTATTGTCTATTGTCTATTGCCATTCTCCTCTGATCTCTCTCATTAACAAGATGTTTTCATCCTCAGAACTGCCGCTCATTGGACAGTTTTTTTTCTTTATCACACCAATTTGTTTATCTCCACTAACAACACACACGGCTTATGGCAAAGTCTGCACACCATCACAGACTTCAAAGCTAAACGCAATGGTACTACCAACATTGCTGCCTCTCTCCCAGATGAGCTAAATCTCTTTTTATACTTGGTTCATTGTCGCCAACACTGAACTCCCAAGGAGAGCTGCCAAAGCGAACTGCACCTTGGTCACCTCTGAGGCTGAAGTTTGCGGGTGTTTCCAATGAGTGGGCAGATGCAAGGCTGCAGAACCAAATGGCATCCCAGGGCGGGTACTCAGGATGTGCACGGCACAACTGGCAGATGTGTTTGCAGATATTTTTAATCTCTCCCTCTCCCAGTGTAGAGTGCCCTCCTGCTTCAAAACATCCACCATTGTCTCTGCACCTAAAAAGACCAAGGTAACAAGTCTGCATGACTGGCGTCCTGTTACACTCACCTCAATGATAAGCAAATGTTTTGAGAGGCTGGTCAAGGGCTACATCTGCAGCTTCCTACCACCCACAATGGATCCCCTTTAATTTGCCTGCCAACATAAATAATCAATAGATGACGCAATAGCCACAGCTCTACACACTGTCCTTACACACCTGAAGAAGAAGGATGCTTATGTGGGACTGCTGTTCTTGGATGACAGTTCAGCATTCAACACCATAATTCCATGCAGGTTCAACAAAAAGCTCAGAGACCTCGGCCTTCACCCTGCCTTGTGCAGCTGGATCCTGGACTTCCTGTCAGATCACTGGCAGGTGGTAAGAATAGTCTCCCTCACGTCTGCTCCTCTGACCCTCAACACACGAGGCCCTCAGGGCTGTGTCCTAAGCCGCTTTCTTTACTTGCAGTATACCCATGACTGTGTCACCACCTACAGTTCTAATCTGCTAATTAAATTTGCAAGTGACACAACACTGATTGGCCTTATCTCAAATAATAACGAGGCAGTCTACAGAGAAGAATTCATCTCCCTGATGCAATGGTGTCAAGAAAACAATCTCTCCCTCAATGTCGCAAAAACAAAGTTGCTGGTTGTGGACTACAGGAGAAGTGGAGACAGGCTCACCCCTATTGACATCAATGGATCTGGAGTTGAGAGGGTCAACAGCTTTGAGTTCCTCAGTATACACATCACCTAGGATTTCATGTGGTATGTACATAACATCCATGTGGTGAAAAAAGCACAACTGCCTCTTTCACCTCAGACGATTGAAGAAGTTAGTCGTGAGTCTCCAAATTGTAAGGACTTTCTACAGGGGCATAATTGAGAGCATCCTACTGGCTATACCATTCCTGGAATGGGAATTGTACCTCCCTAAATCACAGGACTCTGCAGAGAGTGGTGCAGACAGCCCAGCGCATCTATGCATTTACAGCGACAGGTATGTAAAAAGGGCCCGAATGATCATTGGGGACCCAAGTCACCCCAACCACAAACTGTTCCAGCAGCTGCCATCAAAGAAATGGTACCACAGCATAAAAGCCAGGACCAACAGGCCTCAGGACAGCTTCTTCCACCAGGCCATCAGACTGATTAATTCATGCTGAATCTTTGTATTTCTAGGCCATAACTACTGTCCTGTTGTACATACTATTTATTACAAATTACTATGAATTACATATTTCATATTCAAATGGAGATATAACATAAAAATTTTTACTCCTCATGCATGTGAAGGAGTAAGAAATAAAGTCAATTCAATTCAATTCATTCTCTGTAAACGTTAGAGACTATAGGAGATCAGTTGTTTCTGAGATACTCAAACCACCCCATCTTGCAACAACAACCATTCCACGGTCAAAGTCACTTTGATCACATCTCTTCCCCATTCTTATGTTTAGTCTGAACAACAAATGAAGCTCTGGACCATGCCTGCATGATTTTATGCACTAAGTTGCTGTGACATGTTTGGCTGATTAGATATTGCATTAATGAGCAGGTGTACAGATTTACCTAATAAAATGACCACTGAGTATAAATAAAATTCCTTCAAAAACAGATAAACTAACATAATAGTGTTTTGCTGTCAGATAGAGTGATGCATCTTACATGATTTGTTACATATAGGAAGTTAACTTCATCGGCAGAAACACGCGATAAATATGGATAAACTGTGCATTTGGTCAAGCCAACTTCAATTACAGTGTTACAATATAGCTTTCTTAAATTGTCCGGGAGTATACTGGAATTAAATATAGATCTCCAAGAGCCTATTGGGAATAGCCCGGAAAATTAATTGGGCCTTCTGAAAATGTTTATTGAAGGTTGAATCCGAGTGGAACAGCTGGTGTTTAAATTTTCTGAAAGAAATTTGCATTTGCCTGAAAAGTATTTGCATTCTGAATTACTGTGATGTTATGACATAAATTTGCTGTAGCTTTATGTCACCTCACTGCATTGGAATTTGGTGGTGGTTTCTCAAGCTCTAAAGCAGGGAGAGCAACAGTGAATAAAGGTGCAATACTGTCACAACAATTCCACTTCGAAAACTAGCCGTGCAATGTCTTCATAACAAAAAGCATTTCTCCTTATCAAACAGATCTGGTCAAGTACAATAGAGGAGGAACCTGTCAATATCTATACATACAAATAAAACCCACAAAACACAAACAATCGGCAAGAAAATCAGGAACAGCTCATGTTATTTTTTTTAACTTCAAAACATTAAATTACTTCAATGGAAGATACAGGAGTCCAGGGACGCGGGTCTAACTTTGTCTTTATTTTAAATGAGGTGTGCATGGTAGTGTGATGACATAGGCAATAAATTTTACATATAACCTATAATTAATTATTTAAACAAACAAGAATGCTTAATCAACCTCTATCTATATATATAAATGAAATTACTTGTATTGAAATATTAAATACACGATTCCTCAAATTACACATTTTTTTATAAAAATGAATACTCTCATTCATCTAATAGTTGCTCCAGAAATTTAATAAACTTAGCGAGTCATGGTTCATCATTAATGTTAGTCGTGATTATATTCATTTAGAGATACAACACAATAAAGATCCCTTCGGCCCAACAAACTTGTGCCGGCCAGTTGCACATGTGTGCCCAATTAAACTACCAACTAGTGCATCTTTGGACTGAGAGAGAAAACTGGAGTACCTGGAGGAAACCCATGCGGTCACAGGAAGAAGGTAGAAATTCCTTACAGACAGCAACAGACATTGAACCCAGGCTACGGGTGCAGTAATGGGGTTATGCCATCTGCTATGCTACTGTGCTGCCCTGCTTTCAAAATGTGTTCAATGCTTTGACAGTATTTAAAAAAAAATTTAAACCTGTCTGCTTTATGGGCTACTGGCACCTGTGGAGATGTTTTTGCCACCAAAGCAACAAGAATGTTGGCACGGTTTCTTTCATTTAAAAGCCTGAAATAGAAAGAAATAAGAAATATTTTCCTATTGTGTTTGATCGCAGAAGAGGTTAAACATGCCTCATTTATTTTTTGCAATGATAATGAGAGTGGTACTGTCTGCCCTTCAGACATGTTTGAAGTTCCACATCATCTTACAGAATGGATGAACTTGGGGAACACAGATTCATTTCTTGATAATTTAAACAACTGATTGACAGAGTGATGCACATTGTATGGAGATGTACTCGAATTCAGATCTGTATGAATAGCACCATCTCCAAAAAGTATCAAGTGAGTTCTCATCCCCTCCTTCTGAACTGTAGAAATGAAGGATAATTTCCAACAAGGTGGCTGTCTCCTCTGCCTGCAGTCGAAGGAGTCAGACAGTGAACTGAAGTGGTTGAATTGAATTGGTTAATTATTGTCACATGTACTGAGGTATCGTGAAAAGCTTGTTTTGCATGCTTTCTATTCATTATACAGTGCATTGAGGTAGTGCAAGAGAAAAAAAAATGGCTGAATGCAGAATTACATTGAACAGGCACAGAGAAAGTATAGTGCAGCCAACAACGAAGTAGATTATGAGGTCAAGAACCCAAATTATCATTCCATAGAACCAGGAAATAGTCTTGTAATTGTTTTCATAGATGCTGTCCTTGAGCCTGGTGGTACATGTTTTCAGACTTCTGTGTCTTCTGCCACATGGAGGAGGGGAGAAAATGTCCAAGGTGACTGAGGTCTTTAAGTATGTTGATTGTTTTACAAAGACAGTGATAAGTAGAAACAAAGACCACAGAGGGAAGTTTGGTATCTATAATATTCTGAGCTGCAAATACAACTTTCTGCAATTCTTGTCACAACAAGCTGTGACGCATCTAGTTAGGATGCTTTCTATGGTGCATTGATAAAAATGGGAAGGGTCAGCGGGGGACATGCCAAATTGCTTTAGCCTCCTGAGGAAGTAGAGGCATTCATGAGCTTTCTTGGTGAAGGTGTCTATATGGTTGGACTATTGGTGATGTTCACTCTTAAGAACATCAAACTATCAACCCTCTTGACTTCAGCACTGTTGATGTAGACAGCATTATCTGCACTGGTCTCCTTCCGCCAGTCAATAACTAGCTCCTTTGGTTTGCTGAAACTGAGGGAGAGGTTTTGGTCATGATACGGGTCGCTAGTCTCTCTGTCTCCTGCTTCAATGAGTGTCTGCATTAAAAGCATATTTCATTACTGTGTGGGAAGAAGAATGTGTCAAGGTTATATGGAAGATGAATAGGATTGTTATTCTAAAGAATCTGACATTATGAAGCACTCAAGAATGAAATAATACCAGTTCTTTAGAATAGAAATGGTCCCAGAAGGAAATCGTTCTAAAATAAATTGAAGGACCAATCTACAGAAGATCAACAGCTCTATGCAATGCCAATGGTTCAACTTAAAATCAGAGAATGTTTACAGCATGCAACCTGAGAATCTTACTCTTTGCAGACATCCATGAAACAGAAAAATAACAGGAAATTGTTAGAACCCCAAAACATCCCCTCCCATGCAGAAGCAGCTGCAAAAGCATCAACCTTTCCCATTTCCCCTCTCCCCCACTTGCCTCAGCAAAACAATCAGACCCCCCACAGTGCAATAGGATAGACCTTAGAGACCATGAAATAAAGTTTACCAAAAAAGCACTGCCCATCCTATCACTCAAACATCCCCCAGACAGTCTGTCAGTCTCAGTCTCTCACACACAGAAACATACACAAACACACACACACAGCAGAAGAAGTTATTGCTCCTGCCACAGCGAAGAAGGGAGGACGACAGCTTGCTGTTTTGATGTTACAGCCTCCAGTGTTGCTTATTTTGATAGCAACATAGGCTGCTGTCTCAATGTTTCAATCTCCCTCGACCCTTCAGTCGGCAGCACCGGCAAGGAATTGGGCCATCTGTGGGGTGGCACCCCACCTAATGTGAAAACGTAAGTAGAAAACAAACAAGCCCAAGCCATTATTTACCTCGAGAACGATTATGATTTCAAGATATCCGTCCCCACAAAACATGTCAAATCTCTTGCTAGACAGTGAGGTTAGCTATCTGATGTGGCAGATGATTTTGTCTGTGCTACCTTCAAATGAGTATTACAATAAGTAAGAGTGATCATTTCAAAGGACCAGGAAATAAAGCAATGATGGCTAAGAGTTTTCAGACAATTACCAGAAATTGGAAGTAGGCAGATGTCCAAATACTTGCCTTCTGCTCTTTTGATCTCAGTCGCAAGTGCCAACTGTGGAAGGGTTTGGAGCTTAATGACAGAGGTTGGAGTACACAAGGAATCCAAATTAGTGAGCATGTTGTAACAGCAGTCCTATGGATATCACCGAACCACAATGTATTGCGCACTGAGTGTGCCTGCAGTTGTTAAGAGAACAAAAGACAGCTGAAATACTTATTTAAGAACAAAGAGACTGCAAGCAAAAGCACTTTTCTACCTAAGTGCCAACTTTGATAAGTTAAAGGGATAATTGGTCTAATCATTGCATTGCTAAGCATGTGCTATTTTGTTTTCAATTATTTTAAAATGATGAAAAATGTACTCAAAATATTTAAATACGCATTAGCAAAGATTATAAGCCAAATGTCACTTTTTTAAATATCAGGTTACATTGTAACTATATCTGGAATACAGAACACAGAAGAATCCAACACGGGAACAGTCCATTTGTCCACAATATTGACAACGATACCAAATCAAACTAAACTTAGAGGGTGGTGAGAGTGTGGAACAAGCTGCCAGTGTAAGTATTGCATCAAGCTCAATTTCAACCTTTAAGAGAAGTTTGGATAGGTACATGGATGGGGGCAATGGTATGGGTGCAGGTTGACGGGAGTAGGCAGTTTAAATAGTTTGACACAGACCAGATGAGTTGATGGGCCTATTTCTCTGCTGTATTTTTCTCTAATTGTATCTGCCCACATGTGGTCCAGAGCCCTCTATTTGTTCCTGTTAATATGGCTTGTCTAAGTGCCTCTGAAATGTAGGTATCACCTCTGTTCCACCATAATGTCATAAGACATAGGAGCAGAATTAGACCATTTGCCATCAAGATTTTTCTGCACGCCATTTCTCCTGGCAGCATGTTTCAGGCATTTATTGGTGGCATCCGTTAGTCTCACGAGACCATGGATCTGCACCTAGAAAGTTTTGCTTCAGTCTGTGTTAGAGCAGCGTCTGTTGTGGCTGTAGAGTCCCACACAGGAGTGACAGTCTCAGCTGCAGCGACTGCACTTGAAGGCACTGTCCCCCAGTGTTGTCTTGGTGATGTTTTTCTGACGAGTGCGCTTTTCTTCAGCAGCAAGCCTCAACTTCTCTTCTCCTCTTTTTAGACCTCTGCGTAGTTCCAGCCTCCAGTGAGAGCGATCGCTTGCGATGTCCTCCCACCTCTTGACGTTCATTTTCAGTGACTTCATGTCTCTCTTGCAAACGTCTTTGAAATGAAGATGGGGCCGCCCTTGTGTTCTCTTGCCGGAGGCCAGTTCCCCATACAGCAGGTCTTTCGGACTCCTCCCGTCTGACATGCGGTGTACGTGGCCCAGTCAGTGGAGATGACATTGTTGGAGCAGAGTGAAGAGGCTGGGTATCTGGGCGTGTGCCAGGACCTCATTGTTGGTGACTCGGTCAGTCCACATGATGTCCAGGATGTGTCTCAGGCTGCGAAGGTGGAAGGCATTGAGACGCCGCTCTTGCCTGTAGCAGGCCCTGTAGACCCAGGCCCTGAGGACGCAGGCCCTGTAGACTGCAACTTTGGCGTGCATCATCACCTTTCTGTTCTCCCAGAATCTCTTTGTCAGCCTGGCGAATGTTGAGGCTGCTCGTCCGATCGTCTGTTGATCTTGGGGTCTAGGGAGAGGCTGTCCGTGATGGTGCAGCCAAGGTATGTAAACTTGTGAACTACCTCCAGCTCGTAGTTGTTGATGGTAATGGCAGGGGGGTGCTCAACGCCTTGGCCCAACACGTTGGTTTTCTTCAGGCTGATGGTCAAGCTGAAGTCCCGGCAAGCTCTTGAGTAGCTGTCCATGAGGCGTTGCAGTTGCTCTTCAGAGTGTGTTGCCAGTGCCGCACTGTATGCAAGCAACATGTCCCTGATGAGTACTTCACGAACCTTGGTTTTTGCCCTCAGCCGGGACAGACTGAACAGCCTCCTGTCCGATCTGGTGTGGAGGTAGACACCATCAGTTGATATTCCAAAGGCGTGCTTCAGTATGACTGCGAAGAAGATGCCAAACAGGGTGGGAGCAAGCACACAGCCCTGCTTCACACTGCTGCAGATGTTGAAGGCCTGCGAAGAAGAGCCGTCGAACTGAACGACACCCTTCATGTCTGTGTGGAATGATTGAACTATCCTGAGGAGCCTCGGGGGACAACCGATCCTGGCGAGGATTTTGAACAGGCCGTCTCTGCTCACAAGGTCGAAGGCCTTCATAAGGTCAATGAAAGCGTCGAAGAGTGGTTGTCTTTGCTCTCTGCATTTCTCTTGTAGCTGTTGAAGGGAGAAGATCTTGTCGATTGTGAAGTGTTCCGACCTGAAACTGCACTGAGACTCGGGATATACCCTTTTGTCTATTTTCTGCAGTCTGTTCAGGACCACGTGGGCGAAGACCTTCCCAACGATGCTCAGCAAGGAGATTCCCCTGTAGCTGTTATAGTCGCTTCTGTCCCCTTTGTTCTTATATATGGTGACAATGTTGCAGCCTCTCATGTCTTGCGGCACTGTTCCCTCTATCCAGCACTGGCACAGTATTTCGTGCAGGTGGTTTAGCAGGACGCCCTTTGCACATTTGATGGCCTCTGGTGGAATGCCATCCAATCCTGGTGCCTTCCCAGTGGGCAGGCTGTCGATGCCTTTACTCAGCTCTTCGGCAGTCGGCAATGCATCAAGTTCCTCCATGACAGGCAGACATTCCACGGTGTCTAGCGCGCTGTCCGAGATGTTGTTTTCTCTGGAGAAGAGTTCAGAGTAATGCTCCACCCATCTCTCCATCTGCTTGTCTTTGCCATTGATGGTCTCACCTGATGTGGTTTTCAATGGTGCTGTCTTGCTCTGGGTTGACCCGATGGCTTTCTTGATCCCCTCGTACACTCCACGGACGTTGCCTGTGTCAAATGATGACTGAATGCTTTTGCATAGTTGTAGCCAGTAGTCATTTGCACAGCGTCTGGCCGTTTCCTGGGCCTTGCTTCTTGCTGTCCTTAGCGCTTGCAGTGTTGCCTGGGTGGGGTGGTGTTTGTGTTCTAGTAGTGCAACATGCTTCACCTCGATGACAGGGGTGAGTTTACTTGAGTTTGCTTCAAACCAGTCCTGTGTCTTGCCCTGTTTCTTCCCGAAGGCCTTGAGTGCAGTGTTGTGGGTAGTGTTCCTGAGAGAATCCTATCTCTGCTGAGCACCTCCTTCTGGTGGGTCTGCAAGGAGAGCATCCTCCAGTGACTTGGTGAACTCTGCAGTTTTGTCTGGGTGTTGTGTCTTACTGGCATCGATACGCTGCTTGTCTGGAGGCTTGGCACAGTGCATCTTCTTTGGCCGAAGTCTGATCTTGCAGCAAACCAGAGAGTGATCCGTGTCGCAGTCGGCACTCTGAAAGGAGCGAGTCATGAGCACGTTTCTCAGGGGACGGCATCTTGTGATTATCAGGTCTAGCTGGTGCCAGTGTTTGGAGCGGGGATGCCGCCAAGACACTACGTGCTGAGCATTGGTCTGGAAGTAGGTGTTGGTGACACACAATTCATGGAGCATGCAAAGCTCGAGCAGTCGTTGCCCGTTGTCATTCATGCCGCCAATCCCATACCGCCCCAGGCAGCTTGGCCAGGAGTCGTGGTCGGCGCCCACTCCAACATTGAAGTCGCCAAGTAGCAGCAACTGTTCCTGACTTGGGATTTCCCATATCATCATTGAGAGCTGGTCGTAGAACTTGCCCTTTGTGTCTTGTGTAGAGTAAAGGGTTGGGGCATAGACGCTGACAAGGTTGACAGGCCCGTCGGATGTATGGAGTCGAAGTGAGAAAATCCACTCTGTCCCTTTCTCGCTAGGCTCTACCATCTTCAGCAGCGAGTTCTTCACGGCAAAGCCGACACCATGCTCTCTGGTCTCATCTGAGCCCTTCCCCTGCCAAAAGAAGGTATAATCTCTTTCACGTAGGGTTCCCTATTCTGCGAGACGTGTCTCTTGGAGCGTTGCGATGTCCACTTTGAGTCTCGACAGTTCATTGTTAATCACTGCTGTCTTGCATGTGTTGCTGATCTCCCGAAGTTCATCTGATATACCAATTGTCATGGTCCGTATATTCCAGCATCCTAGTCTGCGTGCTGGCCTCTTTCTTTGTCTTCTAGTTGTGCTTGGTGCAGTGTTTACAGTCCGCAGTTCGGGCTACTTGTGTTCCTAAGCTCCACGCATCCAGTGGAGTGGGCGGACTGTGGGGCTCCACTAGTAAATAGGCATTTACTATTCTATCTGTAAAAATATTGCCTTCTAAATCTCCTTTAAACTTTTCCCTCACACCTTAAAGCTACGCTCTCTAGTATACACAGACAAGATTACTCAATTACTGAAATATTAAGTACACAACAAATCTGACCACTTCAATTTGCCTGACTCTTCAGTATGTGACTAGATACTTGAGGTAAAATGATATATAAGGACTAGTAGATAAGCATTTGCAAATAAAAACGTTGTTAATTCTCTTCTTTGCTTGCTTTAGTGTAAGTTGGAAAATTGTGCAATATTGTTTTTCAAGATCAATATGTTTTTAAGCAATTAATGTAGTTTTAATTAAAAATGTACCTCTTCACCTTCCTGTTCCAGGGGACAACTCCCTTTACCGAGTTAAGTGTATAAGTAGTTATAGTGTATGTATGACTATTATTAGGATTGTTAATACAATTGTCTACTGCAAATTATAAATCATGTGTGGTTGTTAAACAACAGCATATAATTTAGAACAGTGGAGCTTAGGAAAATATCTCTTGGTCCAACCATGATGCCAAACCAAACTAATTCCTTTCCTTGCATCTTCATCTGCCTGGACAAAATGCCACCATGACATCTACTTCCACCACATGCCCTAGTATCTATTGCAGGGAGCTACAGCTGTTCTTATTTTTAATACACAACTGAAAACTTGCCCTCTCACCTTAATATCATGCTCTCTAATATTTGATATTTCCACCTTGGGAAAAAGACTCCAAAATTCGAACTATGCTTCCATCAGCCTCCAGTACACCAGAGAGTAAAATTAAAGTTTATTCAACCTTTCCTTATAGCTAATACTTTCTAATGAAGACAGCACTTTGGTGAATCTATTTTGCACTCTTTTCAAAGCTTCCATTTCCTTCATCTGATCTGGTAAGTAAAACTGTGCAATATATCTCAATTGAAGCCAAACAAACATTTTATTGAGTTGCAAAATGACTTTTGTACACAAGATCCTAACTGAAGGTAAGGATACCACATACCTTCTTTACAACCTTTCTACTTGCTTTGCCACTTTCGAGGACCTGCAGTCTTGCAACAACCCAAGATGCTGCTGTACATCAGTACTCTAAAAGCTACTGCCATTTACTGTATGCCACCTTGCATTTGATCTTCTATAGTATCCTTTACTTTGTCTACCTCATATTTCTCCAGCTTAAACCCATTTGCCATTTCGCCAACTAATTTGTGATTTGCTTTTTTTTTGAGGAAGGGAGGGGGTGTTTGATGTTCTTTTTCTTTGAACAGGTTCAATGACTGTTCTTTGCTTTGTGGCTGTCTTTGGGAGTAGACAAATCTCAGAGCTATATTCTGCATACATACTTTGATAATAAATATTCTTTGAAATTTTGAATTCATTTATAATCTTCTTCAGCATCTCCATAACTCCATGAATGTCTGTGACACTGCAAACTCAGTAATCAGCTTTTTTTTGTTCACATCATTTATAGCAAAAAAAAAGATCTTAGCACTCATCTCTGCAGAACATCACTGGTCACAGACCTCCAGTCAGAGAAACACTACTCCCTCAATGGACCAAGCAGCATATGAATTCAATCTATCCTGTCTTTTAACCTTGTCAAATTCCTCAATATAGCCCTTTCAGATGGTATCCTGAAAGTGGCAACACAGGGAGAAAGGATGCAAAAGAAGATGTACAGCATGTTTCATTAGTTGGGATATTGAGCATAAACAATGGGAGATTATGTGGCAATTGTATAAAACTTCTCTTTGGCCACAACCGGATATTCTGTATTGTTCTGTCACCACATTGCAGGAAGGATGTGGATGTAAAGGAGGATCACTGGATGTTGGTTGGATTGGAGAATATTAGGTATCAGAGGTAACTGGACAAGTCTATAATGTTTTTGCCAGAGCTTCAGAGGCTGAGTGTGACCTGATGTAAGCATATAATATAATGATATCAGGTAAATAGTCAGAATCTTCTTCCTAGGGTAGAAATGTCAAATTCTAAAGAACAAATGATACCAATATATCACATCATATGTTGGTATCAGATCTCAAGGTTTCAAAGTATATTTATTATCAAAGAATGTATAAACTATACAACCTTGAGATTTGTCCGTTTACAGGCAGCCACAAAGCAAAAATCTGAAAGAACCCAATTAAAAAAAAGACCAACCTCCAACGTGCAGAGAAAGAGAAAAATACAAATGATGCAAACAATAGAAGCAAGCAATAGCATTCCGAACTGAACTGAGTCCTTAGATCCGCATCCCTGGAGCAGCACAGAGTAGGCCCAAAGCCTCAGTCTCAGTTCATCATATTACCAGAGCAAGCCACCCCAAAGCTTGCAGACACGAAGTACAGCAACAAGGGGCAATTTCACAACCTTATTGTCATGGAGAGATGAGTGAACATTGCAGGAGAGTGAGCAAGATCAGCCAGACTCTTGCCTCCACTCCTGACACCCTGCCTTTCCTGTCTATCTGGGCCAGCGTTTAAACTGTCCAAACAGCAGATTATGCCTCGCATTAGGACCCAGGCCCTGCCACAGTGAAGTGCTCTGGGCCTAGACCACGCTACCCAGCAATTCACTCTGGGCTTAGATCTCGCTGCCGTTCTCGACCTCTCCAAATTGGCACTCTTCATTGTTTGTGGTGATAGTTTACCACAATTTACTTCAGAAAAGGTGTAATATTTTTAGCTGAATTTCTTGCTTTTTGAACTACCAGTAAGCTGCTGCTTGTCTCCAGTTGTGCCATCTTAAACTGGAAGTTATAATACCAACATATCACCTGTGTGTACCACTCACATCTACAGTGATGAAATGCTTTGTGAGGTTGGTCTGACATGACTGAACTCCTGCCTCAGCAAGATCCTGGACCTATTGTATTTTGCCTATTGCCACAATAGATCAACAGCAGATACAATCTCAATGGCTCTTCACATGGCCTTAAACCACTTGGACAATGCAAACTCCTATGCCAGGACGCTGTTATTCAACTATAGCTCAACATTTAATACCATCATTCTCACAATCCTGACTGAGAAGTTTTACAGAACCTGGGCCTTTGTACCTCCCTCTGCAATTGGATCCTTGACTTCCTAACTGGAAGAGCACAATCTGTGCGGATTGGTGATAACATCACCTTCTCGCTGACACTCAACACTGGCGCATCTCAGGGTTGTGTGCTTAGCCCACTGCTCTACCCTCTCTATACCCATGACTGTGTGGCTAGGCCTAGCTCAATTACCATATATATATTTGCTGATGATACAACCATTGTTGGTAGAATCTCATATGGAGACGAGAGGGCATACAGGAGTGAGATATGCCAACGAGTGGAGTGGTGTCACAGCAACAACCTGGCACTCAATGTCAGTAAGACGAAAGAGCAGATTGTGGACTTCAGGAAGGGTAAGATGAAAGAACTTCATTAGGAGCTTGAAGAACTTTGATGTGTCAACAAGTACACTCAAAAACTTCTGTAGATCTTGGGTACTAGCCTACAAAGTACCCAGGACATCTTCAAGGAGCAGTGTCTCAGAAAGGCAGCTTCCATTATTAAGGACCTCCAGCACCCACAGCATGCCCTTTTCTCACTGTTACCAGCAGGTAGGAGGTACAGAAGCCTGAAATCACACACTCAGAGATTCAGGAACAGATTTTTCCCCCTACCATCCAATTCCTAAATGGACATTGAACCCGTGAACACTACCTCACTTTTTAAAATATATATTTTTTTCTGTTTTTGCACAATTTTTAATCTATTCAATATATGTATACTGTAACTGATTTATTTATTTATTATTATTATTCTTTTTCTCTGCTTCTTCTATATTATGTATTGCATTGAACTGCTACTGCTAAGTAAACAAATTTCATGACACATGCTGGTGACAATAAACCTGATTCTGATTGTGAATCAGAGGAGCCAAAACACTTGACCATAGTTATAACACCAACAAGAACATTTACCGTATCATTCCGGGCCCATACTTTGAAAAGTCTGGCTGGACCTCGACACCTGGCATAGAGGCAGAGGTTAAAGACTGCAGCACCAGTGGTGAGGACTAAGGAGGAAGAAGGTGATGAAGAGGTCAAGGAAGGTGGTGGAACTCTTACAGAACTGTTTGATTCAGTGGACTGAATAATATTTAGGGATCCATCTTTGAATCTGAATGAATGTGTCGCAGTTGTCCGTGGCTTCATCAAGACTTATGTGGATGAAGGTGTGCCTTTGAGAACATACTGGACATACCCGAACCAGAAGCCATTGATGAACCAGGAGGTTCATAGTAGACTGAGAGCTAGATCCGGAAGTATACAGGAAGTCCAGGAATGACCTACAGGTGGATACTTTATGAGTGAAAGAACAATTCAGATTTAAGTTAGAGACAGAATTGGATGAATGTCAGCTCTGGCAGGGTTTGCAGGCCATTATTTTCTACAAATTGAATCCTAACATCATGAATAGCTGAGATGTACCACTCCCAGTTGAGCGTAATGCCTTTTATGTACACATAGAAAGCGAGGATAAGACTACGTATATGAGAATGCTTGCAGCATCTGGTGGCCTTGGGCCTTGTGATCTCTGCCTGAGGGGCTGATGTTAGAATATCTTTTGAGAGGGTGAACCCTTGCAAGGTACCAGGTTCTGAAAACCAGTGCCAAATGATGAGCGGGAGTGTTCAAGGACATCTTTAATCTCTACTGCTGTAGTGTTTTGAGACATTGGTCATGGTTAGAATCAACCCCTGTCTAAGCAAGGACCTAAACCCACTGCAATCTGCTTATTGCCACAGTAGGTCAACAACAGATGCAATCTCACTGTTTTGGGCCCCTTATCTTAGAAAGGATGTGCTGAAACTAGAGAGGGCACATAGTTGTTCACAAAACTGATTCCAAGATTGAATGGCTCGCCACATGAGAAGTATTTGATGGCTCTGGGCCTGTATTCGCTGAAATTCAGAAGAATGAGGGGTGATCTCATTGAAACATATCAAATGGTTAAAGGCCTTGATACAGTGCATGTGGAGAGGATGTTTCCTATGGTGGGAGAATCTAAGACCAGAGGATACAGCCTCAGAATAAACGGCTGTCCTTTTAGAACAACGATGAGGAGATATAGCTTTAGCCAGAAAGTGGTGAGTCTGCGGAATTCTTTGCCACAGGCAGCTGTGGAAGCCAAATCTGTATGTGTATTTAAGGCAGAGGTTGATAGATTCTTGATTGGTCAGGGCATGAAGGGATACTGAGGGAAGGCAGGGGATTGGGCCTGAGAAGGAAAAATGAACCAGCCATGATTCAGAGCAGACTCGATGGGCTAAATGGCCTAATTCTGCTCCTATATCTAATGGTCTTATATAACATGCTGTGTGCATGGTTGAGATGCATTCTCTATTGAGTTGTTTATAGCTAAGCATGGAGAAGTGTCGTGTATTTAGTATTTCTGTAATATTTGAGGATCTTGTATATATATTTTGATTAAATATTCTTGTTCATTTAAATAATTCATTGAGGGTTATATGTTTAAATACATGAATTGCATACGTTATCATGCTATCATGTGGTGCGTGCCAGCCTCAGTTAAAAGTAAACACGAAGTTAGACTCATATTTTGGGCTCCACTGTCTTCCTTTGAATTAGTTTAATATTTTGAAGTTGCAAAGCTTATCATTACTATTCTCTACTAAGTTTTCGCCCTACTGATTCAGACTACATTACTCCAGTAGAAAGGGTTTATATTACCAACATAATCCACTTTACTATTTTTAGTTTGACATTACGCAGTCATAGCAGAAAGTAAAGACTGCAACACTCTCCACATACTGCTAAGAGAAAAGAAGTGTTTAATATCTGAAGCTTTACTTCAAGTTCATAAAGGTAATATTCATATGCTGCATTTTGAATAAATACACTATTAAATACCTGCTTAGATTAACATTACCTATTTCACAAAACAGCAGAGATTTAGGAAAATTGTTAAAGATATCATTTGACACCATTTTTATGCAGATAATTTCTGCTTTATGTTAGCAATGAATTAGCTCTATTACTGAATAATGAAACTAAACATTATGGGCAGTTAATCTTTCCTCAATTGTTCATTGTACTTTATGTTACAATTCTGAATTATGCATTTCAGGAAACTGGTAGTCTAATCATCTATATTAATTCATTTTTATTCAACTCTGGATCGAGGGTTATAAAGGGAAAACTTGAGAGAGATGGTTTATGGATCGTAAGTATCCTAGGAATATAAACCTTAGGTAAAAAGAGGAAGATGGCGCCAGCGAATAACGTTACCAAAGGCAACATCCTCAAGATGGGTAACGAAGCAATTCTTTTCACTTCTTTTACAACTTCTTTTTATTTCATGTATGGTTCTGCTACTGTTAGAGCCTGTAATCTGTTCTGACAGTGTGATTTCGGGCTGATCGGGCAACGCTGTCCCCGAGAGTGTTCCATGAGCCTGCGAACAAAGCGTGCAGTATGAAGGCCACAAGCCAGGAGATGGGGTGCAAGCTCATTATCAACTCCATCTCACGCTGATCTCGCCAATTAAAACACCATGCAAGATCGAAATCATCGAGGCGAGTGTGGAAGGCGAGCGTGCATTCTGCACTATCCACTTGCCTCTCGCTTACTGCTGCTGGAGAAGGTGTCTGTGTGTGGCCACCTGTCGCTCACTACTCCCGAGGAAGGTTCTGGTGTTTGAATGATCTCAGTGCTGTCGGGCGGATGGTGCGAAGCAAGGCTTATTCAACGCAGATTGTAGATTTGAACTCTGATTCAGGGTTATGATGTCTTCTAGTTCAGGTCATTCTTTTCTTTGTTGCTATGTTTGGGTATTATTGAATCAGGGAGCCCTGGAGGTAATGAACACTGAGCTGAACTGTACTGAAATACGCCTTTTGATTTTGCATTTTATATTCTGTGTTGTTGCTCTTTTATTTGTTGCAGTTTGAACAATTTTTTTGCGCGCGGCGGGAGGGAGGTTTGATGTTTGATGTTTTTTGAATGGGCTGGTTCAATGTTTTTTTTGACAGATTTCAAGCCTGTATACTACATACATGCTTTGATGATAAATGTGCTTTGAATTTTTGAATGGCTTAGATTCAAAACCTTCCTACCTGAATATCACCCATATATATACCTGTAGGCTGCCTCAGTCATCATTTGGTGGTGTTACGTAACCGGCAACAATGAATATCTATCGAGACAGGTTATATAAAAACAACCAAACATTTATTAAACAGCGATAAACGATAAAAAAAAACAAAAACTTTAACCGGAAGTTAACCGTTATGCAGCCTTTCAACAAATCGTCACTCGGCACTGGTTCTTAAAGCCTTAAATGCGAAAACAGTTCTTAAAGCAATAAAGTCAGATATAGTTCTTAAAATGGTAAATTCGAAAGTCCAACAGATTTATATGTTCAATTGGGAGAGACTTCTCGGGAGAAGGATTTCTTCATAGACGCGACTTTCCTGCTGGTTCTGTCCACAGGATTCACGATGCAGCAAATAAACAGTTTAAAACAACTGACATTAAATTCTAGAGACAGCAAACCTTTGTATGAACTCTTTTTTCTTTTGGCAAGAGTTATCCTTAATGCAGGTCGCTACTCCTTCAACGAAGACTCAATAAGGTCGATCCTTTGTTAAACTGCCGAACGATACCGACTCCTCTCAATCCTTCGAGTCCTGTACTTCGATAAAGTCTTCACTCTCCCTTCTACTGCTGGAATAGGGTAAATCAGCATATCTAGCCAAAAATTTCCAGTACAATAATATTGTATCTTGCAACAGAATGCAACACTCCGTTTTAAAAATGAAACTGCGTCACAAAAACAAACACGCAACAGAAACGGAGACACAGCACGTTCTACCTGGAAATCTAAAAACTGAAAAACTAACTGCGTCTTCCCTTTATATACCCGTGGTGCACATGTCATCACGTGACCTCACATCGGCGGGAAAATTACATCAGGTGACCTCCAAAAGACCATTACATCATTCTTACAAAAAATATCACAGATCTCCTTGAGGCATGTAACAGTGGAGAAATCAAGGAGTTATGAAAACCCTGGAAGTGATGCAGAGAGGAGAAAGAGTGAAAGGATTAATTTAACCATTAAGGAATGTGTATGTTAGAAAAGACAGAGAAAGGGATGAAGTGAAAAGAAAAATGAAGAATGAAGAACAAAAGGTCTGAAGGAAAACTAAAGAGTTAAACAAAAAGAAAACAATGAGATAAGAAGAATTAAAGATAAGGAGTAAACCAAAATAATTAAAATGGAAGGAGACAAATGGAGAGATGGGGAAAAACTGAAAAATTTACAGTGAAAGCATTGAGATTAAATACCGAATTTATTCGGTCAGCGCAGTGGCTTTTACTTCATTGTTAAATTAGAGAAATCATTTGCTATGTTGTAAAATATATTAAATGGAACTTCATAACATTTATGTAAGCATGGTCATTATCTCTGCCTAAACTCATATTTTACCAAGCAACATCTGCAAAAGAAATCCATGGGGAAAAATTATGCAGATTAAGCTCTGTAATAATATCCTGAAGATATATAGCAAGAAAGAAGACAATAAGTTCATACTATTTAGAAGCATAAAAACTAACACAACATTCCAATGCAATTATTTAAAATGAAGTTGTCCAAGCAAATTTTATTTATCCTATTAATGGTTGGAACAGTAGGTGTTTATCCATTTCAGCTGTCTTCTTCAGTTATAGACAATGCATTTGTTTTTTTTCATTATTCCATTCTATAGCCCCAATAACACATCTTAGCTTTTACTTGCCAGCTGCAATTCCATTGAGTTCATGGCTCAGACTTTGTTGTGTTTTTAAGTTCACTTGGATGGTTTTAGAGACAGAGGAGGGAGTTAGGGGTCAGGTAAGGGTTTAGGGACAAGGAGTCTAGGCTGAAGTCTAGGCATCCACTCTGCACTCTACCTTCGAAGGCCAAGGAGGTGGACAGGTGATGAAGGACATCCGGAGTCTAGGCCTGAGCTCCACATTTGAAGGAGGCCAGCTCTGCGGACATGTTACAAAGGATATTGGTCTGGCAAGCACTGTAGACAAGGACCAATGAGGATGAGAGTGAGTGGCCTACCTGCTGAGCAAGTCCCCAGAGGTTGGTGGGTCCCCGGATTGGATGTGCATGCGAGCAGGAGGAATGAAGGCCGGCTATCCGATAGGAACATGGGTTGGCATGTCCAGACTTCGAGACCTATAGTTTGAGTCATGTCATCAGTGAGTCCAGTGTTCAAGGCCTGGAGTTTGGAATCCCGTCATCACCTAGTCCTGGGGATGAAACTAAAGACTGAAGCACAAAGTCGATCAGAAGTCCAGAAGTTGAAGCCCGATGGCCGCAGATCTGGGCCTACAAGTCTGACAATCCACTGGAGAAGTCAGAGGCCCATTGTCCTTAAGTCCACTGGAGGCAGGAAGCCTGAAAGCCTCTCCGTGTGTGGGAGGAAAGGGTTGTTTTGCTGTTCTTTTGTTGCTTGTTGTGTTCTGCCAAGCATCATGAGCATGCTGTGTTGGCAGCGGAAAGTATGACAATACTTGCCAGCTGTCCCCAGCACATTCTTAGTTTGTGTTAATTGTTAAAACAAATGACACGTTTCACGCTATGTTCCAACGCATGTACATGTGATAAATAAATGGATCTGAAACTGGTGGCTTTAAGTTAACAGTAGTGAATTGGCCTTTCACAGAATTTCCCCAGCTCTACTTACTCACAGTCCTAATCTATTAGGA
Organism: Mobula hypostoma; assembly: GCF_963921235.1. Classification (NCBI taxonomy): domain Eukaryota; kingdom Metazoa; phylum Chordata; class Chondrichthyes; order Myliobatiformes; family Myliobatidae; genus Mobula; species Mobula hypostoma. The sequence goes on along the minus strand of NC_086101.1, from coordinate 80,661,065 downwards.
TCCTAAAGGAAGCTCTCTTCTACCCACTATTTTCCATCTATTTGCAAGGACACACACATTATCAGGGTGCCTCTCATCAATGGATACCCATTCCCTCCTATGCCCACTTTTCACTCTCACTGGCACATCATATACCTGCTTCCAGACATAACTAGTTCAAGCCAGGCTGAAACCTTTAATCCATTCTGGCAAAAAGACCACTCAGTAGAAACATTTCCCAGTAATGTGTGCGTATTACTTCCTTTGAAGTCCGTCTAAAGCTTTAAGCATTGCTGGAAACCACCTGGCACAGTTCTAAAAAAAAATGCTGACAATTAGAACTGTAAAACTCAGATGCTCACTAAGAATTTCATGGGCAAAATTTGCAGTAAAGTTCATTTGCTGATTTTTCAGTATTTCTGTTATTTTTAAGTTATATTTCACATTTGGAACTGGTTTTGTGAGGGGAAAAAGCTTACAGGGCTTGAGTTTGATATGCAAGTTACTGGTTATGCTGAAGTAATGGGAGCGATGGGATTGTTACAGCTAAATGTATACTAATCATATGATCACTGATTCATAAGGAAAATTCAATGTGTTAATATTTCATAGTGATAGATCTAAAAATATTTGAAAGGGGCAGGTAGCAGAATCTCCTGTTAACTTTTAAAATGAAACCGAATGTAATTTATTCCTGAAGAGTAGAAGAACATAAGAAACACAATCTAGAGCAGGACATTCATTTTTGCTCTACCTTTCAATAAGATCGTAGCTGGTACTTACAACTGCAGCACACTGTTGCCTTCTTGCTTCTCAATGCTTAGGGACTGTAAGTTCAAGTCAATTACTCTTATATGCCTGCATTTCTGTATTACAAATTCACCAGTGACAAGAGTACTTGAGCCAGTGAAAAATAATTGCTGATTCTAGTCAACCATCATTGGCTCTCTGGAAATGAATAACTGAGATCAGCCTAGTACACAGATGGCTGTCTTCTCAATTTATATCAGATGTCCCCTGTCCAATATCAAAAATTATTCCTACACCCTTCAACCTCCAACGGGATCCCACCACTAAGTACATCTTTCCCTCCCCCTCTCTCTCTGCATTCCGCAGGGATCGCTCCCTACGCAACTCCCTTGTCCATTCGTCCCCCCATCCCTCCCCACTGATCTCCCTCTTGGCACTTATCCGTGTAAGCGGAACAAGTGCTACACATGCCCTTACATTTCCTCCCTTACCACCATTCAGGGCCCCAAACAGTCCTTCCAGGTGAGGCGACACTTCACCTGTGAGTCGGCTGGGGTGATATACTGCGTCCGGTGCTCCCAATGTGGCCTTTTATATATTGGCAAGACCCGACACAGACTGGGAGACTGCTTTGCTGAACATCTACGCTCTGTCCGCCAGAGAAAGCAGGATCTCCCAGTGGCCACACATTTTAATTCCACATCCCATTCCCATTCTGACATGTCTATCCACGGCCTCCTCTACTGTAAAGATGAAGCCACACTCAGGTTGGAGGAACAACACCTTATATTCCGTCTGGGTAGCCTCCAACCTGATGGCATGAACATCGACTTCTCTAACTTCCGCTAATGCCCCACCTCCCCCTCGTACCCCATCTGTTACTTATTTTTATACACACATTCTTTCTCTCACTCTCCTTTTTCTCCCTCTGTCCCTCTGAATATACCCCTTGCCCATCCTCTGGGTCCCCCCGCCCCTGTCTTTCTTCTCGGACCTCCTGTCCCATGATCCTCTCGTATCCCTTTTGCCTATCACCTGTCCAGCTCTTGGCTCCATCCCTCCCCCTCCTGTCTTCTCCTATCATTTTGGATCTCCCCCTCCCCCTCCCACTTTCAAATCCCTTACTCACTCTTCCTTCAGTTAGTCCTGACGAAGGGTCTCGGCCTGAAACGTCGACTGCACCTCTTCCTACAGATGCTGCCTGGCCTGCTGTGTTCACCAGCAACTTTTATGCGTGTTCCTACACCCTTCATAAAGTTTCTATTGTAAATTGCTTTAAACGTTTTCATTCCAGCCTGAAAGATTTTGGACAAAACCTTTGATCAAGTAGGTAGAAAACTTATTTGAAGAACAAAGTGCTGCTTCTTTAATGGAATGGAAACATATGTCAAAGTTTTCCTTTTCCCTCTATAAACTCTGTCTGCTCTCAACAGAATAATGGAAGTCGGTATTCACTACAGTTCAACCAATATCATTTTCCAGTCACAGTTAATAAAAAATTCAAGTCTGACAGTGAAATTATTCTGTAATGAGCTCATTAGGCCTGTGTGGGGAGCCAGAGATCACTGGGCTCAGAGATTTTTAGAGCATCTGAACTGGCGAATTGTTGTTTAGCAAGGGTTGTTAACCATTTAGAGTTCCTTACATTTCTTGCATTCTGTTTAAGCTTTTTAAGTTTATTTTATTAGACTTGGGGATGCTTGTATTATTTAAGTGGATGTCCAATTTTCACTACTCACAGGGTCCTAATTTTGACAATGTTACTTCTTGTGGTATTGCTTGGCTGAGCCACCAATGTTCTTTTGGAATTATTTTGAATAAACTCTCATCACTATCTCTACGTTGGAGTTCATCTTTCCTCCTCACTTGGTTTCCAATATTGCCAGCGCACATCATGACAAAAGGACTCCGTCAAGTAATGGACCCAGTGATGGTTGAACAGTGGCATTTTGACATCATAAGAACATAAGAAATAGGAGCAGGAGTAGACCATCTGGCCCGCCAAACCTGCTCCGCTGTTGAATAAGATCATGGCTGATCTGACCATAGACTCATCTTCACCTACCTGCCTTTTTCCCATAACCCTTAATTCCCCTACTATGTAAAAATCTATCCAATCTTGTCTTAAATATATTTACAGAGGCAGCCTCCACTGCTTCATTGGGCGGAGAAATCCACAGATTCATCACTCTTTGGGAAAACCAGTTCCTCCTCATCTCTGTCCTAAATTTACTCCCCCAAAACTTGAGGCTATGTCCCTTAGATCTAGACTCACCTAGATCTAGAGTGGAAAAAGCTTCCCTGCCTCTATCTGATCTATCCCTTTCATAATTTTATATGTTTCTCTAAGATCTCCTCTCATGCTTCTGAATTTCAGTGAGTACAGTTCCAGGCGACTCAATCTCTACTCATAGTCTAACCCCCTCAACTCTGGAATCAACCTGGTGAACCTCCTCTGCACTGCCTCCAAAGTCAGTCTATCTTTCCTCAAGTAAGGAGACCAAAACTGCACGGAGTACTCCAGGTGCAGCCTCACCAGTACCCTGTACAGTTTCACTATCACCTCCCTGCTCTTGAATTCAATGCCTCTAGCAATGAAGACCAACATTCTATTGGCATTTTTGATAGCCTGCTGCACCTGCAAACCAAACTTTTGTGATTCATGCACAAGCACTCCTAAACCCTTCTGTACAGCAGCATGCTGCAGCCTTTTACCATTTAAATAATCTGATCTTCTATTTTCCCTTCCAAAGTGGATGACATCGCATTTACCAAAATTGTGCTCCAACTGCCAGACCCTAGCCCATTCACTTAACCTGCAGTCTCTCCATATCTCCTACACAATTTGTTTTTCCACTCAATTTAGTGTCATCAGCAAACTTAGATACACTACACTCGGCCCCCTCTTCCAGATTGTTAATGTATATCGTGAACAGTTGAGGGCCCAGTACCAACCCCTGTGGCACACCGCTCACCACTGATTGCCAACCAGAGAAAAACCTATCTATCCCCACTCTCTGTTGGTTAATCAATTCTCTATCCACGCTAAAACATCACCCCCAACTTTATGATTCTTATCTTACAGGTAAGTCTTTTATGTGGCACCTTATCGAACGTCTTCTGGAAATCCAAGTAAATAATGTCTATCTGTTCCCCTCTATCCACTGCACTTGTTATATCCTCAAAGATCTCCAGTAAATTTGTCAAACAAGACCTGCAGTTGCTGAAATCATGCTGCGCCTGCCTGTTGGATCCATTTCTTTCCAGATGCCTCAATATTTCTTCTTTAAAAGTAGCTTTAAGTATTTTCCCAACTACAGATGTCAAACTAACTAGCCTATAGTTACCTGCCTTTTGCCTACATCCTTCTTTGTACAGTGGCATGCCATTCATCACCTTCCAATTCACCAGGAGCTGCCCAGATTCCAGAGAATTTTGGTAAATTATCACCAAAGCCTCAACTATAACCTTGCCATTTCTTTCAGTGCTCTGAGGTGCATTCCATTAGGACCAGGGAACTTGTCTAACTTTAGGCCCACAAGTTTGCTCAGCACTACCTCTTCAGCGATAGCTATTGTATCGAGATCCGCACCTCCCATCACGTCCATATCATCTCTTTTCAGCATGTTAGATGTGTCTTCCATTGTGGAAACCAATACAAAATAGTCATTCAAAGCCTTGGCCATTTCCTCATTACTCAATATCAATTCCCCTTCTTGCCCTCCAATGGGCCTACATTCAGTTTGACCATCTTTTCCACTTTGTATAATTATAAGAAATGTTATTATCCATTTTTATATTTTCTGCTAATTTAGTTTCATAATCTATCTTCTCTTTCTTTATTGCTTACTTAGTGGTACTTTGTTGTTTTTAAAGTTTTCCCAATCTTCTAGTTTCCCACTATACTTGGCTACCCTCCCCCACTCTTACTGTGTTTGCTTTTAACTGGTCCATTATTAAGGACCTCCAGCACCCAGGGCATGCCCTTTTCTCACTGTTACCATCAGGTAGGAGATACAGAAGCCTGAAGGCACACACTCAACGATTCAGGAACAGCTTCTTCCCCTCTGCCATCCCGTTCCTAAATGGACATTGAAGCTTTGGACACTACCTCAGTTTTTTTAATATACAGTATTTCTGTTTTGCACGTTCTTAAAAAATCTATTCAATATAAGTAATTGATTTAATTGTTTATTTATTATTGTTTTTCTCTCTCTGTCTGCTAGATTACATATTGCATTGAACTGCTGCTGCTAAGTTAACAGATTTCACATCACATACTATTGATAATAAACCTGATTCTGATTCTTTTGTTGAGCACCGTGAAAAATCTCATTGAAAGTCTCCACTGTTCCTCAACTGTCCAACCATATAGCCTCTGTTCTCAGTCTACCCTATCCAACTCGTCCCCCATTCCATTGTAGTCTCTCTTGTTTAGGCATAATACATTGGTTTTAAATCGAACTATTGCGCATTGGTTGGCTTTAGGTGAGAATGCCATCTACTCTCAAGTTAGCGTTTTGAGTTCCTCAAGTTTATGTTCTGGGTGGCTCTAGTCTATGTGTTGCCTTTGTCAAGTCTATGCTCTGAATCCACATTTGGAGCTTCTCTAGTCCACATTCTGAGTTTCTCCAATCTCCATTCCAAGCTTTTCAAGTGGTAAGTACCCGGATTCCCAGCTTCTGGGTCCTATGATTCAGCCCTGCATAACAACTAAGCGCCCTAGCAACCTTATCGATGAAGTTTATTTGATTCAACAAATCAGCATTCAAGTCAATAGTGTAAATTTTGGGAGAACTTGCCCTTTCCTGATATTGTTACTTGCATGTAACGTTACACCTTTGTTAATGTCAAATCAATTTTCAGAAGGACACTCTCAAGAATAATTGAAATAAACTTACATGCGAACAACTGCAGTGGGATGGACTAATCTTCTACAATACATCACTCCCGTCTGTCTGTTCTGATAAATGATGCAAATGTTGCAGTGTACAAGTATTTCCAGTAATTTGAGTTTGCAGCTATAAAGAACCTTGCTCCAAGAGTCTGATCTCTGGCTAGATTTGCAAACGCACAAGTAAAGTAACCTTATCAGGAGTAAGCTACCTTCTATTTAACCTCTTGGTGAAAGTCATGATCCCGACTGCGATAATTGAATTGTCATGTTCACTGTGAAAATAAGTGTGAGCAAGATCATTCTGTAGGTTTCAAGTTTCATATTCTCAAGGATAGAAGTTTCTGGGTCTCAGGGTTTACTCTGGATCTGAAGGCATTTTCCAGGTCTAGGCATCCTAGTCTAGTGTCTCAGCCTAAGCATCCCAGTGTGAGCGAATTGGCCTAAGTGTCCTGGTCAAGGCATCCAGGCCTAAGTGTTCAAGGTTCTCAAGCTTGTCCAGGATCTCAATGTTATCAAGGTACTCCAGGTCCCCCATGGCCCTTCAGATCTCTTATGACCTCCAGGTTTCCAAGTGCTTCAATGTTTCCAAGGTTTCTTTAATGGTTTACAAGGTACTTTCAAAGTTCTCCCCATCTCAAGGACTCACAACTCTGTCTGGAGGTCTCCCAATCCTAGGGGCCTTGCTTGAGGTTCCCATCAGGGTTCACTGGTTTCTCTGTCTCTTGACATTGCAAAGTCACTCTGTCTCTCAAAGTCCCTCTTGAGGTTTCCAATGCCCCCCTCTTGAGTTTCCCAGGTCTCTTGACTCATCCCTGGATCTCGAGTTTTCAGGTCTCCCTGGGTCGTCAGGTGGCGGCCTTAAGGAGGGGGGTACTATAATGTTAAAATATCAATGTTACAATATTAAAATAAACCATTGAACCTTTGAAGTCATCGATGTTCTTTTGGAATTATTATGAATATACTCTCGTCACCATCTCTACATTGCAGTCTGTCTTTCCACCACACTTGGATTCCAATATTGCCAGCATACATTCATCTGGATCTGGCTGAATTAAACAAGTAGAATTTTTATTAAGTTCCTCCTCTTTAGGTAAAAGTTTTCTGACTGTCAGAAACACTTTGTTGACAGTTAGAAACGCTTTGGCAGCATCAGCCAAGCAGAAATCTCAAGAATGTATTGTTCACTTACCTAATGAAATCACCAACCAGGGTTTTTATGGTTAGTTGTCTACTAATAGACCAACTAGCCTGTTATTGTCATGCTCTACTCTGTGCTTTTACAAATTAGCGTAATGGTGGAAAGTGCATTGGTCTCTAATGCACTAGAACAAGGGGCTGGAATATGTTAATCATGATTATAATCCCTTTTATTATGAGCCAACTCCATAAACATATTGAGGAATAGGATGGTGGCAAAGAAAAGGAAACTGTCTTCAGTCTTGAATCTCTTCCTAAAATGAGTTGTGGATCAGCACTGACAGGGAAACAGGTCACTATCAATGTTAAGTTCAAAGTTCAAAGGAAACTTATTATCAGTATCAGATTTAATATCACTAGCATGTGTCATGAAATTTGTTGCCTTGTGGCAGCAGTACATTATAATACATAAGAATTAAAGACTATAATTTACAATAAGAAGAACTGCATATATAAAAAAGGGAAAAATTAATTAAATAAGCAGAGCAAAAAGAGAGCAGAAAAAATACCGAGAAAGAAGGTACAGGAGCCTCAGTACTCACGCCATTATGTGCAGGAACGGCTCTTACCCCTCAACCATCAGGGTCTTGAACCAAAGGGGATAACTTCACTCAATTTCACTTGTCCCATCATTGAAATATTCCCACTTTCAAGGACTCTTCATCTCATATTCTTGTTATTTATTGCTTAATTATTTATTATTATTTCTTTATTTTTATACTTCATAGTTTGTTGTCTTCTGCCGAGTGGTTGAATACCCAAGTTGGTACGGTCTTTCATTGATTCTCTTAGAGTTATTATTCCATGGATTTATTGAGTATGCCTGCAAGACAATGAATCTCAGGGTTGTATATTGTGACATATATATACTTTGGTAATAAATGTAATTTGAACTTTGAACACAGCAGACTATGTTTATGATAATTATGACTGATCTTATGCCTATCTTCCCACAACCATCTGCACACTCCATCTCAGCATTCCAAGCACTAAAGCAATAACTTTCTGTATCAGACAGGAATGATCTTCTCCAGAGATCAGATCCTTTATATGACCTTTACCATTACTATGTCCAACAAATGCCAAGATGGAGACCAGTGCCTGACGACAGTCAGAAATGAGAGGTAATACCAATGGAATGGTATTGAACTCTTCTTCCACTATCTCTATCTTTGTGCCCATTTCTTTGGTCAGGGCTCTCCTTCTGAGATGGTAGACACTTTCCTCACTTCCCAATCTATCTAAGCCCTTCACTCTAGTCTTTTATTGTCAATGTAATATTCATTGCTAACAACCACTGTGATTTCCCCATTCTAACCTATTTCCTTCTGTACTTAAAGTAAGCACACTGCTCAATAAGAATCAGCCAACAAACATGATTGGGGTTGTTTTCTGGTGAGAAGTGACCTCTATGCCTGTCTCAAACACACAGCAGTCACTTTATCAGGTACACCTGTTCCTTAGTGCAAATATCTAATCACGTGGCAGCAGCTCACTGCATAAAAGCATACAGACATGGTCAAGAGGTTCAGTTGTTGATCAGTCCAAATATCAGCACAGGGAAATTTTGATCTCAGTGACTTTGATCATGGAGTGATGGTGGATATCAGAAAGGGTGGATTAAGTAGTTCAGCTGATCTCCTGGGGTTTTCGCGTACAACAGTCTCTAGAGTTTGCAGAGAATGGAGTGAAGAATAGGAAAAAAAAGCATCCGGTGAGTGGCAGTTCCGTGGGCAAAAATGCCTTGTTAATGAGAGGGACCAGAGGGAGAATGACCAGATTGGTTCAAACTGACAGAAAGGCAACAGTAACTGCTCTTCTGGTTTTTTTTTCTGTTTCGTGGATGTCTGCGAAGAGTAAGGATTTCATGTTGTATACTGTATACGTTCTCTGATAGCAAATTGAACCACTGAGCTTAAATAACCAGACATTATAGCAGGTCTAGATGTGGATCAATGGTGACCCAAGTGCAGCACACAGACTTAGTGTCCGGTGAGATGAAGGAGAATTCCAGCCAGGAAGCACCCTACAGAGCTGAAGATCTCTCCGCACTTGAGTCGCCTCAGCACCAAGTGAGTTCCTCTTCGGCTACCCCGATCCATTCATCAAGGAAAGACAGGATCAAATGGCCTAGATCTTCAGACGATGTCGCCTGGATGCAGTTCAGTGATGATCTAGACGGCATCCTGGAAGTTGCCTCAGCAGGTCAAGTACACAGAAAGATCGACTCACTCACAGCCATACCGTACAATCTAGCTAAGGAACGATTTGGCCCAATGGATGTGGTGCACACAATTCTACACCCAGACATTGTACTGTGGTGAACTGAAGACAGGAAAATAATTCTGGTTGAGCTGACTGTGCCGTGGGAGGAGGGATGGGAGGAGGCCCATGAGAGAAAGGCCTTGAAGTACCAGCCCTTAGTGCAGGAGTGTAAAGACAAGGGATGGCAGGCATGGTTGCTCCCTGTGGAGATCGGCTGCAGATGTTTCCCAGCCAAATCAGCATGGCGGTTGTTGTCAGCTCTGTGTCTGGATGAAAGGTGCATAAAACAAGCAGCTCGTAGGATGGGGGAAGAGGCAGAATGAGCCTCTTGATGGATTTGGAGTAGACAAGATGAAGGAAGCTGGAAGCCAGGAGCAGATGGGTAGTGATTTGGCCACCACTGCCGGCCCGCCAACTGGACATTGTCGTGGTTAAGGGCCGAAACACTCGGTGAATGTTGGGAACCACCTGATAACATCTGCTCCTGGCTGAAGGCTACGGTTACCTTATAATGTATCTGGAGAATGCACCCTAACAGATGTATGTAACACGTAACAAGTGGTGTGCAGAAGAGCACCTTTGAATTGCATGTTGAACCTTGAAGTGGATGGGCTAGAGCAGCAGAAGCCCACAAATATACACTCATGCAGGAGGTACAGAGTGAGATGGCAAATATCTTCTCTCAGACATATCACCATAGCTCTCTCTGGATATCACTCTCTGTCACTCCTCTACTGAATACTATCTTCATCGCAGATTTCCTTCCTTCAGCTTCAACCTTGGAGTCCCAGTCTCTTACAGCTTTCTAATCCATTCCCCCTTAAGTAGAATGTAACCCTCAGTTCTGCTAGTGGCTTAATCTAGGAGATGATAGCCCCCTGGCCCGGCCATACTTAAGAAATCTTGTTTGGGTGGATGCTGTGCGATGTGTCCCCTGTTACAAATCAGTAACACGAAATAACAAACAATAGACAATATACAGTTAAATGATTGAGCTTTATAATTCTTAATGTGACTATATGATTAGTAAAGAAAACAAAAAAGGCAAAAAAGGGCCCATTCTTATGAAACAGTCTAAGGCCGTTCGTCTACCATCGACCTTCTTCGATCGTTGCTGACCCTCGGACCCTCGCTCCAAGTCCACTCTGTCCGGCAGTCTACCAACTCTCTCCATTTGCGTCTTCTCTCCTCATCTCTCCCCAGCAAAAGACCCCGAATTCCCGGCCCCCAGACACACAAAGAAAAACAACATCCCGCTCATTGGTTAACATGCCCCGTTATCTCTAGTCATAACCCAAACATTTCTGCTACAGAGAAGCCATTACATTAGTAGTGAAACCTTACAGCATGTTACAAGAAAATCTAGGAAATTGCTAAAATCATTTCAAATTAGTTTTTTAAATATCTGTGTGGATGTGATGACTTTATTGAATATACCCAATCTAAAACAAAATGCAGGGAATGTTCAAAATTACAGCTTAAGTCAATGCACAAAGGAGAACAGTTGCAGAGATGAAGCTGCTTGTTTAGTTGGACTAATGCATTCAATTTAAATACTGTCTCTTGGCAGCAAAACAAATCTGCCTACAACAGAGTGTTGAAGGCTCAGGCAATCAATTATGGCCAGAAAAAAAAGCTATCAGCTCCTAAATGGCTAAAAATGCAACAAACAGCAAGGCATGTACCACTGAAATTACAAGTCTGACTAAATTTATCATAACTCATAAGAAAATAAATGTTTTGCATTGGACAAAATGGCTTTCAAAGTCCAACCCTACATCTCCATTGTAAGAGGTGGGGATGGGTAAGGCCAACCAACAGGGCTCTGGTGAAGCTGTATAGACCAATCCCGTGTACAGTGGGTACAATAGATTACAAAAACGTTGATGAACTCCAGCCATACCATCGAGACAATAGACACAGGAGGTCATCAATAGTCTATGCTTCACTGAGAGCTAAGGGCTCAGGTAAGTAGTAAATAATTAGACAAAGCAGGTGAGTTCTCCATTAAAACAAGAAACAAATGAGAGGCAAGTATTGGCTCACTAACAGTCAGACTGCTTTAGATAACCCTCCCCTTCCACAGACCTAATGTACTATTGGGTCAGGAGGTCCCAGTATCAATTAAAATGACACCTATACTTCAGAGCCCCAGAGGTAAAACTCGCTGCAGCTCAGGAGATCATTGAGCAAGGGCGGTCACCATCATGTTAAGATCTAGATAGCTATGTAGATGCAAATTAGGGTAGACCACCTAAATTGAGAATATGGAGTTCTAAGACAGCAAATATATACATCATTTTGGAGAAATCTAATGGTGCTTTTACTGTCCCTATGTTAAGTTTATAACACTCCAAGTTCAAGTTCAGTTAATTGTCATTCAGCCATACACATATACTGCCAAATGAAATAATGTTCCTCCAGACCAAGGAGCACAAAACAGGAATATAACTCACACGCAACACATAAAGTAATATTGCCATAAATAAATTAATAAACAATAAAATACGTTCCAGGAGATTGACATTTAGCACAAGGTGTATTTACAACGCAAGTTAAAAAGTAACTAGTATAACGCTACTAATGCTTTATACGTGATGAGTCCTGGGTGGTGGCAGGGAGTTCAGTAGTCTCATGGATTGGGGAAGGAAGCTGCTTCCCATCCTAACACCTTGCCCTAATGGTACGGTACCTCCTGTCTGATGGTAAGAGATCAAAGAGATTGTGGGATGGATAGGAGGGATCTTTGACAATGCTAAACGGCCTGCGTATGTAGCACTCTCGGTTGAGTGGAAGAGAGACCCTGATGATCATTAGCAGTCCTTGCAATCCTCTCCGGGGTCCTATAGCCAGATGCCTTGCAATTCTCAGAGCAGATGGTGATCTAGTTGGGCAGGACACTCTCAATGGTGCCCTGGTAAAAATGGGTTAGAATGGGAGGGGGTGGGGAGTGGGGAAGCCCCGTTCATCTCAATCTCCTCAGGAACTGGCCATAAGATGTCATTCTACTTCCTGGTATAGATTTTTGGGTGAGGCTACATATTGGATTTCCATCACTCTAAATGTAATTTGCAGCTAAAAGAAACAGGTCAGTGCAAACAAAATCTGCTTCTTGTCAATCTCTTCTAATGTTATATACAATCACATAGTGGTTAAGTTATCAGCAAATGGTCCAATGGTCTGAACTCAAGATCTGGGTACGTGAACTAAAATCATAAAATGGAAGCCTGGGAGGTTACCTTGTGTCAAGCTGGGATTCGAGACTAGTTTCACCATAAACACAACTGGTTCTGCAGATGCTGGAAATCCAGGGCAACATACAGAATACTGGAAGAACTCAGCAGATCAGGCAGCATCTATGAATAGACAACTGATGTTTTGTGCCGAGATCCTTTTTCAGCACTGGAAAGGAAGGGGTAAGATGCCAGAATAGGAAAATGGGGGGGGGGGGGGGAAAGAAGGGCTACCTGGAAGGTGATATGTGGAAAAGGCAAAGGGCTGAAGGTAAGGAATCTGCTATTTATGAAACCATGTATGTGAATGTATGTTGACCTGTAACTGCTCTCTGAAACAAGTTACTCAGCTTCAGGGTTATTGGAAAGATGCAATAAATGTTGATTTTGGCCAGTTAAGCTCCAAATATGAATAAAATTATATTAATGAGTCTCTCCAAGGATTCTTAGACACCATGTCCCTCTGAAACCAAAGAATTTTACAACTGTGAACAAGCACAGAAATGTATTATAATTCTAATGTTCTCTCCAAATTAACACTATATTGTCTTACAACTGTATTCCCATTTTTTCATCATTCTCTGTGGAAACATCTTGGCATTCTCTAATCAACAGCACCCTGTAAGTTCCTTTAACCTTCAACTGTAGGGGTATTTAAGGACAGGCAAGAAATGTTAGCCTTGCCAGTTATAGCCACATCCCAGCAAGAGATTATCAGTCAAAGTCTAATGAAATTCTATTTTGTTACTGATCTACACTGACAATTTCATGGTCCGAACAGTTCAATTTTTTGTGCTTCTTTGCATTTCTAAAACATAACCGGACAGACCTTATTAATACTACTGACTGTTCCAAATAAAACAGTCAGTATTTAATCATTTAAATAGCAGTAAGTTAAAGATATCTAGAGACGTACTGTCAAATGCAAAAGATGCATACTTACACACAGACTCCAAATGATAAACTTGCTAATTATAGTAGGTCCATACCTGGACTTTACATGGAGAAGACTGAAGGAACGTGGTCTTGCTAGGAATCTCCAGCATTACTTTTGAATCCTGTTCTAAAGCAGACCTGACACAAGACTCAAAATACCATTGATTCCAATAGGGACAATAGAGCTTTCAGCTTCAGGAAACCATGAATCGTTTGGTCAATTGGGCAGAAAAGTGGAAAAAGTAATTTTAACCAGAGAAGTACATTTAAGGCATAGGGATATATAATTAATGAGGGAGGAGAGGACATTAAGAAGAGAGGAGGAAAATAAGGGCCTTGGATTGAAATGTTCTCAGATCCATAAAGATCATCAGACCGATAGTTAAGGTGGTTAAGAAGACAGATGGGATGCTATAGTTTATAAGCCAAGACATAGAAAGCTGGGAGGTTATGTAAAAACTCTGTACAACACTTGTGAAGCAACACTTGGCGTACCACATACAGCTCCCATTATCACATTGTAAGAAGAATGTGATTGCACTGGTGAGTGAGCAGAGTAGATTTACAAAGAAGATGCCATGACTGGAAAATTGTAGCAATGAGGAAAGACCAGATAGGTTTGGGGTGCTTTATTTGCAACAGGGGAAGGTGAGGGAGAGACTGAATGGGTTGTAGCATATTACAAAGGGTCTCCAGGTAGGAAGAATCAATTTTACCTAACAGAAGAGACAACATCCAGAAACACGAATTTAACACGATTGGAAGAATGAATAGAGGTATCCTGAGGAATAAATTTACAGGTGTTGGCGCGTGGCCAAGTGGTTAAGGCGTCAGTCTAATGATCTGAAGATCGCTACCTCGAGCCTCAGCTGAGGCAGCGTGTTGTGTCCTTGAGCAAGTCACTTAACCACACATTGCTCTGTGATGACACCGGTGCCAAGCTGTATCGGCCCGAGTGCCCTTCCCTTGGACAACATCGGTGGCATGGAGAGGGGAGACTAGCAGCGTGGGCAACTGCCGGTCTTCCATACAACCCTGTCCAGGCCTGCAGCCTGGTAACCTTCCAAGGAGCAAATCCATGGTCTCACAAGACTAACGGATGCCTATTATTAAATTTACAGCCGGAGCATGTGAAGGCATGGACTCACTCCTTGCAAGGCTGAAAAAGGCAGAAACCCTCATCACATTTACAGAGCGCATGGATGTGACCTGCAAAATTACAGACCTAATGCTGGGAGGTGACAGAGGAGAATGGTAATCTGATTTCAAGTTCAAGTTTATTGTCATTTAACCATAAAAATTTATATCATCAAATGAAACAATGGTCTTCCAGACCAAGGAGCACAACACAGTGCATATAACTCTTGCACAACACATAAGGCAATATTAGCACAAATAACCTAACAAATAATCAGGGGCATTTACAACACAAGTTAAAAAGTAAACAGTATAATACTACTGGTGCTACATACGTGGTTAGACCTCGGTGTCACAGGGAGTTCAGTAGTCCCATGGCCTTGGGGAAGAAGCTGTTTCCCATTCTAACAGTTCTTGTTCTAATGCTATTGTACCTCCTGCCTGATGGTAGGGGGTCAAAGAGATGGTTGGACAGATGGGAGGGATGCTTGACAATGCTAAGGACCATGTGTACACAGTGCTTCTGACAAATATCTCAAATGAGTGGAAGAGAGACCTAATGAGCCTCACAGCTGTCCTAGCAATACTTTGTAAGCTCTTTGCGGTCAGATGCCTATTAACATATTGTCTATGATTCCATGGCTCTCTGAATCAATACCTTGTCCTACAGTCTCCAGTACTTTTTGTTTTCACTACTTCTTTCTGAGCTGTCGGCTATTTCTAATTATTCTCTCACAAACATAAGCAACACAGCAGTAACTTACAAGTGAAGCAATCATCTAATTACTGCCTTCCAAAACATAATGAGATGGAACAAGAGTGGAAGAGAACAAGCTTGAAAACAAAATACAAAATGCTGGAAAGATAGTTTGCAAAAAATAACCTTTATAGATACAGAAAAATAGATGAGTAAATACAATGAGTAATTCCAAGACAAGCAACATGATCATCATGGGGTGGAGCATGTTTCTCTGCAGCAGATTCAAATCAAAGAAGGCATTAGCAAATGGTAATTAAAACTGAAAAACTAAAACAGACATAAAGCAAAATCTAACCAGTATCCTATCATTTACATTGTGCAATGGCACAAGTCAGCAACATCATAATGACTAGATAATCAATTTTAGCAATGTGGATTGAATAACATATATTGGTCTGCAGAAATTGGATATGAATACTTAACATTCTATCACCCGGCAGCTCATGTTCCTTCCTCTTCCCCCCACCTTCTCATTCTATCTTTTGCCCCCTTCCTTTCCAGACCTCATGAAAGTGCTCGAGGCAAAATATTGACAGCTTATTTCCCTCCATAGATCCTGTCTGACCAGTTGAATTTATTTGCCGTTTTTTGTGTTTTGCCCAAGATTCCAGCATCTGCAGACTCTCTTGTGTCTACATAACATTGTTTCAACTAAACCAATTAGTTTCAAACGGAATTAGGGGCAAGTTGGGTTTTTGACGATGAGAAATACCTTGGCCTAAGCTCACAATTCAAGATTTATAAATTAAGTAAATCCTATGCAAATCCTGACTTTTCGTGAGACTGAGAGCAAAATACAGTTTACAATTAAAACATTGGAAGATTACATATGTGAGAGAAAGGGTTAATATCAACAGCTTTCAAAGCTACAAGACTGTGAGAGCGTTCATAAACAATATTGTGACAGACACTTGAAGAAACAAACTCTTCTTAGTCTTGTCTTCGATGGTGGGAATGTTTTAAATGTTCTAATCAGTCTTTTTGACAAGCACTCTAAAAGACTAAAAGTGTAAATCCATGAAAGAGAAGTGGGAAACAGGAAAGGACCACATCCATCGAAAGCAGGGGTTCCCAACCATTTTTATACCATGGCCCCTACCATTAACTGAGGGGTCCAAGGTTGGGGTCTATTCTTTCGCATCTAAAGACTGCATAGACAGATATCTGCATTGTATTGTTATGAGATTCCGCAATACTGAATGTGTCCTAATTTTTATCATATATATTTTTAAAAACGTATGTAAATTGTGTGGATAATTCTTCTGCACATGCCCTGGGAAAATAACATAAGCTTTGGCATTTGAGTTATAATCAGTTCCAGATATCAAAATTTTAAAGAGCTATGAAAATTGAATAAGATTCTAAAGTACGCCAATTACTATTAAGGACCATACCCTGAAATTTACAGAACGCTTGGCATTTAATTTTAAAATAATGATTTTTCGTGACTGCTGACTGCTCTGTTATTTTGTAGCCAATGAATTCTTTTGAAATATAATCCCTATTCTAACAGGGAAATATGAAAGCTAACTGTGCAAAACACGCAGCTGTGTAATAGTTGCCAAATAATCTCTTTACTTAATGTTAAATGTGGTATAAAATTGGCCAGACCTCTCGATCATGATAGCGAATCAAATGATATTGGTATGTGATCGGTTCTCAACCATTATAAGAAGGCAGCGCGAAGCGAGGGTGAGCTTTTAGAGTGCAGAGGTGGTAGGAAAGAGCACAGAGACAACGGAATGATCTGAGGTAGAAATGTCCAAATGTGCGTTGATTCGGCCAAGGGAGAAGTCAGGCTGGTGGCATTGGTGGATCTGAAAGAAAGATACAGCCTGCCATCCTCCTTTCAGATCCACCTGAGCTCATCCTACTGGGTCTGCAGTCAGTTCATCATTATCACTCCAGATGGTCCTGCTGCTTTTGCACTTGGCACTGCCGCCCACCACGCTCACCCTCACTTCACTGTCTTCTCCAACCCTTCCATGCACTCTCTTCACCTTGCACCATTTCCCTTTCCATAGTTGACTTCCAGCTATGCTGCTCTCCCTACTTCAAATTTCAAAGTAAATTTTATTATGAAAGAACATGTCTTTAATAGTGACTTCACCAGCCAATGTTGTGCATCTTTTGTCTCATTTTCTCTTCACTCCAACATTCCCTGCTTCCAGTTCACCTCACACAGTCCACATGGGCTCCATCACATCTTGCCCCTTTCATATCTGCTTGAGCTCTGGCCAACCAGGGTCACACCTAGTTTGCCATTGCCACTTTCCACTTGGTACAATGGCTCTTTACTCTGCATCGCTTCACCTTCCAGAGTCTACTTCTCATCACCCTGCAGCTCTTTACTGATGTGCATTTTGTTGCTGAATTGCTCTCTCACTGTGCCCGTCTCTGCTCCTGGTTTGCCCGATATGGTACACCAGACCATCACCCTTTCATGCTCTGGTTCACTTTGGTCCAGCACCCACATTTGCCCGACACAGTCTGCTTGAGCTCTATGCCGCTATCTTCCATTCAAGTCTGCCTAATCCACACCCTGACTTCTCCATTTTAAATCCGCTTGAGCTTTGCCTGTCTTCTGCCTTCCATGTTGGCTTGAGCTCTCAACAACCGCTTTTCTTTCAGATTCACCTAAGCCACACCCTGACGTGATGTTGGCTCAGCAGACCATGTTGGGTGACCAGAGTGGGTAGGCAACTAATCAAAGGTGAGCACAGCGATCAGCCGCAGGATGATTGAAAGTGGACTGGGCAACATGAAAAGAGTGCGGACTGAACGGGCTGGAACACAAATTGATGCGGATAAATGAGATTAATGTAGAGAAGTACAAGGACAGGATATACACAGACACCCCACCTCTCCCAGAAGTTCTGGGAGCCTCCCGCATATTGATAGCAGCTTCCTGATGCCCGCAAATAATATACAATGTCCCGGAAATCGATCTTTTTTTGAGAGCCAGTGAGAGAGAGGAAGAGACAGACAGATAGACAGAGACAGAGAGAGAGAGAGAGAAAGAGCGAGGGACAGACGCAGCAAGAGAATGACAGAGAGAGCATCCTGATTGGTCTCTCTTTGTGCTAAGTAGACCTATCAGTTTTCTCTGTGGGCGGGCTTTACAGTCGACCTCTCTCTCTCTTTCATTGTCCATCAGTTCAGTTTAGTGTCCTGCAGCGCCATGGCAGAGTGTTCGAAAAAAAGAAGATATAAAATATACTTCACCCCAGACTACAATAAAGTGTACCCCTGCCTAATAGAGGTCAAAAATAATGAAACTGTTGCTCGTGGCAGTGTTTGCAACAGTGACTTTTCTATTGCCCATGGTAGAATAAATGACTGTAAAAGACATGTTGAGGTGAGTCTTGGATTATGTCTCAACTAACCTTGAAGGACTGGTGCCAAACTACAAAAGTTTGCCAGTTGATGAGGTCTGAGGGAAGTTGTCCAAAGTAAAATCTGTGAGCACAGTGCAGTTGAGATTCAGAGAGCTCTGTCAGTTGATGAAGCTTCTTTTGGTGCTGCCAAATTCTAATTGTGATGTAGAAAGGGCATTCAGCATGGTGCGTCATATTAAGACAGAATTCAAAAGTCAACTGTCTCACAAAACACTTGTGAGTCTGATGTCTTGCAAAATTAACAAATTCATTGACACAGACTGCTATGAGGTTGAGACTTCAGGCTGAGACCTCCCTGAAATGAGTTTTTGCAGGGTGGGATGTCTGTATACATATTAGGCCGAAGGACGTGTCTCTGTGTTGTATAATGCTAGACACTGTGCTAAGTGTATTGGGAGATGAGATCGATGGATTTTTCGATACCAGAGAAATTGAGGGATTTGTGAATGGAACTTGAAAGTGAACGATTGGTGGAGAGTCAATCCTGATCTTACCAAATTAGACTCAAGAAGACATATTCTTTTAATTATATCTTTTTATATTACCAGTAGGGATACATGTTCATTGTTAACCATTTTCAAAAGACATCCCTCTAACATTGTAGAAGGGTTGTCATTACTGTAATGTTGTTATGATGTGGATGACCAAGCTGACTGTCTCTCCAGTAGAGCTTGAACTGAATTCTTTTGAATTAATGGCAAGAAAGGATTCATTTATCTCAGCTGAAACTACTTGTGTAGCTGTGAAAAATACATTTCATTTGGAGGACAGGTCTCTAGTTTATAGCTTAATTTCATCACAGGAGTTTCTTTTAATTGAATAACAATCAAAAGCTTTTATTGCTTAAGGCTGTTTAAATTAAAGATGTGTGTCCTTGTTTCAAATTTGTTGGACTGTTTACAAAGCATTTTATTTTGATTAGTTCAAGTTTGAGATCTTCTGCTGTGATTGTAGTTGCACCACTGCTGAACTTTTCAAAGTTCAAAGAAAATTTTATTATCAAAGTACATATGTGTCACCATGTTAAAATCTGAAATTCAATTTCTTGTGGGCATACTCAATAAATCTATAGAATAATAACCATAAAAGAGTCAATAAAAGACCATCCAATTTGGACATTTGTCCAGAGCACAGAAGATAGCATACTGTACAAATACAAAGTGAAGAAAGAATGATAAAAAGTAAATAAGCAACAGAACTCAACAACGTGAGAAGATAAGTCCTTGAAAGTGAGTTCATAGGTCATGGGTTAATTTCAGTGATGGGCAAGTGAAGCTGAGTGAAGTTATCCCCTTTGGTTCGACAGCCTGATGGTTGAAGGGTATTAACTGTTCCTGAACTTGGTGGTGTGAGTCATGAGGCTCCTGTACCTTCTTCCTGATGAACAGTGAAAAGAGAGCATGTCTGAGTGATGGGGATCTCTGCCAACGGATGCTACTGTCCTGTAACAACGTTTCATTTAGATGTGATCAATGATTGGGAGGGTTTTACTATGATGGACTGGGCCATATCCACCACTTTATGTAGGACTTTCCATTCAAGTGCATTGGTGTTTCCATACCAGGTTGTGATGCAGCCAATCAATATACTCTCCACAGCGCATCTATAGAAGTTTGTCAAAGTTTTAGATGTCATGTCAAAGCTCTGCAATCTCCTAAAACTTTTCTAGGGTCACTAGGAATATGGGCTACACTTGGTTGGAACTTTCACATCCAAAGCTGAAGAGTCTGCGATCAAGACTCATCCCAGAAGTATCATCAAAAAATCTACATTGTCTCTTAAATACAGGAAACTGAATTAATGTTGCATGGACTGAAGTGTTAATCTTTGGTGAGATGTTAAAGTAAGAGGCTGTCCGTTCTCTTTAAGTGGATTTAAAAACAACAAGATTGTTCAATGTCATTTCCTTTATAAGAGGACCCTAAATAACATTATTATTATTTATGCTGTAACACAAAAGATAAATAACACAATTCAAAGTTTAAAAGTTCAAAGTAAAAGTTATTGTCAGAATATATACATGTCAACACATACAACCCTGAGATTATTGTGCCTGTAGGGATACTTACCAAATCTTTAGGATTGTAACTGTAAACAGAATCAATGAACAGCAAACTGTGCAAATGCAAATACAAATATAAATATATGGCAATAAACAACAAGAGCACGAAATAACAAGATAAAGAGTCCTTAGAGTGAGACCATTGGTCGTGGGAACACCTGAAATAGAATGAGGGTAGTTATCCCCTTTCGTTCAAGAGCCTGATGGTTGAGGGGTAGTATCTGTTCTTGAACCTGGTGGTGCGAGTCTTGAAGCTCCTGTAGCTTATACCTGATGGCAGCAGTAAGAAAAGACTATGGCCTGGGTGGTGAGGATCTTTGATGATGGGGGCTACTTTTCCATGGCAGTGCTTCATGTAAATGTCCCCAATGGTTGGGAGGGTTTTACCTCACCGCCATGATGTACTGGGCCGATGTCATATGGTGGAGGCTGGGAACGGACCCAAGTGCAAGACACAGACACCGAAGTACTCGGGACAGGACTAGGATACAGGGCGATGGCAAGGACCTGGACAGGAAAACCGGGAACCCGGAACAGGACTGAACAAAAGAGCTAGGAGCCCGGGCTTGGACTCCAAGCCAGAGACTCGACAAGGACCCAGTATCTAGGTCTTCCTCTGGCTTGGACCCCAGAACCAGGCAAGGACAAGGCTTGGCTGGCAGGCAGGATGAGGCTGGAGTCTTAGAGACTTGAGGCGAGGCTTGGCAGGAGGCAGGAGACTTGCAGCTTGAGGCTAGAGGCCAGAGACTTGAGGCAAGGCTAGGCAGGAGGCTGGAGTCTTCAGGCTTGAGGCTAGGCAGGAGGCAGCAGCCTTCAGGCTTGAGGCTAGGCAGGAGGCTGGAGTCTTCAGGCTTGAGGATAGGCAGGAGGCTGGAGTCTTCAGGCTCGAGGCTAGGAAGGCTCCTTCGGGGCAGGGCGCGGTTCACCACCCAATGGAGGCATGGGACAGGAAGGGACAGAACCAACCGCAGGTAATGGCGAGACGGCCTAGCTTACCCGACGGACACAAGGGACAGAACCAACTGCAGGTAATGGCAAGATGGCCTGGCTTACCCACCGGAGGCAAGGGACAGGAAGGGACAGAACCCACCACAGGTAACAGCAAGACAGCCTGGCTTACCTGGGCAGAGGCAAGGGACAGGAAGGGAGCTAGGTACAGGGTGGCTCCAGGACAAGACTGCAGGCAAGACGAGGTGAGAGTTACCAGCAAGACAAGGCAAGGCAAGGCAAGGCTTCTGGCAAAGCAAGGCAAGACGTGAACTTCAGGCAAGCCGAGAGTTACCGGCAAGACAAGGCAAGGCTTCAGGCAATGAAACAGAAGGCAGATGAAGGAATCCAAGAGTAAGAACAAGAACAATCCAGCAGCCACGCCTGGGTCTCTGAAAGTATTTATGCAGCCAGCCCCAACAAGCATCAGCTGTCTCAATTAGCTCAACAAGAACAGAAACAGGGTAGATAGGAAAACCTGGAGCAAGGGTCGATGGACCGGACCGTGAACTGGAATACGGACTTCACAGACCGGACCATGACAGCCGAATTAACTGCATTTTGTAGAAATTTCCACTCAAAGGCATTGGTGTTCCAATACCAGGCCATAATGCAGCCAGTCAGCGCACTTTCCACCACTCATCTATAGAAGTTTGCCAAGGTTTTTGATGTCACATCGAACCTCCGCAGACCTGAGGAAGTAGAGGCACTGTTGTGCTTTCTTTGCAATTATATTTATATGATGGGTCCCGGACAGGTCCTCTGAGGTAGTGACATCCAGGAATTTAAAGTTATTGAACCTCGCCACCTCTGATTCTTTGATGACTACCGGCTCATGGACCTCAGGTTTCCCTCTTCTGATGTTGTCCGAGGGTAACCAGTGCTGATGCTGGTTAGTGCTGCTCAGTCACCTGCGATACGCCACGCTCCTCTGCTGTCCAGTGTGAGTGGCTGGTGAGGATGAGCTTTCTCGAGGGGGGGTGGCACAACAAGCCCTTTCACCAGAGGTGTTACCCCTCCCTGTCCACTCCATACACCCCTCTAAGGGGTATAGATATGGCCAAGGCAAGCAGGCTTTTTTCCCACTGAAGTTGTAAGACTAGGATTAGAGGTCATGGGTTAAAAGTGAAAGATGAAATGTGAAAGACTCTTCCAGGTGAAGCTCACTGGGACGAGGCAGAATGATATTTTAGCATGGTCTAGATGGGACAAAGGACCTGTTTCTGTGCTGTATTGCTCTATGACTATAAAAGTCTATCATCTATAGCATGGCTGCTAATGAACATAAGCCACAACTAGAACTTTGATTTATGACTTTATTAAACTAATAGAGATTCATTAATCAAACTGCACCAGAATGAATCATTATGTTTTATTGTGTATCGGCCCAGTTCCACTTCTTGCTCTTCTTACAGGGTTGGTGCCCGACAGTGGTGTCATCAGCAGCAGCAACAATAATAATATTAATAACAACACACAATTATTATATCATCAGTCCTGAAGAAGGGTCTCGGCCTGAAACCTCAACTGTTTATTCATTTCCATAGATGCTACCTGACCTGCTGAGTTCCTTGTGTATGTTGCTTTGAATTTCCAGCATCTGCGGAATTGCTCATGTTTTTAACTATAAGTACATAAGATATCTTATATACATGGATCAATTGTGTGTTCATAAAGTGATTCTAGATTGTACATAATATGACTGACGGAAAATAATAAAGTAGTGGTGGAGTTAGTGGGTGGAGGTGCACATCAGTTTTACTGCTTGGAGAAAGTAACTGTTTTTGAGTCTGGTGGTCCTGGCATGATGGGAGGGGAACAAACAGTCCATGAGCCTCTGACATAATTTCAAAGCAGCCCAGGGGAGTTGTAGTCTGGTTCAGTGATTTATCTTTTACTCATCATCACTAGAAAAAGCAGTCATTATCACATTGCATTTGTGGGAGACTGAAATATCCAAACAGTCTGTCACATTTCTATAGCAGTGAAAATATCTAGTAAGTAAAAATATTAATTTGATATGTTTGTACTTAATTAAAAATTAACAACCAAAACAAGGTAAGTTAGAAATTAATGAGTGCAGCCTTACTGTTAGTCATAATTTTTACATCTCTGTCTGTACCATCACTTTATTATCATTGGTCGTGTTAATCTATTTGATCAGAGGATCTCTCAAAATATCCCTAGAACAGGGTTTCCCAAGCTGGTGTAACAGACGCCTTGCTTAACGGTATTGGTCCATGGAAAAAAAAAGGTTTGGAATCCTTCCCATAGACCAACCCTGGACGCAGATGTTTGCTTTGTTATTTCCATCCTGCTTTGACTCCTCAACAACTTATTTGTCTCTTTCTCAGTTCCGATGAAGGAGCTCTGACTTGAAACATTAAATTTGTTTCCGTCCTCACAAATGATGTTTGATCTGCCAAGCATTTCCAGCATTCACTGTTTTTATCTCAGATTTCCATCATCTGCAGAATATTTTAAATTTTCGAAGAAGTAATACAATTCTTTCATTCTAAAATGTAGGTTTTACTGGCAAGTGCAGGGTTTAATCCTGTGAAATATTTGGTTATTCTGTCATCTTGAATTGCTCTAGCCTTGGTAAGGAAGATTACCAAGACTTATTGATGTCTTCTGTAAGTAAAGGGTTGCAGATACTGGAAATCTGAAGTAGAAGCAAAAAAAAATGCAAGAAATACCTGGCAGATCAGTTAGCATCTACGCAAGCAGAAAAACAATCAAGTGAGTTAGTGCTTTAGGTTGTTAACCTTTCATCATACCAATCTGATGGAACAGCTGCTGACCAGAATCATTAATTCAGGTGACAGGTGGGGCATAGTAGTCAGTAGAACATGACACCAGAACCACTGAGCTGGGTTCGGTTCCCACCACTGTTGGTAAGGAGTTTGTATGTTCTCCCCATGACTATGTGGACTTGCTTTGGGTGCTCTGGTTTGCTCCTGCATTTCAAAGATATACCAGTTACTAGGGTAATTGGTCACAAGGGTGTAATTGGACAGCACAAGCTCATTGTCTGGAAGGGACTGTTACCATCTCTAAATAGAAAAACAAACAGAAAAACTCTGTTTCCTTCTTTTTAGATGCTGTCTAGACTTAAGTATTTGAAGTTTTTTTCACCTGGCTGGGGAGCTGAAGGACCTTGATAGTGATGTTGAAGGAACAGTAATGCGTTAAGATGGCGTGTGCCATAAAGAGCAGTTGCAGTTGCTGGACTATACTTCTTCCCAGCCTCTCACTTGTAAAAATGCCATCCCTTTCTCTCAGTTCCTCTGTCTCCACTGCATCTGCTCTCAGGATGAGGCTTTTCATTCCAGAACTAATGAGATGCCCCCCTTTTGAACGAAAGGGGCTTTCCTTCCTCCACAATCAACACTGCCCTCACCTGAATCTCTTCCATTTCCCACATGTCTGCCCTCACTCCGTCCTTCCGCCAGCCCTCCAGGGATAGGGTTCCTCTTGTCCTCACCTACCACCTCAACAGATTCCACATCCAATACATAATTTCAGCAACTTCTGCCATTTTCAATGGGTTCCCACCACCAAGCTGATCTCCCTCTTGTACTTATTCTTGCAAGTAGAACTGCTGCTACACCTACATTTCCTCCCTCACTACCATTCATGACTCTGAACAGTCCTTCCACGTGAGGCAGCACTTATTTTGGGGTTATCTACCTGTATCCAGTGCTCCTGGTGTGGTCTCCAGTATATTGGTGACACCCAACATAGATTGGGAAACCGCTTCACTGAGCATCTACACGCCGTCTAGCAGAAAAAGCAGGATCTCCCAGAGGCCACCATTTCAATTCTTCCCATTCTTATTCCATCATATCAGTCTATGGCCTCCTCTATCGCCATGATGAGGCCACACATGTCCCTTCTTGGTAACCTTCCACTTGATGACATGAATGCTGATTCCTCAAACTTCTGGTAATTACCCCCACCCACTCTCCTTCACTATTCCCCATTCCAATTTCCCTCTCCTACCTTATCTCCATACATGACCATCACCTCCCCTGATGCTCCTCCCCCTTCCCTTTCTTCCATGGCCTCTGTCCTCTCCTATCAGATGCCCCCTTCTTCAGCCCTTTATTTCTTTCACCACTCATCTTCCCAGTTCTCCACTTCACCACTCCCCCTCTCCTGGTTTCACTTGTCACCTACCAGCTTATACTTCCTCTTCTCCTCTCCCCACCTTCTTACTCTGACTTCTCATCTTTTTTTTTTCCCCAGCACTGACTGTGGGTCTCAGTCCAAAATGCCAAATGTTTGCTCTTTTCCACAGATGCTGGCTAGCCCACTAAGTTCCTCTAGCCACATGAGTAAGAACAATTCAGAATTCCAACATTCTGTCTTAGCTTCCAAATTTCAGATGTCAACGAAAACCAAATTCTTTGATAGAGTCAGTGAGATTCATTTGAATAACCTTTATTGATCCGATTTCTCTATCTAACAAGATCTATTGTTATTCCCTATGTAAAGGTTTACAGACTAATCTTTCACTTTTATTTATCTCTAGATAGTTAGAAAAATAATTGAATTCCTATTCTTAAATATTACGGTAAACTTCAGTTTCAGTTCCAGTCAGTATGTATACAAATTCAAATATTACATATATCCCAGAGTAACTACTTTAATGACAATTTTCCAACATCAGAACTTTTAAACAAAGTAAATCTCATTCAGTAACTCATCAAAGTCTTTGCAAAAATAATTAGTTCTTGCAGAAAGTCAAATTCATATCCTTCAAATGAAAAATAAACTTATGCATCCAAATGTATTAAGTCTTCTACGTCATTAAACGTTTCATTCCCATGCTGGTTTTTCGACCTTGGGTGGCTCACCAGCTTGTTTCTTGGTTTGTTGGATGAAATAGTTTATCATGCATGGAAAATTGATTCACATACTTACACAAAAAAACCTGACCTATCTACAAAAGGATTACAATCCATAAGATTTTATACACATTCTATTTTCTATTTCAAAATAACTCAATATGACATTGTCATTTCCAAATATTTCTCTGTTACGACACTACTGAAACAAACAGTATTTCACACACAAATTATACACTCAGAACAGTAAAGGTGTTTGAACTCACCAATTCCCTTGGTATGACTTAACAGAACTAATTTCCGGTTACACGGTAGAGATCTTGGACACTCGTCTCTGCCAATATTGTTTCCTTACAGCTGCTGCTTGTTATAGCCATATCTTCAATAAATCTTTTATTACTATCATCTCTCCTCCAGGAGTTTCACCCTGAGGTTTTCAAGTAAGTGGGGTAGAGATACTCACCACTAATTCCACTTCTAACAGTTTATATCTTTAGTATCTAATAGTTTGCTGAGTTTCTCTCATTTTCCCACACTGGTGTCAGCCACACCTCATTCTCACATAGCTTTATTCCCTCCAGGTTCTCTTTTTTTTAGAAATCAGTAAACCTTATTTTCATCCCTCCATAGGTTGACCTTTATAAAATTACATCTTTTGGGTTTAATTAACCTGGGTTACACTTGGATTTCCAGCATCTGCACATTTTCTCGTGTTTGTAATTGTAGATTTTGTTATTCACAAACTTTTGGCTTTGTCCCTCCAGGAAAGTGAATTGATGTGTTTGGGAGGAGTTACCGAATAATAATATCTTAATTTCCATTTAATTCACAATTGGTATTTGGCATTAATCTTCATTTGGACTATGTTTATCGGCTTGCATCTGGAATGCATTTGTATTTTTTCCACAGTCACTGCAGCAGTAACCAGGAAATCTATGTCTACAAGAAAATTGTGCTCTCTCTACCTGTATCAGTTTGTGGATCAGAAGAATATCTTCACCTTGCTGATAACCAGCATTGGAGCACATTAAGGATGTGTGCTTAGCCCATGGCTCTATTCTCTTTACATCCATGACTGTGTGGCTAGGCAGAGCTCAAATGCCATCCATAAGTTTACTGATGACACAACAATTGTTGGCAGAACCTCCGAAGGTGATAAGAAGGTGTACAGGAGGGAGATAGATCAGCTGGTTGAGTGGTGTCACTGAAACAACATTGTACTCACTGACAGTAAGACCAAGGAATTGATTGTGGATATCAGAAAGGGAACACACACCAGTCCTCATTTAGGGATCAGTAGAGTAGTGAAAAGGAAGAACAATTTCAAGTTCCTGAATGTCAACATCTCTGAGGATCTACCTTAGACCCAGCATATTGATACAATGACAAAGAATGCATGACAGCTGTTATATTTCATTATGAGTTTAACATTTGGTAGGTCACAAAAGATACTCTCAAATTTCCACAGATGTACCAGGGAGATTGTTATAACTGGCTACATCACCAACTGGAATGCAGGATCCAAAGAAGTTGCAGAAAGTTGTGAAATCAGTCAGCTCCATCTTGGGCACTAGCCACCCCAGCATACAGGAAGTCATTTTCAAGGAGTGATGCCTCACAAAGGTGGCATCCATTATTAAAGACCCACATCACCCAGGACATGCCCTCTTCTCATTGCTACCATCAGGGAGGAGGTACTGGAGCCTGAAGGCTCACACTCAACGATTCAGGAGCAACTTCTTCCCCTCTGCCATCAGATTTCTGAATGGGTGTTGAACCCATGAACACTACCTCACTAGTTCATTTCTCTTTTTGCTCTATTTATTTAATTTAACCTTTTAAATAAATAAATAATACATACGCACGCACACACACACACACACACACACACACACACATATATAGATATTATATATATAATATATACACTTTTACAGTATATACTTACCGTAATTTACGGTTTTTTTATTATTATGTATTACAACGTACTGTTGCTGCATAACAACAAATTTCACAACACATGCCGGTGATATTAAACCTGATTGAGAGAGTTTAGCACTCACTGTGTCACAGGAGCTGCCAATGTTAAACTCAACATAGGACTGCCTTGGGGACAGCAGCTCCAGCTTTTCCCCCCAGAGTTTACTCCCAAAGCCTTTTCCATGTGTCAGTATAAATACAAGGCAGTGGATGTTTGAGATGCGAGTTTTCCTTCTCCGAGATGGCTGATGAGCCCCATCTGCATCAAGTGACTGGTTTTAAGGTGCCAATAATTCACCTTTGCCCTTTCTCCTCTCAGTAGATATGGTTCTGCTGGGTTTTATAATCAAGCTACATCTGAATGCCAGGAGCTGGACTTGGTTGTCAGCTGCTATTTGAGACCTACACCCATGGGAGCTTATCCCCACTACCTTCCACAGCTATGACAACCTTAAAGAACCTTACCCACCTACAGGAAAAAAATCGATAAGATTGAAAGATCACAAAGAAAGTTTACGAGGATGTTGCCAGGATTTGAGTTAAGGCTGATATATACTTGTGCGTCAACTCGACGCCATAACCTACGCAAGTGGCCTACGCGCGTTGTCAGCATTTGTACTCGTGTGTTGGTGTGTCTGCGTCGCTCTGCAATTCGAGCACGTCACGCATGTGCACACACCTGCCCGTGCAAGGCTTCATGGTCATGGTAGTCTTTTGCGGGGTAAACAAGTTTAAAGCCAGGGTCTTTTTTCGTAAAAGCAAAATGTGTCCTCCATAATTTCGGAGATCTGTAAAGCTTTATAGAAAGCATTGCAGCCAGAGTTCCTTCCCTGTCCTTCAGTCACCCAATGGGAAGCTATTGCAGCGTAGGAGGAAATGCGATGCTACGAAGTGGACCAATCACAGCTGTTTGGTCAGCATTGCTGCGACATGTAGTTACATTTTGGGAGAGGTGCACATCATGCTATGGCGTAGGGATCCACGTGGGCTCTGAGTAGGGTTCACGGTGACGCCGTACTTACGGCATTGAGTTGATGCAGAAGTATAAATCAGCCTTTATAGGGAAAGATTTAATAGATTTGGACTTTATTCCTTAGAGGGCAGGAGAATGAGGAGAAATTTGACAGAGGTAAACAAAATTATGGGGAGTGTGCTGGTTATCCATCCATTTTGATAATGACAATTGTGCTTCTGCAGCTCATCTGATGTGTGTTTGGAGGTGACTATGACTGTAGAGGTCAATTCTTGAATGGTGAAGGAGTTCACAGTGGGGACAAGGGAGATGCCCTGATTCCGTAGGCATGGCTGTTGCTGCTGCTTTCCTCTTCTGTTGGGCAGTCTCCAGGTCCATGTGATAAAAACATAGAAACACAGAAACATAGAAAACCTACAGCACAATATAGGCCCTTTGGCCCACAATGCTGTGCCGAACATATATTTATTTTAGAAATTACCTAGGGTTACTCATAACCCTCCATTTTTCTAAGCTCCTTGTACCTATCCAGGAGCCTCTTAAAAGACCCTATTGTATTTTTTTCAAACAAATTTGCTGGTATTTGTTTCATTTGAATTCTAGCAGTTGAAATCAAAAACAATTTGAGAGAGAAATTTGGCAGTGCTATAAAATGGACTCAGACCTCACTCCTAGAAACTCTCCAAAATAATAATTCCCTCCATAGATGCTACCTGCCCCTTCTTGTTTGTAGCTCCTAGAAATTCAACTGGTTCCGTAAGGTTGAATACAGATTTTGGCTTTGGAGTGCAACATGATAACAATTTTTTCAGGGTTGTCTCTTGTCATTCCAGAAACTTGACCAGGCATCTCTAGGAAAAAGCCCCAAATGTGCCCCACAATGTCTACATTAGGACGAATATGATATAATCTTTCTCTGTGCACAACTCCTTTTCGCAGAAATGCAAGATAATGCACACAATACAACTCCTAAATGGGACTCCCATAAGGTAATTTCGTATTTATCTTTCATTTCACCAACTCCTCCCTAGCGTCAATCAGTTCTGCAGTCTCCTGACATCCAAGTCCTGATTTTCCAGTCCTGTTGTCGATCTCCCTCTCTACCAGAGGACGTTAGGTTCAGACCCAGAGAATAACTGTCAAAAACAGTTTTACTTCAAAGTACATACTGTTTATTAGCAAGCTTGCATTCTCAGTTGGCAACACAGAGTCTCTGCTCACCGAGCTTGAGAAAATCTGCAGCTAAGTGAGCCCTGAATACTGTGTGGAGCCATTGTTATACATTGTTGTCACATACCGATAAGAGTAGACCTAGAAATATTCTCATGCAAAAGAATTCTTTGTTCACACATTATTCTCACAGCAGGACTTGTCAAGCTGCCAATCAGTCAGTTATGTTCTAGCCTTTTTATTCATGACCTGGATGTGGGGGTAAGGGGGGGTGGGTTGGCAAGTTTGCAGACGACACAAAGGTTGGTGGTGTTGTAGATGGTGTAGAGGATTGTCGAAGATTGCAGAGAGACATTGATAGGATGCAGAAGTGGGCTGAGAAGTGGCAGTTGGAGTTCAACCCGGAAAAGTGTGAGGTGGTACACTTTGGAAAGACAAACTCCAAGGCAGAGTTCAAAGTAAATGGCAGGATACTTGGTAGTGTGAAGGAGCAGAGGGATCTGGGGGTACATGTCCACAGATCCCTGAAAGTTGCCTCACAGGTGGATAGGGTAGTTAAGAAAGCTTATGGGGTGTTAGCTTTCATAAGTTGAGGGATAGAGTTTAAGAGTCGCGATGTAATGATGCAGCTCTATAAAACTCTGGTTAGGCCACACTTGGAGTATTGTGTCCATTTCTGGTCACCTCACTATAGGAAGGATGTGGACACATTGGAAAGGGTACAGAAGAGATTTACCAGGATGCTGCCTGGTTTAGAAAGTATGCATTATGATCAGAGATTAAGGGAGCTAGGGCTTTACTCTTTGGAGAGAAGGAGGATGAGATGAGACATGATAGAGGTGTATAAGATAATAAGAGGAATAGATAGAGTGGATAGCCAGTGCCTCTTCCCCAGGGCACCACTGCTCAGTACAAGAGGACATGGCTTTAAGGTAAGGGGTGGGAAGTTCAAGGGGGATATTGAGGAAGGTTTTTCACTCAGGGAGTAGTTGGTGCATGGAATGCACTGTCTGAGTCAGTGGTGGAGGCAGATACACTAGTGAAGTTTAAGAGACTACGAGACAGGTATATGGAGGAATCTAAGGTGGGGACTTATATGGGAGGCAGGGTTTGAGGGTCAGCACAACATTGTGGGCCGAAGGGCCTGTACTGTGCTGTACTATTCTATGAATCTATGAATCAAATCTGATTCGTCGTGTGTCATTAGAGTGCTGTTATCCCCATACAGTGCTTTGAGGATGACTCTTTCAACTGTCTTGGGCTTTAACTGACTTTAGGCAATGCAGATCAAACAATGATTCATCAAGTCATTGAGTGTCATCAAGTGGGAATAAAATGACCCTTTTCTGGTTGGCTGCCAGTGACTAGTGGTGTTCCACAGGGGTTGGTGTTGGGACCACTTCTTTTTATGCTGTATATAAATGATTTAGATGATAGAATAGATGGCTTTGTTGCCAAGTTTGCACATGATACAAAGATTAGTGAAGGGGCAGGTAGTGTTGAGGAAACAGGTAGGATGCAGAAGGACTTAGATAGATTAGGAGAACGGGCAAGTAAGTGGCAAATGAAATACAATGTTGGAAAATGCATGGTCTTGTACTTTGGTAGTAGAAATAAATGTATGGACTACTTTTTAAAAAGGAAGAAAATCCAAAAATGTAAGATGCAGAGGGACTTGGGAATCCTTGTGCAGAACACCCTAAAGGTTAACTTGCAGGTTGAGTCGGTAGTGAGGAAGGCAAATGCCATGTTAGTATTCATTTCAAGAGGTCTAGAATACAGGAGCAAGGATGTGATGTTAAGGCTTTATAAGTTGCTGGCGAATTGAATTGAATTGAATTGAATTGAATTGACTTTATTACCTACATCCTTCATATACATGAGGAGTAAAAATCTTTACGTTACATCTCCATCTAAGTGTGCAATGTGCAATTATAGTAATTTATAATAAATATTATGTATTATGTACAACAGGATAGTCAATATAACATAGAAATACAGTTGCACCAGCATGAATTAAGCAATCTGATAACCTGGTGGAAGAAGCTGTCCCAGAGCCTGTTGGTCCTGGCTTTTTTGTTGCGGTACAGTTTCCCGGATGGTAGCAGCCGAAACAGTTTGTGGTTGGGGTGACACGGGTCTCCTATGATCCAATGATCCTTTTTACATACCTATCTTTGTAAATGTCCTGAACAGTGGAAATTTCACATCTATAGATGCGCTGAGCTGTCTGCACCACTCTCTGCAGAGTCCTGCAATTGAGGAAAATAAAATTCCCATACCAGGCAGTGATGCAGCCAGTCAAGATGCTCTCAATTGTGCCCCTGTACTGGACTGATCATCAGTTGGTAAAATCAGTCTTCTCCCTGTGCACTGTCCAACTGCACCGAAAGAAAACAAAAGTAATCTGACAATCTCTTGATACCAAAAAGTTGCAGCAGCATTAATATCCAGAGAAATTTATGGACAGTCTCATTTCAATTCAATTCAAGTTTAGTTGTCATTTAGCCATATATAAATTCCCATGAATATAACCAAAATGAAACTTCATTATTCTAGAGTCAAGGTGCAAAACACAGTACCAACAGTTATACACACTACAAGGCATGTATATCACATATAAACTATGGCAATTGTTCCGTATCAGACCGCAAACCACTCCAACATGTGGTGAAAACTGCCCAGTGGATTATCAGCACCCAATTGCCCACCATTGAGAACATCTACCATAAACGCCGCCTGGGCAGGATGAAACACAATATCAAGGATGCATCTCACCCTAACCATAGACTTTTTACTCTCCTCCCATCCGGTAGGCGCTATAGGAGCCTCCGCTCCTGCACCAGCAGGCACAGGAAGAGCTTCTTCCCTGAGGCTGTGACCCTGCTGAACCTCACATCACAACGCTAAACAGCATTGCACCCATATTTGGACTGCCTCAGTACTTTTATATTTATGTGCTGTAGCACTTACTTTTTATTCACAGTTATTTTGTAAATAACACTATTCTTTGCATTTCTGGTCAGATGCTAATTGCATTTCACTGGCTTTGTATCTGTACTCAGCACAATGACAATAAAGTTGAATCTAATCTAAGCTAATCTAATATATCAGTAACATACAGTCACAGAAAAATATATAGTCCAAGACCCTGAGTCCACGAATATCGCAGCAGTCTACAGTTGAACACAATATGACTTATCTTCAGCCAAGTGAACACTAGGGAGCAGCACTGACTCCAGCTTGGGTGCTGTGCCACACTGCCTCTGGCACTCCGGTGGAGCTCCCGGCTCCAATGCCTCTCTCATGGTCAACTGTAAACAGGAAACACTGTGGCCTAAGGTCCAGTCCTCTCCGTGACCGAGGCCATACAGTTCTCCCTGCTGTGTACTCCTGCCATCTGCCAATTAATCCGTGAACTGGACGTGCAGCATTCCACATCAACAATTTCCAGCAGCGTCTTTTGTAGATTGGAGGTGTTTACAAGAGACAATAACACCTCCGGTCAGTCCCTTGGATGCCACTGCTCCTGAGTGGCCCACCATCTTACTCAAAATGCCACCAGGTAATGCACCTGATAACGATGGACCGGTGTCCCTTGAAGGGAAGCGTAGCACAGAAGTGGGATCTATAAAAGATGCTAGAGATGAAATCAGCAAAGTCAGACTGTGGAACAAAAAAAGAGCTCATCAGGATTGGTTTGATGAAAATACAACTTGGATACAGTAAGAGAAGCAGAAGGCATTTCTCACACGGCAAAATAAGATATTTTCAATAGAGGAAAGCGATGGCTTCAGGCATCTTCAGAGCGCAGACTGCACTATGCAGAATGCAGACTGAATGATGGGATAGAAAGGAGGAGGAATTCCAGGGCTACTCTGACGGCAAAAACTTTAAGATGCTCATCAAATCAATTTACAGACCACACAAGCCACACGCCGCACCCCTTCCTGACAGTGGATGGCACATCCTGCTCAGAGAGAGAAAGAACATGAACATCAGGTGGAGAGAGCTCTTGAGCAACTTCTTCAACAGGCCTCTACTGTGGACCAGGCAGCACTCGATCTGAAACCCACTGCTGAACACCTCCAACTCCTTCCTACACTGGTTGAGATCAAACAATCCATTGTGTGTTTAAATTCTGGAAAAGCCTCTGGAAAGGATGGAAACCCTACCAAGATCTTCAAGTCCATGGATCCAGTTGCACCGAGGGCCTACCATGACATTCTGGGAAGATGAAGGTGTGCGCAATGAATTCAGAAATGCTTTGCTTGATTCTCTTTTCAAGAACAAAGGAAACAAAGCTGACTGCAGCAGCTACCATGGCATCTCACTACTGTCAATTGAGGGGAGACCCCAGCCCATGTCGTTCTCAGCTGCCTAAACACCACCATATCAGAGAACAACCTGCCCGAGACACATTGTGGGTTCTGATCTGAAAGAAGCACCATCAATATGATGTTTGGTGTTCATCAGGTTCAAGAATAATGTTTCAAGCAGAACCTGAATAGGTACATTGTCTTCATAGATTTAATCAAGGCCTTTGACATGACTAGCTTTGGACAATCTTGTCAGAGTTGGGATATTCATGTAAGTTCACCTCTTCCACGATGATATGAATGGCCTGTTCCTGTCAAATGGAGAAGCCTCAGAGCTGTTCAATATCCCAAGTGGAGTGAAGCAAGAGTATGCACTGGCCCTATGCTGTTTAACCTCCATATCACATATGTGCTCCATAAGACCATAAGACATAAGAGCAGAAATAGGCCATCCGGCCCATCGAGTCTGCTCTGCCATTCCATCATGGCTGAACCTTTCTCCTCTTCTCCTCCTCAGCCCCAGATCCCAGCCTTCTCCCCTTTTACCTTTGATGCCATGTCCAATCAAGAACCTATCAATCTCTGCCTGAAATGCACCCAACAACCTGGCCTCCACAGCTGCATGTGGCAACAAATTCCACAAATTCACCACCCTCTGGCTAAAGAAATTTCTCTGCAGCTCTTTTTTGAAATGGCCCCCCTGTATCCTGAAGCTGTGTCCTCTTGTCCTAGGCTCTCCCACCGTGGGAAACATCCTTCCCACATCTACTCTGTCTGGGCCTTTCAACATTTCTATGTTATATTGACCGTCCAATTGTACATTTATTATAAATTGCTATAATAACTATTTATTATAAATTACTATAAATTGCACATTGCACATCTAGACGGAGTCATAATATAAAGATTTTTACTCCTCATGTATATGAAGGATGTAAGAAATAAAATCTATTTGATTTGATTTCAATTCTGCTCCATGCATGGCTCTAGTGATCTTGAAACACAAGTGTCCTATCTACGACAAATGATGAATTCGATCAAGCTACGTTACTTGGGTCTGGGGTGCATCTATGTCATTTTGTATTTGTCTAAAGAGACTGTTAGTGATAGTCAAATCATTTTTGGCACTGTAACTGAACAGCAGTAAGCCATTGGTGTTCATTTTACTGACACTGTGGTGTCCTAGTACCCCTTTCCAGGTGTTGGAGTCATTGCCTACCTTGGCCTTGAAGACACCTATCAGGATAAGCTTATCTCTTGAAGAAGTTGCTTTCACAATTTGGCCAAGGTTGGCATAGAAGCCCTCTTTGGTTTTATCACTGCATGTCATAGTAGGTGCATAAGCACTGATAACCGTGACATGGTGTGAATGGATGAGCAGAAAGTGAAGTGTGATTAGATGCTCAACAATGCAGGTTGGCAGTGTTGGTAGCTGAGGCAGGAGTGAAGTCTCGATGGCTAATCCTACTCCATGTATTCCATCCTCGTTTTCTAGTTAGCCTTTCCTGAAGAAGGTATAACCACCCTTAGGCTCAGAAACAGAACCTTCTGTGAGCTTAACATGGCAAAGGCAATGTTGTAATGTGCTAGCTCTCATGCTATGGGATATGTGCTTCATTCAGGCCTAACACTGTTATCATTGTCCAACAGAGTTCGGATATTCCAAGCTCCAAAAACTAATTTTTGTTTTCATGAGTTTTTGACCGCTGTAGGGGTATAACCGCCAGCCGCACCACATTGACCAATTATATTGGGACAAGCAATGTTTGGGACACCTTTTCTAATCCACTCCCTTATCTGAGGGTGAGCAGTGCTGATCCTGAATGGGGCTGCTCAGTCACCTGGGATGTGCCAAACTCCTGTGCAGTCCCGGGGTCAGAGTCGAGCGATTTGAGCCCACAGGTCACCTACATGCCAGTTTCGAACTAAAACTGCCAGTGATTGCCTCCTCAGGTCACTTTGCTGCAGTACTTAGGGAACTGATTTTGCACGCTAGGATAGGCATATCCCTATCTCTCCGCCGTTTAGGCAATCCTGCTTCCCTCACTTGGTTTATGCTGCCTGTCAAAGCTGTATACCAGTATGTAAACAGCTATTTGGAGCCACAGGTGAGAACTGAGTGTCCAGTGCGGACTGAAGGTGAGTGAGCTGGTCCAAGGGGAGGCACAACAAATATTATTACATTTTTCCCAACTAGGAATGAAGCTTTGCAACATTTCCTGCATGTTTGGATTTCCTGAG
This sequence comes from Mobula hypostoma, assembly GCF_963921235.1. Taxonomy (NCBI): domain Eukaryota; kingdom Metazoa; phylum Chordata; class Chondrichthyes; order Myliobatiformes; family Myliobatidae; genus Mobula; species Mobula hypostoma. The sequence continues at coordinate 80,623,925 of NC_086101.1, read as the reverse complement.
AGCATCAACTTTGTCTTTAAAAAGTTCTGTCCCATTAGTCTCTATCTACAGATGGGACATACCACCTCTGGCACATGTTATCACCAATATTCAATATGGTTAACAGTTGGTCATCTTAATTACAGAAAATAGTTACCAATGTCCTGCATAATGTTGTATCTCATGGACTGAAGTATATTTTTGGTGTGAGTTTTGATTCCTTATGAGACCATTGTGTAGGAATACAATAGATTATGTGTTTTGATCGTGAAGTACCTCAGACTGTCTACATCTATCTCTGACTGAAATGACATTTCAAGTTTAATGGGGGATTAAAAACTGGACCTTTTTACTTTTATACATGATAATGGCAAGTTAGCTGAGGCCATGATTTGGCTGTTTGATTTGAAACCAAATTCACTTTGTGGTCACTGTACTGTTTTTACAAATGAAATGTATATATATATTTTTAGAGATCTTTTTGTTCCATCCCTGAACTGAGGAAATGATTGAGAATAAACTCGATGAATGAATCCAGAATCATAGAAGAACAACAGATTTCTGATCTTGAGACTTTATTGGATGTTAATGAATCAAATGCATTTGTTAACAATAATTCTGTGATTTCATTCAGTTACCACTATTAAAATTGGCTTGATTTAGTAATTTCAGATTTATTCCATCAACTAAAATCAAATTCACCAGCCATTGCAGTAGGATTTGAAGACAGGTTCAATGTTCCAAAATTTTGGTTGTTTGACCAACACTTAGTCATCACTTAACTCCTTGAACATCCCAATCAGTTAAGCGTGGAAGAAGGAATTAGATTTTGATTATTGTAGTTTGAGCTGATTTAATCCACAATTTCATTTTATAAATAATGTTTTGTGTAATGGCACCTATGAGGATGTCGTCATGCTTGGACACCATTGTAAAACTTGGCTTTAGTTTAATCTCTGAGGAAGACTCCCTACATTGGAAGGACCACAAGCTGTTTATGAAAGTGCCTCCTTTTCGTTTAGGAATGGGTAATAAAAGGACAGTGATGCCCATCTCCAAGGTAAGTAATAAATATATCTTGGAGACGTAACAGACTGGAGACTGGAGATGGGAGAGAAAGGTGACTGCTAACGAAACCCAACAGGTCAGGCAGCATCTGTTGGAGGGAAATAGACAGTCAATATTTTAGGTAAAGACATTTCATCTGGTCAGTCCAGATGATGGATCTCAACTTGACACGTCAACTGTTCATTTCATTCTACGGATGCTACCAAACACTTTGAGTTCATCCTGCAGCTTGATTTGTGCACTGGTACTTGTCTCCTTGCATGCTCAATTGGCTGTTTCCTCTGAGGAGTGGGTGTTGTTTGCCTTCTATTTTCCCAGTCCCATGAATAAACATCTCCTTGCGCAGCCATGAGCTGGAAGGCTAAGCTGATTACTTGCATTGAAGCAGCTTTTGTAATCCTGGTCTGCATTTATCAAACCCATCTGCTGGACCGTACTACTGCCAAGCATAGTTCTAATATTTTCTGGTCATGTAAGCAATACAGTCAAGAGAAATCCATTCATTCACTCACACATGCACTGCCAACTCAATCAGATCATGACTGATTTTTTTACTTCGATGCAGCATTCCTGCACTAACCATACACTCAGTGGTCACTTTACTAAGTATCTGCTGTACCTAATAAAGTGGCCATTGAGTATATGTTCATGAACTTCTGCTGCTGTAGCCCATCTGCTTCAGGATTTGACATGCATTGCATTCAGAGATATTCTTCTGCACAGCAATGTTTTAACGCGTGTTTTTTTTTGAGCTACTGTTGCCTTCCTGTCAGCTTGAATATGTCTGGCTATTTTTCCCTGACCTCGTCAATTAACAAGGCATTTTTGCCACTCACTGGATTTTTTTTTAGTTTTTTGCACCATTCTGTGTAAGCTCTAGAGACTGTTGTGTGTGAAAATCCCAGGAGATCAGCAGTTTCTGAGAAACTCAAACCACCCCATCTTCCACGGTCAAGATCACACTTATTCTCCATTCTGATGTTTGTTCAAAAAAACAACTGAACCCCTTGACCATGTCTGCATGTATTCATGCATTGAGTTGCTGCACCACAATTGTCTGTTTAGATATTTGCATTAATAAGCAGCCGTATTGATGTATCTAATAAAGTGGCCACTAAGCATATATCTCTTCTCTCCTCTTGTTTCTGAATATCTAAATATGCTGGACAACAAAAATCTTGCTTCCTGAATACTTCTGGGTGCATCTTATGGATTTTGGCTGCTGATCACGAAAATCACCTTAAAATTTCTCTATCACACAACATTTTTTTAAAATCACTTATATCTGTTATTTCAATTCACAATTCAAGTCAGAATAACCAATCCAAGATTAAAGAGGGTCTCGGCCTGAAACGTCGACTGCGCCTCTTCCTATAGATGCTGCTTGGCCTGCTGCGTTCACCAGCAACTTTGATGTATGTTGCTTGAATTTCCAGCATCTGCAGAATTCCTGTTGTTTACCAAGATTAAAGAAAGCACTTTGTTGCTTCACAAGTCAGAATAGGTCATCAATGACAGGCAACCGTAAGAACCTCCAGTGGGACCAGAGAAAATCACATGAAAGGCATTCAAGGATGTTGATGAAAATTTTCTTGGCAACTACAGAGCACCAAACTACATGCAGCTGGTTGACAACATACTTCAAACATACAAACATAAAGTGCAACATGTCACTGAAACCCCATTTTCCTTAGGCTGCGTAGTTCTAGGGAATCCACACTCTGGTCCTGCCAAATCCATGAGATTAGGACGGCTCTCTCATCCCAAACCCTAGTTTGTGTGAATACTGTGTACTTTGCTACCCTGTTACAACTCAGTGCCAAGAAATAACAGACAGCACACTGCATACGATTAAAGGAATTATATTTATGAATGTCAGCTTAACTAAAGGGTTAGTAAATAATAGAAAGGGAAAAAACCAAAAAGGGCCCATTATAGTTGAACAGTTAAATGTGCGCAAGTTGGAGTTCAACTCTTCCAAAAGTCATATTAACCGATCCTCAGTAGACCACTGCACCTTGCTCCATCGAGTCACAGTCCCCCATCGGGTCAAATCCTATGACCAGTTCTCTCCAGTATCTTCTTACTTTATCTCCCACCGAACAAAGACCCCAGCTCACACCGCTGTCAGGCACACAACACAAAAACCTGTTCCCTTGATTGGATGGTTCCCATTCCAAAGCACCCATTATCTCTAACCATAACCCAAACACTGCTTCTACAGAAAAACTATTATATTAGCAGTGAAACCTTTTCCAGGGTGTTACATCACTAAAAAATCCTTTTCTTCATTCCCATTTAGACTTCTTCCCTGCAAAGCTTGGCACTGTTGTGATGAGCATGGTGAAAGTTTTCACCAGGACATTGCGTTCATGGAGAAACGGTATCAGGGCAACTGGAATCTATCCATGCTGGCTGATTATTGGTGAACACTTCAGCGAGAAGCCTCTGACACTGAGAACGAATAGGAATCATCAACAAAACATTTGTCACTTCGTTCAGCTATTGCAAAGCATCAGACCATTATGCAATTAAATGCAGTACATTCAATAAAAGTTCATTTCTTGCTTCTCCAAATTCCTACGTGATATAAGTAGTCTGAAATTATATTTGTGCTCTGCTTGAAGTGGTCCATCATAAAGAAAAACAAATTCTGAGGAAGCAACACTTTCAAAAAAATTTGTTGTCCAGTGATATCAATCGCTTTCTTGAATCCACTGAGAGACTTCAAGAAACTCAGTAATTAATTTTACTTCATTTCATGTACAGTCTTATGCCATGTTATTTGTAGTGTTTGCATTCACATTATTTCATTTCTGTCACTTGCTAAATTTAATAACCTTTTGAAAAGAGTCTGGGTTGTGTGCTGTGAGACCTTGACTAGTTTTAGTCCATGATGGTTTCAGGATGAACTCAAAGAAATTCAAAAGAGAAAACTACGTATGGCTTCTAACCCTTTATCCAGATGAGTCAGAGGGTAAAGAACAAGCATTGTTCATTCCCCTATGCATTTAATTTGACGTCTACCTACTAGCTTTTAATGAAAAAAGTTCCCCTCCAAATTATAATGGTTCTAGAGTGGTGATGAGCACGTGGCCAAGTGGTTAAGGCATTCGTCTAGTTACCTCAAGGTTGCTAGTTCGAGCCTCAGCTGTGGCTGCGTGTTTGTGCCCTTCAGCAAGGCACTTAATCACACATTGCTCTAGTCTGTGCGAGGAGTAGTGCCCCACACAGACTTCCAATCTGCGCCTTGTAAGGCATGAAAATGCCTGACGCAGGCCTCTCACGGTCTGAGTCGATGTTCCCCTGAGTGGTGATACTTTCCAATGCCTCTTTTCACATTAAATTATTGCTCATCTATTTACTCCAAATTCAATACTTGGAAGGGATAAAGAAATGCAACTGTGAAGTTTGAATACTCAGTGCAAATCCCCACTTGAAAGAAAATCCTCAAGGCTTTATTGTTTGGAATCAATTTATATTTCCATTCAATTTTTGTTCTTCCCTGGCATTCAATGCTTTTGTAGACATGTTGTGAGTAATAAAACAATTCAAGGTTCAATGCCATCATTTTTTTTTTTGGTGAGCTGGAGTTCAAAGTCCAAAGTAAATTTATTATCAATCTATGTATAAGTTACCATATGCTGACTTGAGATTCATTTTGTTTCAGGCACTCATAGCCAAAAAAAGAAACACAATAAAATTTTACGAGAAACAATACATAGGAGATAAAGATTGACAAACACCAAATTGAAAAAAGAAGACAAACTGTGTAAAGAAAAATAATACTGAGAACACAAGCTGTAAAGGAGCCTTGAAAGTGAGCCTGGAGATCTTAGAATCAGTTCAGAGTAGTGGTGAATGAAGTTACCCACACTGGTCAGGAGGCTTGTTGTTTGTAAGGTAATAACTGTTCGTGAACCTGGTTGTGTGGGACCCAAGGCTTCCGTACTTCCTACCTGATGGTAGTAATGAGAAGAGATGATGGTGGTGGGGGTCTTTGTTAATGGATACTGCTTTCCTGGGCAATGCTCCATGTAAATGTACTCAATAGTGGGGAGGGATTTGCTTGAGATGGACTGGGCTGTATCCATCACTTCCTGTAGCCTTTTCCATCTCTGGGCTTTGGTGTTTCCATACCAGGCTGCGATGTCAGCAGTTAGGATACTCTCCACTGTGCACCTATAAAAGTTTGTCAAATTTTTTAGTGACATGCTGTTTACATACAAACCTCTAAGAAAGTAGAGTCTTGTTTCCTAGCAAGAAACATAGTCTGGTAGAGTAGGGCTTCCTATCAGAATGCATTTGCCGGTCAGTCAAACACAAACTGAAGATGTTAGACTGCTGAACTAAAGGATCTAGGAGCAGGAAGCTTGCTGGTGTTATTGGAGATTTCTGCCGAGCAACGTCTATTTGGACTACTTTTCACTTCATTTCTATATTAAAATTCCTACAATGTTTCTATAAGCATGTGACGCAGCTTGCATTTTCCTTCATATTAAATCTTTGTCTCAGAAGATATGTCATCAAGCTACGGTATGCTTCAGTTGATGGACGTGATGACACCGTGGTAGATACAGATTTTACTGTTGAATTCAGATTAGAATTAGAATCAGAATCAGGTTTAATTTCATGAAACCATAAAACCATGATATATAGGAGCAGAACAAGGCTACTTGGCCCATTGAATGTGTTCGATGTATTATCCCTCTCAACTCCATTCTCAAGTCTTTCTCCCATAACATTTGATGCTCTTAATAATCAAGAACCTATCAAACTCTGCTTTAAATATACCCAAAGATTTGGCCTCCACAGCTTCACAACCCTCTAGCTAAAGATATTCCTCCTCATCTCTGTTTTAACAGGACATCCTTCTATTCTGAGTCTGTGCCCTCTGGTCCTTGACTCTCCCACTCTTGGAAACATCCTCTGCACTTCCACTCTATCTAGGCCTTTCAATATTCAATAGGTTCAATGAGATCCCCCATCTCATTCTTCTATTCTCCAGTGTACAGACCTAGAGCTATCAAATACTTCTACAATTGACATAATGTAATGAAGTTTGTTGTTTTGTGGCAGCAGTACAGTTAAAAAGTACTATGTTTCAATAACTCCAACAAGACCACAACCTTATCATTTTTTGTTGGCTTGCATGCTGGAGAGCTATGTTGGCTGGAGTCAGGGCTTTCTGCTTTGTCTCTTGGTAGGGCTACCCATGCCAAACAGGTCAAAGGGTAGAGAACAGAATAAGAGTGAACAACCTTTCCTCCAGGTTCAGGGGTTCAGCTCAGGGCTAATAACCCTGACTAGTAAAACAAAATTGTTACGGAAACAGCAATGAAGATTCCTTCTACATCAGAGTGTGATGGTATGACTGACAGTAGTGAAAACCACGAGAAAGCTACTGACATGACGAAGGAGGCCCTGAACACTGTCAGAGATGGAGGACCTTCATTGCTGCCTAAAGTGCCAATGGCATAGCAAGCAGTAAGTTTGTTACAATAATTAATAAGTAAATAGTGCAAAAGAGGAATAGCGAATTAAGTGTTCATGGATCATTGACAAATGCATGCTTCAACCAGCATCCTCCTCTGAAACCAGTTTGAATCTATACATTAAGTATTAATGCTCTCCACTACCTCCATCTATGGTGCTCTCGTAATAAATTTAATTGATATGTGGCCAAATAATCATATCCATTTGTTATAGTATTTTCTGCAGTGCACATTGAGACTTAAAACTTCTTTAGTGGAGGTCTGTCCAATGAAAAGATTTACAGCAGAGAGGTACGTAAAAATATTGCACCCCACACAGCCTCCACACAGTATGCACGAGAGTCCTGGGAGCTAAGACAAAATATTATTCATCCGATTTCAAATTAATAGATTCAGAGAGATCATTATGTAAAGTACTTAATGGAATAGAAAAATTAGTCCCAGTCAGTACTTCCAGATATGGCAAGATGGTGGGACTATAGGTTTACGTTCAAGGTGGTGGACGCTAAACTCGGAATAATTGCAAAGATACTTTGTACTCAACAGCTGACAAGATTACATCTTAAAGGTATTTGGAATCAGAATGTAAAAGTCATTGAAGATACAGTTAAATGAACCAACAGTAAAATTGCAAGACTGGTTTTCTAGAGGATCAAATCAATTAGCTAAAAGACCAGCTTGTAAATACCAATATTAATCAATGTCTATATTTAATGGTTTCTTTTATTACTTCAATGACACAACTTCCACTGGACACATTTGTAAAATTTAATTAGAAAGGAAAATCATTCAATCATTAATTCCAAAAAAAAGATTTTTAATTTACACCATAATGCAACTCGGGAGTGCAGTATTATAATGTTGATTAATGTATCTCAGATACGAAAGGAGGAAGTAAGCATAATATGGGCAATTTGTCCTTTCTGCTGTGGGATTTGAACAATATTAATTTGCTCACTAGTTCACAAATATAAGGTCATTAAATAAAGTATCAGCAGTTATAAAAATCTATTCAAAACAAAGAATACTGAGCATATGTCTTTACGTAGCAGTGAAACAACTAAATATGTAAAATGTAAAAAGATGAGAAATCACCTCAAAAAAATCAAATACAGAAGCATAATTTCTAGAGAGAAACAGAGTTAATACTTCACATTGATGACCTTTTGTCAGAACTGATGAAAAGTTGCATAATTGTTCTGATAACCCAATGTTGGTAAAATCTCAGGTGACAGCAAGGGGTGGGTACGGGAGTGAAATAAATCATCAGGTTGTTGCTGTCACAACAACCTCACACTCAATATCAGCATGGCCAAAAAACTGATTTTGAACTTCAGGAAGTAGAAGTCAGGAGAACATTCATTGTTCTTACTGAAGAGTCAGTAGTGGAAATGAGAAGAGGGTATGTCCTGGATGTTGAGATCCTTAATGATGGATCCAATCATCTTGAGGCACTATCTTTTGAAGATTTCCTCAGTGATGTGATGGGTTGAGCCTCTGATGGAGCTGAATGAGTCTACACACCTCCACAGCCTCTTGCAACCCTATGCATTGGAACTCCTTAGCTGTCAGCATGCTCTCCATTATACACCTACAGAAACTTGCATGTCTTTGCTGATATTACCAAATTTTCTTACACTCCTAATGAATTAGAAACCCTGGTGTGCCTTCTTCATGATATTATCAATTGGTTGGACCCACACTTCACAATGGGGACATAGGGCTGGACTTTTGGAGACGCCTGTCCACACAGGACAGTTAAAAAGTCTTGAATATACTCCAAAGTTATTACACACAGTACTCACATTGGAAGAAATAGCAGATTGCAAAATTGACTTGCCAATTGGCTATCAGAGGTATATCATCATCATCATCATCATCATCAGGTGCCATGCCCAGTGTGAGCTTTGACTGCCGTGGACCACACACTCCTGTTTCGGGTCAAGTGGATCAATTCATTGGTATTTATTTCCAGTTCTCTGGCTGCTGTCTCCATCATCATTTGTCTTTGTCTTCCCCTTGCTTTCTTCCCTTCAATCTTTCCCATAATTACCGTGCATTCTAACTCCTCTTTCCTAATCACATGTCCAATGAAGTTACGTTGCCTTTTCATGATCTCATACATTATTTCTCTTTTTGTGTTTGCTCCGTTCATGACATCCTCATTAGATATTCATTTCATCCATGATATTTTTTGCATCCTCCTCAAAAACCACATTTCTGCTGCTTCAATTCATTTCCTCATGTTACTAGATATTGTCCAACATTCTGAGCCATATAACATAACTACAAACCCCATTTCCAGAAAAGTTGGGATATTTTCCAAAATGCGATAAAAACAAAAATCTGTGATATGTTAATTCATGTGAACCTTTATTTAACTGACAAAGGTACAAAGAAAAGATTTTCAATAGTTTTACTGACAACTTAATTGTATTCTGTAAACATACACAAATTTAGAAATTGATGGCTGCAAAACACTCAACAAAAGTTGGGACAGAGGCATGTTTACCATTGTGTTACATCACCCTTCCTTCTAATAACACTTCTTAATCGCTTTGGAACTGAGGATACTAATTGTAGTAGATTTGCAATTGGAAATTTTGTCCATTCATGCTTGATATAAGACTTCAGCTGCTCAACAGTCCGTGGTCTCCATTGTCTGATTCTCCTCTTCATTATTCCGCATACACTTTCAATAGGAGATAGATCTGGACTGGCAGCAGGCCAGTCAAGCACATGCACTCTGTGTCTACAAAGCTACGCTGTTGTAGCCCATGCAGAATGTGGTCTGGCATTGTCCTGCTGAAATAAGGATGGACTTCCCGGGAAGAGACGTCACCTTGATGGCAACATATGTCTCTCTAAAATCCTAATATATGCCTCAGAGTCAATGGTACCTTCACATACATGCAACTCACCCATGCCGTGGGCACTGATGCACCCCCATACCATCACAGATGCTGGCTTTTACACCTTTCGCTGATAACAATCTGGATGGTCGTTTTCATTTTTGGCACAGAGAACTCAATGCCCATTTTTTCCAAAAACTAGCTGAAATGTGGACTCAACTGACCACAGCACATGGTTCCACAGTCTTTCGGTCCATCTGAGATGAGCTCGGGCCCAGAGAACACGCCGGCGTTTCTGCATAGAGTTGATGTATGGCTTCCTCCTTGTGTAATACAGTTTCAAGTTGCATTTCTGGATGCAGCGACGGACTGTGTTGAGTGACAATGGTTTTCCGAAGTACTCCCGAGCCCAGGTGGCTATAATTGTCACAGTAGCATGACGGTTTCTTAGGCAGTGCTGCCTGAGGTCTCGAAGATCACGCGCATTCAACAGTGGTTTCCGACCTTGCCCTTTACGCACTGAGATGTCTCTGAATTCTCTGAATCCTTTCACAATATTATGTACTGTAGATGTTGAAAGACCTAAATTCTCTGCAACCTTGTGTTGAGAAATGTTCCTTTTGAACTGACTAACAATTCTCTCACGAATTTTGGCACAAAGGGGTGAGCCACGACCCATCCTTGCTTGCAAAGACTGAGCCTTTGATGGACGCTACTTTTATACCCAGTCATGATACCTCACCTGCTACCAATTAGCTTGCTTAATGTGGAGTCTTCCAAACCGGTGTTACTTGAATATTCTGTGCACTTTTCAATCTTATTTTAACTCTGTCCCAACTTTTGTTGAGTGTGTTGCAGCCATCAAATTCTAAATTCGTGTATATTTACAAAATACAATTAAGTTGGTCAGTAAAACTATTGAAAATCTTTTCTTTGTACTTTTGTCAGTTAAATAAAGGTTCACGTGAATTAACATATCACAGATTTTTGTTTTTGTTGCATTTTGGAAAATATCCCAACTTTTCTGGAAATGGGGTTTGTAGATAAACGTAACATTTCAGTACTCTGAGGCAGGTTGTCATGCCTCGTTTAGTATTGGTCAGTATACTCTTCATTCTTGTAAAGGTGTCTTTCGCCATCGCTATTCTTCTTTTGATGTCCATGTCGCACCTGCCATCTGATGTCACCCAGCTTCCTAAGCAGCAAAAGTTCTGTACTTGTTTTATGTATTCCCCATTTATTCTCAGCCTGCAGATAGGATTCTCCTTCTTTATGGATATCACCATACATTCCGTCCTTTTGCAATTGTTAGATAGACCCATTTTTGCACTTTCTTCAACAATTATATCAATTAAGTTTTGTAGTTCTTCCTCCATACTTGCAATTAACACAGTGTCATCCACATATCTGAAATTATTGAAAAGTAAGATACAAGCTGAAATAGGTAAAGAACAATGTGGTTTTGTGAAAGACAAAGGTACAAGAAACGCAGTATTGATGTTAAGGATACTATCAGAACAAGCTATTCAAGTGCAAAAAGATTTGTTTGCTTGTTTTATCAACTACACAGAAGCATTTGATAAAGTGAAGCACAATAAGTTATATGAAATATTACAAGAATCTCTAGATCAGAGGTAAACATTATGCTAATAGCCCATCCCTGGAAATGGAGAATTATAGAATTGTCACCTTTTTAGACAGTAATTTCTGGCAAGCCTTGTTAGAATCTAAGAACTACTGGAGAAGCAACCTGACAATAATTCTGTCCATCTTCAGGTCCATCTGAAGGAGCACCTTCACGTCAAGTGATAGCCATCTGTTCTAATACCAGGTCTCCCCTAATACCAGTAGTTGTTAATGTGCATTTTACCTTGGGGAATGTTTAGTCATACCTTGGCTACTAATTGCTGGTATTGTCATCTCAAAGACCCATGAATTTTCCAAGGAATCAAAATAGTCTTCAGCCTCCACCACAGGCTTCCTAATGAGAATCACACTTTATGTTAGATTAACAAAAATGGGAAAGAGCTTCAGGAAGCTTTGGTCAATTCAGCCAATTTTCTGCGTTATCTTTTGATCAGGCAATTTGCCACAAATTGTATGCCAGAGGAACTCAGTTTATACACATTGGCAGTCCTGAGATACAAATGCTGTTCAAGGTGAATTCATGGTATGCTGAAAGCAGCTCAGTGTTTTATTTCAGTAGCAGAGGCAACATGCAGGTTGCTACTGGGTAGCAAAGATACTTACAGTACCACAACCATGGGTCTCGGCCTGAAACGTCGACTGCACCTCTTCCTAGAGATGCTGCCTGGCCTGCTGCGTTCACCAGCAATTTTGATGTGTGTTGCATAGCAATAGCTCACGAGGTTCAAAGCCAAACAATCGGGATTTTGAAATGAAGGTTAAAATGACAGTGAACAAGCTTGGGGGAGAGAGAAATTGGCATTTGGGTAATTAATATGGATACATGCTTTTACTTTTCCATGATTTTTTTCTTTTTATCACCCATGTTTTTTTGGGTTTAAATGATCAGCTGAGAAAGTTAAGTGAACACACAGTGTAGTTTTCTAGCCAGGAGGGTCAGGGTTGTTTTCTTTAGGTCTAGCAATCAAATGCCTTCAGGGACCTAAAGAAAACAACGCTGACCCTCCTGGCCAGAAAATAGATTAGCCAATTCTTGCAATATTCCCTATTCTACCATAATCTCCTCGGACATCTCCCCAACCCACAAATGTTTTCCATGGTTACACTTGCATGGCTTCTGTAACCCATCCTCTAACTGCTACAACTTATCTCCAAGCACTACAATCTATCCACAGGCTTCGGACAAAACCCTGAACTAAACCCTAGTTACAATCTGACCTAATTTCCATTGACCACTCTGCCTATGACCTCTCCTCTATTTGGTTGCAAACACTACCCCTCAGTTGGAAAATCTCCTTACATGGTAAGAGGCTTCTATCTGCTTCCAGCTGAGGTCCTGTGCTTTAGATGTTCTAGTCAGACAACAAGCCTGTCACCAGCTCGCAGAAAATTTATAAAAGGAATCCCACTGTTAATTATAAACACAAGAGATTCTGCAGATGCTGGAGAAAGGGAAGGATGAGGGGCAAGGATAACAGGTTTAGGGGCACTTGGTTTTTGAAAGATATTGAGGCCCTGGTTAAGTAAAAGAAGAAGGATAATAGCAGGCAGAGGCGTGTAGGAACAAATAAGGCTTCTGAGGTGTGTAAGAAATGCAGGAGAACACTTCAGTAGGAAATCATGAAGAATAAAAGAAGACATGAGGTTGCTCTAGCAGACAAGGTGAAGGAGAAGCCTAAGGGCTTCTACAGATATATTGTGAGCAAAAGAAAAGAAAAGGGAAAAAATGGTCCCTGGGAAGATCAGTGAGGTAATCTATGCATGGAGCTGAAAGAGATGAGGAAAGTCTTAAATGGGTTTTCATTGTCTGTGTTTGCTCAGGAGATGGACACAGACTCTATGTGATGCAATGCTGCAGCGGTCATGAACCCTACACAGATTACAGAGGAGGGAATGCTTGCTATCTTGAGGCAAATTAGGATGGATAAATCCCCAGAACTGGACAATATGTTCCTTTTGACCCTGTGGGAGGCTAGTGCAAAAATTGCAGTGCCCCAAGCAGAGACATTTACAACACAAGAAACTCTGCATATGCTGGAAATGCAAAGTAACTCACACAAAGTGCTGGAACTCAGCAGGTCAGGCAGTATCCATGGAAATTAACAAACAATCGACATCTGAGGCAGAGGCCCTTCTTCAGGACTGATACTCTTTAGATATTTAAAACATCCAAAACCATGGGTGAGGTGTCGGAGGATTGGATGATAGCTAATATCATTCCATTGTTGAAGAAAGGGTCTAAGTTATAGGCCAATAAGCCTGACATCAGTAATGGGAAAGTTATTGGAAGATATTCTAAGGGACTGGATATATAAATATTTGTATAAACAGAGACTGATTAGATTAGATTAGATTAGATTATGAGGACAAACAGTCCTCTTTTATTGTCATATAGTAATGCATGCATTAAGAAATGATACAATATTCCTCCGGTGTGATATCACAGAAACACAGGACAGACTAAGACTGAAAAACTAACAAAAAGCACATAATTATAACATATAGTAACAACAGTGCAACAATACCATAACTTGATGAAGAACGGTCCATGGCACAGTAGAAAAGTTCAAAGTCTGTCGAAAGTCCCACATCTCACGCAGATGGGAGAAGAGAGAAAACTCTCCCTGCCATGCCCAACCACAGTCCGACTCTGAGTCATCCAAAAACTTCGAGCTCCTATCAGCCCTCCGACACCGAGTACCGAACACCATCTCTGCTGAACGCTTCGACCCCAGTCTCGGTCGCCAGCAGCAGGCAAAGCCGGGGATATTGGGGCCTTCCCTCCGGAGATTCTCGATCGCACAGTAGAAGCAGCAGCGAACCCGGCATTTCATAAATTTCTCCAGGTGTTCCTCTGTGCCTTCACACGTCTGTCTCCATCAAATCAGAATTATGCACTGTATCCTACTTACAAATACAGTGTCATTTCACCGGAGAGCTGCGCGCGCTGCATCATGCCGCCATCTTCTCCTCCCGCCATTATTAGGGATAATCAACATGGTTTTGTGAGTGGTAGGTTGTGTCTAATTAATCTTATAAAGGTACCAGGAAAATTGATGACAAGACAGTGGATATAGTCTACATGGACCTTAGCAAGGCATTTGATAAGATCCTGTATGGTAAGTTGGTCAAGAAGGTTCAGTCGCTTGGCATTTAACATGAGGTATTAAATTTGATTAGACATTAGCTTCGTGGAAGAAACCAGAGTGCGGTTGTTGATGGTTGCCTCTTTGACTGGAGGCTGGTGACTAGTAGTGTGTCACAGGGATCAGTGCTGGGTCCATTGGTATCTTCCAACTAAATCAGCGATCTGTACCATAATGTGTAAACCAGATCAGCAAATTTTCAAATAACACCAAGACTGACTGTATAACGGACAGTGAAGGGGACTCAAAGATCTGCACCAGCTGGTAAAATAGGCCAAAAAATGGCAGGTGGAAAATAAAGCAGAAAGTTAAATAATCTATTAATAGAAGAAATGAAAAGGTCATTTAGGGATAGGTTCATAAAGATTGGATCATGATGATGAGAGAGGAGAAACAAGCTGTAGGGTAATGGAAGGCCATTAACAATAAAGACAAGACAAAGCATGTGGTTTTCAATGATTAACAAGCATTGCTTTGATAGTGATCGGGCAATTGCAGACAGATGTAACCATTGCTTAGTACCTTATTAAACAATAGAGTAAATTGCATGACAAAGCTGCTGCTTCAGGTCTACAATAATGTGGGTTCATGCCTAGTCTCAAATCCTTTGTGTAGTGTTTACATATTTTCTTTGGGATAATTTGGTTTCTCACCATGTTTCAGGTTTCTCCTATAGTTTCAGGTCATCCTTTCCAAAGTTGTAAAAATGTTCCTTGTCCAAACATTTAGGTGTGCATTCACCTTTTGTTGATGAATCTTTCCTGCTTTTTGCAGCATGAGATATTATGCCTTCTTTTCTCTTTCCCACCTCTCCATCTCTTCTTCTGTAGACCTGTGCATCTTTTACACCCATTTATGATGCCAGTCACTGATCTGAATGCAAATATTGCCTAACTTGCTGAATTGGAGAATCATTGCATCATTTAGCACTGTTGCAGGTTATTCATCAGAGTCAAACATCAATAACTCACCTATAATAATTCCATATTCCGGCCCCTGACCTCTTACTTTCTGTCCTGTGGTGGTTGAAGTGCACATCAAGATACTTCATAAATTTCCCAAGAATCTCTGCCTTCACCCCTCCCCCTCAGGCAAAGCAATCTGGATTCCAACCTCTGCATGAAAACCATCACTTCATCAGTGTTATGATTTGTAACTTCAAAAGATTAAACTAATTCAAAGGAAGGCACAGGAGTCTGAAAATGCGGGTCTAACTTTAAGCAAGGTGTGCACACATCATGTGGTAACATAATGACGTATGCAATTCATGTATTGATACATATAACCCATAACAAATTATTTAAACAGACAAGGATGCTTAATCAAGCAAATTATATACAAGATTACTCAAATATCACTGAAATATTAGTTACACAACAATCAGTTCCTCAAAACTTCCCATAATTGACCTTAAATCCATGACCTATATTTCTAGACACTACTGCAGTAGAGAAAAGTTTCTTACTAACCACCTCACCTCTTTTCACCATTTATAGTTTTCAGACATTCAGCATCTGCAGTACTTTAATTCCATCACTGTACAATCAATTTTGAGGAACACAAACATCACTTTATCCTAGGTACAGTGCAGCATGCATTTTGAGCCATGCTTCTGTAAGCTCTAATCTTCTTAGGTCAGGCTTCGGATGATAAAAATGGAACTTGGCAAAAAGATAGAGAACACTATTTCTAAATGCTCTGGCAGTACAAAAGATAAAATACTTACAGAAGCCCAGGGGAGTTTGGGTAGCAGCTAGGATTGGCTCTTGAATTTGCCAACTATCTATCTTCTAAATTTTATCAGTACTTAACTTGGCTGCCAAACACAATGCATCACTGTAAGTGAAGCAAAGCTGACAAATCATCCATCTCAATTCTGTGGCACCAAGCCTAAAAATATAAGAAATAGCACAAAGTTGTTTCAGAGTTACAGGAGGACAATGGTACAATCGAGTAACTCTGTGTTGTTCAGGGATGGGCCAAATCAGGTGGGATTTTGGGAATAAAGGAGAAACAGAGATTTGACTGTTTGAGTACACAAGGGATTAAAAACAAGTGTGTGGGTAGGAAAAGTAATCAATAAAGTAACAGAAAGTTAGCTTTCCTGAACTGGAATATACAAAGGCAAGAAAAGCGTTTCTTCTATGTAAAGACCTGTTCGAGGTTGATCTAGTGAGTTGACCCGGTTTTTGTGCACTGTTCCACAGAAAGAACAGCTGAGGGACAGTGAAGGTGGCTTGCAATTGTGGGCAGCTGAGAGGCTTATACAGACACAGACTGCATAAGCCTAGCTTGTATTAAGTGTGTACAATTGAATACAGATAACAATCAAGACAATAAGGTGGATTCAATTAGGTAAAGAAGGAGAACATATTTCATCTTGTCTCCTACATTAATCCAGAAACTGAGATTATGATCATCATCATTAAGTGCCATGTCGTATGACGCGGGCGATCATGGTCCCATGACCACGATTGTTTATGGCAATTTTTGCTGCAGAAGTGATTTACCATTTCCATTTTCTGGGCAGTGTCTTTACAAGATGGGTCACCCCCAGCCATTATCACTACTCTTCAAAGATTGTCTGCCTGGCATCAGTGGTCACATATCCAGTATTTGTGATATACACCAGCTGCTCATACAAAGGGTGACCTGCAGGCTAGTGGAGGGAAGAAGTGCCTTGCATCTCATTTGGCAAAGACGTATCTCCAAGCCCGCCATCCAATCTGCACCTCGACTCCATAATTAGTATTATGAGAGTATGATACTAATATTATAATACTAATATTAAAGTAAAGCTATTCAAAAATAATGATACATCATTAATTTTGTTGTTGTAAAAATTGGAAAATTTGACAGAAAAAGCTGGAAGGTCCCTTGTAAATATCAGTTCTAAAAGCAGTGGTCTTTTGTGAACTAACTGTACTGAAGGTTATGGGGCAAAGGCAGTGAATGTGGTACAGAAGAACTGTGAACTAAACTGAATGATGAAATAGTCTTGAGGGGTTAGATGTCTTTCTCCTTTTGCCATGTTCCTGTGCTATCATGACCTTTGTCGAGCTTTGCAAAAATGCTCTCATTAGCCTTGTGAATTTTAGCTTGCATAAATCCTTTTGCCCTGCACTGATATCATGGTCTCAGAGATTAGCTGGTTTCTCACATCCCACCAAATCCTTTTCGAAATCAGTTTCCCTATAAATTCCTACGAAGTCTTACTCCACCCTAACCATGTATTTTAAATAGGTATTACAGTTTACACCACTTTTTAAATAGTAAGAGAAGGAGTCAGGTGATGCTACATTACAATTCCAGAGATAAGGAATAATAATGAACAGCCTTTCAGCTGGTGTGGTGAGTCTGGGATTCGAAATCACTTCTGAGGTCTCCACAGATGAAACCTGTTTTATTTAGACATTGATAATTAGTAATTTTTTTTCAATCACATGTTTGTAACAGAACAGAAGCAAGGATGTATTAATAACATAGTTCTTGTTTAGTACATGATAAAAAACAAGCCAAACATTTAAAATGTAGAGAATTATCATTTGTTTGCTTCTAATCCTCTTTATTCTTTATCTGTCCCAATGACACAGTAAGATTGCATTACAAAAAATACATTGTAGTTTTTGATTCTTGACTACTTTATAGATTAAGGATTAGTTATTAATTATTTATTAAAACACTTCCACCCCAATCCCACAGACCTATGTGAGCTTGTTTTGTTTTGTTGTCCATTCAATTCTCTGAGCACGAAGAAAACAAGCAAAACTATCGCATTCATGTCAATAGGGTGTAGAGATAGTGACAGAGTTTAGAAGATAGGAATATAGGGACAGGAACAAGAGATGCAATGAGGCTCTGTTAAAAGGGTTTCAGCCTGATGTATTAAATTTGTTTTTCTTTCCATGGATATTGATGGCCCACTGAGTGTTTTCAACACATTCTACTTTTATTCGACCCGACTGGTGACATAGTGGCATCAGTGCCGGACTTTGTGATGAAAGGTCCCGAGTTTGAATCCAGCTGTCTCCCCTGCACACTTTCCAGCCATGCTGGGTTACGAGCTAGTGATCTCTTTGGAAACTCACCCGGCAGAAGGCAATGGTAAACCACTGGTATAACTTGCTTCGTACGCGGAAATCGTCCACTAACCGGAGAAACTCCGGATGCGACGTACCTTTTCTTTCCTACTCTTATTCGTGAAAATGTATGCTCTCTCTTCTCAAAGAAAGATTGCGGATCACTAATAGGGTTGGCATTTTCATTAGCAATGCATGGGAAAATTTCTTTTCAGAGCAACAGGGACAAAGTTCAAGCTCAGGAAATCCCAGATTTTTGATAACATCATTGATTAAACAAATTCAACCTAGAGAGGAATTCCTATGCTTTTCAGATGTTGAATGGGATCCATATCAGATAAATCAGTAGTTACAAAGAATAGGAGGCCAAAAATTGGTAAAGGCTAGGAACAAGCCTGTAACTAAATGAGATCAGATGAACTCTTGAAACGTCTTAACATTTGCTGGGTTTTTTCGAGTAACTTGTGTTTCATGTTTTTGCTTTACCTATCTCATGAATGTAAAAAAAGTTCTTTCTATCAAACTGGTGATTTTTTTTCCATGATTACATGCCATACAATGTCATGGTCAAGTTTGACAGTACTTCCACGTGGTTATGTCCACCACCCCGACAAATAAAACACAGGATACCGTTTGAATTGTATTAACTTTTTCTTTTATTTACACTCTTCCTTTAAGGAGCTTAGTACCTGTACTCCTGGAATATTCTGCCACATCACCACATTAACAATCCTAGTCTTTAGAACAATAATTTAGATGATTCTGTGATCCTCAACAGAGTGTAAGAATGTTAGGATGGGAAATAGGTTCATTCACCAGGCTGTGAGACTGCTGAACACTCTGCCACCACCCAGGACTCACCACATGAAGTGCCAGTAGCATTACAATGTTTGCTTTTTAACTTGTGTCTTAAGTGCACCTTAATTGCTAATTTATTTGTGGTAATATTACTGTGTTGTGTGTGAGTTATATGCACTGTGTTGTGCAATTTAGTCTGCAGGTGTCAGTACCTCCAGTTGAACTTTATCTTTTTGTATGTTTTACCCCTAGCCGTCAGTCTGGGGTTTTGGATTGCCATGTGCTCTTGTAAAAATGCTATCCCCTTCTCTCAATTCCTCCGTCTCCGCTGCATCTGCTCTCAGAATGAGGCTTTTCGTTCCAGGACGAAGGAGATGTCTTCTGTTTTTAAAGAAAGGGGCTTCCTTTCCTCCACCATCAACTCTGCCCTCAAACACATCTCTCCCATTTCACATACATCTGCTCTCACCCCATCCTCCCGCCAGCCCACTAGGGATAGGGTTTCTCTTGTCCTCACCTACCACCCCACCAGCCTCCGTGTCCAACGTATAAATCTTCATAACTTCTGCCATCTCCAACGGGATCCCACCACCAAGCACATCTTTCCCTCCCCCCCCCCAACTTTCTGCTTTCTGCAGGGATCACTCCCGATGCAACCCCCTTGTCTATTTGATCCTCCCCCCCATCCCTTCCCACCGATCTCCCTCCTGGCACTTATCCTTGTAAGTGGAACAAGTGCTACACATGCCCTTATACTTCCTCCCTCACCACCATTCAGGGCCCCAGACAGTCCTTCCAGGTGAGGCGACACTTCATATACCTCTTAATATACCTCTTGCCCATCCTCTGGGTCACCCCCCCCCCTCGTCTTTCTTCCCGGACCTCCTGTCCCATGATCATATCCCCTTTTGCCTATCACCTGTCCAGCTCTCGGCTCTATCCCTCCCCCTCCTGTCTTCTCCTATCATTTTGAATCTCCCCCTCCCCCTCCAACTTTCAAATCCCTTACTCACTCTTCCTTCAGTTAGTCCTGACGAAGGGTCTCGGCCTGAAACGTCGACTGCACCTCTTCCTACAGATGCTGCTTGGCCTGCTGCATTCACCAGCAACTTTGATGTATGTTACTTCACCTGTGAGTCGGCTGGGGTGATATACTGCGTCCGGTGCTCCCGATGTGGCCTTCTATATATTGGTGGGACCCGACGCAGATTGGGAGACCACTTTGCTGAACACCCACCCTCTGTCCACCAGAGGAAGCAGGATTTCCCAGTGGCCACATATTTTAATTCCTCGTCCCATTCCCATTCCGATATGTCAATCTTTGGCCTCCTCTCCTGTCAAGATGAAGCCACACTCAGGTTGGAGGAACAACACTTTATATTCTGTCTGGGTAGCCTCCAACCTGATGGCATGAACATTGATTTCTCTAACTTCCGTTAAGCCCCTCCTCCCCTTCTTACCCCATCCCTAATTTTATTATTTATTTATGTATTTTTCTCTCTCTCTCTCTCTCTCTCTCTCTCTCTCTCTCTCTTTCCCTCTCACAATAATTCCTTACCTGTTCTCCATCTTCCTCTGGTGCTCCGCTCCCACTTTCTTTCTTCCAAGGCCTTCCGTCCTATGATACTCCCCCTTCTCCAGCCTTGTATCCCTTTTGTCAATCAACTTCCCAGCTCTTAGCTTCTTCCCTCCCCCTCCTGTCTTCTCCTATCATTTCGGGTCTCCCCCTCCCCCTTCCCACTTTCAATTCTCTTACTATCTTTTTTTTCCATTTGTGATGAAGGGTCTTGACCTGAAACGTCGACTGTACTTCATCCTATAGATGCTGCCTGGCCTGCTGCGTTCCACCAGCACTTTGTGTGTGTTGCCACGTGCTCTTGTTTGTTTTCATGCCCCATGTGCTCCTGTCCCCGCTCGTGCTCTACTCCGGCCCCTGTATTACTGAGTACTCTGCCTCTCTTCTGTTTCTCATTATTACCTGTTTAGCTGCCACTTCTGTCTCTTTGTGCTCCACCTATCACCTGCCTCTCTGTTTATTGCTCAGTGAATTTTAGTCCTGTATTTTCACCTGTTTGTTGCTGGATTGTGCCAATGAATTTTCCTGAGCCTTTCCAGCATTTGTATCTGTACTTTGTCCATCTGAATATTGACTCTGCTTGTTTCCCAATTTTGGTGCTTGGATTTCTCTGGATGTTTTGATCTCTGCCTGAACTTTGACACCGACTTTGTTTGCACCTTGGGATTTGTTACTCAATTAATATCACTGTGTGTACAGTACTAGGTTTGCGATTGGATCCCTGCTCCAGCATCCTGACAACAGAAACTTTGTGTCACTTGGCAGTTGACATGTACAGGGTATGATTGAAATGACAATAAACTTGAGCTTGAAGATCCAAGCACTTCTTTCAATGTATTTTGTTTCTGCATTGAACTTCACAACTTCAGTCTCTCCCTTCATAAGACGTAGTATTTTCCCCTATATTACATTGAATCAAAACCCTTCATATCATTGTTCTGTTATTTCGGAGAATGAGAGATGACCTAATGAAATTTACAAAATTCTATTTTTTGACTAAAGATTCTAATTATTGGTGACACAATAAAACCAATGGTAATGCACTTAGGATGAACTTAGGGGAAATGGGAACCTCTAGGGCCTGGATGCCAAAAGTTTTATGGAGGCTCAGTCAATGAATTCCTTCTAAAGAAAGACCCATAGATTTACTGTATATCGGGAAATCCGTAAGCGGAGGCCAAGTCATGATGGTGCTAAATTGTGACTCCTTCGCGTTCATCTACAAAAACAGCTTAATTTCTGCCTTTGATGTCTCTCCCCTTTCATTGTGGGTGGGGTTCTGTTAAAGACCCTGCTCTAGAATTATACTCAAACTTTGGTTCTTTGCGGTGGTGGGTCCCGCTTTCTGAGTCTCATGACTGGCCACTTTTTGATACGTTAAGGATTCAGGGTGCCTTCAGGGTTCTGAGGTTATATGGCCCTGGGGATTGGTTGATTCTAAGCTAGTACCGCTGACTGAAGAGTGGTGGAGGAAAACGGAAGATCAAGACCACTGGATCAGCTGCGGAAGGCTCTGTACTTGGCAATTCGCATTCTCCCTCCCTCTCTCATCAGTTGATGAGAGACTTTTGTTGATTCTTGAGTCACAGAACGCGGGGAAAAAAAGTGGAACAATTTTTAATACTGTAAATCAGTGAGCTGTTTTGTTATGTTTCCTTTCTCACTGAGAAAGGGGATACCTCTTTTTCCCTTTATGAGGGGAGAGAGAGCCTGTGGGATGTCGGATTGTTGGGTGAACAGTTTGTTTTTGTTGTACTGCAGAATAGATCATGGTCTTCACTGGGGGCTTTGCTGTTGCTTGCTTAGTTGGTTGAGGGTGCTGATGCCTTCTTTGGGCGTGGGGGCGGAGGTGGGAGGGTGGTTGCTTTGCTGCTGCTTGTGCGTGGGAGGGAGGAGTCGGGGGGCTTTGGAGTTCTGACGTTTTAACTGTCATTTATTCTATGATGTACTCTTCTGTTTTTGTGGATGTCTGCGCAGAACAAGAATTTTAGGATGTATATCCTATACATTTCTCTGATATTAAATGGAACTATTGAATCAAAGGCTATAGAGATAGAACAGGGAACTTTTGTTGAGGTATAAGGAGCTTGCTGAATGGTAGGTCTGGCTTAAGAGATTAAATTGCCCAATTCTGTTGCTCATTTGTATTTTGTTGTGTTGTATAGGAAGTAAAAATCATTTCTGCCATTTTTAGAGTTTCTGTCAATGTGCCCTCTCGATGGGGTGTACACCAAGAATTCTACATGATTGTTTCAAAATATATTTTATACTGAAGCTAATATTGCTTACAGAACACACAAAAAAATGATTTTTTGAGGAAAAGGAATCCAGCGGAATAGGTAGTGTTATTGTTGATAAGTGCTGAAAATTGATGAAGCAAAATAGGATTTTATTTAACCAGAGGGTGGTGAGTCTATGGAATTCATTTCCACAGACAGCTGTGGATGACAAGTCATTGGGTATATTTAAAGCAGAGGTTGATAGCTTCTTGATTATAAGGGTTTCAAAAGTATGAAGAGAAGGCAGGAGAATGGAGTTGAGAGGGATAATAAATCAGCCATGATGGAATGGCAGAGCAGATTCGATAGGCCAAATGGCATAATCATTCTCCTATGTCTTATGGTCTAAAATGCCTCCAAGATACAACAGGAATGTCAAAAAGAAAAAGCTGCATCTGTAATAAAAACAGAAAATTCTGGAAATATTCAGTGGGTCAAGCAGCATCTGTGGAAAGTGAACTTGAAATATTAGCACTGTTGCTTTTCTGCAGATGTTGCCTAACGCTCTGTGTATCTTTCACTTACTGGTTTTAATTCTGTAATTAACAATATTTTTAACTTTATTTTGAATTCAATAAAAGGGTTTGGTGTTGTCTGCACTGATAATGTGATCAGGCATTTTGGAAAGATAACTCTTACCATAAAGTATCTTCTTTGGCCTCTCTTTCCAAACACTACAGGATGGACTGCTGTCTGTGAAACAAATCTAGGGGTTAACATCTATAACAACTGAAACATATCTACGTCAAAAGAATGTCTTCCTCTTTAATTAAAAAAAATTGTTTTTTTATTTCAAATTTGCAATTGTTTGTTTGCTCTTTATATCATTTAATTTCCAACATGACGTTTATCATATCGCCTCACAGAGTTTGCCACCAGTTTATGTCCAGGCCCAGGAGTTGATAAAGATTAGATTTGATTGTAAAATTGGCTCATATATCAGATTATATTAGCACCTTCGGTAATAATTAACTATTAAAATCCAAATAAGTTACTGAGTGAATTAATTAAATCTTTCTTGTTGCTTATCAAAAATTCAGGCAATAGAATTACAATAAGCATAATTAAATTTAAAAATTAATTATAGAAAAACATAATGGATGGGGTTAATTGGTGAAGTAAATAAGATGTTCAATCACGTCATGGCAATTCAAGATTAAAAGCTTGCTGATATTGAAGCAGATCTTATGGTGAGGAGCAAGGGCTGCGGCTTACTGTTGACATCCAAAAGAAATAAGGACTTGTCTTTCACAGTCATCTCAGCAGGTGAGTTGGAATGGGATCACTTGGAGTGGCCAAAGCAATTCCCACCCACAAGTGAGGAAAAGAACTGCCAGCCAGCCAAGTCAGATATACAAAAACATTCAAGCATACTGGAAAGCCTTAGAATAACAAAGAACGTAAATAACTGAAAACAATTTTTAAAAAAAAGCTAGATCAATGTTAAAACATCTACAGATGAATTCTATCTACATCAAAGCATATTTTCCATGAAACATTTGAAACCTGTTACATATCAACTCAGGAATCACTGCACTTGAGAGCATTCCTTTGAGATTTTGATCTTATCTTTACTGAGCCACTGTTACTGATTTTCATACTTTGGCCTTTCGCACGGAAGCAGCTTTGGGGAAAAAAACATGCATCTTCTGTGCTCTGTGCATCTTGGCTTCTGATGTTCTGACCTTCGGCCTCAGTGATTTGATCACAGCATGGGCTTCAAAGTGTGGGACTATCATTGGCTTCTTACACCGGTCCAACGAATCCTAATGTAAATGTGAGGAGCAGCACTTCAGCTTTAAATCAGGAACATTATAGTCCTCAGGAGTCATCAACGAATTTAACAAATATGCAGCCTAACCTCAAAGTTCAAAGTACATTTATTATCAAAAGATGTATACATTATATAACCTTGAGATTCGTCTCCTAATAGGGGACCACGAAACAAAGAAACCCAAAAGAACCCATAAAAAACAAAGACCCTCAAACACCCAATGTGCAGAGAAAAACAAATCTGGCAAACAATAAACACAAGCAAATAGTGTTCTGAACTGATGTCTACGGACCCTTAGTTCATTGCAGCGCTGAGTAAGCCTCGCGGAGCAGTGAGCTGAACTGGTCCGTCCCTTGCCTCGGGTACCAACGCTCTAACCTTTTCAATCTGGCCCAGTGCATAAATTGTTGCCCACCTCAGTTCTACCACATCAAATTGCCTCCAAGTCCAAAGGGAAGTTCCAGGCTACTGTTCGAGATGATTGTCAGAAAAAAAGAGATTAACAAAGTATCTAGTTATTTTCCTTGTTTCATTGGCCACTAACAAGAAGTCGCTGATGTCACCACTGCCATTTTAAATTGGATGATGTAACAGAATTGGACAATCCTAGTGAAAGGTTACAACCTGCCTGTTCTTCGCTCTCCATGAATGCCACTGACCTTTTCAAGAATTCTCTGTTTTTTCAGATTTTCTGCATTGCCTTTTGTCTTTTCTCTTTGTTTTTATTCATCCCTACATTTTAAATCACCACCAGAGCAATCATACGTTGTCAATAAGACTTCCTTTAACTGGGACCACCAACACATGTTTCATTCAGTTTCTCTTGAAGGATGTTTTGATTTATTATTGTCAGAAGTATCAAAATACTGTGAAGAGCTTCCATTTCCATACACAAGGTCATTAAGGTAGTACAAAGAAAGTGCAGGGGTCATGAAGAGGTAGACTAAGATATTAAGAGTTCATCTTTATATTATATGAGGCCATTCATGTGTCTAGGAATGCTAGGACAGAAGTAGCATTTGCTGCTTTGCTGGATCCATTCCGCAATTAGGCAACTGGTACTCCAAGTATTGAGGACACTAATCCTATCACCCTGAATGGAGATGCACAGAGCAGCCCTTTCACTTCTCTACCATTCACAGCATGTCTCATTTCTAATATTTCTCAGTTCTGATGAGAGTCATGCTGAAATGTTAAACTTCATTACCCTTTCCCACAGATGCTGCCCAATCAGCTGGGCATTTTCTGTATCTTTTACTTTCATCCTTTGAATATAAAAAAAACATAGAGGAGGAAGGTCCTTCAGCCCTTTTTAGTCTGCTCTTCCTTTCAATATATTCCTGGATGATTCTCTGTTCCAATACCACCTCTCTGTACTTCCTTGATATCTTGGGTGTCAGGAATCCTATCTACCCCTTTTTTAAAATATCTGCAGCAATTAGGTATTCACTGTCTTCTGCAGTTTACCATCCTCTGAGTGAAGGAATTTCTGCTCATCCTTGCCCTAACTATCTAACCTCTATCCTGGGACTATGACCCCGTTGCTCTAGATGTCATGTTGCTCGCTGGCAGGACTGGACCCAGTTGCCGATGAATAGCAGGTGCTATCACGGTGAGCGCTGGCAATGACCCATCCCAGGAGAGGAGGAAAGGCAGACTCCCATGCAGAGAAGGGAACAAGAGGTTATACTTATGAATACCTACAGAGCACCAGAGGCAAGACCGAGCAACACCGAGACACAGATCATTCTCCACAAACACAAGGACTTTGCTCCAAGTGCTAAATGACAGTCCCCTTTAAATAACCATAGAATGCAGGAAACCCGTGCCAGTCACAATTAACTTGACAAGATAAACAGAAAGCACAAGGACTTAATGACTAATTAATACAACAATGAGTAAATACAGGTATGTGAGAAACCTAAGAAGTCCCCCTGCTCTACGGCAAGTTGCAGAGGCCTGCAAGGCTCATGACACCAGAACTCACAACTCGTGAAAGCGACTTCCTGCCCTATTCACATGGGTGTAGTGTTACTCTCCTTTTCAAAGCATGCATAAAAGGCATTGAGCTCACTGAGGAGTGAAGCGACTCTACCATTTATTGCACCAAGAATGCTGAATCCCTTGCTCATCTTATCAATTATAGTTTATAGCATTTTATTTGACAATATCAGCATTGTATCTGACAATAACTCCTTGTGGCTGTCATCTTGTCAATTCAGTTTCTAAGTCGTGAGTTGAAAGCAGAGGGTATTGCATGTTATCTACTGCTCTATGAAGGACCACGTTGTATTATCCACAGAACAGAATGATAATGCTTGCCATGGATATCTCCTGATCACTCTGTACTGTTTTCAACAATATCACTGTCACTGAAAGCACTGCGATGAATGAACCAAGGTGTGGAGGAATGACAGACTCCCATACAGAGTCAGAAACAAGAGTTTATTCATAAAAAATCTAATAGAACATCAGTGGCTTGACCAAGCAACACTGTGACACTAATCATTCTCAAAACAACAACCCCATGATAAGCACTAATCAGGAGTCAACTTTAAATAATCACAGTGCACAGAAAATCCATGCCAGTCAAAATAATGCTGACAAGATTAAAAATAAAGCACAAGGGCATAACTGTAATCAAAAGCTTTTCATTTTGCCCACACTTGTGCCTTATACATCCTAATTGACACAGAGCACATTGTCAATTTAATGTATTTATGGTTAATTGCATTCAATTTCAGGTATGGGATTGAGTATTTATTATTTCAGTAATATTTGAGTGATGTTCTATATATATATATATATGTATAGTATACTGTATGTGGTTAATTAAGCATTGGTGTTCATTTAAATAATTCAATATGGGTTATTATTCATTATGTAAAAATACATTAATTGCATACATCATCATGTTAACATGTTATACATGAGCCTCACTTAAAGAAAATTCAAACTACACTCATAATTTTGGATTCTCAAGAGCTTCTTTGAATTAATGTAACCAGGTGACCATTGAATATCATTTTTAATTTTAAAGTGCACTTATTTATTCACCCTGGTAATGCTAAAATAACTGCCTGTGTCTTTAAGATAAAACGGTGACATCATTATGCACATGTGGAGTAGAAAGAACAGTTTCAAGGTTCTAAAAAGGACATCAAATGCTGGTCGTATGGTGAAGAAAGGTGAATAATATCTGATAATATTCATGTAAATTTGTTTGTACTTGCTTGCAAATCTAGAATATCGGTAATTTGACGTGTTTTACATGTTGATGCTTTAGATTTTCACTAGCAAGTTGTCGGCGCTGGGTAGCATAGTTGTGCAAAGTTCCTTATTGGCCTAGTAGGTTAGCCTTTCCAGTAATTTAACTACAAGACAATATATTGTAAACTATTTTGTAGAAGTTTATTTTTGTCTTACTTTGTTTCATGACCAAATGTGAATTTGACACAGTAATGTGAATGTGTTAATCTTTGTTCACATAGCGTGAGCGAGGAGAACTTGTTTCAGAGTCTAGCCTATATGTGTTTGGAAGTAAAACAAGTGTGTGCTGAAGTGAGTATACATCTTAATGGAGACGAGATGTATTTATTCATATTTTTAATGTTGTGTATATGCTGCAGGCTTAGTGGGATGCTAATGTTGTTTGAATTGTTTTTTTTTAGAATTGCCACTGCTGTATTGATTATATATATTTTGTTTTATTTATTTTCATACTGCATATGTAACAAGGGTGTGGACTGAAATTAAGCCAAGATTGTAAAAGCTGGAACTGTGTTTGTTTTAAATTCATTTAATTGTTTTTATTCTGATACCCTCTTTCTGCATTAAAACATCTAAAGCAGTTAAAGGAATTAAAGACCTGAAAAAGTATTTGTTGTCCTTTGTGTGCATTTTTCCCCCAGGCTACAAAATTAATTTAATGCTTTAAAGTTCAAAACATAATATTTACATGCCCATCTAATTTTTTTTTTAAATTAGCATCTTCAAAATAAAAGTAAAGTCGATAATTAAGATATGGAGAGGACATGCTGATTGTTGTCATGATAAAACAATCAGCATGTCCTGTTCATGTCTTAATTATCAATTTTACTTTTATTTTGAAGATGCTTTTTTTTAAATCACAGGTAGCGCATATGTTAAGTAGAATGTGTTTTTCCATTCTTTTCATTTACTTTAGCACTTTGTTAGAACTGCCTTGCTGCATTTGTTTTCATTTTGCTGGGGAAAATAAAATCTGCTGAACAAACACTGTTTAGGTTCGAAATTCAAAAGCTTTAAATGCATTTTTAATATGTCCTTGCTTCAGACTATCAAGGGATGTCGGTTCCAAACAGACATACTTGCGCCGAGTGTGCAAGCAACCGGCATTCCTGTAGACCTGTTATTTGCACTACAGGTGATTCGGACACAGTCAAGAACCTTTGTTCTTGCTTTTGCCCCATATTTCACACTTACCTTAGTGTTCAGAACTAGCTGAAATGCCTTTACATTTTCAAAGGCCACTTTCATGGATTTAGTTGTTTTGTATGCAAGATTGAACGTTGATTGGATATGCTCATTCAGTAGTTGAAACATAATCCTTGCTGTCAGCTCACAATCCTGACAGGATGACAGCATGGTGGAGCTCAAGCAGACCTGAAAGGGTGATGGTCCAGTTTGCAGACTGAAGAAGGAGCAGGAATGAATAAAGTGAAGGAAGAACTAACCAAGAAGTAGAACATGGAACATCTCACAGTATAGAACCGGCTTTTGGGCCCACACTGTTGTGCCAACCTTTTAACATACTCTGAGATCAATCTAACCCTTCCCTCCTATAGCATTCCACTTTTCTATCATCTATGTACCTGCTAAAGAGTTTCTTAAATCCCCCTAATGTATCTGTCTCTACCACTACCCCAGGGAGCGCATTCCACTTACCCACCACTCTGTTTAAGGAACTTACCTCTGACATCCCTCCTATACTTTCCTCCAATCACCTTAGCACCTCATGTTAACCATTTCCACCCTGGGAAAAGTCTTTGGCTTTTCACTTGATCTGTGCTTCTCATCATTTGCACAGCTCTTTCAAATCGCCTATCATCCTCCTTCACTCTGAAGAGAAAAGCTCTAGCTCATCCAAACTATAAGAAATGTCCTCTAGTCTAGCCAGCATCCTGGTAAACCTCCTCTGTACTCTCACTAAAGCTTCCACATCCTTCCTAGAATCAAGCAACCAGAACGGAACGCAATATTCTAAGTGTGGTCTAACCAGGGGTTTATAGAGCTGCAACATAACCTCCTAGCAGTATAGCAGTACGCAGCTACAGGGTGATACAGGGAGAGCAAAGTGACTGGAAGTGAATGGCGAAATGTAAAATGGGTGTGGTCCGAGCAAAGAGAACCAGAACCCATCAGCATAAATAAGGTTGGAGTAGATAGTACAAGGGTAGTGTGGACAGGGGGCAAAGGGTCTGGTTCTGTGCCATACAACTCCATGACTATGATCCAGAAACACAGAGCTGCAACAGATCTTTCAATGTAATTATATACTGTAGTCACCAAATCTCATGATTTTTGGTTAAGGCATTCCAAACTTATTAAGAGTCCATAATTACTGATGGTGTTGAGTTCAAATGATTTTGTGACTCCTGTGTAACTTGCTTTAATGGGATAATAAGGAATAAGTTTATCAATGTTGCATGAGCCATTCATGCAGTTTCATTCTGAGCATTGTTGACATTGTGCTCAATTTTCAATGATGTTATTTGTCTGGAAAATATGTTTTCAACTTGTTGGTATTCAATGTGAAGTCTTCCTGGGCTTTGTTACAAATGAGGTTTTCATATGTGGTTTGCCATTGTTAATAACTTCAGCAATTTCTAACCTTGACTTCTTATTCACACTCAATTTTGCATGTTTTTTTTCTATCCTCATGATAGTGTTTGCACCTCAGACTTGCTGCTGTTTATCATGAACATTGTCCGAGACAATAGGTTATGGTAACAATAATGTTTAAAGGCAAAATGCGAGAAAGATTTGAAGTGTTTGTCAGAGAACTTTGTCAGTATTCTCTAGGTCATTTAGAAAGTGCAGTCTAAAGATCTTAGGAGTGTGGATCAATAAGGAATTGTCTAGCGATCAATAATCATCGTATCTCAAGGTTTAACTATACCCCGGAAAAGAATAGGTGATCCAGAAGGAGAGAAAAATGTTCATTCATTGACAAAGTGCCATAGGTTGCCATTAAGGAGTTTTAAATGGCATTTTGGACAAGTATTAAAAGATGCTTGACATCAAAATTGAAGCTTACGAAACACATGGGATGATGGCAGCATGGGTGTGAACTTGGTTTATAACATCGATGCTTATAAGACTAAAAGACCAAAAGACATAAAATCAGAATTAGGCCACTCAGTCGATCAGGTCTGTTCTGCCATTCCATCATGACTGATTTATTATCCCTCTCAAACCCATTCTCCTGCCTTCCCCCAATGACCCTTGACACCCTGACTAATCAAGAACCTGTCAACCTCCACTTTAAATATACCCAGTGAGTTGGCCTGTAAGAGCTGCTACAATTGGTAGTCTGTTGGCCTTCATTAGTCAGGTAATGATGCAGATCTATGAAACCCTGGTTAGACCATATTTGGTATATTATGCTCAGTTCTGGTTACCCTGTGAAAGGAAGGATGTGAAAGGATGTGGAAGTTTTAGGGAGGGTACAGAGGAGATTTACAAGGCTGCTGCTTGGATTAGAGAGCATGTCTTATAAGGATAGGCTGAGCAAGCAAGGGTTTTTCTCTCTGGAGCAAAGGTGACTTGACAGAGGTGTACAAATGATGAGGCATAGATCGAATGGATAGCCAGAGACTGTTTCCAAGGGCAGAAATGGCAATACTGTAAAAGGAGGCGTGATTTTAAGGTGTTTGGAGGAATGTATAGGGGGGATGTCAGAGGTAAGGTTTTTACACAGAAAATGATGAGTGCACGGGAGCCAAGAATGCGAGCCTAACTTCGTTTTTACTTTAAATGGGGCACACACGTATGACATGATGGTGTGATGATATATGCCATTTACATATTTTTGCATGTAACCCATAATGAATTATTTAAATGAACAAGAATGCTTAATCAAATGATATATTTACAATGTTGTTCAAATATTCTTCATCATCATTTTGTGCCGTGTCGTAAAACATAGGTCATCATGGTCTTTCCATGACCATGATTATTCTTGGTAAATTTTTCTACAGAGGTGGTTTGCCATTGCCTTCTTCTGGGCAGTGTCTTTACAAGACGGGTGACCCAGACATTATCAATACACTTCAGAGATTGTCTGCCTGGTGTCAATGGTTGCATAAGCAGGACTTGTGATATGCATCAGCTACTCATACAACCATCCACCACCTGCTCCTATGGCTTCATGTGACCCTGATCGGGTGGGGGAGGGGGCCTAATTAGGTGCTACACCTTCCCCAAGGATGACCTGCAGGCTAGCAGAGGGAAGAACTGCCTTACATCTCCTTTGGTAGAGACAAATCTCCACCCCGCTGCCCAAATATTCAAATAAATTATTTTTCCATCAAGAAACCGTCCAATTCCTGTTCATCTATTTCCACCACTATTCAAATTCAAATTTTTAAGCATCTAACAAATGTCCTTAAAATGTCTTTGTTCCTGGAACAATCTTCAGGTTCTCCAGTCCATTCTTGCTGTTGCTGTTTATCCTTCAAACCTGAAGTTGTCCTCATTAATCTTTTCTGTACCTTCTATAGGGAGGAGGGAGGAGTATATGGTGGTGCGACACAGCAGACGCGGCCGTTCCGAATGAATATTGATTATGTGTTAACTAGGGGGCCGTGCACAATCCTGATTTGATGGACGCAGCCGTGAGAAGCACGGAGGAACACATGGAGTAACTTCTGAAATGCCCGCTTCGCTGCCACTGCTACGGTGCGATCGAGAATCTCCAGAGCGGAAGGCCCCAAATCCTCGGCTTTGTCTATTGCCTGTTGCTGGGGCCGGGGTCGAAGCGCTCAGCAGAGATGGTGCTCGGTGCTTGGTGTCAGAGAGCTGGTCGGTGGCTTGGAGTTTTCGGACGGACTCGGAGTCGGACTGTGGTCGGATGCTTCCGGGATGCTGCATCGGCAAATTGGCGGCGCTGGAGGTTTACCGTCTGCGTGAGATGATGGAATTTCAAGAGACCTTGAGACTTTTACCGTGCCATGGTCTGTTCTTATCAAATTACGGTATTGCTTTGCACTGTTGTAACTATATATTATAATTATGTGGTTTTGTTAGTTTTTAAGTCAGTTTGTCATGTGCTTCTGTGTTAACGTTCTGGAAAAACATTGTATCATTTCTTAATACATGCATTACTAAATGACAATAAAAGAGGAATACATGTCCTCATAATCTAATCTAATATGATCTTCCTAAAAATCTTAGGCTAGAAGTTAACACTACTCCAATTATAACTTAATTAGTGACCAAAAGAGATAGGAGCAGAATTAGGAAGTTTGGCTCATCAAGTCTGCTCTGCTATATCATCATGGCTGATCCACTTTTCCTCTCAACCCCATTCTCCCGTCTTCTCTCCATAACCTTTCATGCATTGACTAACCAAGAACCTATTAACCTCCACCTTAACTACCCCCAATAACCTGGCCTCCACAGCTGCCTGTGGCAACGAATTCCACAGATTTACCACCTACTGGTTAAAGAAATTTCTCCTCATCTCCATTCTAAATAGATGACCCTTTATTCTGAGGCTGTGCCTTCTGATCTTAAACTCCCCCATTATAGAAAACATCCTTTCCACATCCACTCTACATTGGCCTTTCAGCATTCAATAGTTTTCAATGAGGTCACTCCTCCTCATTCTTCTAAATTCCAACAAATACAGGCACACAGCTGTCAAACAATCCTCATATGATAAACATTTCATTCCTGGAATCATTCTCATGAACTTACTCTGAACCCTCTCCAATATCAGCACACCCTTCCTTAGATAAGGAGCCCAAAACTGCTCACAATACTCCAAGTGAGGTCTCACCAGTACCTTATAAAGCCTCAGCATTACATCCTTGCTTTTATATTCTAGTCCTCTTGAAATAAATGCTAACATTGCATTTACCTTCCATACCACTGACTCAATCTGCAAGTTAACCTTTTGGAAATCCTGCACAAGGATTCCCAAGTCCCTTTGCAGCTCGGAGTTTTGAATTTTCTGTCTGATTAGAAACAGTCTACTCTTTCGTTCCTTTTACCAAAGTAGGTATCCATACATTTTCCAATATTGTATTCCATCTGCCCTTTCTTAGTGCATTCTCCTAATCTGTCTAAACCCTTTTGCAGTCTCCCTGCTTCCTCAAACCTACCTACCCCTCCACCTATCTTCATATCGTTAACAAACTTGACCACAATGCCATCAGTTCCATCATCCAAATCATTGACATATAATGGAAAAGAAGCATTCCTAACACAGACCCCTGTCAAACCCCACTAGTCACCAGCAGCCAACCAGAAAAGGAACCCTAAATTCCCACTCTTTATTACCTGCCAATCAGCAAATATCTTTCCTGTAATACAATGGGTTCTAATCATGTTAAGCAGCCTCATGAGTGACACCTTGTCAAAGGCCTTCTGAAAATCCAAGTACACAACATTCACTGATTACCTTTTGTCTGTCCTGCTTGTTATTTCCTCAAAGAATTCCAATAGATTTGTTAGGCAAGATTTTCCAGTCTTCAGGAGCCATGCCAGAAACTATTAATTCTTGAAAGATCATTACTAATGCCTCCACAATTTCTCCAGCTATGTCTTTCATAAACCTGGGGTGTAGTCATTCTGGTCCAAGTGACTTATTTATCTTCCGACCTTTCAGCTTCCCAAGCACCTTCTCCCTAGTAATAGCGACAACACTCACTTCTGCTCGCTGACACTCGAACTTCCAGCATACTTCTTGTGTCTTCCACAGTGAAGACAGATGCAAAATATTTATTTAATTCATCCATCATTTTCTTGTCCCCCATTACCATCCCTCCAGCATCATTTTCCAGTGGTCAGTATGTACTCTTGCCCCTCTTTTACTCTTTATGTATCTGAAAAAAAAATCATTTGGTATCCACTTTGATTTAATTGGCCAACTCACCTTCATATTTCATCTTTTCCCCCTGATAGTTTTTAAAAGCTTCGCAATCCTCTATCTTCCCATTAATTTTTGCCCTTTTTTATGCACTCTGTTTTGCTCTTATGTGGTTTTTGACTTCCCTTGTCAGCCACAGTTGTATCATTCTGCCATTAGAATAATTCTTCTTTTGGTTTTATTGATCCAATTATTCCCAGAAACGCCAAGTGTTGCTTTTCTGCCATTGTTCCTTTTAGTGTTCCCTTCCAATAAACTTTGGCCAGCTCCTCTCTCACGCCTCTGTAATTCCCTTTACCGTACTGTAATAGTGAAACATCTTACTTTAACTTCTCCCTCTCAAATTTCAGGGACTCTTAAGTGTTCCTTTATCCTAAGCTCCCTAATTTGCTGGGTCAATACACACCACCCACCCAGTCCAGAATAGCTTTTCCCCTGGTGGGCTCAATGATGAGCTGCTCTAAAAAGCTACCTCTTAGGCATTCTACAAAATCTCCCTCTTGAGACCCAGTACCAACCTGATTTTCCCAATCTACATGTATATTGAAGTCCCCCTTGACGATCATAACATTGTTCTTTTGACATGCATTTTCTATCTCCCATTGTAATATATAGCCCACAACCCGGGCTACTGTTTGAAGGCCTGTTTATAACTCCCATCGGGGTCTTTTATCCTTGCAGTTTCTTAACTCTCCCCACAAGGACTCTATGTCTTCCAATCCTATGCCACCTCTTTCTAAGGATTTTATTTCAGTTTTCACCAACAGAGCCAGGGACTCAGTCTCTGCAGATCCCCCCAGTAGGTTGTTCACCCTAACAGTAGCCAAAGTGGTATACTTATTATTGAGGGAACAGCCAATGGGGTACTCTGTATTGGATGCCCATTTCTCCTCTCTCTCCTTCCAATTACCCAGGTACCTACCTACTACATCTTAGTGCTAATGTTACATTTAACATTGATGTTTAGAATCATCATTATCATCATTATGTACCCTGTCTTATTGACATGGGTGATCATGTTTTTTCCATGACCATAATTGTTCTTGGCAAATTTCTCTGCAGAAGTGGTTGGCCATCGCTTTCTTCTGAGCTGTGTCTTTACAAGACAGGTGAGCCGACGGTCATCAAGGAACAACTCCAGTTGCTTAACACGTTCTCTATGAAGCTACAGCTTAGTGTTCCTGCAGCTGATGTTGTTAACAGGGAGGTTGGACGTCTCCCTGAGTCCCTACTTCTCACACAAAGAACAGAACATGGCCACTAGTGAACTAACTGACAAAAATGCAGGAGAAACTTACCTCATCCAAGCC
Organism: Mobula hypostoma; assembly: GCF_963921235.1. NCBI lineage: Eukaryota > Metazoa > Chordata > Chondrichthyes > Myliobatiformes > Myliobatidae > Mobula > Mobula hypostoma. The sequence continues at coordinate 80,587,787 of NC_086101.1, read as the reverse complement.
TGCCTAACCAAAGCCTTACATTCTAACGCTGGTCCATTCCAACAATGCCTGCTCTGCTTGTCCCGACCGTATTTTTCTTTGCCCTTGCTAATAAATCACGATTCAATTGGGCCATCGCAAGAAGCTGAAAGCCCACAAACATTCCTTTTTATATCTTTCATCCCTACTTGTGCATAGCCTCATCTCTTGGTTTGACTGGGCTGCCAAAAAAAAAAAAATATATATATATATATATATATATATATATATTCTATAAATAAATAATTTAAAAATATATTCTAATGAAAACTCATTGTAACCTCCTAATGTGGGATCTCAGCTTGAAAGACCAATGGATGAACAAACTTTCAAACCCGCAGATAAGGGGTTGCTTAGTAGACTGGCAGACTGTCCTCAACCTTGCTGAGGCTAGGTGACAACTTTCAGACACTTCCTCGTAACTATCCCTCGAAGAAGTCACCACTAAGGAGCACCAGGCCATTGTCTCCAGCACCATCACCAACCTTATCAACTGTAGGAACCTGCCATCCACTGCAACCAACCTCATAGTTCCCTTACCCTTCAACTCCTGTTTCTACCTCCTGCCCAAGATCCACAAATCTGCCTGTCCAGGTAGACTTAATGCTCCTGCTTGCTCCTTCCCCATTGAACTGATAATTGCATATCTCGACTCAGTTTTATCCCCCCCCTTCCCCCCCCACCCCAGTTCAGTTCCTTCCTACCTACATCCATGACAACTCACAAGCTTTCGATCTTTTCAATGACTCAAATTCCCTGGTCCAGTTGCCTCATTTTTACAATGGCTGCCCAGACCCTATACAACTCCCATTCTCCATTAGGAGGGCCTTAAAGCTCTCCACTTCTTTCTGGAGAACAGACCCAACCAGTTCCCCTCCATCACTACATTCCTCCGTCAGGCAGTGCTGGTTCTCGCTCTCAATAATTCTCCCTCAGCTCCTCTCACTTCCTTCAAACAAAAGGTGTACCCATGGGCACTCACATGGAACCCAGCTATGCCCACCTTTTTATCAGCTACGTGGAACAGTCCATGTTCCAAGCCTACTCCGGTATCGTTCACTAAGTCTTCCTATACTATACTGATGACTGCATTGGTGGTGCTTTCAACACCCATATTGAGCTTGCAGACTTCATCAATTTTGCCCCAACTCCCACCCTGCCCTCAAATTTACTTGTTCCAGTTCCAACCTGTTCCCCCCTTTTTGTTGATCTCTCTGTCTCCATCTCTGGAGACAGTCTATCTACTGATAATTTTTATAAACCTACTGATTCTCACAGCTATCTGACTATACCTCTTCCCACCATGTCAAGTGCAAAAATGCCATCCCTTTCTCTCAGTTCCTTTGTCTCTACTGTATCTGCTCTCTGGATAAGATTTTTCTTTCCAGAACGAATGAGGTGTCCTCCTTTTTCAAAGAAAAAGGCTTTCCTTCCTCCACCATCACACCGCCCTCACCAACATCTTTTCCATTTTGTGCATGTCTGTCCTCATCCTATCCTCCTGCTGCAACACCAAGGGTAGGGTTCTTCCTGTCTTCATCTACCACTCCACTAGCCTCTGCATTCAGCACATAATTCTCCATAACTTCTGCCATTTCCAGCGGGATCCCACTACCAACCACATCTTTCCCTCCCTCCCACACTTTTTGCTTTCCACAGGGAACACTCCCTAGGTGACCCCTTTGTCCACTTGTCCCCCCTCACTGATCTCCCTCCTGGTACTTAAGCAGAGCAATTGCCTCACATGTCCCTACACCTCCTCCCTCACTACCATTCAGGGCCCTGAGCAATCCTTCCAAGTGAGATGACACTTCACCTGCCAGTCTGTTGGGGTCATCTACAGTATCCAGTACTCCCGGTGTGGCCTCCTATATGTCAGTGAAACCTCAATGTAGATTGGGAGAATGCTTCACCGAGCACCCACCAGAAAAAGTGGGATCTCCATGTAGCCACCCATTCAATTCCAATTCCCATTCCCAATCCGACATATCAGTCCATTGCCTCCTCTACTGCCACGATGAGGCCACACTCAGGTTGGAGGAGCAACACCTTATATTCTGTCTGAGTAGCCTCCAACCTGATGGCATGAACATCAATTCATCGAACTTTTGGTAATGTCCCCTACCTTCACCATTCCCATTCCTGTTTCCCTCTCTCACCTTATCTCATGACCTGCCCATCACCTCCCTCTGATGCTCCTCCCCCTTCCCTTTCTTCCATAGTCTTCTATCCTCCCCTATCAGTTTCCCCCTCCTCCAGCCCTTTATCTCTCTCACCTATCAGCTTCCCAGCTCCTTACTTCACCCCCTTCCAGTTTCATCTGTCACCTGCCACATCGTGCTTCTTCCTTCCCTCCTCCCCCCTTCTTACTCTGATTTCTCTCCTTCCTTTCCAGTCCTGATGAAGGGTCTTGGCTTGAAACGTTGAGTGTTTACTCCTCTCCATAGATGCTGCCTGACTTGCTGAGCTCCTCCAACATTTTCTGTCTATGTGTGTATGTGTGTGTGTTGCTCAGATTTCCAGCATCTGCAGATTTTCTCATATTTGTGAAACCTTCATTTCTGCCATTTTTTATTCACATCTTCAGGAAACCCTGAAGCACTTTGCAGCTAATAAAATAGATTGTGATGGAAAGTAACTATTCTTTTTCTTACAATTCAGACATTAATTTGCCCTAGAAGATGGCAAAGAAATGAATAACCAGTATTCAGTGTCAATAACCTGAATTTTAGACTGGAGGACTCCGTGGGAAAATTTGACGTTATGAGAGATTCTGCACAGAATCACAAGAGCTGGTCATAACAATACAGAGTAGAAAGCAGTGAGAAGCAGAATCCTTTTGCTCTGTTATTCGAAAGAAAATTGACTGGTGATTGAGGGGGTAATTTCTTGATTATGGGGAGAATGCAGGAGAATGAAATTGAGAAGGATAATATATCAGCCATAACGGAATGACAGAGTAGAATCGATGGCCTGAATGTCCGAATACTATTCTTCGGTCTTACGGTTTTATGGATAGGGACTTGGATCTAATAACTTTGGCCATACTTATATACTGATCATTTACACAACACACTGATGTGATTGTCTGTTCTTTAGCTAGAAACTTAATGCAACCTATAGGCAGCACAGTAGCATGGTGGTTAGCACAGCGTTTTATAGTACATGTGACTCGAGTTAATTTCCTGCTGCAGCCTGAAAGGAGTTTGCACATTCTCTCCGTGACCGTGTGGTTCTCCTCCGGGTGTTCCGGTTTCCTCCCACAGTCCAAAGACGTACAGCTTGGTACAGATTGATCATTGTAAGTTGTCCCATGAATAGGCTAGGATTAAATCAGGAGATTGCAGAGCAGCACAGATGGAAGGGCGAGAAGGGCCTATTCCGTGCTGTATCTCAATAAATAAATAAATATAGTTTTTAATCCACTGAGGCATTCTCCCCGCATTAGATGTATTCTTTTGGTTGGCAATACTTCCAGTATTTTTTGCAATGTTACCAAAAAAGCAAATCAATCAAAAGTGCCTGCAAATCCTGATTCAGATCATTTCCCTAAGTCAACAATATTTAAACCAAGATAAAATTGTAAACTCTGGAGGTGCAGAGAAAATATATAAAATTTGTCTTCTGAACGTCTGACCTAAAGTGCTTCCTTGCCAATTGTGTATTATGAGAAGTGCCTGAATAAGCTGTGCTTGTTTTCTTGGTGTCGAGAAGGCTGAGAGTCACCTGGTAAAAAATTATGTAGGGTATAGATAGGGTAGGTAACAGTGAACTTTTCCCCATAGCTTTTCCCCTGTGTTACAACCAGAGGGCACACTGTGGGTCACAAACTAAGTACTGGTAAATGGGATTGTCATAAATATATACTTGATGGTCAGCATGGTGAGGGTGTGCAGAATGGCCTGTTTCTATGCTATACAACTCCATGTTTATGACTTAAATTAAGCAATAAAAATTATACCTCAAAAAATTAAATAAAATTCATTGGGACAAGGATTTGACACAGTCCACTGTGGTGTCATACGTCATAAGATAATCGGAAAATCAGAATCAGGTTTATTATCACCGGCATATGTCATGAAATTTGTTAAATTAGCAGCAGCAGTTCAATCCAATACATAGTATGGAAGAAGAAAAATATAAAAATAAATAAATAGATAGATAAATGAATGGAGTGCAAGCCGGAAAATGACACGTGATGTAAATCAAACATCAGGTGGATGATAAGGTCTGTACATTTAAGGCCTCTGTATTGATTGAGAACACAGCTAAAAGCATTCATTTTGATAGTGTGGCAAGTTTGTCTGCTGCAGGCTTGAACATGAATGGGAAATAATTGAAATAACCTTCATTAAAGTAACTTTCAGCAAAATGGGGTTGGGCTTCAATGCAGGAAGGAATACCTATGGGAGTGAATTGTGTTATCAATGCAGACCAGTGATCCCAGATCCCAATTCTATTTCTGTTTGAGGAGTTGTATCATCAATAATTGACACAAATTGGGTTGGATTGGCTCACTCAAACAGAAGGATTCTGTCTTTGAGAGGGTCACAGCTTTGGCCCATTAAGCGATCCTAGAGTTAGCTGTCTATAGAATTATTGAACGTCCTGAACCACATGCACAATGGCAAGTCAGGTGAGATATCTGCAGAAGTTAGAGAGTTGAAATAGGAATTAAGTTGGTTTGAAAGAAAACACTCAAAATGAGAGCTGTAAAAATAATCAAAATAGAAATAGTGATTAAGTTCATGATATCCAGTAATGTATCAAATCTTGTACAATTTTGTGGATATCACTGGAAATGCAAGAATGCATTTCCCATCGCTAATGGCCCTAATCCGAACATGCCGTTGTGACTCATTTACATCAGTGGCTGTAGAGTCAGCCTGGACAGCTATGGCTAATTTCCTTTCCTAAGGATAGTAATGAAGCAGATTATTTTTCATAGCTATCCAGTAGTTCCTTGATTACTAATATTGAGATACGCTTTTTAACTCTCACTTTATTTAATTAACCTGGATTGAAATTCCCCATCTCTCATTGCATAGTAAAGATTGATTTCAAGCCTTTGCTTATATTAACATTACATTCAGCACTAGTGTTTAGAGTCATCCTCTCATCATCATCACCATTATGTGCCTTGTCATATGACGTGGGAGATCATGGTCTCTCTATCACCATGATCGCTCTTGGCAAAGTTTTCTACGGAAGTAGTTTTCCATTGCCTTCTTCTGGGCAGTGTCTTTACAAGACAGGTGACCCCAGCCATTATCAATACTCTTCAGAAATTGTCTGCCTGGCGTCTGTGGTCACAAAACCAAGACTTGTGATATGTGCTTGCTGCTCATACAACCATCCACCACCGGCTGGCATGGCTTCACGTGTCCCTGATTGGGAGGGCTAAGCAGGTGTTGCACCTTGCTCAAGGCTGACTTGAAGGCTAGTGGACGGAAGGAATGCCTTGCACCTTCTTTAGTAGAGTTGTATCTCCATCCTGTGATAAGACCATAAGACATGGGAGCAGAGTTAGGTCATTTAGCCCATTGGGTCAGCTCTGCCATTCCATCGCAGCTGATCCCGGATTCCGTTCAACCCCACACACCTGCCTTCTTGCCATATCCTTTGATGCCCTGACCAATCAGGAAACGATCAACTTCTGCCTTAAGTATACTTACAGACTTGGCCCACCACAGTCTGTGGCAGAGCACTCCACATCACTGGAATGGGCTGAATGGCCTAGTCCTGCACCTATGTCATATAATCTTTTGGTCTATAGATAATGTAAGGATAAGTGATAAAACATGAAAATTCTTAGCACCTAAATGCGCACATAATCAAAATTAGTAAGCTAACAGCATGCAAATAAACAGATGTAAAACAATAATGATTGTGAAGATATTGTTCAATGAGATTGAAGCTAGGAACTCCATGCCCATTAATATTCAATTTTTAGGAAGGACAGCCAGGAAGAGAAATGTTGAGGAGTGCTGTACTAATAACGAAAATATAATTCAGAGTGATCAAAGTTCAAAGTACATTTATTATCAAGGTGTGCTTACATTACACAACCTTGAGATTCGTCTCCTTACAGGCAGCCACAGAACAAAGAAACCCAAAAGAATCCATTAAAAAAGTTCATCAAACACCACAGAGAAAAATAAGATTGTGCAAACAATAACAGCAAGCAGGTAGCATTCAGAGCTGAAGATCACAACAGCAAGCAGATAACATTCAGAGCTGAAGTCCACAAAAGAATGTCCATCCTCAGGCATGAAGCAACAGACCCTCAGTTCAGCACAGAAACAAGCAAATGTCACGAAGCAACGAGTTCAACCAGCCCGTCCCTTGCCTCGGGCCCTGACACCCTAACCTTTTCAATCTAGACTTACATGATTTAAAGGAGTAAAATTGGATGGAAGTTACAGACTAATTGGCCCAAGATAAACTGCCCCTGGTGTAGGTGGATGATAGGAGAATAACTGGAGTACTGGACAGTTAATGGGGATACAAGATGAATGGTGGGATTAGTGTAGATGTGTGAGTGATGGTTGTTGAGAACACAATGAATCAAAGAGCCTTGCTCTGCGTTATATGATTCTATGATTCTGTGACACTAACAAACAGCAGAAGAACAAAGATAATGATAGAACTGGTGTATAAACCCCAAAACTGCAGCACACTGTAGGAAAAAGTATAAACCAAAATCAATGGTGGGCAAATTAATCACTGGCATTAATCATTGATAAGTTCAATGTTCATTTATGAGAATAATCAAATTGGAAATGGGAATCATGAAAGTAATTCCTAGACTGCCATTGGTATGATTTCCCAATGCACTATGTCAGACCATAGAACATAGAACAGTACAGCACAACATGGGCTCTTGGACCACAATATTATGCCAATTTATGTAAACGTACTCCATGATCAATCTAACCCTTCCCTTTTACACAGTTGATAACTCTTTTTTTTCTTACACCAATGTTTCTTACACATCTAGACTAATCCCACTATTCATCTTGTATCCCCATTAACTGTCCAAATGTCCCTATTGTATCAGCCTCCAACATCAACTCCAGCAGTGTGTTCCAGGCTTTTATTGGACTCTATGTAAAAGAAACCTGCCTCTGACATCTCCCTGATAGAAACCATAGAAACCATAGAAACTACAGCACAGAAACAGGCCTTTTGGCCCTTCTTGGCTGTGCCGAACCAGTTTTTGCCTAGTCCCATTGACCTGGACACGGACCATATCCCTCCATACACCTCCCATCCATGTATCTGTCCAATTTATTCTTAAATATTAAAAAAGAACCCGCATTTACCACCTCATCTGGCAGCTCATTCCATACTCCCACCGCTCTCTGTGTGAAGAAGCCCCCACTAATGTTCCCTTTAAACTTTTCCCCCCTCACCCTTAACCCATGTCCTCTGGTTTTTTTCTCCCCTTGCCTCAGTGGAAAAAGCCTGCTTGCATTCACTCTATCTATACCCATCATAATTTTATATACCTCTATCAAATCTCCCCTCATTCTTCTACGCTCCAGGGAATAAAGTCCCAACCTATTCAACCTTTCTCTGTAACTGAGTTTCTCAAGTCCCGGCAACATCCTTGTAAACCTTCTCTGCACTCTTTCAACCTTATTTATATCCTTCCTGTAATTTGGTGACCAAAATTGAACACAATACTCCAGATTCGGCCTCACCAGTGCCTTATACAACCTCATCATAACATTCCAGCTCTTATACTCAATACTTTGATTAATAAAGGCCAATGTACCAAAAGCTCTCTTTACGACCCTATCTACCTGTGACGCCACTTTTAGGGAATTTTGTATCTGTATTCCCAGATCCCTCTGTTCCACTGCACTCCTCAGTGCCTTACCATTAACCCTGTATGCTCTACATTGGTTTGTCCTTCCAACGTGCAATACCTCACACTTGTCAGTATTAAACTCCATCTGCCATTTTTTAGCCCATTTTTCCAGCTGGTCCAAGTCCCTCTGCAGGCTCTGAAAACCTTCCTCACTGTCTACTACACCTCCAATCTTTGTATCATCAGCAAACTTGCTGATCCAATTTACCACATTATCATCCAGATCATTGATATAGATGACAAATAACAATGGACCCAGCACTGATCCCTGTGGCACACCCCTAGTCACAGGCCTCCACTCAAAGAAGCAATTCTCTACCACCACTCTTTGGCTTCTTCCATTGAGCCAATGTCTAATCCAATTTACCACCTCTCCATGTATACCTAGCGAATGAATTTTCCTAACTAACCTCCCATGCGGGACCTTGTCAAAGGCCTTACTGAAGTTCATGTAGACAATATCCACTGCCTTCCCTTCATCCATTTTCCTGGTAACCTCCTCGAAAAACTCCAACAGATTGGTCAAACATGACCTACCACGCACAAAGCCGTGTTGACTCTCCCTAATAAGTCCCAGTCTATCCAAATGCTTGTAGATTCTGTCTCTTAGTACTCCCTCCAATAACTTACCTACTACCGACGTTAAATTTACTGGCCTATAATTTCCCGGATTACTTTTCGATCCTTTTTTAAACAACGGAACAACATGAGCCACTCTCCAATCCTCCGGCACCTCACTTGTAGACAGCGACATTTTAACTATTTCTGCCAGGGCCCCCGCAATTTCAACACTAGTCTCCTTCAAGGTCCGAGGGAACACTCTGCCAAGTCCCGGGGATTTATCCACTTTAATTTTCCTCAAGACAGCAAGGACCTCCTCCTTTTCGATCTGTACAGTTTCCATGATCTCATTACTTGTTTCCCTTAATTCCATAGACTTCATGCCAGTTTCCTTAGTAAACACAGACGCAAAAAACCTATTTAAGATCTCCCCCATTTCCATTGGTTCCGCACATAGCCAACCACTCTGATCTTCAAGAGGACCAATTTTATCCCTTACGATCATTTTGCTCTTAATATACCTGTAAAAACTCTTTGGATTATCCTTTGCTTTGACTGCCAAGGCAACCTCATGTCTTCTTTTAGCCCTCCTGATTTCTTTCTTAAGTATTTTCTTGCACTTCTTATACTCCTCAAGCACCTTATTTACTCCCTGTTTCCTATACACGTCATACAACTCCCTCTTCTTCTTTATCAGAGTTGCGATATCCCTTGAGAACCAAGGTTCCTTATTCCTATTCACCTTGCCTTTAATCTTGACAGGAACATACAAATTCTGCACTCTCAAAATTTCTGCTTTGAAGGCTTCCCACCTACCGATCACATCCATGCCAGAGAACAACCTGTCCCAATCCACGCTTTTTAGAACCTTTCTCATTTCTTCAAATTTGGCCTTCTTCCAGTTAAGAACCTCAACCCTAGGACCAGATCTATCCTTGTCCATGATCAAGTTGAAACTAATGGTGTTATGATCACTGGAACCAAAGTGCTCCCCTACACAGACTTCTGTCACTTGTCCTAACTCGTTTCCTAACAGGAGATCCAATATTGCATCCCCTCTAGTTGGTCCCTCTATATATTGATTTAGAAAACTTTCCTGAACACATTTTACAAACTCTAAACCATCTAGACCCCTAACAGTATGGGACACCCAATCAATATATGGAAAGTTAAAATCCCCTACCACCACAACTTTATGTTTCCTCTACTCACCTTAAATCGATATCCACTGGTAATGGCCTTGCACTTTCAGGCTTTGTACCTTCTGCACAGTTGGAGAGTGGGGAAGAGAGAATGTCTGGGCTGGATAGTGTCTTTGCTAATACTGTCTCGTTTACAGGGCAGCAAGAAGTGCAGACAGAAGCTATGGAGGGGAGGTTGGTTTCCATGATGTGCTGAGCTGTACCTCAAAAGACATGTAGGCATTATACTAAAGTCCACGTAGACAACATTCACTGCCCTATCTTCAGCAATAATCTTTGTCCCCGACTCAAGAAACTCAATCAGTTTTGTAAGACATAATATCACCTACTCAAAGCCATGCTGACTATCTTCAGCAAGTTTATGCTTTTCTAGAGTGTAATTAGTTCTTATCGCTTCAATAATCTTCTGACCACTGATATAAATTTCCTAATTTGTTCTGTTACCCCTCTTAAGCAGAAATACAACATTGGCTATTCTTGAGTATGCTGGGACCTCAGCTATATCTAAGATCTCTGTGAAGACCCCAACAATATCTTCCTTCACTTTATCCATAAACCAGGACAGAACTCATCAGGTCTAGGGGACTTATCCACATTAAAGATACTCCTTCTTGATATCAGTATGGCCTGGAATATCCATAACTCTCTCCTCTATTACCTGTTATCCTGCTGGCATTTAGAGCAGCAAAGGAGGTCCTCCATTTCTGGTGAGGTTCAGGGCTTCCTTCATCATGGCAGTAGCTTGGTTTTCACTACTGTCAGTCATACAAGTCCCAGGTGGAGACTCAGGAATATCATCGCACTCCAATGTAGAAAGATTCTTCATTGCTGTTTTCATAACAATTTCGTTTTACCGACCAGCGAAATGAATAACAACTGAATGTCTCACCAATGTATTTGGATTAATCTCTGCAAGTGCCCTGTCCTTTTTTTTTTCAAATATCCACTCATAGAGAATGGGCCACTTGAATTATTTCGAGCTCCTTTGCTTGGCATAACGATCGCATAATGATTGCTACAAATACTTTTAGCTTCCACTCATCAATTTTTTTCCCCAGTGGCCACATGGCATATTTATCACCTGGACTATTCTTAACCTATTACTGTTGTAAACCATAGATACAAGAGATTCTGTATCTGTGACTCTAGAAATCTAGAGTCACACCAGAACACAAAATGCTGGAGGAACTCAGCAGGCCAGGCAACATCTGTGGAAGTGCATAAAGAGTCAACATTTTGTGCCACACTATGCTTCTGCAGTCCTGATCACCACAGTTTACCAACTCTATGAGTACCTTAATCACTTTGCACTGACGATTACTTCCTGTTTTTTTTCTGGTCTAATTGTGTTATAATACAGATGCATTATTCTAGAAGGCTTTAGCATCACTATATAATAGTGCTAATGTTTCAATGTATCCTTCCTAGATTTGCATATTTCTGAAATTTCCTTGATTGTTGCTGCCAATGTTAAACTATTAATATGGATATAAACTTAAGGCATGGGGGGCATGAGTGTAAGTCACTAGGATCAATCTCCAGATATTTATTATTCAGTCATTAATAATGAACCAGTAAATGTGAAACAACAACCCTGGGTCCCATCCTCCTTCCCTTTCTCCTGTGTCCAGCTTTCCTCTCTATCACATTCATTCTCCTCCAGCCCTTTCCCTTTCCTACCCACCTGGCTTCACCTATCACCTTCTAGCTATCCTCCTTCCACTTCCTCCACCTTTTTCTTCTGGCATCTTCCCCCTTCCTTTCCAGTCCTGGAGAAGGCTCTTGGTCTAACACATTGACTCTTTATTCATTTCCATTGATGCTGCCAGATCTGCTGAGTTCCCTCAGCATTTTGTGTGTCTGACCATCGTAAACCAATCAGACTTGCAGTCATGCATTCTTATTCTATACTTCTTGACACAATGGCTGTTTATAATATTAGGCTAGTTTCAGCTTTTTTTCAGATGGAAAATACCACAGGAGCATTCTTCCAAATGTACATCCAAATTCCCTGCAGTTTTAGTCTCAGTTAAGTACATTTGAATTGGAGGAAAAATAAAGAGGGTTCGCAGGGTTGATTTATGAGGGAAAATGAAGATGTGAGGAATGATTACTGAGTTGAGAAGAAGGGGAAGTAACCTTAAATCATAAGACATAGGAGCAGAAATTAGGCCATTTAGCCCATCGAGTCTGCTCCGTTATTCAACATGGCTGGTCCTTTTATCCACTCCTCAACCCTATTCCCCAGCCTTCTCCCCGTAACCTTTGATGTCATGTCCAATCAAGAACTGATCAACCTCTGCCTTAAATATACCAATGACCTGACCTCCACAGCTGCCTGTGGTAATAAATTCCACAAATTCACCACCCTCTGGCTAAAGGAATTTCTCTGCATTTCTGTTTAAATGGATGCTTCTCTATCCTGAGGCTGTGCCCTCTTGTCCTTGACTTCCCACCTATGAGAAACATCCTTTCCACATCTACTCTGTCTAGGCCTTTCAACATTTAAAAGTGAACCCCCAGTTTCCTTGGGCTGTGTAAGTCTAAGGAATACACACTCTGGTCCTGCCAAATACGTGAGATTGGGATGGCTGTCCCACCCCAAAACCCAGTTTGTGTGGATGCTGTGTGATTTGCGACCCTGTTACAACTGGGTGCCAAGAAATAGCAGACAACACATGGCATACGATTACAGGAATTGTATTTCTGAATGTTAACTTAACTAAAAGGTTAGTAAGGAAAAGAGAGAACATTAGCAGTGAAACCTTTACTAGAGCATTACACTTTATTCTCCCCCCCCCCCTAAAATTAGTCATATCCTCATGGCTTTGAGATAATTTATCACCCCTTCAGAGAAATTTCGTGATATTGGGACTTCCAACCCAGGTGTAAATGGCAGTGATATATCTCACCAAGGGAATAGGTGCCACATTCTGTTTCCCCGGTGTGACCTAGACCAGTCTGTCTGGGGGTTTCCTGACTCTTTGAGACCTCCTTACCCTATCACTTACTTCTTCAGTTTCAGACACTCCCTGGGCTCTTTCCTGTCTATATGGGGAGGCCCTTCCCTGTCCATTACTCGTGCCTACCAACAACTCAGGTCCCCTCGTTACTTGAGAGTTCAGCCTCCCACCATTTTCTAACTGCAAACCTGCCTGTCCTCTGCTAGTTCCTTCCATTCCACCATCTCATTTGGTGAGAAGCATTGGGAATCTTTTTGTCAATTATTGGGGAATTTGCGAAGGGCAACATATACCACACCCCCATTTCCTCATCCATTGAGTCTGTATCACATTCAGTGGTGAGGTCCGGCCTAGTCCTTTCTGCTGCTTGTCCTTCAGTTCCTCCACGTCGCTGCAAAGTCCTCTTACTAGGTGTAGGATCCAGGTCAGGCTCTGGGTCAACACATACCTCTTGCCCCAGAGGGAGCAGGTGGTTCCGACAGAGAACCTTGACAGGACCATTCCTATCCGCTGGTTTCACCCGGAAAACTGGTACGTTTGGTATCTGACTGTCCACTACATAAGGCGTAGTCGCCCAGTGGTCAGCCAACTTCTGTTTCCCTGGAAGCCCCAAATTCTTTATGAGTACTCAGTTTCCAGGCATTAGTTGGGAGAACCTAACCTTTTGATCATACCTTGCTTGGCAGCTGAACTTCAGCTAGTTCATAAGTCTTTTTCAACTCCCTTCTCATATCAGACACATACTTCAGATAAGCCTTCTGTGATACATCGTCCTCACCAGTCCCAAAACAGAGGTCAATGGGCAACCTCGCTTCACACCCAAACATCAGATAATATGGCAAATACCCAGTAGCCTCATTCTGTGTACAGTTGTAGCAGTGGACCAGGTGTCCAATATGTTGACTCCACGTGTTCTTTTTATGGATCTCCAAGGTCACAAGCATGTCTAGCAAGGTCCAATTAAACCTCTCGGGCTGGTGGTGATAAGTCATAGTCCTCGATTTCTCAACTCCAAGCATGCTCAGTAACTCATGTATGAGTCTACTCTCAAAATCCCATCTCTGATTGCCATGTATCCACCTGGGAAGGCCATAATGAACAAGGTACTTTTCCCATAACACTTTGGCCACAGTGGACGCCCTCTGGCCCTTGGTAGAGAAGGTTTGTGCATAGCTGGTGTAGTGATCTGTAATAACCAAGACATTTGCCATGTTGCTGGCATCAGGCTCGATTGACTGGAAATCCATACACTCCAGATGCAGTGGCCCCGCACTCTGCAAATGGGATGATGGAGCAGCCCTCGTAGGCAGCGTCTTCCTACATATATATCGATTACAGGACTTTCAGTACTCTTCCGCGTTCAGCTTCATTCAGGGCCAGTAGAACCGATCTCTGGCCAATCCAGAAGCCTTTTCATCCCTCAAATGACTGGAATCATCATGAAGTGACTTCAGCACAATCCTCCGATACTTCTCAGGCAGACCCAGCTGGGAATGCTAGGGCCTGTCTGGAGTGACGTGACCTGGAATAGAATTTGATTCCTCAACTCCAATCTGGGTCTTTCTCTCAGTAGCAGAGTGTTTCATCTTGTCCGCTTGGCCCATGTCCCCTTTTGCCAAATGGAACCAATGCACGGTTCATCTCACTGAGCGGCTGCCACTTCCCCAGGATTCAATTCCGGCAATTTGTCAGGTTGCAGTAAGCTTGTTGAATGGCAGCGTCAGAAGCTCCCAAATGATCTACTGCTCGATTCTGCCCTTGCCTTTCCTCTATCTTCCCCATGATTGAAAATTGGCACGTTACATTGACTCCAGGAGCAGGAACGTTCTCCCACCCTCTATCCCTGTCCATCCCTTGTCGGGACAATGCATCAGCATTAATGTTCCAATGGCTGGTTGGTACTTCAGGCTGAAATCATAAGCAGACAGCACTGCCAACCACTAATGGCCTGTGCATCCAATTTCACCAAGGTCAGAAAATAAGTTAATAGGTCGTTGTCCACCTCACCTCGAATTTGGCACCATACAGATAGTCACTTAGCTTGTCCATCACATTTCAATGCCCTGGAATCCAACTTGTGCATGGGATAGTTTTTCTCAGAGGGTGACAGACCCTGGCTGACAAACGCAACAGGTCTCAACCTGGTGCCCTGATCCTGATACAGGACACCCCCGAAGCCCTCTCTGCTGGCATCTGCAAGCAATACACATGGCATTCAGGCATCTGCAAAAGCCAGCACCAGTGCTTTCATCAGCAGCTCCTTCAGCAACTGAAAGGCCTTTTCACATTTCGCACTCTATCTCACTCCAAAAGGCTCTGAGAGACTAAGATGATCTTAACCATCATCTCCTTTCGTTCTCCTCCCTTTCTTCCCCAAGGGAGGGTAACCACACAGAAGTTGATTTAAAGAATGACTCATTTTAGAGTAGTCCTCCATGAACCCAGTACCCGTAGAATCCAAGGAACAAGCACAAAGTGTTCATAGTCTGGGGCCTTGGCCATGTGGTCACCGCCTCTATGTTAGATGAATTATTAACTACTCCTTGCATGAGACTATGTGCCCAACATTGTTGACAGATGTCTTGCAGAATTGGCACTTGTCCAGGGAAAATTTTAACGCTTCAGCTTTCAAGTGGCCCAGCATCTTCAGTAGCTTTGGTTCATGTTCCTCCAAGGTGGTACATGAACACTATGAGATCATCCAGGCATACCAGTACCTCAAGCAAGTTCATATCCCCCACAGTTTTCTCCATGATTTGCTGGAAAATCACAGGGGCTCCCAATATGCCCAGGGGCATTCTTTCAAACTGGAAGAAACCCAATGGACATATGAATGCTGTCTTCTGTCTGTCAGCCTCGCTCATGGGGATCTGATAATACCCACTCCTCAAGTCCAGCACACTGAACCATTTTGCACCTCTCAGACAGGTCAACGAGGCCTCCATTCTCAAGACCGTATACTGGTCGGGAGCTGTGCACTTGTTCAAAGTCTGATAGTCCACACACATCCATACCTTCCCAATCCTCTTGCTGGCCACAATGCTTGGAGATGCATAGCGGCTTCTGGACTCAGTGATGATCTCAGTTTACTTCGGCTTCCACAGGTGCTGCTGAAAATCCTCCACCTCTGCAGGCGACAGTTGCTGTGACCTTTCTCTGAACAGGATGTCCTCTGACACTTGGAAGGTGTGGCATGTGCTCTTGGAACAGCCCACATCAAACTCATTGGTGAAAAAGACATCTTCCAGCTTCAACATCTTCTCCATCAAGCTCCTCTTCCAAACTCCAGGTACACGGCAGTCCCCAAAGTCAAATGACTTGGCAGTCAACTTTCCCCTTTTCGGAGTGAGTTTCTCCCCTGCTTGTCTCACAGGGACACTACACATTGCCGTCACCAGAAAGAGGTGTGAAGTGGCATACCCTGTCTGAAGGAGACCTCCCGCTCCAGAGTGTTCCTGACACTCACTGTCATCCGGTTCCCCTGTACAAATGAGGCTTCTGCAGTTCGGGCCTCACCAGTACCCCAGCAGGTAAGCCTGGCTCCTCTTCATGGTCTTCCGGAGCATCCACCAAGAGAGCCTCAGCATCAGGTATTCCAGAAAATCTGGGGTTTCCCGTCACTCTCGCTACTTCCCCAGGCTGTAACGACTGGTTTGGACTGGGTGTACCACACTGTCCCTCATTTATGATAATCATCCAGCCCAGTGCAGCCAAACACTCCCTCAAAAGCAGCTCAGAACACAGGGTGAATGGACAATGTTTTCAAAAAGCACTCTCCCACTGTCTCTCCTTGCAGGCTCCCACTAGCCTCCTCACAATAGGAGTATTCATCCCCACAAGAATTGAAGCTTCGTCCTTCTCGACCGGGTCCGGACAAACCAACATTAATGTATCAAGGACCTCAGCTACTCCCACATCTTCCTCCGCAAACTCCAGCTTCAATGACCTGTAACCATCGTACGGATAGTCATCCCTATCCATACTATCCGTACAGATCTCTAGCGCACTGAGTGTCATCAAAGGTAAATGTGTCAAATACTGGTTGTAAAATAAACAGCACAGCAGAGTAACCTGAGAGCCGGTGTCAAGTATGGCTCCAGCATAAATACCCTCAATCCATAGCGATACACCGGAGCTTGGCCCCTAAACCTTCAAGAATAGGGATTTTAGCTTTAGTGTATTCCTTGATACAGTATATTGCTGACAGCGTGTTGACTCTGAGACGCCAGGCTGTTCCCTCACTGAGTGCCCCTGTTTGGTATTCTGGATCTCACTCTCAGAAGGTTATCCACTCCTTCACAGTCCTGCCTGACATGTCCCTCTTCACCATAGTTACAACAGACAATACCAGTCGCTCCCCTTCTCGCGGGACCCCATTCATTTGCAGCCCTTTGCTTAGTCTGGCCCCTCAGTGGGTCCGACTCCATATCGGCTTTCTTGTGTGGGGTTGCTGCACCTGCCAATACCAACTGGGACATCTCAGTTCCAAACTTTGCCACAAGCTCCTTTACCATTTCTCAGGGTGAGCTGTCAGGGGTCACTTCAGCAATGGAGGCTACTGCTGAGGACTGTACCCTGCAGATGGAGGTCTCCGACGTCTCCGTCGCATTCTCCCCCTCTCTTACATCTCTGATCAGCTTGACAAACAAGGGAGGAGGGGGCGTCTTACGAGACATTCGGAGACCCCAAGCGATCACTTGGTCCATTCTTAACTGATTTACCTCAGCCATTTGGAATGGCCCCCCTACGCTGCAAGCAACTCCGATGCCCCTGTAGCCGAAAAATATAGGCAGAAAGTCTCTCCCCCTTCTCCTGAAACATGTTCCAAAACCCCGTCATAAACTCCATCGGGCTTCCCGTCGCGCCAAAAACATTTTCTAGCGCTTGAATGTAGCCCACGGAAGTAGTCAAAGGTTTCTATGTTTTTAAGGATCTCATTATGTCAGCAGCTGGATTCTTTAGACTCTCTACCAGTCTCTGCCTTCTCACATCATCAAAGCACTGCCATTCATCCAGCATCTGAGAGGTCTGCTCAACCCAAGTCTCATACTCCTCTTCCCCATCGTGGGGTGTGCCTTATTGCCGAGAACATGATGAGCCTATGATAACTGGGACTTTGCACCTGGGTACTTTGTCGTTCATTTGACAGGGAGGTAAGGGCCGACACCAACTCAGAATGCTCACTCCTTGCTGGAGGATTCATTAAAATTTCCAAATCAGACCACTCCTTTCCATCACTCGGCAGAAACCTTGTCTTTAAAGTCTCCATCCCCAACTTCTGATTCGGCACCCTTGCCTACACTTCCCTCCTCCCAGAAAGTATGAACAGTCCACGCCCCCCCCCCCCAGGATCCCAATAATACCAGGCAGATCCACTGCTGTTATGTCAACACTAGTCTGAACTAAAACAAAGTCTCCACCCGTCACTTTGTCAAACCTCTTTCCATAGTCGTAACTGTTTCTAATGCTTTAATTGTACTCAGAGTCCTAATCAACAGCTCATTAGAGCTATGAATGTCTACCCCACTCAATACACACGCATTATCTACCGGTAATCCCATGGATTCGCACCACCGTTCAACCCCTGCAGCGACCATAACAATCACTTTACCGTATGTAGTTTAACACAGGCTTAAACACACAACCCACTGGATCAATGCTCAGGGCAATCACGTAGCATCCAACATAATCAGTCCTGGACGAGACCCCAGAGAGAAACCCCAGTTTCCCTGGGCTGTGCATGTTTAGGGAATACACACTCTGCTCCTGCCAAATCCATGAGATTGCGACGGCGCTCTCACACCAAATCCCTGCCAGCAACTCCTTTCAATTTACTTTGGCCAACTCCTCTCTCATACCACTGTAATTTCCTTACTTCACTGAAATACTGCTACATCTTACTTTACTTTACCTCTATCAAATTTCAAGTTGAACTCAATCATATTGTGATCACGGTCTCCAAAAGGTCCTTTTACCTTAAGCTCCCTAATCATTTCCAGTCCATTGTATAACACCCAATCCAGTGTAGATGAACCGCAAACTGCTCCAAAAAGCCATCTCATAGGCATTCAACAGACTCACTCTTTTGGGATCCATTTCCAAACTGATTTTCCCAATCGACATACATGTTGAAATCTCCCATGACTATTATAACATTGCCCTTTTGACTTGCTTTTTCTATTTCCCATTGTAATCTGTGGTCCACATCCCAGCTACTGTTGGGAGGCATATATATAACTGCCATCAGGGTCCTTTTAACCTTGCAGTTTCTTAACCCAACCCAAAGAGATTCAATATCTTCCGATCATATGGCGCATTTTTCTACTGATTTGATGCCATTCTTTACGAACCACACCATCCCCCCTGCCAACCATCCTATCCCTCTGATACAACTTATAACCTTGGACAATCATCTCCCAATCATAACAATCCTTCAACCAGGATTCAGCAATGGCCACAACATCATACCTGACGATCTGTAAAAGTGCAACAAGATCACCCACCTTATATCTTTGACTCTGTGCATTGAGATATAACACTTTGGGTACTCTATTTGCTACCCTCTCTGATTCTGCATCCCTAATGCACTGATACACACCCATTGATACACACTGCTGGCTGCAATGTTGTCCTAACATCTGCCTGCCCTTCCTGACAGTCTGACTGTATGCTATTTTTGTTTTTTTACTATTCGTCCTATCTTGAGTCCCTTTACTCCAGTTCTCACTCCCCTGCCAAATTAGTTTAAAACCCTCCCCAACAGATGTAACAAACCTGCCAATGAGAATATTTGTTCCCCTTGGGTTCAGGTGCAACCTGTCACTTTTGAACAGGTCGCACCTCCCCAGAAGAGATCCCAGTGATCCAAAAACCTGAAGCCCTGCCCCCTGCACCAGCTTCTCAGTCACGCATTTATCTGCCAAATCATCTTGCTTCTACCCTTACTACCGTGAGCACAGGCAGCAATTCAGGTAATCCAGAAATTATTACCTGGGAGATCCTACTTCTCAGTTTTCTATTTAGCTCTCTAAATTATCTCTTCAGGACTTCTTTGCTTTTCTTTCCTATGTCATTGGTACTAATATGTACCAAGACATCTGACTACTCTCACTCCCCCTCCAAAATGCTGTGGACACAATCCGAGACGTCCCTGACCCTAGCACCTGGGAGACAACATCCAGGAGTCCATTTCACATCCACAGAATCTCCTGTCTGTTCCAATGACTATTGAGTCCCCATTCACCACCACACCCCTCTTCTCCTTTCTCATCTGCACCACGGACCTATTCTCACTGCCAGTAACCCTGTCTCCTTGGCATTCCCCAGGGAGGTCATCTTCCACAACACTATCCAAACCGGTATACTTATTTTGCCAGGAATGGCCACAGGGATGCTCTGTGCTAACTGCCTATTCTTATTTCCATTTCTCCTGATAGTCACCCAGCTGCTCAACTCCTGCAGCTTTGGGGTAACTACTTCCCTGTAAATCTGATCAATGATCTCCTCAATCTCCCGTACAAGTCAAAGGTCATCCAGCTGCTGCTCCAGATCTCGAACACGGTTTTTAAGGAGCTGCAGCTGGATGCACGTCATGCAGCTGTTGTTCCCCGAGCGACTCTGGGTCTCCCAAGATTCCAGCTGGCATGAAGAACGCGCAGCAGCCATTTACTGCACTATGTACAGTGAGAAGGGAAAAAAGAGAACCTTAACAGAAGCTTACCCAAAGCCAACGCCTCTTTTGATCCAAAGCTTCCTGTCAGCCAAAGCCTGACAATTCTACTCTCACTATTGGCCTACTCCCAACAATGTCAGTCCCACATGTCCTTTCTCTTCTTTTAAACAAGCGTCGCCGACCTGCGAGAAACCTCGTAGTTCTGTCCTGCTCCTGCCACTGATTGGCCATCGGAGTAAGTCTGAATGCCCGTGAAGCTCTCCTTTTAAACAAGTGTCGCCAACCTCCAAGAAAACTTGTCACTGTGGCCTGCCCCTGCCACTGATTGAACTGTCAGAAACTTACAGAAGCATATAAGATGCTAGGGGGTTTGACAGTGTAGGAGATGTGAGGATGCTGTTGCTCTTAAAGGCGTCAGAAATTAGTGGGCAAATCTTTAAAGGAAGATGTTGCCGATTTAAGATTTGGGGAGCCATGGGACAGCAACACTAATACACCATTGAAGTTCAGAGATCAATTCCTTACGCTGTCTCTAAGGTATTTGTACGTTCTTCCCTGTGACCATGTGAGTTTTCTCTCTGTGCTCCAGTTTCTTCCCACTGTCCAAATAAGTATTGGTTCATAGATTAATTGGTTATTGTAAATTGTCCTGTGATTAGGCTAGGGTTAAAGAGGTGGCACGGCTCATTGAGCCCAAAGGGCCTGTTCCCCTCTGTATCTTTAAATAAATAAAATAATGAAAGATGGATAAAAGCCTTCTCATTTTTCAGAGGGTTATAAATTTTTGATTTCCCTACCCCGGAGACCTGAGGCATTGAATATATTTAGTTTTGTTTTACACATATAGGGAAGTCATTGTGCATAACAAATTTGGCAGGAATATGAATTTGATGTCAAGATCAAATCAACCATGATCTTTTGAATGGGATGAGTAGACATGCTGGGCCACATGCCTAGGACTATTCCATTCCCTTATATTCTTACTATTTTATACTAAGAGATAATTTAACTTACATTCAATCACTTTATGCATCAGAAAATTTGCCATTATATGAACTGTCTTCTAAATTTAGAAATTCAGGCATGCACAATTTGATTAGAAATTATGATTACCAAATGCTGTAGCTTCATCACTGAAAGGTGTTTGTTTTTCAGGGATTAAATTGCTAATCCTCTCTGCTCTTTGCCACAAGAGGTTTACAGAGAGTAAAGATCACCCAGAGCACTTCAAAATTGAATGGACATCTTACCAAGGGAATCGATTACCTGTAGGTCACACACACCTCGTACACCACAATAAGGGATCAGTATTAATTACACGTTCTTTTATGTCCCTGTGAATGCACTGGTGCAAGAGGAATAACTCACTCCTGTCAAGCCTCCTGTGGCTGCCAAAAACCCTGAAGCTTGAGGATTCAAGACAGTTGTCATGCTAGCTGCCACAGCAGCTTTGTGTTCACAGAAGATTGCTTTCAAGTTTAGATGTAATGAGATGGTAGAACTTCATAATAATTTCCCTGGGTGATTACTGGTATTGAATGCTGTGTTCTGCAGTCATATTCAAGTATTGATCTCAGGGGAACAGACATGATCCTAGTCATGTCTGAGTGGAATAGCTGTCAAACGCTAGACAATCTGTGTTTCCTTTCAGATTACATGACTGTGCACTAAACACAAACATTGGCAAAGCTGCCCATTACATGAACTGCACAGGTTCCAAATTGTTATTTCAGCTCCAGCTGAGAGTCAGGCAAACGGGAAGTGAAGTAGGGTCTTGACCCGAAACATCGACTGTTTATTCATTTCCATGGATGCTGCCTGAACTGTTGAGTTCCTCCAGCATTTTGTGTGTGTTGCTCCAGATTTCCAGCATCTGCGGGATATCTTGTGTTTATGATTTGCTTCTCCCCTGCAAAGTCTCTTCTGGAGATGCCCACTCTGAAGAAGTTTAAATCTTCTCCTCGACAGGAGTTCGGTGAGACTCTCTCTCACTGCTCCCCCTCTGTGATCTCTGCTGCCCCATGACTCTCCAACCATGTACTCACCCAGGCTCACAACCACGGCCATGTATCCTTCCTGGGAACTTGTCTTCATTGTCATTTTGTTCCACATGGATTCCAGCTCCGTTTTTGGGCCTCCCAGTTTGGACCCACCAAGGATCCAAACCTACATAAAATTGACTGCACAAAACCTACCAGGTAGGTTTTGACTACATAAAACCTACCAGGTACCTACGTAAAATTGACTGCATCTCCCACTACTCTCCCTCCAAATTCTATACACCACCTTTTCCGCCATGGAGAAATATCTGCAGGCCCTGTCTCAGTCTCTGCCACAGATCAGGCCTCTGTCTCTCCTTCATCTGCCGTGGACCTCTCTGACATTTCATCCTCTGCCAGGTCAACCACCAGTTCTTCACCTTCACCTTTTTTACATCCAGGAAGGATCGGAAGATTGCCCATCTCCACACTACTGATCCCTCTGACTCCAACTCCAGTTTGGGTGGCCCTGGACACTCCCAGACTGTGCAAACAATTATCACCAATTCCGGCTCCAACAAAATCCAGGTGGCTGCAGCTCACCGTTTCCACCCTCTCCAACTCTGGTTCCAACAATCCCAGATGCTTCCAGAATGTGAAACACACAACCTCTGGCTCTGGCTCCCGCCTGGACCTTATCTGTCAGTACCATCAAGACAAAGCCTTCCTCGCTACCACTGGGTCCCCGGGCACCCACTACCACTCTTCAACCCCAGGTCTCTCAGTCTCCCTGTCACCGCTTGGGTCCTCTGAGCCTCCATCTTCCTCCACCTCTACGTTCCCTGAACATCCCACCCCTCCCCCTTCCTCTGACATGACCAACTCTCCTCCCACCCCTGAACCCAGCTCTAATTCATGCCACGTCTTCACCATTCCTTGCAACTACCTCCTCTCTGAGGTGGAGTGTCCTCAGCAAGGGCCTTACCTTCATCCCCCTTCACCCACACTTCGGTTGTTCTAAGCCCACCACGTCGCCAAGCTCTTCTTTCATTGCCTTCACCCTGAGCCCACTTCTTTGGCAAGAGTTCCCCACCCCGCACCAATGTGTCCTTTTCCCATCTTCAACACTCCTGTTCTTAGCCGCTCTGCCCTGGATCTTTACATCTCTACTTGCCGATGAGACATCAACCAACTTTACTTCAGCTCTCCTAAATCCTCTTCTAACTTTACCCTTTCTGAATGCACTTCCCTCCAACCTCTCTGCACCAACCCCAACCTTACCATTAAACCTCTTTCCATCTTGTCTCCTATAAAAATGCTGTTCCCTTTTCTCAGTTCCTTCATCGCCTCTCCATGTATTCCCAGGATGAGGATTTCCTTTCCAGGACAATAGAGATGTCCTCTTTCTTCAAAAAAACAGTGTTTCCCTTCCTCCACAATTGATCACTGCATCTTCTCCATTTCCCAGACATCTGCGCTCACGTCATCTTTCTGCTGCCCCCATGAGCCCCCACATTCAACACATCACTCTTTGCAACTTCTGCCATCTTCAACAGGATCCTACCACCAAACACATCTCTATCTCCTCTCTGCTCTCTGCTTTCTGGAGGGATCGATCTCTCTGTGATTCCTTTGTCCATTCGCCTCGCCCCATTAATCTCCCTCCTGGCACATACCCTGTGAGTGACTGAAATGCTACACCTGTCCATTTGCTGCCTCACTTACCTCCATTTGGGGCCCCAAACAGTTCTTCCAGGTGAGACAATATTTCACCTGCAAATCTGTTGAGATCTTCAACTGTATCCGATGTTGCCAAAGTGGCATTCCCTACATTAAGAACCTGACGTTAATTGGAGGAATGCTTTGTCAAGCACTTCCACTCCATCTGTCAAGAACAGAATTTCCTGGTGGCCAGCCATTTTAATTCCTAATGCTACCCACATTGACATGTCAGTCCATGGCCTCCTCTTTGCCTTAATGAGACCACTCTCAGTATGGAGGAGCAACATCTCATATTCTGCCTGGATAGACTCCAATCTGATGGCATGAACATGAATTTCTTCTTCCAGTAATATTTCCCTCCCCCTTCCCTCTTCTTCTATTCACCACTCTGGCCTCTTATATCTTCTCCTCACCTGTCTATCACTTTTCCCTGATGCCTCTCCTTTTCCCTATCTCCCATGGTCCACACCACTCCTATCAGAATCCTTCTTTTCCAGCCCTTTACCTTTCTCCCTCACCTGGCTTCACCTACCATTTTCTAGGTAGTCCTCCTTCCCGTCCCCCCACATTTCTATTCTGGTATCTTCCCCCTTCCTTTCCAGTCCTGAAGAAGGGTCTCAGCCCGAAACATCGACTGTTTATTCATTTCCATAGATTCTGTCTGACCTGCTGCCTACCTTCAGCACTATGCGTGTGTTGTTCTGCATCTCCAGCATCTACATAGTCTCTTGTGTTTAGGAAGTGAAGTATTTGACTAAAATTTGGTCGCGACAATGCCAATGGAACTACCAATGATATAAACAGAAAGCTGGCCCGGCAGGAAAGTAAATTCCTAGTACACATTTACGCATTTAGAAACAACAAAGAAATCTAGATTCGGAACTCATGACTGGTTTCTGATGCAACATTGGGTTCAATTTTCTCCAAATTCAGCTTTTATAGCACTGTATAAACCTAGTAGAAAAATAATGCTGATACGTATGTAAAGCTAGAGAATATTATTGCAAGCATTTACTGTATGCATTGATTGAAATAGAAGTGAAGAAATGCTATATGTCAGATAAGTATTCCTCATTCATTGCCTACTATCACTTTCAGTTACCTCTAGCGCATTATAATTAGCTTGCTTCAGACATGCCATATAGTATACAACATTAAATGTGGCAGCAGGAATAAAACAAGAGTTATACAAAATAAAATTTATCCAGTAGAAATGAAATAAAACCGGGAGATATATGTAGGTTTTAGAATGCAAAGTTCCACAAAAGTGGAAACTCAGAGATTGATGCTGACCTTAGTGCTACTGGCTGCTGTGAAGACCGGCAACTAGACTTGCCTCTGGCTTGCATGTTATTAGTCCCAGTGTAGCGATGTGCTACACACAGCGCTAGAATAACCACACGGAGTCGATGAGTTAGAGTTGCGATGAAAGATATTTATTCATACTTCGCGGCCCGCTTTAAAGCCTTCCCGTTCCCGCCCTCCCTGGGCGGGACTACTGTGGGGAATGTATATTCTCAGACCCTTTCTGCGCGCGGGATTTTCCCCCTGCTGGTGAAGATGGCCTGGCGCCCTTTTTGCTGCCGGCCCTCTGCCTGCGCGCGCTGTTGTGAGCCGGTTCGTGTGTGCCAGAAAGTGGGTCGCCACATAACCCGCCCCCAGAACCGGCGATACCTCCCCCAATGTCCACAGTCTAGATTGGCCTCTGTTTGGGAGGTCTGCCCCTGCGCCGCGATGCCTGAGCCTGGACCGGTTGCGCCAAGTCCACATGGGCCGGTTTGAGTCAGTCTACCGTGAAAACCTCCTCTCTCCCCCCAATGTCCAGCACGAACGTGGACCCATTGTTCCTGATCACCTTAAACGGTCCCTCGTAGGGCCGCTGTAGCGGTGCCCGGTGTCCGCCCCGTCGTACAAAAAGAAACTTACAGTTCTGCAGGTCTTTGGGTACGCAGGTCGGGCTCTGTCCGTGCTGTGAAGTGGGTATGGGGGCCAGGTTACCGAGCCTCTCTCGTAGTCTGTCCAGGACTGCTGTGGGTTCTTCCTCTTGCCCCCTTGGGGCTGATATGAACTTTCCTGGGATGACCAGGGGCGCGCCGTACACCAACTCGGCCAACGAGGTGTGTAGATCCTCCTTGGGCGCCGTGCAGATTCCGAGCAGGACCCAGGGAAGTTCATCCACCCAGTTAGGCCCCTCCAGGCGGGCCATGAGAGCCGATTTCAGGTGACAGTGGAAGCGCTCCACTAGTCCGTTCGACTGTGAGTGGTAGGCAGTTGTGTGGTGTAGCTGTGTTCCTAAAAGGCTGGCCATAGCCGACCGCAGGCTGGAGGTGAACTGGGCGGCCCTGTCGGAGGTAATGTGTGCTGGTACCCCAAAGCGTGCTACCCAGGTTGCGATCAGTGCTTGGGCGCAGGATTCGGAGGTGGTGTCGCTGAGCGGGACTGCCTCTGGCCATCTGGTGAACCGGTCTATCATAGTTAGGAGGTACCGTGCTCCTCGTGACACTGGCAGGGCCCCACGATATCCACATGGATGTGGTCGAACCTCCGGCGGGTGGGTTCGAACCGCTGCGGTGGAGCCTTGGTGTGCTGCTGCACCTTGGCCGTTTGGCACTGCATGCACGTCTTGGCCCATTCACTGACCTGTTTACGCAGTCCATGCCACACGAACCTGTTGGAGACCAGCCGGACAGTTGTCCTGATGGAGGGGTGCGCTAAGTTGTGAATGGACTCGAAAACCCGCCGGCGCCCGGCTGCTGGGACGACGGGGTGGGGTTGGCCGGTAGCTACGTCACATAGTAGGGTCCTCTCACCTGGGCCTACGGGGAGGTCTTGAAGCTGTAAACCGGAGACTGCAGTCCTGTAACTGGGGATCTCAGCGTCTGTCTGCTGTGCCTCTGCCAGCGCTGCATAGTCCACCCCCTGGGACAGGGCCTGTATGGTAGGTCTGGAAAGTGCGTCCGCCACGACGTTGTTCTTTCCAGAGACATGCCGGATGTCCGTCGTGTACTCGGAGATGTAGGACAGATGTCGCTGCTGGCGGGACGACCAGGGATCGGACACCTTAGTGAATGCAAAGGTAAGCGGTTTGTGGCCTGTGAATGCGGTGAAGGGCCTACCTTCTAAGAAGTACCTGAAATGCCGGATTGCCAGGTATAGTGCCAATAGCTCCCGGTCGAAAGCACTGTATTTGAGTTCGGGTGGTCGTAGGTGTTTGCTGAAGAACGCCAGGGGTTGCCAGCGACCCTCGATGAGTTGTTCCAGCACTCCACCGACCGCTGTGTTGGATGTGTCCACCGTGAGGGCAGTAGGAACATCCGTTCTGGGGTGCACTAGCATCGCGGCGTTTGCCAAGGCTTCTTTGGTTTTAACGAAAGCGGTTGCGGCCTCTTCGTCCCAGGTAATGTCCTTGCCCTTACCCGACATCAGGGTGAACAGGGAGCGCATGGTTCGGGCTGCTGAGGGGAGGAAACGGTGGTAAAAATTCACCATACCCACGAATTCCTGCAAGCCTTTGATTGTGTTGGGTCGGGGGAAGTGGCGGACCGCGTCTACCTTGGCGGGCAGCGGGCTTGCCCCGTCTTTGGTAATCCTGTGGCCCAGGAGTCGATGGTGTCGAGTCCAAACTGGCATTTGGCTGGATTGATTGTAAGGCCGAATTCACTCAGGCGGGAGTAGAGCTGGCGGAGGTGGGACAGATGCTCCTGCCGACTACTGCTAGCTATGAGGATGTCGTCCAAATAGATGAATGCAAGGTCCAGGTCGCGTCCCACCACGTCCATTAGCTGCTGGAAAGTCTGTGCGGCATTCTTTAGACCAAACGGCATTCGGAGGAATTCGAAAAGTCCGAACGGGGTGATAAGTGCTGTTTTGGGGATGTCGTCCGGATGTACAGGGATTTGATGGTATCCCCGGACGAGGTCTACCTTGGAAAAGATCCCTGCGCCGTGTAGGTTTGCTGCAAAGTCTTGAATGTGCGGCACAGGGTAGCGGTCTGGCGTTGTAGCCTCGTTCAGTCTGCGGTAGTCACCGCATGGTCTTCAGCCCACCGTTGCCTTGGGCACCATGTGAAGGGGGGAGGCCCATGGGCTGTCGGACCGTCGCATGATCCCTAATTCCTCCATCTTCTTGAACTCCTCCTTCGCCAGTCGGAGCTTGTCCGTGGGAAGCCTTCGAGCACGGGTGTGGAGGGGTGGTCCCTGGGTCGGGATGTGGTGCTGTGCTCCGTGTCTGGGCATGGCTGCCGTGAACTGCGGTGTCAGTACTGATGGGAAATCCGCCAGGACCCTGGTGAATTCATCGTCGGACAGCGTGATGGAGTCCAGGTGTGGGGCTGGCAACTGTGCTTCACCCAGGAAGAACGTTTGAAAAGTCTTGGCGTGGACTAATCGCTTCTTTTGCAAGTCGACCTGCAGGCTGTGGGCTCGTAGAAAATCCGCCCCCTTTTTTTTTACAAAATTCTTTATTACAAATGTCGGTGCTATACAATATTTACAAACCCAGTGACTAACATATTTACTACACTACAAACAGACAATACATCTTAAACCAATATATTGCCATCCTCATCAATGATGGCATTTACACCCCGCGGAGCCCAACGGTCCCGGAACACCTCTACGGTCGCCGTGGACTGTGCGTATTCCTTTTCAATGTTCACCCGGGCACGAACATACCCCCTAAACATAGCCAGGCAGTCCGCCCGGGGAGAACCTCCTGCCACCCTTTTCCAGGAGCCACGGATGGCAATTTTCGCCAGCCCCAGGAGCAAGTTGACAAGGACATCCTCATCCCTCTGTGCCCCCCTCCTTACTGGATGACCATATATAAATAGGGTGGGACTGAAATGCAACCAGAAGGCGAGAAGCAGCCCACGCAAAAACGCGAAAAAGGGCTGCAGCCTCACACACTCCACGTACATGTGGTACACGGTCTCCTCCAGCCCGCAGAAGTAACACGCGGCTGGGAGATCCGTGTACAGACTAAAGAACTTATTGCAGGGCACCGCTTTATGCAGCACCCTCCAGCCGAGATCCCCAAGGTGCATGGGGAGGACTCCCTTGTAAAGGGACTTCCATTGGGGACCCCCCCTCACCTCCAGGTGGAAAGACCGACCGCCATGGCGTGTCGGGACGGTGGACAAAGGCTAGGAAGTGGAGGGTGTGGAGCAGCAGCCCATAAAGGTACCTCCTGCCTGCATCCCTGAATGGGATTGTGGGTGTCGATGAAAGACGGCTCAAGTTGTGTGGATTCGTCTCTCGGGTAAGGCTGCGGGGCCTGGGCCCGACGAGCAGCTCAGCTTGAGTCGATCCACACACCTGAGCCGCACCGACATCCGCTGAGGCAGGGCAAGGGTCGGCCAGGACCCCGCCCTCTGCCAGAGGAGGGGATTCCCGGCCTGAGGCAACCATGTTCCAGACTCTCAGTAGGTCCTGATAGAAGCCGGGCAGCCTCTGCAAAGCAGCACGGCTGAAAATCCGCCCCCAGGAGTGGTTGAGCCACGGCGGCCAGTGTGAAGTCCCACATGAACCAGCTGGAGCTGAACTGTAGCCGCACCGTGCGGGTGCCATAGGTTCGTATTGTGCTGCCATTAGCGGCCCTCAGGGTGGGTCCCGGTTCTCTGTTGCGGGTGTCGTAACTCGTTGGAGGTAAGACGCTGATCTCCGCTCCGGTGTCGACCAAAAAGCGGCGTCCCGACTGCTTGTCCCAGACGTACAGGAGGCTGTCCTGATGGCCAGCCGCCGTAGCCATCAGCGGCGGCTGGCCCTGGCGTTTCCCGGGAATTTGCAGGGCGGTCTGCAGCGGCGGGCCTCTGTGCCCCACCGTTGGTGGTAGAAACACCATTGTTCGTTGGCTCCTCACTCACGTTGTCGGGTTTTGTAGGCTCTGCTGCCGGGCCTGGTCTGGTCTGTCGTTGGGCACGCGGCTTGGTGATCTGTGCAACGGATGCCCCTCTCTCTTTCCTGGCATTCCACGCACATCTGCTCGGGCCGCCACCTCCTGGGGGTTGCTGAAATCTGCGTCGAACAGCAGCAGGCATATGTCCTCGGGCAGTTGCTCTAGGAACGCCTGCTCAAACATGAGGCAGGGTTTGTGTCCTTCAGCCAGGGCCAGCATCTCGTTCATTAATGCTGACGGCGGCCTGTCTCCCAAACCATCCAGGTGCATTAAGCGGCGTGCTCGTTCGCGCCGTGAGAGTCCGAAAGTCCTTATGAGCAGGGCTTTGAATGCTGTGTATTTGCCGTCCTCCGGGGGCGACTGTATAAACCCCTCAACTTGTGCAGCAGTCTCCTGGTCAAGGGAGCTCAGCACGTAGTAGTAACGAGTGGACTCCGAGGTTATCTGCCGAATGTGGAATTGTGCTTCTGCTTGTTCGAACCATAATTGGAGTCGCAGCGTCCAGAAGCTTGGCAGTTTTAACGAAACTGCGTGAACAGATGCAGCGTTGGTCATCTCTGGTCCAAATATCGTTTGGGCCGTCGGGGTCACCAATTGTAGCGTTTTGCTACACACAGAGCTAGAATAACCACACGGAGTCGGTGAGTTAGAGTTGCGATGAAAGAGATTTATTCAAAGTTCGCGGCCCGCTTTAAAGCCTTCCCGTTCCCGCCCTCCCTGGGCGGGACTACTGTGGGGAATGTATATTCCCAGACCCTTTCTGCGTGCGGGATTTTCCCCCTGCTGGTGAAGATGGCCTGGCGCCCTTTTTGCTGCCGGCCCTCTGCCTGCGCGTGCTGTTGTGAGCCGGTTCGTGTGTGCCAGAAAGTGGGTCGCCACACCAGCACCAAAAGGACTCATTATTCTTTAGTAAACACAAGATATTCTGCAGGTGCTGGAACTCTTGAGTAACACACACAAAATATTCATCTCATGTTCTGGACTCTTCATCTCATGCTCTTGTTTGTTTGTTTGTTTGTTTGTTTATTTATTTATTTATTTGTTTGTTTGTTTGTTTATTTATTATTTCTTTCCTTTTGAATTTCTACAGTTTATTGTCTTTTGCACATTGGTTGCACGCCCAAGTTGGTGCTTCTATGATGATATTATGGTTACTATCCTATTATGGATTTACTGAGTATGCCTGGAAGAAAATCAATCTCAGGGGTTGTATATGGTGACACATATGTACTTCGATAATAAATTTACTTTGAAACTTTGAACTTTGATAGGTAATAGAGAACCCTGGGAACTCTGAAATGCTGGAGGAACTCAGCAAGTCAAGCAGCATCAATGGAGGAGAATAAACAATCTATGTTTCGGGCCAAGACCCTTCAGCAGGACTGGCACTGAAGGGAGCTGAAGCCAGAAAAGAAGCTGGAACAGAAGGAGAAGTACAAGCTGGCAAGTGATGGGTGAAACCAGGTGAAAGGGAAGGTGGGTGGGTGGGTGGGGGAAAGGGGATGAAGTAAATTGCTAGGAAGTGATAGGTGGAAGAGGTAAAGGGCTGAAGAAGAAGGAATCGGATAGGAAAGGACAGTGGACTATGGGAGTACAGAAAGCAAGAGGGGCATACTTACTTACTGAATGAGGTGATAGGCAGGTGAGCAGAAGAGAAGGGGTAAGAGGAGAACCAATATGGAGAATAGAAAAAGAGCAGAAAGAAAAGGAGAGAAATTACTGGAAATTAGAAAAATCAGTGTTCATGCCATTTGGTTGGAGGCTACACAGACAGAATATAAGGTGTTGCTCATCCTAGCTAACTGAGACCTCATCTTAGCAGTGGAGGTAGCCTTGGACCAACATGTCAGAATGGGAATGGGACGTAGAATTGAAATAAATGGCCACCAGGAAATCCTGCCTTTTGCAGAGGATGGGGCAAAGGTGCTCAACAAGGTGGTACCCAAATCTATGTCAGGTCTCATCAATGTAGAAGAGGCCACACCAGGAGCCCCAGAGACAGTAGACAACATCCACAGACTTACAGGTCGGACACCTCACCTGGAAAGTTTGGTGCCCTGAATGGAGGAGACGGAAGAGGTGTAGGGGCAGGTGTGGTGCCTGTACTGCTTGAAGGGTTAAGTGCCAGGAGGGAGAGCAATGTGGAGGGACCAGTGGACAAGGCAATCATGTAGAGAGTGATCCCTACGGGAAACAGAGAGTTCGGGGAGGGGAAAGAGGAGCTAAGTGGTGGAATCCTGTTGTAGATGGTGGAAGTTACAGAGAATGATGTGTTAGATGCAGAGGTTCGTGGGCTGGTAATTAACGACCAAAGAAACCTTATCCCTGCTATGAAGGTGGGAGGGTGATAGCTGATGTGCAGGAAATGGAGGAGATGCAGGTGAGGGTAGCATCAATGATGGTGGAAGGAGAACCTCATTCTTTGAAAAAGGGCAGATCAGCGTTTCTAGAATGGAAAGCTTTATACTCAGAACAGATGTGGCAGAGACAGAGAAACAAAGAACTTTGGAGGAGGAGAATAACTCAGATAGTCTCAAATGGCAAGAATGGAAAGGCAAATGAGAGGACTAGAATCTAAAAGCAAGGATGTAATGCTGAAGCTTAATAAGGTATTTGTCATATCATACTTAGAGTACTATGAACAGTTTTGGGC
Source organism: Mobula hypostoma (assembly GCF_963921235.1). Classification (NCBI taxonomy): domain Eukaryota; kingdom Metazoa; phylum Chordata; class Chondrichthyes; order Myliobatiformes; family Myliobatidae; genus Mobula; species Mobula hypostoma. Next base: position 80,555,246 of record NC_086101.1, on the reverse strand, counting down.
CTCTTATCTGAGAGGGGATATGCCAACATTGGAGAGAGTCCAGAGGATGGTCAGAAGAATGATCCCAGGAATGAAAGGGCTGACGTATGAAGAGAACTTGATGATCTAGACATGTATGCATTGGAGGGGTCATCACATTGAAACCTGTTGAATATTGAAAAACCAAGACAGAGTGGATGTGCAGAGGCTGTTTCCTAGACTGGTGAGGGAGTCTAGGCACAGCTTCAGAGTAGAACAATGTCCATTTGGAACAGAAATGAAAAGTATTTTTTTAGCTGGAGGGCGGTGAATCTGTGGAATTCATTGTCACAGACAGCTGTGAAGGCCAAGTCATTGGGTATATTTAAAGTAGAAGTTGATCAGTTCTTGATTAGTAAGGGCATCAAAGGTTACAGGCAGGGGAATGGGATTGAGAGGAATAATAAATCACCCATGATGGAATGGCAGACCAGACTCGACTGGCCAAATTGCCTAATTCTGCTCCTATGTGTTATAGTCTTATGGAAAGTTTCATCCTGAGAACAGATACAGTGGGGACAGCGGAACTGACAGTTCTTAAGCATTAGGTCTTATTTGCCAGATCCTACAATCTGTGCAGTGGTCTTTACAGTGGGCTCACCGCCAATCTTCTGGGGTTCCGATATGAAGAAAGTTTTGGGAAAATCGTTAATATTTTATGATATTTTTGCTGTGAAATACTGATCTTCTGCATAGGTCTTTCAGTCTGAAGCTTATAACAGATAGATAACTGAATCATAAATTACTTTTTCCAGGAGTAGCTTTAGGAGTTGCAGATGTTGAAAGCATATATGGTAATGAGTCTACCTAGCAGTGGTAAATAAAATCTGTGTAGTTTTAAACAGGCAGCAGATTCAATCCTGTCAGTTATGCACTAAGCAGTTTGGGGTTTGAATACCTTTGGTGCTTAGGTTTCAGTGCCAAACAATTCCTGCCGCTCCCTGTAAGGAGTTTGTTCTCCTGCTGACCATGTGCCTCTCCTCCAGGTGCTCAAGATTCCTCCCAGAGTCCAAAGGTACTGGTTGGAGGATTAATTTGTCATTCTAGGTCGTCCTGTGATTGGGCCTGGCTTAAATGAGGGGTTGCTGGGCAGCACGGTTCAAAGGGCTGGAAGGGCCTGTTCAGCACTGTATCTCTATATGTAAATAAATAAACAGACAGATAAACAAACAAATAAATAAATAAACTGTAAGTGAGTAAACAAATAAATAAATAGTGAAGGAGTAAATAAATAGATAGATAGAGAGATTAATGAATAATAAATAAATACAGACATAAATACAAAACCTAAATTGTGGAACATTAACATTTTACACATTTGTGATGGCGTGGACAACCAGAGGCTGAGATGGCTAACACAAGGGGGCTTAGTTTTAAGGTGCTTGGAAGTAGGTACAAGGGGGATGTCAGAGGTAAGTTTTTCACTCAGAGAGTGGTGGGTGTGTCGAATGCTCTGCCAGCAACGGTGGTAGAGGCATTTACAATGGGGTCTTTTAAGAGACTCTTACATGGAGCTTAGAAAAATAGAGGGCTGTGTGGTACAGAAATTCTAGGCAGCTTCTAGAGGAAGTTACATGGGCGGTGCAACATTGTGAGCCAAAGGGCCTGTAATGTGCTGGAGATTTCTATGTTCCATGTTCTATGTTCTAAAAGATATAGTGTGAAAGAGGAAACTTTCTAACTTCGGAATTTTAGGCACATGCAAATTAATCATGTATTCTATTTCCATTACAGTAGCTTCACTAATAGTGTCTAAGGTTTCACATACACGCTACATTGAAAAAGCAAGCACTATGCACATGCATATGGAAAGCTTATTTTTTAATGCCAGAGAAAAAGTATTTCCAATCCAAAGCAACGTTTGTACTAATTTATGAAAGAATTTGAATTTGTGAGTTTGCAAATGAACTTTGAGTGGAAATCCAGAAAACTGCTAAAATATTAGTTGGTAATATTAACAGGTAAAATATTAATTAAAGTTTGTGTGCAAATTACTGGATGAATACAAAGCATAAACTCTAATCCCAAGAGTAAAGGGTAATGTTCCCAAATAAGATGATGAAATATATATCTTGAATAATTCTTCCAGTTTACAAAATGGTGGCTGAAACTATTCTAAGCAATTCATCGTGAAGTGCACGAATCAAACTGCATGCACGAAATCAGCTTTCTGGTTCAGCTGAAAATTAATGCTATGCTATAAAATTACAATTTCCTTTACATGACACTTAGAGCCAGGACATTTCCTAGACTAGTTCTAGCCATTACTTCACCCAAATTATGGCAATAATCTTGTTTCTCCCGATAATAATTTCCCTGAGTGATTACTGGAATTGAACACTATGTTGTGCAGTCATATTCAAGAATTTGCTCCCTAGGTGACAGACATGCTCCTGTTAGTGTCTGAGTGAAATAACTGGCAAATACTATACAGTCTGTGCTTCTTTTCAGATTATGTCACAGGGTTTACACGATATAACTCGCTGCAAAGTGAGATCAAGTACCACAGGTGTCAAAGACCGATCACTCCTGAATGAACTCAATGCATTTTACTCACAATTTGAAAGGGAAAGTTTGACACACCCACATGAACCCCCTAATCTCTGGACGATACTTTAAATATAGAAACATAGAAACCCTACAGCACAATACAGGCCATTCGGCACACAACGCTGTGCCAAACATGTACTTACTTTATAAATTACCTAATGTTATCCATAGCCCTCTATTTTTCTCAGCTCCATGTAACTATCCAGGAGTCTCTTAAAAGACCCTACGTATCCGCCTCCACCATTGTCACTGACAGTCTCTGCGTAAAAAAACTTGCCCCTGACATCTCCTCTGTACTTACTTCCAAGCGCCTTAAAACTGTGCCTTCTCATGTTAGCTATTTCAGCCCTGGGAAAAATCCTCTGACTATTCACCCAATCAATGCCTCTCATCATCTTATACACCTCTGTCAGGTCACCTCTCATTCTCCGTTGCTCCAGGGAGAGAAGGCCGAGTTCACTCAACCTATTCTCATAAGGCATGTTCGCCAATCCTAGCAACATCCAGACTGACTTTAATTTCAGTCTCTTAAGTAGACGTGCTTACTTAAGGTTGTTATAGCTAGGTGTGGTAATGAGGATAAGCTCCCACTACCAATTAAATGCTCAAATAGCCTCTGAAGAAGGAAGTCTGAGAATCGGAGCGGGAGTGCGGAGGAAGACATTTTTGAATTTTTCGGTTTTTTTTCCATCGGCGTTCAGAAAGGCGGGACTGTGCAGGCGTGTGACGTCAGGCAGTGAAGCGCGGAAGATTTAAAAGGAACAGAGCCTCATACAGCGGGCAGCGTCGTTTGTAGGCTGCGGAGTGAGCCAGGAGCAGAGTGAAGGCTTAAGGGCTTCAGCTCAACAGGCTTAGGCGGAAACGGGCGAGGCGAGGAAGGTTTGGTATTCTTTTTTTTTGTTGTTAATTGAGGAGAGGGGCAGTATGAGTGTGAGGGCAGTTTGTTGTTCTCGGTGCCAGATGTGGGAGGCCCTGGAGTCTCCAAGCCTCCCAGACGTCCACATCTGCGCCAGGTACGCTGAGATGCAGCTCCTAAGGGACCGCGTTGGGGAACTGGAGATGCAGCTCAATGACCTTTGTCTGGTCAGGGAGAGTGAGGAGTTGATAGAGAGGAGTAACAGGCAGGTGGTCACACCAGGGCCATGGGAGGCAGACCAGTGGGTCACGGTTAGGAGGGGGAAGGGGAAGAGTCAGGTAATAGAGAGTACCCCGGTGGCTGTGCCCCTTGACAATAGGTACTCCTGTTTGAGTACTGCTGGGGGGGACAGCTTACCTGGGGGAAGCGACAGTGGCCATGCCTCCGGCACAGAGTCCGGCCCTGTAGCTCAGAAGGGTAGGGAAAGGAAGAGGAGGGCAGTTGTAATAGGAGACTCGATAGTAATGGGGTCAGATAGGTGATTCTGTGGACGTAGTCCAGAGACCCGGATGGTAGTTTGCCTGCCTGGTGCCAGGGTCCGGGATATTTCTGATCGTGTCCAAGATATCCTGAAGTGGGAGGGTGAGGAGCCAGAGGTCGTGGTACATATAGGTACCAATGACATAGGTAGGAAAAGGGAAGAGGTCCTGAAAGGAGAATATAGGGAGCTAGCAAGGGAGTTGAGAAAAAGGACCGCAAAGGTAGTAATCTCGGGATTACTGCCTGTGCCATGCGACAGTGAGAGTAAGAATGCAATGAGATGGAGGATAAATGCGTGGCTGAGGGATTGGAGCGGGGGGCAGGGATTCAAGTTTTTGGATCATTGGGACCTCTTCTGGCGCAGGCGTGACCTGTACAAAAAGGACAGGTTACACTTGAATCCTAGGGGGACCAATATCCTGGCAGGGAGATTAGCGAGGGCTACTGAAGTGACTTTAAACTAGAATGGTTGGGGGGTGGGAATCAAATTAAAGCTAAGCGAGAGGACGTTAGTTCACAACAGGGGGAAGGGAACCAGTGCAGAGAGACAGAGGGGTGTAAAATGAGGGTAGAAGCAAAAAGTACTAAGGAGAAAAGTAAAAGTGGCAGGCCGACAAATCCAGGGCAAGCATCAAAAAGGGCCACTTTTCAACATAATTGTATAAGGGCTAAGAGAGTTGTAAAAGCGCGCCTGAAGGCTTTGTGTGTCAATGCACGGAGCATTTGTAACAAGGTGGATGAATTAAAAGTGCAGATTGTTATTAATGAATATGATATAGTTGGGATCACAGAGACATGGCTCCAGGGTGACCAAGGATGGGAGCTCAGCATTCAGGGATATTCAATATTCAGGAGGGATAGACATGAAAGAAAAGGAGGTGGGGTGACGTTGCTGGTTAGAGAGGAGATTAACGCAATAGAAAGGAAGGACATAAGCCGGGAGGATGTGGAATCGATATGGGTAGAGCTGCATAACACTAAGGGGCAGAAGACGCTGGTGGGAATTGTGTACAGGCCACATAACAGTAGTAGTGAGGTCGGGGATGGTATTAAACAGGAAATTAGAAATGTGTGCAATAAAGGAACAGCAGTTATAATGGGTGACTTCAATCTACATGTAGATTGGGTGAACCAAATTGGTAAGGGTGCTGAGGAAGAGGATTTCTTGGAATGTATGCGGGATGGATTTTTGAACCAACATGTCGAGGAACCAACTAGAGAGCAGGCCATTCTAGACTGGGTATTGAGCAATGAGGAAGGGTTAATTAGCAATCTTGTCGTGAGAGGCCCCTTGGATAAGAGTGACCATAATATGGTGGAATTCTTCATTAAGATGGAGAGTGACATAGTTAATTCAGAAACAAAGGTTCTGAACTTAAAGGAGGGTAACTTTGAAGGTATGAGACGTGAATTAGCTAAGATAGACTGGCAAATGACACTTAAAGGGTTGACGGTGGATATGCAATGGCAAGCATTTAAAGATCACATGGATGAACTACAACAATTGTTCATCCCAGTTTGGCAAAAGAATAAATCAAGGAAGGTAGTGCACCCGTGGCTGACGAAAGAAATTAGGGATAGTATCAATTCCAAAGAAGAAGCATACAAATTAGCCAGAAAAAGTGGCTCACCTGAGGACTGGGAGAAAATTGGAGTTCAGCAGAGGAGGACAAAGGGCTTAATTAGGAAGGGGAAAAAAGATTATGAGAGAAAACTGGCAGAGAACATAAAAACTGACTGTAAAAGCTTTTATAGATATGTGAAAAGAAAAAGATTGGTTAAGACAAATGTAGGTCCCCTACAGACAGAAACAGGTGAATTGATTATGGGGAGCAAGGACATGGCAGACCAATTGAATAATTACTTTGGTTCTGTCCTCACTAAGGAGGACATGAATAATCTTCTAGAAATAGTAGGGGACAGAGGGTCCAGTGAGATGGAGGAACTGAGGGAAATACATGTTAGTAGGGAAGTGGTGTTAGGTAAATTGAAGGGATTAAAGGTAGATAAATCCCCAGGGCCAGATGGTCTGCATCCCAGAGTGCTTAAGGAAGTAGCCCAAGAAATAGTGGATGCATTAGTGATAATTTTTCAAAACTCGTTAGATTCTGGACTAGTTCCTGAGGATTGGAGGGTGGCTAATGTAACCCCACTTTTTAAAAAAGGAGGGAGAGAGAAACCAGGGAATTATAGACCGGTTAGCCTAACATCAGTGGTGGGGAAACTGCTAGAATCAGTTATCAAAGATGTGATAACAACACATTTGGAAAGCAGTGAGATCATCGGACAAAGTCAGCATGGATTTGTGAAAGGAAAATCATGTCTGACGAATCTCATAGAATTTTTTGAGGATGTAACTAGTAGAGTGGATAGGGGAGAACCAGTGGATGTGGTATATTTGGATTTTCAAAAGGCTTTTGACAAGGTCCTACACAGGAGATTAGTGTGCAAACTTAAAGTACACGGTATTGGGGGTAAGGTATTGATGCGGATAGAGAATTGGTTGGCAGACAGGAAGCAAAGAGTGGGAATAAACGGGACCTTTTCAGAATGGTAGGCAGTGACTAGTGGGGTACCGCAAGGCTCAGTGCTGGGACCCCAGTTGTTTACAATATATATTAATGACTTGGATGAGGGAATTAAATGCAGCATCTCCAAGTTTGCGGATGACACGAAGCTGGGCGGCAGTGTTAGCTGTGAGGAGGATGCTAAGAGGATGCAGGGTGACTTGGATAGGTTAGGTGAGTGGGCAAATTCATGGCAGATGCAATTTAATGTGGATAAATGTGAAGTTATCCACTTTGGTGGCAAAAACAGGAAAACAGATTATTATCTGAATGGTGGCCGATTAGGAAAAGGGGAGGTGCAACGAGACCTGGGTGTCATTATACACCAGTCATTGAAAGTGGGCATGCAGGTACAGCAGGCGGTGAAAAAGGAGAATGGTATGCTGGCATTTATAGCGAGAGGATTCGAGTACAGGAGCAGGGAGGTACTACTGCAGTTGTACAAGGCCTTGGTGAGATCACATCTGGAGTATTGTGTGCAGTTTTGGTCCCCTAATCTGAGGAAAGACATCCTTGCCATAGAGGGAGTACAAAGAAGGTTCACCAGATTGATTCCTGGGATGGCAGGACTTTCATATGAAGAAAGATTGGATGAACTAGGCTTATACTCTTTGGAATTTAGAAGATTGAGGGGGGAGCTGATTGAAACGTATAAAATCCTAAAGGGATTGGACAGACTAGTTGCAGGAAGATTGTTCCCGATGTTGGGGAAGTCCAGAACGAGGGGTCACAGTTTGAGGATAAAGGGGAAGCCTTTCAGGACCGAGATTAGGAAAAACTTCTTCAGACAGAGAGTGGTGAATCTGTGGAATTCTCTGCCACAGGAAACAGTTGAGGCCAGTTCATTGGCTATATTTAAGAGTGAGTTAGATATGGCCCTTGTGGCTAAAGGGATCAGGGGGTATGGAGGGAAGGCAGGTACAGGGTTCTAAGTTGGATGATCAGCCATGATCATACTGAATGGCAGTGCAGGCTCGAAGGGCCAAATGGCCTACTCCTGCACCTATTTTTCTATGTAACCAAATCCAGCACCTGGCCTTCAGGTGTAACTTAGCTACGAAGTCTGGCGGAACCGTTTCTCCTGACAGGAGAAGGGGCAAAGTCAGATTACTGGTGCCTTAAAACCAGTCGCTTCAGGCAGATGGGGCTCATCATGGGATTGCCAGTTTATCTAGGAGAAGGAAAACTCTGATCTCAAACCTCCACTGCCTTGCAGCTATACTCACTCATGGGGAAGGCTTCAGGAGTAAACCCTGAGGAAAAATCCAGAGCTGGATTCCCTAAGGCAGTCCTACATTGAGTTCAGCTCTGACTGGCAACTCCTGCGATGCTGCTGGTGCCAAACTGAATTGGTCTCTGCCATTCCTTTGGATTCATCAGCTGCGCGGAGAGAGTGAGCCTGCTACATGGGCAACAGTTTGCTTCCTGTACCATACTGCCCTGGCTTGTGTATCATGTGGACAGCTGGACACAACATCCATGATGACCCTGACTAATGGAGGGCCTCAGGCAGACATTCAGGCATCCTCCAAGAAAAACATCTAGACTAGACAGCGTTCCTGGCTAGGTACTAATCATCTCTATAGACCAACCGGATGGACGTTATGGACACATTCAACCTCTCGGTTCTGTATCCCCCACTTCAAAAGGGCATCTACTGTACCTGTGCCCAAGAAGAGCATGGTGACCTACCCCAATGATTACCATCCAGTTGCACTTACACCAACTATAATGTTGGGTTTATGGCACCAATCAACTTCTGCCTCAGAGATGAGCTGGATCCACTTCGTTGTGCATTCTGACATGACCGGTTAGCAGCAGATGTGATTTCTCCAGCTTGCCACACTTCTCTGGACTGTCTGGACAATAGGAAATCATCTAGCTTGTTGTTGTTCATGGGGCAATGGAGAAAGAAAAATGAAGAGCTATGTGGGAGGGGAGGGGCTGATATTAAAGTAGATTACAGGCCCAATACAACATCATAGGCTGAAGGGCCTGTACTGTGTTGTACTGCTCTATGTGCTTTGACTACAGCTCAGCATTCAACACAATCATCTCATCCAAACTCACCATCAAACTTCAAGACCTGAGTCTCCATTGCTTTGCCTGCATCTGGATACTTGAACTCCTTGTCAGTAGATCTCAGTCAGTGAGGATGAGTAATAACATCTCCTCCTCGCTGACCATCAACATGTTAGATTTCAAGGCTGCGTGCTTAGACCAGGCTCAGCTGTCTATATACACATGACTGCATGCCTAAGCACAGCTCCAATGCCAAATGAAATCTTGCTGATGACACCACTGTTGTACGATGAAACACAGGAGATGTTAAGACAGCACATAAGAGCAAGAAAGGACACCTGGTTGAATGGTATCACACAGCAACCTTTTGCACATGTCAGTAAAACTAAAGGGATGATTTCTGATTCTAGGAAGGGGAACTACTTTACATGAGGGTATCAGTGCTGAAGAGTCAACATTGGATTCCTGCAGTTAGAAACAATCACAAGGAAGGCACACCAGTGTCTTAATTTTCTAAGGGGGTTAAGGAGGTTTGGCTTGTCACTGAATACTCCAACAAACATTTTCAGATGTACTGTTGAAAGTATTCTGAGTGGTTTTGTCATACTGTAGAATGACACTAATAATTCAAATGTACAGGACTGTAAGAAATTGCAGGAAGCAGTGGACTCAGACTAATACATCATGAGCACATCCCTCACCACCACTGATAATAGCTACAAGAAGCTAAGCCTCAAGAGGGCAATTTCCATCATCAAAGATCTACACCTTCCAGGCCACACGATCTCACAGCTACCATCAGATAGGAATTACGGAAGCTTGAAGTCCCACACCACCATGTTCAAGAACAGCTGCTTCCCTCCATCTATTTGATCCTTGTACAAACTGAAACAGTCCTAATCACCATCGTCTACAAATTCTGTAAGTACCATAATCACTTTGCACTGAAAATTACTTTCTGTTTTATTTTTCGGTCTAATTGTGTTCTATTACAGATGCAATATGCTGGAAGGTTTCAGCATAGCTATATAATAGTTCTAATTTTTTCAATATTTCCTTCCTAGATTTGCATATTTCTGAAATTTCCTTGAACGTTGCTGCCAATGTCAAGCAATTAATATGGATATAACCTTAAGGCATGGGGGGCATGGATGTAAGTCACCAGAATCAATATCCAGATATTTATTAATCAGTCATTACTAATCAGCCAGTAAATGTGATCCCTCTTCCTTCTCTTTCTTCTATAGTTCACTTTCCTCTATCAGATTCATTCCTCTCCAGCACTTTATTTTTCCTACCCACTTAGCTTCTCCTATCACCTTCTAGCTCTCCTCCTTCTCCTCACCCCACCTTTTTATTCTGGCATCTTCCCCCTTTCTTTCCAGTCCTGAAGAAGGGTCTCGGCCTTAAATGGTCAACTGTTTATTCATGTCCATAGATGGTGTCTGACCTGCTGTGTCCCTCCAGCATTTTGTGTGTGTGCTGATTTCTAAACCAGTTTTTCTAATTTGCAGTGATGTGAAAAGTGTGTGCCTGTTGGCAACAGGATTAACATTACCATGTTTACCTTGCTGGTGAACATGGATTATCATTCATTCATTGTATAACAGTCTGATGAAAGATAGTCATGGCATTCTTCTAATAGCCTAATAGCATAGTGCTCTTAAAGATGTAAAGAAAACAGGCTCTGCAGAAAGATTAAGTGTAAAGAATAGTATTAAATTAATATAAAAATAGACCATAGGCAAATAGGCCGCTTTCCACATTTCACAATTCTATGGCAGTGTTCTGCTCGGGTTGACATTGCAAGACGCAGTAAAAACTATCTGGTGAGTTGAAATATAAAACCAAGGCACTGCTCCTCAAAAGAAGTAGGTAAAACAATAACATGTTTTAGTCTTTAGCATCACTGCGTGGATTGACTAGAAATAAATTTAGGCCTTATGTAGGCAGCCCCTGGGTTACATAAGGGTTGCATTCCTGACAGCCAATTTCTCAGTACGTCGGAAATGCATTTTCTATAGTAACCCAGAGGGTATTGCACTGCACATAGTTGCAATAATTCTTATAATTTTTAATAAAAAGATTGGAAGAGAAAGAATTCTTATATTTCATTAAATAATCAGCTATGCAGTACTCCTAATTAAATTAATCGGATGTTGTATCCAATTATAATATGTTGTATGATGGTATAATTAATAAGTAATATTATTATTATTATTATTATTATTATTATTAATAGCTTGAAAATTGCTTCACAAATGTAAGGGGGCATTTTACACATGGTTACATTTTCATAAGTCTGGTCATCTATAATGCAGAGAACCCCTGTATGCTGCATCAATTTGTAACTATTGTTAGGAAAAAAAATTGTATCTGCATTATGTAGCATTCATCTGGAAAGTTATTGTTGGAATAATTATTAATATTCAAAGCCATATCTCAGGATATGTTTTGGTACTGTTACATTTTTCTGGCAAGCAAAAACACCTTACATATGTTCCTTTTGTCTACAAAACAAAACCATTGGCTATCCACCACTGTTTCATTTCACAAGTACCAACTTCATATTCAACGCTTCTACCTTTTCTGTTTAGCAGGCCAAGAAGAGCATCTGTCACCTCCAGATGGGCAGGAAGATCCAGAATTAATACAACAGACAGGAAATCATACTTGGTGCTATTCAGATATTTTGAAATATATTTCCATATTTAAATGAATCTTCATGTACAAACACATTAAATTTTGATCCACACAAAATGAGTGAAATTTGAATGGCTGCATTCTCCTTAAATTCACCCATTTTGCCACTAATCTGTGGATCTGACCATTGAAAATATGGATACAGTGTAAAGTACAACAAATCCATCCTGCAGCAATAACATCACGGCTGGAGAATGTATTCTTAAATGTTTTGCTTGTTAATTCTGTGCAAAATAGAATTATACACTAACCCAACTTCCTTTCAATTTCTATTTCATGTAACTCTAGCCCAAAGATGATTTGATGGTTCATGGTCTGTATTTCTATTGCATTTCACTTTGTATTCACAAGAGATTATTCACCAAAGGCTGTTTAAGTCTAAGAGGCAAGGTTATTCTATACATTTGCTTGTTGATTCAGTGCACAATATCGTGACGTTTTTCCTATCACAGCAGTACATCATTTATATTCATGGTGGTTATATAAATACACGGTAACACTGATCAGTGGTACAATAGCAAAAAATTGACATCAAAACAAAACAATCGCCACCACCCTGCAGCCCCCACAGAGATGTTATACTTGCATGACATGTCCACAGCTCCAAAGGGTCAGAGTTCCCTATTCCAATCCCTTATTAGCGATTAGCAAACGTATAATTAAGCATTACTGAGCGTTACCTCAGTGGTCAGCAAAGATATGACCTCTGCTGGTCCCAAGCTACAAACTGCCACAAAATAAGCATGAATATGTAATTAATCCTCTTTGCTTTTACCACGCCACCACTAATGTGACTAGTTATCATCATAAAGGCACAGCACAAGACACGTGACTCCAGCAAGTGGAAATGACATTTTATAGTTTGATTTGTGTTATGCTACTCTCTTTCCATCCTGACATGGATTAGGAGACTCTTTGCTGAACACCTATTCTCCATCCACCAGAAAACGCATACTCCCTCCCTGAATGTAACGACACTTCACCTGTGAGGCTGTTGGGGTCACATACTGTGTCCATTGTTCCCGGTATGGCCTCCTGTATATCGATGAGATCTGACGTAGATTGGGAGACAGTTTCACCAAGCACCTATGCTTCATCTGCCAGAAAAGGCGGGATCTCCTGGTGGCCGCACACGTAGGTTCTACTTCATATTCCCATTCTGACACGTCCGTTCATGGCCTCCTCTTTCAGCTTGGAAGAGCAACACCTTATATTCCTTCTGGGTAGCCTCCATCCTGGTGGCATGAACATCGATTTTTCAGCTTTTAGCAATGGCCTTCCTTTCACCATTCCTATTCCCGTTTCATGCTCTCACCTATTTCCTTACCAGCCAATTACTTCCCTCTGGTACACCTCCCCATTCACTTTCTTTTATGGTCTTCTGTCCTCTCCTATCAGATTCCCTATTCTCTAGCCCTTTAGTTCTTTTGCCTATCAGCTTCCCATCTCTTTACTTCGTCCATCCCCCTCTCCCAGTTTCACCTATCGCCCACCACCTTCTACTTCTTCCACCTTCCCCCCCCCACCTTCTTGCTCTAACTTCTCATTTTTTTCTGGAGTCCTGTTGAAGGGTCTCAGCCTGAAACATCAACTGTTTACTCTTTTCCATAGACGCTGCCTGGCCTGCTGAGTTTCTCCAGCATTTTGTGTGTGTTGTTTGGATTTCCAGCATCTGCAGATTTTCTCAACTCAGTATATTAAAAATATAAGCTTTGTTTCAAACTACAAACCTTTACTGCCCTATCTCCAAACTGCGTCTATAAAGTGCCTTCGATCTGTGCCGAATAATACAAATTACTTTCTTACCTGTATAAATGTTAAATCAGTTCTGTGCAGTTAATAAAGAGCAAGTAGAGGCTGACACTGATGAAGAAAAACTGTATCGAGACATTTTACTGTAGTTGCTTTGATAGGTCATGCTGTTGTGGTGCTCAAACTTGAAAGAAAATAATTTTCAGACATATGGGAGAACTGAGAGATGGGAATGATGGTATTTCTTTATGAGAAAGCAGTACATTCAATGGGTTTGATGACTTCTTTCTACCTCATAATTTTCCTCAGTAAATAATGGAGGAAAGTTGATTGATAATTCATCACATTAATTAAATTTGTCTTTCTGCTTCTCATTCTCAGCCTGTACAATAGATGAGAGGTGAGATTTGCTTAATCTTAGGTCTAACATCTTGGAGTAAGTTAGATCATCCTGGTTCATAACTTTCTGATGATGACAATTTGGTTACCTGGATCAGGCATCTGCACATCAACTCTAAATTTATTCATTGAATTAATATGCATTTTTCAAAAATCCTGCCTGTTACTAGGATGTGTAGTTTTGTTCTGAAATCCACTGGAAGAGTGGTGCAAGTGGTTTTGATGATGCAAAACAATTGAATAACTGATTGAAGAAAAAAAGATGAAACGGGAATGCAGGGAAAGGGCTGGGAATTCAACTGACTCAATTGCTCTTACAAGCTGCTGGTACAGACTTGAAGGGCCAATTGCACAATTCTGCTAGTTTGTGCATGGTTAACTGGCTCGGTTTATCAGAATGCTAGTTTGAAACTTCATTATAACTTAAACACGCAAAATACTGCAGACGTTGGAAATTCAAAACAACACACACAAAATGCTGGAGGAACTCAGTTGGACAGGTAGTATCTATGGAAATGAGCAGTCAATGTTTCAGGCCAAGACCCTTCTTCAGAACAGGAAAGGAAAGGGAAGACACCAGAATGAAAAAAAGCTCAGCAGATGTGCAGGTGAAGTGTTGTCTCACCTGGTAGGACTATTTGGGACTCTAAGCGGAGGTGAGGGAGGAGGTAAATGGACAGATGTTTAGCCACCTGCAGGAATAAGTGCTGGGAGGGAGATTAGTGGGGAAGGACAAATGGACAAGGGAATCACAGAGGGAGCGATTCTGGAGGAAAGTGGATGCGGGTGGGGGTGGTGAAGATATGTTTAGAGGTAGGATCTCTTTGAAGATGGTGGATATTGCAGAGGGTGTGGATTATTATAACGATTAAATGAGTTAAAGTTATTCTAAGATCTGCTATTATTGTGGAATTACTGTATAGTGCTCTGCTTTCTATCTCAGTTATTTCAATATGTACCAATGGAACAACCTACCTTATAATAAAAGGGTTTAATTTGCCCAAGGTTTATCCAAGCAAATATCCTATCATCTATATGTTTTCATTATATTTCTATTAAATTCTCTTCCTGCTCTTGTTTATAATGTTGTTTGGTTAAGAAAATTAGGTCTAAGTGGAGCAGTCCTGCCCCCATCCCCATGAAATTCAAACCCGCTTTATATCTGTCATTTCCCCTCAATGTAACGTCCCTGCCTTCATAAAGTTTTGCTTTTTGAGGTAATTTTGTCATTGAAAAACGCTGACGTATGCCAATCAAGCTGCTGTGAGCAGCAAGCTCAGAGCAATGCTTGAAGGAAACATACGGTTAAATACTGCAGACAATCAGGAAGGTTGCCACACAAACACACCAACAGACCATTGACAAATGGTTTCAATGTCACTATATCTGACCCTGAGGTTCGTTTTCTCACAGGCACACACAGTAAATCCACGAAACACAATAGAATCAATAAAAGACTGCACCCAACAGGACAAGCAACCAATGTCCAAAAATCAGCAAACTGCTCAAATACAAAATAATAATAATAATAATAATAATAAATAATCAATAAATATCAAGAACATGAAATGAAGAGACTTTGGAAGTGAGAACAATTCAGTGATGGAACGAGTGATGTTATCTCCTCTGGTTGAAGAGGCCAACGATTGAGGGGTAATAACTGTTCCTGAACCTGGTGGTGTGAGTTCCTGAGGCTGCTGTACCTCTTCCTGATGGTAACAGTGAGAAGAGAGCAGGGTCTGGGTAATGGGGACCTTGATAATGGATGCTGAATTACAACAACGGAACTCCATGTAGATGTGCACAGTGGCGGGGAGGCCTTTACCTGTGGTGGTCTAGGCAGTATCTATTACATTTTGTGACATTTTCCACACAAGGTCATTGGTGTTTCCTTATCAGGCTCTGATGCAACCAATCAATATAATCTCCACCACACATCTATAGAAGTTTGTAAAAGTTCTAGATGACATGCTGAATCTTCACAAACTTCTAAGGAAGTAGAGGCACTGCCATGCTTTCTTCATAATGACACTTGTGTGTCAAGTCGTGACAATAATTTAAATTTGAATTCTATAATTCCATGGAGCCTGCATATATAGTGGAATTCTTCAGTGAGACTGAGTTAGTCATTTCTAAATAAATGCTCACTGCTGAACAAGATGAATTACCCTTTTAATGCCTTTACTATATATTCTTGTGTCTGTGCTCCTTCATTTCACCTAGGAATTTTTGCCAGCTTCTTTTACACCTCGGTTAGCATTCACCTGTCCCTCACAGTCCTTGCTTTTCCTTTGATCCACAGCTGGTTTGCCTTGAAAATAATTTTCCAGCTTTTGCTTGATGGGTTCTTTTCATTAAGGGACTAATCTATATTTCAAAACACAGCAGATAATCCCACAAGTTAGCTCTTTAAAACAGTTTATGGGAGTTTTGACTAATAATTCAAAGCTGTTTCCATGGTGACTTAAAGTCATTCTTGGTGTGTTGCCAAAGAAAAAAATAATTATTTTCGAAGTTGTAATTATCGGTGTTTGGAGAATGAACTGGAAGTACATCCCTATGTCATAAATATCCACATTAAACAAAGGGGAAGGACTGCAGAAGCCAGATTATTGAGGATCGCAAAGAAAACTGTGACCATTGTGGCCTTCAGAACTTGGGAACAAGAACAGATTATAGGCACAATAACCTTTCACTTTGGTTTGCTGGGCATAAATCTTCTCTTCTGCTTCTTAGGCCCTTAGTTCCCAGTGGAGCATAGGCCATTGATAACCACTCATCTCCATCATCCTCTTTTCTGAGCCAGTTTCTCGAGAGTAGACTAGGAGTGTCCTCATCACCTAATCTTGGCCTCAGTGTCTCTTCTCTATGTGTTCTTTGCACATCCCTTTGTTCTCTTTCCTTGCGGATTGCATTTTAATGGATGCCTGATGGTGTTGTTGGTTGGCTTCCTCAAGGTTTGGCCAATCCACTTCCATTTCCGTTTGTATATTTGTATCTCTATGGATTCCTGGTAGCTGTTTCCCCACAGTATCTGGTTGGTTACTTTATCAGTCCATCTGATGTTTAGGATCCTTCTCAGTCACAGGTTAATGAATGCCTGTAGTTTTTGTAGAGTCTTCTTTGTTGTTCTCTAGGTTTCAGAGCCATATAAGAGCATTGTTTTAACATTTGAGTTGAAGGTTTCGATTTTAGTTTTCCTTGATATGACTCTGGATGTCCACACTTTCTTCAAGATGTTTAATGCTACTATGCCTTGTTGATCCTGGCATTAACATCCTCATCCGTTCCACCATATATACTCACAATGCTTCCAAGATAAACAAAGGAAGTCACTTCTTCCAGGGGTCTATCTCTCATCACTATGGGTCTACTGGGTCTATTGCAAGTGAAGTGTATTTTCATCACTTTTGTTTTAATTACATTTGGTCTTAGAACCAACATGGTGGAGTTAGCGGACAGGAGTGCTGATTTCTTTTGCATCTGTTGATTAGAGTTAGACAGCAAGATGATGTCATCTGCAAACTCTAGGACATCAAGTTTCTGCCACATAGTCCACTGAAATCCATTGCATTTTCCATAATCCAGTCTATTGCCAACAGGAACAGAAAAGGAGACATCGAACATCTCTGCTTCACCCCAGTGTTGACATTGACACTTTCTGACTGTTTTCCCACATGTATGACATCGCATAACATGTTTTTGTAGGAGTTGCTGATGCTACTGATAAACTTCTCTGGTATTCCATGGTATTTCAATAAGTTTCCATAGGGTGTTTCTGTCTAAGCCATTGAAGGCTTTCTCATAGTCAATCAAGTTGACATGGAGAGAAGTATGTATTCCATTCACTTGACTGTTCTATAATTATCCTTAAGGTAGCTATCTGGTCTGTGCAGGAGTGATCTTTCCTAAAGCCTGCTTGCTGGTCCCTTAATGTTGTGTCAACAGCTTGTTGAAGGGGTTGCTGAATAATTCTGCTTAGCACCTTTCCAACCACAGACATAGGTCACCTTTCTCTGGAAGCTTGGTTATGTGATTTTCCTTCCACTCTTGTTTCATATGTTGCATCTCTTCTTTGTTTCATATGTTGAAGAGCAAAGTATATAGACTATCAACTAAAAGTTTAGGGTCTGCCATTAACACCTCTAGTGGTAAGCTGCATTTCCTGAGTTTAGCCCCTTGATTGCCTCCATAATGTCCTTCTTTGATAGCATGGCACCAAGTCTGATGGTGCTTCTGGAATTAAAGGAGATTCTACAGGAGGTGGTCTGTTCAGAAGCTCAGTGAAGTACTGTGTCCAACACTGGAGCTATTTGTCTTCTTTACTTAGGACATTTCCACCTTTATCTTTCACTTGAATGTTGACCTGGTTGAATTTGCCAGCTAGTTTCTTGGTACTATCGTATAGTTCTTTCGTTTTCCCTGGAGGCTGCATATACAGCGGGATTCTTCTACAAGACTGAATTAGTTCTTTCTACATTAATTTTAACTAACCTTGAAATAAATATATGTTTGTGTCTGTACTCCTTTATATCACCTAGGAATTATAAACCTCTTGCCAGCTTCTTTTATACCATTCCTCGGCTAGCATTCACCTGTCCCTCACAGGCCCTACTTTTCCTCTGACTCACAGCCAGTTTGCCTTGAAAAATAATTTTCCAGCTTTTGCTTGATAGCTTAGTTTTATTAAGGGAACAAGCTATATTTCAAAACACATCAAATAATGCTGCAAGTTCGCTCTTTAAAACGGTTTGTGGTAGTTTTGACTAATAATTCAAGTTCCCATTAAAGCTGTTTCCATGGTGACTTGAAGTCACTCTTGGTGTGTTGCCAGAGAAAAAAATAATTATTTTAGAAGTTGTAATTATTGGTGTTTGTAGAATGTACTGAAAATGCTCCCCAGTGTCATAAATATCTGTATTAAACAAAGGAGAAGGGCTGCAGAAGCAGAATATTGTTGAAGATTGCAATAAAAACTGCGAACATTATGCCCTTCAGAACTCGGGAACAAGAACAGATTATCGACCCAATAACTTTGCACTTTTGACTTGCTGAGGTTAACTCTTTTTTACCTGAATTTAAATATATGACAAAGGGTGTTCTTTGAATTCGCAGGTCATACATTTAGTCATAGAATTAATTTAATGAGCAACTAAAATGCTTTTCTTGCATGGAGTGTTTAATTCAGATTTTATTTATGAGTATAGCGTTTCGGGATAAAAGCCATTTGGTTTTCTTTAGATTTTTTGTGGCTTTCAATCTACCTCCTTGTCTGAAGTTTATATTAAAGCCTTTAAGGATTTGCTAACAACATTAGATCTGCTCTAATTTATGTATCTATAACTATGCTAGCACAACTAGGAGGCTTGCTATATATCTGCTTCCTTAAAAAAGGAAATGAGATAAGACTGTTCATCCTATTTAAATTTTCATTTATTTCTGGTCAGTTGGGTGGTGGAGTGGAGATATGCCTCTACCAAAGGAAATGTAAGGCACTCCTTCCCACCACTAGCCTGCAGGACACCCTTGGGCAAGGTGTAGCACCTGCTTAGCTCCCTGGATCAGGGTCACATGAAGCCATGGGAGCAGGTGGTGGATGGTCGTATGAGCAGCTTTTTGCATATCTCAAGCAACACACATCGAAGTTGCTGGTGAACGCAGCAGGCCAGGCAGCATCTCTAGCAAGAGGTACAGTCGACGTTTCAGGCCGAGACCCTTCATCAGGACTAACTGAAGGAAGAGTTAGTAAGAGATTTGAAAGTGGGAGGGGGAGGGGGAGATCCAAAATGATAGGAGAAGACAGGAGGGGGAGGGATGGAGCCAAGAGCTGGACAGGTGATTGGCAAAAGGGGATACGAGAGGATCATGGGACAGCAGGTCCGGGAAGAAAGACGGGGGCGGGGGGGGGTTACCCAGAGGATGGGCAAGGGGTATAGTCAGAGGGACAGAGGGAGAAAAAGGAGAGTGAGAGAAAGAATGTGTGTATAAAAATAAATAACGGATGGGGTACGAGGGGGAGGTGGGGCCTTAGCGGAAGTTAGAGAAGTCGATGTTCATGCCATCAGGTTGGAGACTACCCAGACGGAATATAAGGTGTTGTTCCTCCAACCTGAGTGTGGCTTCATCTTTACAGTAGAGGAGGCCGTGGATAGACATGTCAGAATGGGAATGGGATGTGGAATTAAAATGTGTGGCCACTGGGAGATCCTGCTTTCTCTGGCAGACAGAGCGTAGGTGTTCAGCAAAGTGGTCTCCCAATCTGCGTCGGGTCTCGCCAATATATGGAAGGCCACATCGGGAGCACCGGACGCAGTATATCACCCCAGTCGACTCACAGGTGAAGTGTCGCCTCACCTGGAAGGACTGTCTGGGGCACTGAATGGTGGTAAGGGAGGAAGTGTAAGGGCATGTGTAGCACTTGTTCTGCTTACAAGGATAAGTGCTAGGAGGGAGATCAGTGGGGAGGGATGGGGGGGACAAATGGACAAGGGAGTCACGTAGGGAGCGATCCCTGCGGAAAGCAGAGAGAGGGTGGGAGGGAAAGATGTGCTTAGTGGTGGGATCCCATTGGAGGTGGCGGAAGTTACGGAGAATAATATGTTGGAACCGGAGGCTGGTGGGGTGGTAGGTGAGGACCAGGGGAACCCTATTCCTAGTGGGGTGGCCGGAGGATGGAGTGAGAGCAGATGTACGTGAAATGGGGGAGATGCATTCGAGAGCAGAGTTGATAGTGGAGGAAGGGAAGCCCCTTTCTTTAAAAAAGGAAGACATCTCCCTCGTCCTGGAATGAAAAGCTTCATCCTGAGAGCAGATGCGGCAGAGACAGAGGAATTGCGAGAAGGGGATGGCATTTTTGCAAGAGACAGGGTGAGAAGAGGAATAGTCCAGATAGCTGTGAGAGTCAGTAGGCTTATAGAAGACATCAGTGGATAAGCTGTCTCCAGAGACAGAGACAGAAAGATTTAGAAAGGGGAGGGAGGTGTCGGAAATGGACCAGGTAAACTTGAGGGCAGGGTGAAAGTTGGAGGCAAAGTTAATAAAGTCAACGCGCTCAGCATGCATGCAGGAAGCAGCACCAATGCAGTCGTCGATATAGCGAAGGAAAAGTGGGGGACAGATACCAGGATAGGCACGGAACATAGATTGTTCCACAAACCCAACAAAAAGGCAGGCATAGCTAGGACCCATATGGGTGCCCATAGCTACACCTTTAGTTTGGAGGAAGTGGGAGGAGCCAAAGGAGAAATTATTAAGACTAAGGACTAATTCCGCTAGACAGAGCAGAGTGGTGGTGGAGGGGAACTGATTAGGTCTGGAATCCAAAAAGAAGCGGAGAGCTTTAGAAACATAGAAACATAGAAAATAGGTGCAGGAGTAGGCCATTCGGCCCTTCGAGCCTGCACCGCCATTTATTATGATCATGTCTGATCCTCCAACTCAGAACCTCGCCCCAGCCTTCCCTCCATACCCTGACCCCCGTAGCCACAAGGACCATATCTAACTCCCTCTTAAATATAGCCAATGAACTGGCCTCAACTGTTTCCTGTGGCAGAGAATTCCACAGATTCACCACTCTCTGTCTGAAGAAGTTTTTCCTAATCTCGGTCCTAAAAGGCTTCCCCTCTATCCTCAAACTGTGGCCCCTCGTTCTGGACTTCCCCAACATCGGGAACAATCTTCCTGCATCTAGCCTGTCCAATCCCTTTAGGATTTTATACGTTTCAATCAGATCCCCCCTCAATCTTCTAAATTCCAATGAGTACAAGCCCAGTTCATCCAGCCTTTCTTCATACGAAAGTCCTGCCATCCCAGGAATCAATCTGGTGAACCTTCTTTGTACTCCCTCTATGGCAAGGATGTCTTTCCTCAGATTAGGGGACCAAAACTGCACACAATACTCCAGGTGTGGTCTCACCAAGGCCTTGTACAACTGCAGTAGTACCTCCCTGCTCCTGTACTCGAATCCTCTCGCTATAAATGCCAGCATTTGCCTTTTTCACCGCCTGCTGTACCTGCATGCCCACTTTCAATGACTGGTGTATAATGACACCCAGGTCTCGTTGCACCTCCCCTTTTCCTAATCGGCCACCATTCAGATAATAATCTGTTTTCCTGTTTTTGCCACCAAAGTGGATAACTTCACATTTATCCACATTAAATTGCATCTGCCATGAATTTGCCCACTCACCCAACCTATCCAAGTCACCCTGCATCCTCTTAGCATCCTCCTCACAGCGAACACTGCCACCCAGCTTCATGTCATCCGCAAACTTGGAGATGCTGCATTTAATTCCCTCATCCAAGTCATTAATATATATTGTAAACAACTGGGGTCCCAGCACTGAGCCTTGCAGTACCCCACTAGTCACCGCCTGCCATTCTGAAAAGGTCCCATTTATTCCCACTCTTTGCTTCCTGTCTGCTAACCAATTCTCCACCCACACCAATAACTTACCCCCAATACCGTGTGCATTAAGTTTGCACACTAATCTCCTGTGTGGGACCTTGTCAAAAGCCTTTTGAAAATCCAAATATACCACATCCACTGGTTCTCCCCTATCCACTCTACTAGTTACATCCTCAAAAAATTTGAGACCTTCCTGATGAGGGATGGAAGTATATCGGGACTGGACATCCATGGTGAAAATAGAGCGGTGGGGGCTAGGGAACTTAAAATCATCGAAAAGTTTAAGAGCGTGAGAAGTGTCACGAATATAGGTAGGAAGGGATTGAACAAGGGGAGATAAAACTGTGTCGAGGTATGCAGAAATGAGTTCGGTGGGGCAGGAGCAAGCTGAGACAATAGATCTGCCAGGACAGGCAGGTTTGTGGATCTTGGATAGGGAGGTAGAAACAGGAAGTGCGAGGTGTGGGAACTATAAGGTTGGTAGCAGTGGATGGGAGATCCCCTGAGCAAATATAGTCAGTGATGGTGTGGGAGACAATGGCCTGGTGCTCCTTAGTGGGGTCAAGATCGAGGGGTAAATAAGAGGAGGTATCTGCGAATTGTCGCTGTGCCTCGGCAAGGTAGAGGTCAGTACGCCAGACTACAATAGCACCCCCCTTATCGGCGGGTTTAATAATAAGGTTAGGATTAGTGCGGACGGAGTGGAGAGCAGAGCGTTCCGAAGGAGTGAGGTTGGAATGGGAGCAAGGTGCAGTGAAGTCGAGATGGTTGATGTCCCGTCGGCAGTTAGCGATAAAGAGATCCAGAGCAGACAGAAGACCAGAGCGGGGTGTCCATGAAGAAGAGGAGGGTTGAAGAAGGGAGAAGGGGTCATCGATGGGGTTGGAAGAGTCCTTGCCGAAGAAGTAGGCTCGGAGACGGAGACGGCTGAAGAAGGGTTCCGCATCGTGGCGAACACGGAACTCGCTGAGGTGTGGGCGAAGGGGGACAAAGGTGAGGCCCTTACTGAGAACAGAGCGTTCTGCCTCCGACAGTTGAAGGTCGGAGGGGATGGTAAAGACCCAGCACGGATGAGAGCTGGGATCAGAGGCAGGAGGGGGGAGGCTGGGGGTGTCAATGGAGAGGGGAGGGTTGGGGTGAGAGGAAGATGGAGGCTCTGAGGACCCAGGAGCTGACAGTGGGATCTGAGGGAGATGGGATTGCAGAGTATTGCAGAGGGGAAGGGGAGACGGGAGTCACAATAGCAGCACATAAAGACCCGGCCTGGAGTTCAAGGCTGGAGTCGCAGTTGGTGGTTGCGCGATCGCTTTGAAGTTTGCATATCTCAAGTCCTAGTTATCCGACCACTGACTCCAGGCAGACACGTTCTCTGAGGAGTATTTATAATGACTGGTGTCACCCATCTTGTAAAAGTACTGCCCAGAGGAAGGCAATGGCAAAACACTTCTGTAGACAATTTTTCCAAGAACAGTCATGGTCATGGTTAGATCTTGATTACCCATGTCATGCAAGATGGCAGATGCTGATGATGGTGATATGCTCAGTATTAGGGTTCAAACAGCTTGTCAATAGTCAGCCTTCCTATTTCTGTATAGGCAAGATACTGACTTTACCACAGTGTTGTAACTCTTCAATAAAATGCTCTCTTTATTTAAAGAAACCTGCCAGTCGTTAATCTCTTCTTGCAGATTTTGTGCTTGGTCCAGTTGCTAGGTTAATCCCATCCCAATTTCAGTCTAGTTTATTTTCTGGTGGTATCATCAAGTAAAACGTGTTCTACAAGTCACATACCACGGGGAGAACTCTCTGTTTGTTTTACGTTGCTCTAACTCTTCTGATAAACCTTCACTGCCCATTCAACTGATAAATATTCACCAGATGAAAGGAGAACAAATAAAATGGCAGATGCTAGAATTTGAATCAAAGCCAGAAATGTAAGAGTTAATGGCCTCTTCGCCAGCCACAAGACTGCTTCCATACCCCAGGGAATAGACCTTGATTTTAATACCCTCCAGGAAAGTTCAAACCATTGAAGTGTCTCCATTTCAGGCCAGCTATTCAATGCTACTACAGCATTATGGATGAATAAGCAAGGCTTTAACAGAGTAGTAGATGGAAAAAGCTGAGTGTTAACAGGAAGGCAAGGTATAATGTGAAAGACATTTTGAGTTTGTCAACAGTGAGTGACAAAGTGACATGAAGTGACAAGCCTGAAACTTCCCAGTAAAATTCTATTTTATTGAGATACAGCACAAAGTAGGTCCTTCTGGCCCTTCGTGCCACAAAGCATGGCAACCTACTGATTTAACCCTGGCCTAATCACAGGGTAATTTACAATGACCAATTAAGCTACCAGCTGGAACATTTTTGGACTGTGAGAGGCAACCTGCACTGCTGCAAAAAAACCCAAAAATTTCATGACATATGTGAGTGATGATAAACCTGGTTCCGATATGGGTCTCTATCGTGGACTGAGAGTGGGAAGGGGGCAGGGAGAGAGGGATTATGGTTGGGAAAAATTGAGTGGAGAGGGGAGGGAGTGGGAAGCACCATAAAGACATTCAGTAATGACCAATAAACCAGTTGTTTAGAATCAAATGACCTTGCCCGGTGTCTCAGGGCTGGATATGTCTGCACCTGTAACAACACCTGCCCCTGGCATTCCTTCTCTGTCCCACACCTCCAAAAGGACCACAAGCTTGTCATGTGGTTTGGAGGCTTGGGCACTTCAATGATCCAGAGGAGTCAGGGTATTATGCTTTGGCTCTTGGTAATGTTACCAATGCTAAACTAGGTCAAAAGGCAGAGGCCAGACTAGGAGAAGTCCACCACCCATCCAAGTTCGGGGCTTCAGCTCACTGCTAACAACCCTGACTGGCTGAATAAAAATTGCTATGGAAACAGCAATGGAGAATCCTTCTATATCTGTGTGCGACTGAGGACCCTGAACCATACCTGGGGTAAATAGAGAAGATGGCCAAGGATAGACAGAGATGGTGGATCTTTATTGCTGCCTTAAGTGCCAGTGGAATTATGAACAGTAAGCAAGTAAGTACCTGTCCCTCCCCCATGGCACTCCACCCTCACCATTCCCAACATCCTTTGCTCCCGTCAGATTTACAAACTCACTCTCAGCTACTGGTTGACAAGTACAGTACTGTGCAAAAGTCCTAGGCATCCTAGTGTAATGCCCTGATTAAGAGCAAATTTTATTGTATGTCAACTGAAATGCTGGAGATATTTTTAATTTAGCCATTTTTCTCCAAACACAATGAGTTCTGTTAGTTAAGTTTCATAGATTGGTGTTTTGGTTTCAGTTGAGAAAGGAGTTTAAGCTGGTTGTTTAAATCAAAGAAACCTTAATCATTTAGAAATGGCTCAGCCTAGGAATGTTGTTTCAGCCAATTTGGCGGAGGGGCGGGGTGGAGAGAACACCAATGGGACATTCGAGAGAGCTAGGCAGGATCAGATTTCTGGAGGACAGGGTCTGATTTTGGGTCTTTTGTTAGAAAGTGTGCAAAAGAGCACAAGGGAAGATGCTCAGAGGATCCCACTAGAGGGGGAGACCTTATCGTAAGAAGTGCTTTGTGCAGACAAATGGCTCAAAGGAGAAAACATCAATAGTTCTGAGAAAGCCAGATTGAGGTGGTCTTCAAGGGAAGTTTAAACTGTGGTTGGAGTCTTTCTTTCACATAGAATGTAGGTTCAGTGCCATGAGTAAGGCAACTGCTTCAGAAATGAGCTCTGATGTTTACGTGCACATTTAGACTTGTTTAACTGTAATGGGCCATTTTGTTTTCCTCCTATTAACAGTTTGTTAAAATTGATATATCTGTAAATATACTTCCACTTTAAGTTTATGCTGGTGTAAGGTCTGGTATTTCCTGAAGAACAATAATTTACATGGGGAGGGGGGCAGTATTTACACAGCATTCACCATAATTTTCGTTCCCTCATCGGAACATTCCAACTTTCCTGCTTGGTTGAACTTGAATCATACCGACCCTAGGCATCTGTTGCTTATTGAAGGTGGCTTTCTTGGCGTTACCCATGCAATACTGAGTCGCGTGGGTCTTAGCCAAAGTTAGCTAATTAACCAAATTTGTTTTGAGCCACAGTGAGAGGCTTACACTAGATATATATGAGCCTAAGACTTCTGCACAGTTCTCTACAGATATATCAGTTCTTGTTCAGAATTTGTATCTAATCAGTTTATGGACAGTCTGTCCAAAAAGGCTGATGTTGATGAATTTGGGACAGCATGGGAAAGAGTCACAATTAAACAACACTGGTTGTTTAAATCAAAGAAACCTTAATCATTTAGAAATGGATCTATACTGTCACCTCTATTGGTCATAGCTATAAATGATTTGGATAAATATGTGGTAGGGTGAGTTAGTTTGCAGATGACATAAAAATTGGTGGTGCTGTGGATTGGATAGAGATTGCCAAAGGATTCAGCAGTATGTAGATCAATTGCAGACATGGGCAGCAGAGTTTCAGGTGGAATCGAATCCAGGCAAGTGTGAGGTACTGCACTTTGGGAAATCCAGCACAGTTAATGGCAGGATATAGGGATGGCACTGTAGCATGCAGTTTAACGTAACACTTTTCAGCACCAGCAATCATGATCAGGGTTCAATTCCCATCACTGTTTGTACATTCTCCCTGTGACTGCATGAGATTCCTCCAGGAGATCCGGTTTCCCCTCACGTTTGAAAGACATACAGATTAGGGTTAGTAAATTGTGGGTTAGTAAACTATGTTGTCATCAGAAACATGGCAACACCTGTGAGCTGTCCCCAGCACAATCCTCGGACTGTTTAATCGTCGACACAAATGATGCACTTCACTCTATTTTTTGATGTTTCTAAGTGCATGTGACAAACAAAACAAATCTTCCTTTTTCGTTCATTCTTAACAGTGTTGATAAACTGAGGAATCTTGTAGCAGTTACATGGTTCCCTGAAAGTTCCACACAGGTTGATAGGGTAGGAAAGAATGCATATTGAATTTTGAGTCTGTCTGCCTTCATTGGTCAAAGTATTGAGTTCAAGAGCCAGGAAGATTTATCATATCTTTAGAAAACCCTGGTTAGGCTACATTTAGAGTACTGCATTCATTTCTGGTCACCTCTTTATACAAAGGATGTAGAGACTTTGGAGTGGGTGCAGAGGATTTTTGCCAGGATGCTGCCTGGTTTGGAAGATATACTATGAGATGAGGTTAGACAAGCTGGAGCTGATGGAAGATTTGATAGAAGTTTATAGAACTACCAGTACCTTTCTGCTCCCCCAGGATTAAAGTAGCTAGCACTAGAGGGAAGGTATGTAAGATTACAAAGAAAATATATGAAACTGTTATTGTTATACTGTGTGGTGGGAGCCTGGAATGCATTGCCAGAGGTGGTGGTGAAGGCAATCAGAATAGGAGCTTAAGAAAGCACTAGGATGAGCACGTGGTATGGAGAAAATGGAGAGGTATGGTCAACGTGTAGGAAAGGAGGGAATAGATGCAGTCCTAGAGTCATAGAGAAGTACAGCACAGACACTAGCCTTTTGGCCCATTTAGTCCATGCTGAACATTTAAGCTGCCTACTCCCATTAATCTACATCTTAACAATATCACTCCATACCCTTAACATCCATGTACCAATCCAAACTTCTTTAAATTCAATCAACAATCCATATCCAGGTATGAAGACTGGTTGCTGTTGAAATTAATATTTGCTATATACCCTAACTCCAGAATACGCTCTAACAGCATGCACCACTTGTGCATGCAGCTCATTCCACACTCCCACAACCCTCTGAATGAATAAGTTTCCCCTCATCCTTAAACTTTTCACCTTTCACCACTAACCCTTGATCTCTAGTTGTAGTCCCACCCAACCTCAGTGGAAAAAGGCTGCTCACATTACCCTATTTATATCACTTATATTTTTGTATATCTTCATCAAAACTCCCCTCAATCCTCTACGTGCCAAAGTTCTAACTTATGCAATCTTTCCTTATAACTCAAGTCCTCCTGTCCTGGCAACAACCTTGTAAATTTTCTCTGTACTCTCAACTTTATTTACATCTTTCCCGTAGGTGACCTAAACTGCACACAATACTCCGAATTAGGCCTCACCAACATCTTCAACAACTTCAACATAACATCCCATCTCTTGTACTCAATTTTGATTAATGAAAGCCAATGTGCCAAAAGATTTCTTTATGACCTTATCTACCTGTGCTATCACTTTCAATGAACTATAGACCTGAATTCTCAGATCCCTTTAATCTACCACACTCCTCAGTGTCCTAATGGTCATTAATTAGGAGTCATTGATTTCATGAATTTGACACAATATCATGAGCAAAAGGCATACCCTGTGCTTCATTGTTCTAAGTACAATGCAAGAGTACTAAAATCATTCAAAAACTCAGTCACCATCTGTGGAGAGAAAATTAAAGTTAGCATTTCAGGTAAGTAGCCTATCTTCAGAACTTGTATCTGCTTTTGTTTTCCTGCCATTATGGGTTATTGCTAAAATGTAAGTGCTCAAGATCTCATTTTCCACCACAATGATAATGCTGTAGATCAGGCGTTCACAAACTGGGGTCCACAGACCCTTCGGTTAATGGTAGGAATTCATGGCATAAAAAAGATTGTGAATCCCTGCAGTAGATGCAGAGCTGTTGAATGAAATGGTCTCTTAAGTCAGATCTCCCCAAAGGGCTGAAAATGGCCAAAACCACAAAAACTAGAGTCAAAGAGTTAGTGACAGAGTGGTATTCAGGATGGTCTCTGGTCAGAGCTTAGGTACCATGAGTTGTCCCAGTGTCTTAACTTGACATTCTGCAAGTAAATGTTTCTACCATAATAGAAATACTGCCATAGAGAATGAAGCAGTGGATGTTAGGTCTTTGTGTAATCTATCCACAACGGCAGAACAATAAGAAAAACAGCAGAAAAGCTGCTTATCATGTTATCTGTGACAGAGCTTTAACTTCCATTAGGTAGAGGGCTGTATTGGCGCGTGGCCAAGTGGTTAAGGTGTTTGTTTAGTGATCTGAAGGTTGCTAGTTCGAGCTTTGGCTGAGGCAGCATGTGAGTCCTTGAGTAAGGCACTTAACCACACATTGCTCTGCAACGACACTGGTGCCAAGCTGTATGGGTCCTAATGCCCTTCTCTTGGACAACATCGGTGGCGTGGAGAGGGGAGACTTGCAGCATGGGCAACTGCTGGTCTTCCATACAACCTTGCCCAGGCCTGGAAATCTTCCAAGGCACAAATCCATGGTCTCATGAGTCTAACGGATGCTTATATATATATATATAGAGAGAGAGAGAGAGAGAGAAAGAGAGAAAGAGAGAGAGAGAGAGAGAGAGGGCATGGTAATACTGTGACATATGTAGATGACTGGAGAATGGTCAATTCAATTCAATTCAAATTTAATTGTCATTCAACCACACATGAATACCTATCAAAACAGCCAAACAAGGCAGCGTTACTTCAGAGCTAAAATACACGTCATGATATCAACAGTCACTCACAGCACAAAGCAGACATTGCACATAGAAAATAGCAAGCAGACATAAGATATCAGTAAAATTCAGGCATGCAAAAAAAAAGTCAGAACCTGAGCAGGTGAATGCTGCAGGAATCTTCAGTCTACCACAACACAGCTTGATTTCTGCCGAGTGAAAACTGGGTGGGGTGGGGGCCAGCACCACCTCCTGCTTGAACACTCTGACACACCATACCCGGTAGAATGCACTGTCTTTGAAGCTGTCTCAGAGGAAATGAGTCATTCTTGAAGAATTACACACCACAGAGGTTTAAGAACTTATTATAATGAAGGAAAGATAGCTGCCTAATATTTATATTCCAGTTTGGAGCAAATAATGAGCCCAGATTCTTATACTCAGTGGCATACAACTCCTTAGCAGATTTAGCAATAATGGTTGTGATCTGAGATTAGAAGTGATCAAAAACCCAGGTCAGAGTTCTTAGATGAAGTACGTGACAAAGCTTTATTGCGATTTGACCATTAAAACATTTAATTGCTACTAAAGTGAATATTGCTCCAATTATTTTCCGACTTTTTAAACATCCACCACCAAATCATTTTGATATTAACCCAGTATTTCCATTCACCTGGAATAGACTGCAATTTGCAGCAGCTATTTTATAAAAAGCTTTGTAAATTTTACATGATTTAATCCATAATTAATGAACTGACTGCTATTTTCAAGCAATATTTTTTTATGCAGCAATAGCAGAGATTCAAAGAGTCATGTACATTTATTATCAAAGTACGTATGAAGTACGTATGCTGCTTACAACCCTGAGATTTGTCCTCCCACAGGCAGACACAGAACAGAGAAACACCATGGAACCTGTTCCTAGAAAACATCAAACACCCAAAAAGCAAATCATGTAAATGGCAAAAAGCGAGTGAAAAACACACAGCATATTAAACATTAAACCACAGAGTCCCAGAAATTGTCAAGGATTATTCAGGTTAGTTCAGTTCAGTTTAGCACTGTGTTGTTCATTGACTATAGGCTGCAGAGCCAAGCTGTGCCAAAGCGCCCCAGTCCTTGCCAAAGCTCTCTGATCAAGTTGCACAAAAATGGTGAAAAGACACTAACCAGAAACCAGAAACACAGGTACCAAAGGAAAATAAAAATCTAAATTTCTTTTTCAAGATAATAATGGCATATCCTTGCATACCTACGCTACAGTGAAAACTATGGTACTAAAGTACTGCTATTTATTTTTAGTGTCTTCACCATTCTTCCTCCAGATTTAAAATTGGAATTAGAGTTGATTTATTATTGTCACACATACTGAGGTATATTGAGAAACTTGTTTTGCATGCTATCCATACAGATCATTTCATTACAACAGTGCATCGGTGTTGTACAAGGGAGAATAGTAACAGCACACAGAACAAAGCTAAAGAGAAAATGCAGTGCAGGCATACAATAAATTGCAAGGACATAAAAGGTCGATTTTGAGGTCAGGAGACCAGGTTAGAAACATAGAAACATAGAAACATAGAAAATAGGTGCAGGAGTAGGCCATTCGGCCCTTCAAGCCTGCACCGCCATTTATTATGATCATGGCTGATCATCCAACTCAGAACCCTGCCCCAACCTTCCTCCATACCCCCTGATCCCCGTAGCCACAAGGGCCATATCTAACTCCCTCTTAAATATAGCCAATGAACTGGCCTCAACTGTTTCCTGTGGCAGAGAATTCCACAGATTCACCACTCTCTGTCTGAAGAAGTTTTTCCTAATCTCGGTCCTAAAAGGCTTCCCCTTTATCCTCAAACTGTGACCCCTTGTTCTGGACCTCCCCAACATCGGGAACAATCTTCCTGCATCTAGCCTGTCCAATCCCTTTAGGATTTTATACATTTCAATCAGATCCCCCCTCAATCTTCTAAATTCCAACGAGTACAAGCCCAGTTCATCCAGTCTTTCTTCATATGAAAGACCTGCCATCCCAGGAATCAATCTGGTGAACCTTCTTTGTACTCCCTCTATGGCAAGGATGTCTTTCCTCAGATTAGGGGACCAAAATTGCACACAATACTCCAGGTGTGTTCTCACCAAGGCCTTGTACAACTGCAGTAGTACCTCCCTGCTCCTGTACTCGAATCCTCTCGCTATAAATGCCAGCATTTGCCTTTTTCACCGCCTGCTGTACCTGCATGCCCACTTTCAATGACTGGTGTATAATGACACCCAGGTCTCGTTGCACCTCCCCTTTTCCTAATCGGCCACCATTCAGATAATAATCTGTTTTCCTGTTTTTGCCACCAAAGTGGATAACTTCACATTTATCCACATTAAATTGCATCTGCCATGAATTTGCCCACTCACCCAACCTATCCAAGTCACTCTGCATCCTCTTAGCATCCTCCTCACAGCTAACACTGCCACCCAGCTTCATGTCATCCGCAAACTTGGAGATGCTGCATTTAATTCCCTCATCCAAGTCATTAATATATATTGTAAACAACTGGGGTCCCAGCACTGAGCCTTGCAGTACCCCACTAGTCACCGCCTGCCATTCTGAAAAGGTCCCGTTTATTCCCACTCTTTGCTTCCTGTCTGCTAACCAATTCTCCACCCACACCAATACCTTACCCCCAATACCGTGTGCTTTAAGTTTGCACACTAATCTCCTGTGTGGGACCTTGTCAAAAGCCTTTTGAAAATCCAAATATACCACATCCACTGGTTCTCCCCTATCCACTCTACTAGTTACATCCTCAAAAAATTCTATGAGATTTGTCAGACATGATTTTCCTTTCACAAATCCATGCTGACTTTGTCCGATCATTTCACCGCTTTCCAAATGTGCTGTTATCACATCCTTGATAACTGACTCCAGCAGTTTCCCCACCACCGACGTTAGGCTAACCGGTCTATAATTCCCTGGTTTCTCTCTCCCTCCTTTTTTAAAAAGTGGGGTTACATTAGCCACCCTCCAATCCTCAGGAACTAGTCCAGAATCTAACGAGTTTTGTAAAATTATCACTAATGCATCCACTATTTCTTGGGCTACTTCCTTAAGCACTCTAGGATGCAGACCATCTGGCCCTGGGGATTTATCTGCCTTCAATCCCTTCAATTTACCTAACACCACTTCCCTACTAACAAGTATTTCACTCAGTTCCTCCATCTCACTGGACCCTCTGTCCCCTACTATTTCTGGGAGATTATTTATGTCCTCCTTAGTGAAGACAGAACCAAAGTAATTATTCAATTGGTCTGCCATGTCCTTGCTCCCTATAATCAATTCACCTGTTTCTGTCTGTAGGGGACCTACATTTGTCTTTACCAGTCTTTTCCTTTTTACATATCTATAAAAGCTTTTACAGTCAGTTTTTATGTTCCCTGCCAGTTTTCTCTCATAATCTTTTTTCCCCTTCCTAATTAAGCCCTTTGTCCTCCTCTGCAGAACTCTGAATTTCTCCCAGTCCTCAGGTGAGCCACTTAATAGAGGACCATTCAATAATATTATAACAGCAGAACAGAAACTGTCCCTTGAACCTGATAGTATGTGCTTTCAGGCTTTTGTATCTTCTGCCCAAGGAAAGGGAGAAGAGAGAATGTGCAGACTGGTCGGGGTCTTTGATTATGTTGGCTGCTTTGCTGAGGTAGTTGAAAGATATAAACAGAGATCATGGTGGGACCCAAGCTATATATATGTGGCTAATGCTTTAGCACAGTACTGTAAGTCCTATATAAGTTTATGGTTCTTATTATCATGTTTTGAAATGTGCTGTTGCCACAAAACAACAAATTTCATGATATATGCCAGTGATATTAAACCTGATTCTGATTCTGACTCTGAATGCATTAAGCTCCTCAGGGAGGGATGCATTGCTGTCAGTGATGCTGCCTGACTTTGTTTTGTAGCCCATTGTAACAACTGACAGCTGGTCTGGGACTTGATTTTGATTGATATTGATACTTTGTTACACCTTACTTGTTCAACATAACTATTATGATCAGTATTTTGCTCATTTTTCCTTATAGTTGTTTCTACCTGAGCTACGTATATCAAAAATATGAAAATCGCATATGTGCACAAGTTCTTGTTGTTACCATGCTACTCTTTAAAGATGTGACAATGATAGCCCTGCTCTAAGCTGTCAAACGTCCCCTAAATTAATGTTAAACACTCAAGGCCCTCCGCTGGTTGGTGTCGACCATGTATGTTGTGTCGCAGCTGTCCACGTGATACGCAGGTAAGTGTGCAAGACGGGGCAGAATGAGAAGGGCAGCACCCTTTTCACGTAGGAGTGGCAGAGACTGGTACAGTTTGGCACCAGCAATATCACAGGAGTTGCCAGTCAGTGTTGAACTCAGCATAGGACTGTCTTAGGGAGTCCAGCTGTGGACTCTTCCTCAGGGTTTACTTCCGAAGCCTTCCCCGTGAGAGGGTATAGCCCCAAGGCAGCGGAGGTTTGAGATCAGAGCTTTCCTTCTCCTAGGTGAGCTGCCAACCACGGCTGTTGAGCGCCATCTGCCCGAAGCGACTGGTTTTAAGGTGCCAGTAACCCACCTTTGCCCCTTCTGTCAGTAGAAACAGTTCCAAAGGGCTTAGTGGGTAAGCCACATGTGAAGGCCAGGAGCTGGATTTGGTAGTCAGAGGCTATTTGAGATGCATGCCATTGGGAGCATTTATTAGGTAGTGGGAGCTTATCCACCCTACCTCCCCCAACTTTGACAACCTTAAGGAACCAAACTTTAAACAAACCTCATGAAATTAAATTTAAACCAGGTAAATGGAAGATAGCTCCATACTTCAGACAAAAATGCTGCATTTATTTTATTTCTGATTTTTCAGTCATTAATGTGTCAATATGATTTTAAAAACAAATAGTGGAAATCCTGAGCAGGCATGATCTGTGAACAAAAAGACAGAGTTAACAGTTCAGGTCTATGATCTGATATAGTATTCATTGTTTTTAGTTCAGATTTTGAATATTCACTGTATTTATTTTTCAATTGTACTGCTCAACTGGGTCATCAAATTCATTGATGACACAAGAGTGGTTGGCCTCATCAAAACCACGACGAAACAGCATACTGAGAAGAGGAAGAGTGCCTGTAGAATGACGTGAGCACAGCAACTCGAGTCTCAATGTGTGCAAGACAGAAGAGATGATCGTGGACTTTGGGACGTTGGAGGCTGACCACTCCTTTTGCACATAAACAGCTTCTCCATGGAGAGAGTTAGGAACACCAAGCTTCTAGAAGTGCACACATCGCCTGGTACCTCAACACCGCCTCTTTAATCAAGAAAGCACAACAGCGTCTCCACTTCCTGAGAGATTGAGGTGAGCGAGGCTCCCACCCACCCCTCATATTAACCAATTTTTACAGGACAGCTATCGAAAATATCTCGACCAGATACATCACTGTCTGGTATGGGAATTTCAAGGCATCTGACCACAAGATCCTATGAAGGATTGTTGGGTGTGCTGAGAGAATGGTTAGGGTCTCTCTTGCACCGATCCAATATATTTATCAGGAGCGATGCCTGTACAAAACCTTTCAGCATTGCCTAGGGTCCTTCCCTTCTGTTCCACAATCTCTTTGACCACCTACCATCAGGCAGGAGGTACTGTAGCAGTAGGACAAAGACTGTTAGGATGGGAAAGCAGCATCTTTCTCCAGGCCATAAGACTACTGATCTCCCTGCCATCACCCAGGTCTCATCACATATGAAGTGCCAATAGCATTATACTGTTTACTTTGTAACTTATGTTGTAAATGCATCTTAGGCTAAATGTCAAACTTCGGAAGTATATTTTATTATTTGTTAATTTATTTGTGGTTATGTTACTTTATATCTTCAATGATCAGTACCTTGGGAAGGCAACATCCATCAATAAGGACTCCCACATGTCCTCTTCTCATTGTTACCATCGGGAAGGAGGTACAGAAGCCTGAAGGCACGCGCTCAGCAATTCAGGAACAGCTTCTTCCCCTCTGACATCTGATTTCTAAATGGACATTGAACCCACGAACACTACAGCACTACTTTTTAATTTCTTTTTTTTTGCATTATTTATTTTAACTTAACTATTTAATTGACATATATATTTAATATAATTCATTTTTTCTCTATATTTATTTATCATGCATTTCATTGTGCTGCTGATGTAAAGTTATTGAATTTCATTACATATTCTGATGATATTAAATCTGATTCTGATTCTTATTCTGATTATGTGCTTGTGTGTGAGTTATGTGTACTGTGTTGTGCACCTTGGTCCAGAGGAAGATTGCTTCTTTTTGCAGTACACATGTATATGGCTGAATAACAATAAACTTGAACTTGAACTTGAACATAAAATAGCAGTACCTATTCATTGCTCACTTGATTCTTCCACAATCTTTCTTTGAAATACCAACTGTGTCCATTTATAGATTCCTGGAACGTTGGATGTCCTTTGACAGATTAGCCAACTGATCAATATTCACAATGAACTTTCACGTTCTTCGGGTGTGCATTCCAGACTTCAAACACTCTTTAGCTGAAAAATTCTTCCTCCGATCACCTCTAAACATTTTGCTCGACACCTTAAGGTTATGCCCTCTGAACTTCAATATCATTACAATTTTTTTTCAGAGAAACAATGGGAACAGGCCCTTCCAGCTCAACAAGTTTCACTGCCCAGCATCCTATTCTAGCCTAATAACAGGGCAATTTGCAATGACCAATTAACCTACTAACTGGTACATCTTTGGACTGTGGGATGAAACCCATGTGCTCAGTAGAAGAATCTTACAGAGGACACCAAAACTAAACTCCAAATTCTGATGCCTCATGTTGTAATAGTGTCACACTAACTGCTAAGCTACCATTGCACCCAGGTCGGATGCAAAAAGTATTGACCGATTGATAGCTCTTCCTCTATTCTGTAGATAGTGGTGCTTGGCAGTTGGTGGAGTGGTTTGTCCAGCTAATTACATATTCTTTTTACAATCTGCTTTATACTGTATATGCATCTCATAATTTAGTGTACCATTATCAGGTCCTCCCTTGGCCTTCTCTAAGTTTTATGTTTTTTTAATTAATTGTTAGTGATTTAATGAGCTTCTAATTAAATACAATTTCTTTCATTAGTGTACAGATTTTTTTATTTGAATTCAATTAAAATGATTTTAAATATCCCTCACTAATAAAGCTATATAAAAATGTTGAAAATCATTAGACAGTTGACAAATGAGCAAAAGCTCTTAACCTTGGTAACAGTCATTGACAGTAAAGATGGTTATTAGGATTTACAGAAATCCCCTGCCATCCGATTTCTGAATGGGCATTGAAACCATGAACACCTCACTACTTTTCTCTGTTTTGCACTACATATTTAATTCATGTATTTAATATATAAATACTTTCTGTAATTCATGTTTTTTTTCTCTATTACTATGTATTGCATTGTACAAAGACAACAAATTTCACAACATATGCTAATTAAATATAGCAATATAATACTAATGCGAATTAAACCTAATTCTGATCCTCAGCAGTTGAGCAAGTAGGGGTTAATGTGGAAAAATGCAAGGCATTGGATTTTGGATAGGACATTTCGAGGCCCAGGGGAGTATTGTAGAACAGAGGAACCTAGGAGTACAAGTCCACGCAGTGATGAATACTTTTGGTACCAAGGTGTAAGTATAGCATGTTATTCTTCTCAGTGCGTTGTTAAGAGGCCAAGTTGCTAGCTCAATACTTAACCCAGCACGGATGGAAAGCGTGCTAGGAGCTGGCGGGATTCGAACCCAGGACCACTTGCCTCAAAGTCCAGTGCTGATGCCACTACACCACTGGCCAGCACCAAACTATAGAAGTTGGAATGTTATGTTGTAGATGTACGGGACATTACATCTGTGGTGGCCAGTGCGATCATGTTTGCTGTTGTGTGCTGGGGCAGCAGGCTGAGGGTAGCAGACACCAACAGAACCAACAAACTCATTCGTAAGGCCAGTGATGTTGTGGGGATGGAACTGGACTCTCTGACAGTGGTGTCTGAAAGGAGGATGCTGTCCAAGTTACATGCTATCTTGGACAATGTCTCCCATCCACTACATAATGTACTGGGTGGGCACAGGAGTACATTCAGCCAGAGACTCATTCCACTGAGATGCAACACTGAGCGTCATAGGAAGTCATTCCTGCCTGTGGCCATCAAATTTTACAACTCCTCCCTTGGAGGGTCAGATACCCTGAGCCAATAGACTGGTCCTGGACTTATTTCCTGGCATAATTTACATATTACTATTTAATTATTTATGGTTTTATATTGCTATATTTATACTCTATTCTTGGTTGGGGCAACTGTTACGAAAATCAATTTCCCTCAGGATCAATAAAGTATGACTATGACTATGACTATGACTATTAGCGAGACTGCTTTGGAATATTCAGTTTGGATCTGGAAAAGCTCCCCTTCAGATGGCAAGATTGCAAAGGAAATTAATGAAGATATATCCAGGTCTTGAAGGAAAGAGTTATTTAGAGAGGATGGCATGCTTTTCATTGGAATACGGGTAATCACAGAGAAGTGTATAACATCACGAGGAGAACTGATAGCATGAATGCACACAATCTATATCCCATGTTTGGTGAATCAAGAACTAGAGGGCATCGAGGGGCAACTTTTGCACCCAGATGGTGGTCAATATATGGAATAAGGAAGTGGTTGAGGCAGGTACATTTGCACAATTTATAATGTATGCTGTTGTGCTTTCTTGTTCAGTGGGGTGATATTAGGTTGTCCATAATGTGAACTCTCAGGAACTTGGGGAACTTAAGCTCTCGCTACAGAGGAGCCTTGTATTTGAAGAGGGAGACGGTTCATCTGAATCTTCCTGATCCACAATGATGTTCCTGGTCTTCTCCACGTTCGGACTTAGATTGTTCTTTTCACACCTGTCCATCAGTCGCACCACTTCCTCTCTGTACTCCGACTCATCATCGTTGTGGATGAGGCCAAGCACTGTTGCGTCATCTGCAAACTTGATGTGACAGTTCGAAACAATCATGCACCAGCACTGTGAGCAGCAGCAGGCTGAGCAGACAGCCCTGGGGAGCACCAGTGCTCAGTATAATGGGACCAGAGACATTGTTGCCCACATGCACTGACTGTGGCCTTTCTGTTACTAAGTATAGTATCCAGTTGAGGAGGGAAGTGTTGAGGCCCAGCGAGCACAGTTCCAAACAGCTTCTGGGATATAATGGTGTTAAATGCCTAACTGAAGTCTATAAATAGCAGCCTGACGTATGAGACCAAATTTTCCAGATTGGTCAAGACAGAGTGGAGATAAACGAACTGGAAAGGGTCCAATGTGGCCAGGAGTAAGGCTTTAATGTGCTCCATGACCAGCCTCTCAAAGCATTTCATAATGGTTGATGTTACTTCTCTTTCTTTTAGTTTCATAATGATATAACTGTTGAATAGTTGAGAGCAATAGTATGGTAGTAAATAGATAGATGGATAGATAGATACTTTATTGATTGCAAAGAAAATTACACTATCACAGTAGCATTACAAGTGCACAGGTATACAAATATTAAAAGAGAAGTAAGAAAGAATTTTAAAATATATTACCTTAAAAATGTACAATGTACAAGATTTATAAGTCGAAGATTGCAAGATTTACAAGATTTCCAAGTTCACACTGATAAGATAGTAGTACATGTTGACCTTCACTAATCCAATTATCTGTAATCCGGTTCCTTCGATAATGCGGCACTGATTATGCTTAATGTGATTCTCCTGTAATTCAGCATTTTCACTGATCCGGCACTCCTCAGGTCCCAATGGGGCTGGATTAGTGAAGGTCGACCTGTATAAAAATTACCATAATATTATACAGTAAAATGTGCACGTTGACATCGTCCGGATAAGAAGTGATGGTAGTATTGCACAGTATTGCACAGGGTGTCCGTGACAACAGGTTGTGATAAACAGAGATAAACAGAGTTTAAAGAGAGCTCTGGTAAACAGCGGTTAATCACTGTCTAATAGGAAGGTATCATCACTTCCCTGGCTATAGGTTGGCTCATTATAGAGCCTAATGGCCGAGGGTAAGAATGACCTCATATAGCGCTCTTTGGATCAGCGCAGTTGACTTAGTCTGTTACTGAAAGTGCTCCTCCGTTCAGCCAAGGTGGCATACAGAGGGTGAGAAACGTTGTCCAGAATTGCCAGGATTTTCCAGAGAGTCCTTTGTTCTACCATAGCTTCCAGTGTCTCCAGTTTGGTTCCTATAACAGAGCCAGCCTTCCTAATCAATTCATTGGTCCTGCTAGCAAAACTCGTGTTGATGCCATTGCTCCAGTACACCACCACATAGCAGATTGTACTGGCAACAATAGACTGGTAGAACATGTGAAGGAGAAGCCCGAATATTTCAAAGGACCCCAGTCTCCTCAGGAAGGAGAAGCGACTCTGCCTTCTTATGTATAGCCTCTCTGTTGGTGCTCCACTCAAATCGGTCATCCAGGTGCACCCCCAAGTACTTGTAGGCCCTCATCATATCCACGTCCTCACCGTCAATAGTAACAGGGAACAATGTAAGCTTAGTCTTCCTAAAGTCCATCCCCATCTCTTTCATCTTACTGATGTTGAGCTGCAGGTGATTCAGCTTGCATAATTCGACAAAGTGCTCCACCAGGGCCCTGAATTCATCCTCCTGTCCGCCTTTTATACACCCAACTATTGCTGAGTCATCAGAGAATTTTGGCAAATGACATGACTCAGTGTTGTATCTAAAGTCTGAGGTATACAGGGTAAACAGAAAAGGAGCCAATACAGTTCCCTGTAGGGCGCCAGTGCTGCTTATAGCCATGTCTGACACACAGCTCTGAAGCCGCACAAGCTGTTTTCCACCGGCCAAGTAGTCGATTATCCAGGATACAATGGAAGTGCCAACCTGCACTGAATGGAGCTTTTCCCCCAGCAATAAGGGCTGTATGGTATTGAAGACATGAGAAAAATCAAAAAACATGATCCCCACAGTGATGCCCTGCCCTGCTTATCCAAATGGGAATAGGCTCTGTTCAGCAGCATCATTGTCTCCAATGTGCTCCTGTAGGTAAACTGCAGGGGATCAAGGGCTGATCAGACCAGGGGGCCAGCCTCTCTAGGGTCTTCATGATACATTTTTTTCCTTGTTAATTTACAGGTGTGGGCATCACCAGCTAAGCCAGCATTTATTGCCCATCCCTAGTTGCCCTCGAGAAGGTGGGGATGAGCTGCCTTCTTGAACCGCTGCAGTCCCTGAGGTGAAGGTACACCCACTGTGCTGTTAGGGAGGGAATTCCATGATTTTGACCCAGCGACAATGAAGGAACAGCAATGTTTCCAAGTCAGGATGGTGAGTGACTTGGAGGGGGATTTCCAATCGGTGGTGTTCCCAGGTATCTGCTGTTCTCGTCCTTCTAGATGGTAGTGGTCATGGGTCTGGAAGGTGCTGCCTTAAGAGTGAGGTCAGGGCCACTGGGCAGTAGTCATTCAAGACTTTTGGTCATTCCTTCTTGGGTACTAGGACCACAATGATGTTTTCTGCACAGTCGGGACCCTTTGCAGGCTGAGACTCAGATTGAAAATGCGCTGGAGAACTCCACACAGCTGTTCAGCACACTCCTTCAGGGCCTTGGGGTTCACACCATCCAGTCCCAATGCTTTGCTATGTCTGAGTTTCCCCAGAGTCCTTCTCACTTGTGAAGGTGAGTCCTTGATGGGGAGTTGGTAGAAGGCTGGAGCTAGGGGAGGTGAAGATCGGGACAATAGCATTTGGTATGTGGAAGTGTGAATGGTAGGTGCAGGGGAAGAAGGAGGTATTGACATTGGTAGCCTGTGTTGTTCATCCACGTGTTGAACTGGAGAGGGAAGGAGGGAGGATGGGAGGTGTTGGTGCTGAGAGAGCCTTGGGTGCCTCAGCACCTGGACTGGCATGCTGAGGGGGGTGTGAACGGGGGGCAATTGTCAAACTTATTGAAGAATTGGTTTAACTCATTAGCCCATTCACAGCTGCATTCCGAGGCTCTACAGCTAGGCTGATTGAAGCCAGTGATGTACTTCATGCCTCTCCACACCTCCCATGTGCTACTCTGCCCAGGTTTGTTCTCCAGCTCCCTCCTGTATTCCTCTTTAGCCTCCCTGACCTTCTCCTTTAGCTCCCTCCTTTTGTGGTTCAGAAGAGCCTTCAGATCACTGGTGACCCATGGCTTGTTGTTAGGGAAGCAGCAAATAGTCCTTGATGGTATTATACTGATGGCATTAGAAGCTAATGTAGCCAGTGATGAAATCAGTAAGTCCATTAATGGCCTCCCCACATGGTTCACAAAGCATATTCCAGTCAGTAACCTCAAAGCAGCTCTCAAGGCCTTGATGGCCTCTGGAGACCATTTATTAACTGTCTTGGTGGTAACTAGCTGTTGGGCTTATACAAATGCATGAGGTGAATCAGGTTGTGATATGATCTTCAAAGTGGGGGGAGAGCTGTGGAGCTGTAAGCAGCTTTAACATTTGCATACAAAAGGTCCAGTGTTTTATTTTGTCTTGTATGACATGACAAATTGATTAAAACTGGGTAAAGTTGTCGAGAGAGAAACATGGTTTAGGTCACCCAATACTGCAATGAACACATTGGGGTGTTGAGTCTGGAGTCTTGCGATGGTAGTATGTATAACGTCATATGCACCATTGGGACTGTGTCGGGAAGGCGGAATGTAAACAACAAGCAACATAGCGTGGCTGAACTCACGTGGTAGGTAATACGGACTCAAACTCACAGCAAGCAGTTTGATGTCTGGACTGTAGATCCATTCTTTCACAGAAATGTGACTGGGATTACATCATCTATTGCTCACAATTACAACAAGTCCACCTCCCTTCCTCTTATCACAGTGTAGATTAACTCTATCTGCTCATATCATTGAAAACTCATTCGCAGTAGAGTCGGAATCCTGGATTTGCTTGTGCAGCCATGTCTCGGTGAAACACATGACACTGCATTCCCAGTATTTGTTCTGTGTCCTCTTGAGTATTGCTAGTTCCTCCATTTTATTTGCCAGCGATCTTATGTTCCCCATGATGATAGACGGGAGATATGGTTTATATCCCTGTCTCTTGTTGCGCCGCTTTTTACCTGATCTGCAGCCTCGGTACCTCCATCTCAGCTCATCCGAAATATCTGATGGGCAACCAAAGGCTGCTTCCCGGCTGCTAGCAGTTGTTCCCTTGTTTCTGCAATATTGCCTCCGCTACTGTAGTCACAGCACTCGATGGAGTAAAATATCCTGAGAGCCAGAAGGGTGATGAAAATGTTGTTAAACGGATTAATGTCCATTGTTAATTCACAGTGTTACTAGCCAGTACAAAAGCAAATGAAAAAATTACGCTAAATAATGTTAAGACAAACAAACACATGGAGCTAGTGTAACATGCTGTTGCCTTGCATGGCACATAGGTTGGTCACATGCGTGTACTCATTTGGAACTGTACTAACTTGAACAAAATTTCCTGGCATTTCTTACACGACGTTTTGAAGGACACCCATGTGAAACTAAAATCAAACATATACTTCTAATGAAGAAGAAAGCTGACAGATCCACAATTTTAAATACCTCATGAACTTGTTTCTGGAAACCAAATTCAAGAAAAAGTACATAACGCTTCCCTGTTGCAAAGGATCACCAACACATGTTATAAATTAGAAACATCACTCTAGCTCAAGGAATATAACAAAATATTGAGGAAAGAAAATTGAAATATCCGCATTGATTCTTCAGGTTAGCTACATCTCTTTTATTGATAACACCAAAGCAGAGAGGAACATTGAAAAAAGAAAAATGCATGGAACACTTGAATGTTAGAATATCAAAGCATTCATTCAGGGAAAGAATTAAACTGATCATGAGTGTGGAGAGCTGAAAGAATTTAGATCAGTACATTGAAAATTACATTCATGTCTAAAGTTCAAAGTTCAAGCTACATTTATTATAAAAGTGTGTACACAGTTTACAACCTTGAGATTTGCCTTCTTTCAGGCAGCCACAAAACAAAGAAGCAGAATAGAATCTATTTGAAGAAAAACCCCACACAAAAAGACCATTAAGATCAGATTTAATATCACTGTGTATATGTCATCAAATTTATTGTTATACAGCAACAGTGCTTTGCAATACAATATATAATAATAAAAACTAAATTACTGTGAGAGGTATATTAAAATATATATATTTAAAAAGTTAAATTAAATAAATAGTACAAAAAGAGAGAAAAAAGGTAGTAGTGAGGTATTGTTCATGAGTTCCATATCCATTCAGAAATCTAATGGCAGAGGGGGAGAAGCTATTTATGAATCGTTCAGCGTATGCCTTCAGGACATCCAATATGTGAAAAAAGAACAAATCATGCAAACAATAAAAAGTAAGGA
Organism: Mobula hypostoma; assembly: GCF_963921235.1. Taxonomy (NCBI): domain Eukaryota; kingdom Metazoa; phylum Chordata; class Chondrichthyes; order Myliobatiformes; family Myliobatidae; genus Mobula; species Mobula hypostoma. The sequence continues at coordinate 80,511,454 of NC_086101.1, read as the reverse complement.
AATAGCACTAACCGCAGAATCCCTGAAAGTGAGTCCACAACCATGGAGCCGCTGAGACAATTGAAGTTGGTCCAGGAGCCTGGTGTCTACAGGCTACAGGTGCCAAGTCAGTTCAGTGCTGAAGTGCCTTGATCAAATTGCACTAATAGCAAATTAAATAGTAAAGAGTCCCTGAAAGTGAGTGCACAGCTGCAGAGTGTACTCAGTGCTGAGGCGAGTGAAGCCCGTCCAGTAGCCACACGGCTGCAGGGCAACAGCAGCTTCCCAACCCAACAGCATGGGACCCAAAGCTCTTGCATCTCCTGCAACCCAGCAGCAGCAAAAAAAGACCAATCAAATGCAGGCAGATGACACTGAGTGCCTATTTGTTTTCCACCCGCATTTTCGATGATTTCAATCTCGTTCAAAGCTTTAATTGGCACGGAGTAATGGCGCCAACCATGGGTTCATGCTCCCCCAGTAGGAATCACATGGCGATGGACGTAGCTCCACTCTTCCCTGTAATCCACCCTGAATTCCCCAGAAGGTCGCAAAAGCTCCAGGTCATTTAGTTGGTTCAAAGGCATCCGTTAGTCTTGCGAGACCATGGATCTGCGCCTGGAAAGTCTTCACTCTCCAGGGCGCAGGCCTGGGCAAGGTTGTAGGAAAGACCAGCAGTTGCCCATGCTGCAAATCTCCCCTCTCCACGACACCAATGTTGTCCAAGGGAAGGGCATTAGGACCCATACAGCTTGGCACCAGTGCCGTCGCAGAGCACTGCGTGATTAAGTGCCTTGCTCAAAGACACAACACTCTGCCTTGTCTGGGGCTCGGACTCACGACCTTCAGATCGCTGGTCGAATGCCTTAACCACTTGGCCATGTGCCCACCATATATCTTTAAAAGGGAAATCACAGGCTGCAGACTGTAGCGATCACAGTTCAGAAGAAAACATTTATTTAGAAGAAGATGAATATCTTGCAGTTTTCTTAGTTGTCTGTAGGATGTCACCATTAAGCACTAGCACTATCTTGTCCATCTTAAGAGAACATGAAATATACTGTAATTGCTTGGCTCTTAGGGATGACATATTTGTACTTTATGCTATGATGCCTCAGAATAAGCTCTACAATGAAGCTGTGAAATAGTTGCAGATCAAATTGGTACCGCTTCACAGAAGAACAAAACATAAAGTTAACAAAAAGAAGGCAACAACCAGCTTCCCAGATACATTTTTCAAGGAAACAGAGAGTCACTCTCTAGAGCAGGAATGACATAACTGTGGCTCGCATACCCAAGATGGCACAAGGCATGCAGTGCCACCCCTCAATTCTTTAAGCTCCACTCATAATAAAAAGATACATAATGATTTTCTTTACTGCCAAATAAAGCAGTGAATGATTTTTTTACAACCTGAGAGCAATGAGATGTTTTCACAGGAAATATCTCACAACAGCTTTAGTGCAAGCTAGACATTTGCAAGAATATATAACATTGGATGACATGTTTCGAAATTCTTGCAGACCTGGTGTACACATGGATAGTAAATGGTTGGTATTGACTTTGTTCTGCTTCTATTTTTGCTTCTTTCATTTGTGAGTGAACACTAGAGATTCAGTGATTATAACGGTAGATACTGTGTGTAGTTTAGGGGCATTTTTTTTTCAATTGCCTTTTAAAAAGATTAATATTAATTTTTGAACAGGTTTTCTACAATGCTTCATTTACTTCAATCTGTTTCTGTTATAGTTTTATAAATAGTAAAATAATGAATACACATAAATAAGGAAGAGATCTCATCCATTTTCCAACAAAAAGTGCATAATTATTGTTGCAATTTCATTAATCAATGATAATCTCAGTTCAAAATTACCTTGGCGCACGAGAGAATTTTTTAGAAGATTGTTGCCAATTTGGGCACAAGCTCTTAGCTCCAGAGTAATCTTCACAATTTACCATTTCACTCAAACATTTGTTATGGCCCTCCATTGGTCAAAGTTGACCCTGGATGTTGCGCCCTAGCTGTTGAAGTTGACATACAAACCAGTACGCAAGTCAGGGCAGTACAATATGGAGAGGCCAGATGTTGCTCATACGGCACGTCCCCCTTCTACACACAGCTGTGAATCCAAAGGATACTAATGAGTATATAACTGATTTTTACTGGCTGAGGGATGAAAAGGGACTGGAACATTGCCCTATTCTTCTTCAATAATAGCACTACAGAGATCTTCCACTCATCTCATGGCATAATTAGACTTGGTTTACTATCTTATTTGTAAGATTTTCCCCCAGTGTGGGCACGTGAAGTGGTTAAGGCGTTCGACTAGCGATCTGAAGGTCGTGAGTTCGAGCCCCAGCCGAGGCAGTGTGTTGTGTCCTTGAGCAAGGCACTTAATCACACAGTGCTCTGTGACGACACTGGTGCCAAGCTGGGTGCTAATGCCCTTCCCTTGGACAACATCGGTGTCATGGAGAGGGGAGACTTGCAGCATGGGCAACTGCCAGTCTTCCATACAACTTTGCCCAGGCCTGCGCCCTGGAGAGTGAAGACTTTCCAGCTGCAGATCCATGGTCTCACAAGACTAACGGATGCCTCTAACAGAGGAATGCTCCCTGAATATTGCACTGAAGAAGATGACACCGGTGAACAACACAACAAAGGGCAACATCCTCCGGATGAATCCCAAAACTACTTCTTTCACTTCTTTTACTTCGGTTTCTTTCAAATGAAGGGAAGACTGGAAGGAAGGGGAGAAGGTGCTCAGCGTCGACTACCTGTGGGTGAAAGTTCCCTCTTTCCCTTTCGCTTGCTGCTGCTGAAGGATGGTGCTGGAGTCCTGGATCTTGGGCAAGGTCTAATCAATGTGGATTGTGGATTGGACTCTCTACTTCACATTATGATGTGTTTCTGGTTTCTGGTCGCTCTTTTTTTTGTTGCTATTTCATTCAATTTTGAATGGGGCAGACTAGTTCGGTGGTCTGCAGGTAATGCAGACACAGCGCTGGGTTGTGCTGAACTGAGCTGGACTAAATATGCCCCAAACTCTTTTGATGACTTGGTGATTCGGTGTTTTACATCTGTGTTTTTTACTCTTTTTTTTGCCATTTTCACAACATGTTCTTTTGGGTTTTTTGCATGTTAGGGGATTGATATTTTTCATTGAGTGGGTTCCATGGTTTTCTATTTTTTGGGACTGTCTATGGGCAGAGGAATCTCAGGGTTGAATACTGTATACATATTTTGATAATAAATGTACTTTGAACTTGAGTAGCCAAGTTCCTTTGCTGCTCAAGTTTCTGAAGTTGGGCTTCTGATTCAAGCACGCATCAAAGATCAGCTCTGCCATCAACTCGCTAAAAAGGCCACGCCATGTGGAGACAACGGGCCTACATGGTGACGAGAATGCAGCCTTTAAAGAGTCGTGTCTAGGTGTAGCTACAGTGGTATGGTAAGGGATTGACACAAAACAAGAAGCAGTAGTTGGTTCACTGAGCTTGCATCATCAAATATATCTACTGATGTGAGGTCCCTCCCCTATAGGTATGACAAGTGAAGTTTTGTTCACATTCCTAGTTTCATTTCACATAAGACGGATTTCCATCTGCATCCCTCGGCTATTTCTTTAATCAAATGGTTCAAATGTTTCAACTTAAGATCAGAGAATGTATACAGAATACAACCTGAAATTCTTACTCTTCACAGAGATATCCACCAATGAATGGCAGTAGCATCAGAACCCCAAAGCCCCCCTCTCCCTTCCACACATAACCAGTAGCAGAACCATCGACTCTCTCTCCCCCCCCCCACCCCACCTGCAGCAGGAGTACCTCTGACCGTGCTTCGCCCCCAAAAAGTCATAATGGCTGCACTTTGACTTGTATTTCAAGAACTTTCCAACATTGTCCATAAACAGTAACTGTCAGCAGGTCATTGTCAATCTATGCAACACTCAGGAAAGGAAATAAGTTCTAAATCCATATATATTTTATGAGAATTACAGAGCCTCACGAAGTTTGATGTATTTGAGATGTATATTAAATGAAATATTTAGACATGACTGACAGCACATTTAATTTTCATTGCTACTCCCAATGACAATTTTGAAATGTGCTGCTGTCTTTAAAAAATGACAAGCTTGACAGATCGTTCAAGTTCACCAGAAATGGTCACTTCTTCTCCTCATCGTTCTACTGATTCCTAACACACATGCAATATCTGCGCTCCTCATACTTTTTAGAATGACGAATTTGCTCCGGTGTTGTTTCACTTTGCTTTTCAGTCTGTAGCACTGTAGTCGTACTTGCAAAGACCAAGTAATCAGCAGTCACAAGACTTGAGACGGACTTTGATGGACAGCTACATTTTTCATTTGACAATGAGTAAAAATGCAAACACCGCCGCTCATATTGGCAATTGTCCATTTGTATAAAACAACCAAAATACCAGAAACCAGAAGTTGTTAATCATTAGAAACATCAAGTTGAATTTTAACCTTCTTTATAATTGAGCCTAGCGTACTTTCTATATGATTTGATTGAGGAATTATGGTACCAAACCTTTCAGAATCAGGTTTAATATCACTAGTACAGATAGGCAGCCAGTACAGCAGTACAGATAACCCTGTGGCCTTTCCTCTTTGTGATAACAAGTCTATGGTTTTGCATACTTCTGGGGGGGGGGAAGGGAGCTACTGCAACAGCGTCTCTGGCACTGAGTGGAGCGCTGCAGCTCAGAAGGGAAGGGGCCGGGGGGGAATGCAGTGATTGCAGGTTCCATAGTTAAAGGAGTGGATAGGATGGTCTACTGTAGAGAGAGAGACACACACAGATGATATGTTGCCTCCCAGATGCAGTGTCAGGGGTGTCTCGGATCTTGCTTCCTATTGGGACCATTGACATAGGAAGGAAAATGAGGAGGTCTTAAAGAAAGAATTTAGAGAGCTAGATAGAAAGGTGAAAAGCAGAACCTCCAGGATAACAACCTCTAGATTGCTTCCTGTGCCACGTGCCAGTGAGGGCAAGAACAGGAAGATTTGGCTGATGAATGTGCGGCTGAGGACCTGGTGCAGGGGGGCAGGGTTTCAGATTTATGGATTATTGGGATCTCTTTTGGGGAAGGCGCGACCTGTACAAAAGTGACAGACTACACCTAAACCCAACGGGGTCCAATATACTTGGGGGAAGTTTTGCTAGAGCTCTTGGAGAGGGTTTAAAATAATTTGGCAGCAGGCTAGGAACTAGAGCAATAGAGCTGATGATAGGGAAGTTGGTTTACAAGCAGAGGCAGTGTATAGTGAAACTGTGAGGAAGGACAGGCAGACGATTGGGCAAAGTGGGATGGGTTACAAAATAAAAGGGGGATAAAATTGAAAAGTGGGACAAATACAGACTGAAGGTGTAATATTTGAATGTGCTCTGTCTACGAAAAAGGTAGTGATTTTGTAGCGCAATTAAAGAACAGCAGGTATGACGTTGTGGATATCATGGAGTCATGGCTGAAGGACAATTATACTTAGAAGCTTATTATCTTAGGATATACAATCTATCGAAAGGCAATCAGAAAGGCAGAAGAGGAAGAGTGGCACTGCTGGTAAAAAAATGCAAAAATCTTTACAAAGAGGTAACATAGGATCAGAAGATATAGAATCTGTGTCAGTGGTGGAGGCAGATACACTAGTGATGTTTAAGAGACTACTGGACAGGTATATGGAGGAATTTAAGGTGGGGGCTTATATGGGAGGAAGGTTTGAGGTTCGGCACAACATTGTGGGCCGAAAGGCCTGTACTGTGCTGTACTATTCTATGTTCTATGTTCTATGAATCCTTGAGGGTAGAGTTAAAAAACTACAAGGCTAAAATGACTCTGTTGGGAGTAATTTACAGACCTCTGAACAGTAGCCAGGATGTGATCTACAAATTACAGTGGGAGATAGGAAAAAATAAATAAAAGAGCCTATTACAGTTAGACCAGTCCACGTGTGCAAGTCACCATTGGAGCTCATATCTTCCAAAAGCTGGGTATAACCGGTACTCACAATGCTGATCTCTCATCACTAATTACCGGTAAAACTTCCCATCTTGGACTCCTTCGTCTCATGAAGCACTCCTTGTAATAGCATCTTAACGTCAGATCGAATCCTACAGGCATCTCCCCAATCTTCTCTCCTCCACATCTCCCAGCAAAAGACCACAAACCCGACCACTGTCCATCACAAATTTCTCTCCACCAAGCTTTCTCTAGAACCTTCTCCCAATCCCAACATCCTGAATGGCTGACATAACATTCCTAAGTTGAACAACATGGCTCCTTATCTTTAGACAATACAAAACATTCTGTCAGCAGGACACACTACTTTTACAGAAACTACTAAAATGAAATACCTCACAGCATAGCAGTAGAAATCTTAACCAAGGTATTACACAAGGATGACAGCAGAGCAGCAGTGGCTGGAGTTTCTGGCAGCAATTGGGAAGGAGCAGGATAGATACATCCAGAAGAAGAGGAAGTATTCTAAAGGAAGGGTAATGCAACTGTGGCTGACAAGGGAAGTCAAAACTAACATAAAAGCAAAAGAGAGGGCATGTTCGAGAGCAAAAATTTGTGGGAAGTTAGAGGATTCAGGATGTTTTAAAAACCAACAGAATGCAACAAAAAAAATTATGAGGAGGAGAAAGATGAAATATGATGGAAAGCTAGCTAACAATATCAAAAATGATACCAAAATTTTTTTCAAGTATGTAAACAGTAAAGCTTGGAGGTGTTATGGACAGCGTGGGGGGCTGTCAGAGGTTACAGCAGGACATTGATAGGATGCAAAACTGGGCTGAGAAGTGGTAGATGGAATTCGACCTAGATAAGTGTGAGGTGGTTCATTTTAGTAGGTCAAATATGATGGCAGAATATAGTATTAATGTTAAGACTCTTGGTAGTGTGGAGGATCAGAAGGATCTTAGAGTTCGAATCCACAGGACACTCAAAGTTGCTGTGCAGGTTGACTGTGTGGTTAAGAAGGCATATGGTGCATTGGCCTTCATCAATAGTGGGATTGAGTTTAAGAGCAGAGAGGTAATGTTGCAGCTATATAGGACCCTGGTCAGACCCCACTTGGAGTACTGTGCTCAATTCTGATTGCCTCACTACAGGGAAGAACCTGGAAACCATAGAAAGGGTGCAGAGGAAATTTACAAGGATGTTGCCTGGATTGGGGAGCATGCCTTATGAGAATAGGTTGAGTGAACTTGGCCTTTTCTCCTTAGAGCGACAGAGGATGAGAGGTGACCTGATAGAGGTGTATAAGATGACGAGAGGCATTGATCATGTGGATAGTCAGAAGCTTTTTCCCAAGGCTGAAATGGCTAACACGAGAAGGCACAGTTTTAAGGTGCTTAGAAGCAGGTACAGAGGAGATGTCAGGGATAAGTTTTTTTACCCAGAGTGGTGAGTGCGTGGAATGGGCAGCTATCAATGGTGGTGGAGGCAGATACAATAGGGTCTTTTAAGAGACTCCTGGATAGGCACATGGAGCTTAGATAAATAGAGGGCTATGGGTAACCTTAGGTAATTTCTAAGGTAAGGACATGTTCGGCACAGCTTTGTGGGCTGAAGGTCCTGTATTGTGCTGTAGGGTTTCTATGTTTCTATGTTTTTAAAAGTGAGTTGAGAGTAGATATTGGACTGCTGAAGAGCTAAATAAGTATTTTCCATCAGTCTTCACTGTGGAAGACACTAGTAGTATTGCAGAAGTTCGAGAGTGTCAAGGGACAGAAGCGAATGCAGTTGCTATTAGTAGGGAGATGGTGCTTGCAAAGGTCTAAAGGTTGATAAGGTACCTGAACCTGATGGACTACACCATAGGGCTCTAAAAGAGGTAGCTGATTGTGGCGGCATTAGTGATAATCTTTCAATAATCAATAGATTCTGGCATGGTCCCAGAGGACTGGAAAATTAAAAATGTTACTCCACTTTTCAGGAAGGGAGAGAGCAGAAGAAAGGAAATTAGTCTGATAGCCTGACTTCAGTGGTTGGGAAGATGTCGGAGTTGATTGTTAATGATGTGGTTTGGGGGTACTTGGAAGCACATGACAAAATAGGCCAAAGTCAGCATGGTTTCCTTAAAAGAAAATCTTAAAGGAAAGTCAAACCTGTTGGAATTCTTTGAAGAATTAACAAGCAGAATGGACAAAGGAGAATCAAATGATGTTGAGTACTTGGATTTTCAGAAGGCCTTTGATAAGGTGCCTCTCGAGCTGCTAAACAAGGTAAAAGTCCATGGTACTACAGGAAAGGTGCTACCACGGTAGAGGATCAGCTGATTGGCAGGAGACAAAGTGTGGGAATAAAGGGATACTTTTCAGATTGGCTACTTGTGTTCTATACGGACCACTTCTATTTATGTTGTATGTCAATGACTTGGATGGTGAAATTGATGCAATTGTGGCCAAGTTTGTAGATGATACAAAGATAGATAGAAGGAATAAAAGAAGGAATTAAAGAAACGGAGAAAATTCAAAAATCAAAGGTGCAAAGTGTAAGATTCCCTACAGGTGAATTTGCAGGTTGAGTGGGTGTTGAGGAGGGCAAATGCAATGTTAGCATTCATTTCAAAAGGAGTAGGGTATAACAGCAAGGATGTAATGCTGAGGTGTTATAAGGTACTGGTGAGACATCACTTGGAGCATTGCAGGTGGTTTTGGGCCACTTATTTAAAAAAGGATGTGCTGACAATGGAGAGGGTTCAGAGGAGATTCATGAGAAAGATTCTCATATCATTTGAGCACTGATTAATTGCTCTGGGCCTGTACTCACTGGAATATAGAAGAATGAGAGGGGATCTCTTTGAAACCTATCAAATGTTGAAATCCCTAGAGACAGTTGATGTGAAGTGGATGTTGCCTTTGGTGGGGGTGTCTAGGACCAGTAGGCACAGCCTCAACATAGGGCGACATCCCCTTAGAACAGAGAAAAGGAGGAATTTCTGTAGCCAGAGGGTGGTGAATCTGTGGAATTTGCCACAGGTGACTGTGGAGACTAGGTCATTGGACACATTTAGGGTGAGGTTGATGGGTTTTTGATTAATCAGAGCATGACAGTTCTGGGGAGAAGGCAGAAGAATGGGGATGAGAGGGAAATGGATCAGCTATGATGAAAAGCCAGAGCAGATTCAATGGGCCGCGTGGTCAAATTCTGCTCCAACATTTTATGGTCTTATAGTCTTATGGTCATCGGCATATGTCATGAAATTTGTTGCTTTGCAGTAGCAGTACATTGCAATACATGCTAATAAAAAGTATAAATTACTGTGCTCACGGCCTGTTTTTTATCACGTTACGGTATTGTTGCACTGTTGTAACTATATGTTATAATTATGTGGTTTTTGTTAGTTTTTCAGTTTTGGTCTGTTCTGTGTTTCTGTGATATCACACCAGAGGAATATTGTATCATTTCTTAATGCATGCATTACTAAATGACAATAAAAGAGGACTGTGTTTCCTCATAATCTAATCTAATAATCTAACCTAAAAATCAGAATAAGAAGTATATATATGAAAATAAATTAAATAAACAGGGGAAAAACACTACAGAAGTGTTCATGGGTTCATTGTCCATTCAGAAATCTGACAGTGGAGGGTAAGAAGCTGTTCTTGAAACATTGAGTGTGAGTCTTCAAGCTCCTGTACCTCCTCCTTGGTGGTAACAATGAGAAGAGGGCATTTCCTGGGTGATGGGGTCCTTACTGATGGATGCCGCCATTTTGAGTCATCGCCATTTGAAGGTGTCCTGAATGCTGGGAAGGCTAGTGCCCATGATGGAGCTCGCTGAGTTTTCTGCAGCTTCTTCCAATCCTGTGCAGAGACCCCTCCATACCAGTTGGTGATGTAATCTGTTAGAATGTTCTGCATGTGCATCTGTATAAGTTTGTGAGTGGCTTTGGTGACATATTAATACTCCTCAAACTTTTAATGAAATATAGCTGCTGTCGCGTCTTCTTGTAATTGCATCAATATGTTGAGCCCAGGATAAATCCTCAGAGTTGTTTTCACTCTGAACTTGAAACTGTTCACCCTTTCCACTTCTGATCCCTCGGTGAGGACTGGTGTGTGTTCCCTTGAACTACCTTTCCTGAAGTCCACAATCAATTCTTTGGTCTTACTGACACAGAGTGCAAGTTTGTTGCAGCAACACCACTCAAACAACTTCTCATCCCCATCTGAAACTCTGCCACCAATAATTATGTCATTGGCAAATTTATAAATGGTGTTTGATCTGTGCCTGGCCACACAGTCATGGATGTAGAGAGAGCAGAGTAGTGGGCTAAGTACACATCTTTGAAGTTCTTCAGTGTATATTGTCAGCGACGAGATGTTATTTCCAATCTGTACTGACTGTGGTCTCCCTGTGAGTAAGTCAAGGATACAGTTGCAAAGGAAGGTACAGACACACAGATTTAGGAGCTTTTTGATTAGAACTGAGGGTATGACTGTGTTGATCGTTGAGCTGCAGTCAATAAACAGCAACCTGACGTAAGTATTACTATTGTCCAGCTGATCCAAGGCCGAGTGGAGAGCCAGCGAGAATGCATCTGCTGTAGACAATAGGCAAGTTACAGTGGGTCCAAGTTCTTGCTTAGGCAGGAGTTGGTTCTAACCATGACCAACCTCTCAAAGCACTTCATCACAGCAGATGCGAGTGCAACTGGACGATAGTTGTCGAGGCTTCTCACCCTGCTCTTCTTGGACACTGGTAAGATTGTCCTCCATTTGAAGTAGGTGGTGGGAACCTCCAACTGTAGCAGTGCGAGATTGAAGATGTTCTTGAATGCACCCATCAGTTCATGGATTAATAATGGAAAACTAAGTTTTTCATTCAGTATGGGTGAAAAGCCTTGGCATTTTTAAATTGTGCTATTCGGACAATACTTCAGTTAGTTGTCATCATTTCTGAATTTGACAGAAATTTCTTAGAGTAGAAAAGGTTTACTGACCAAGTTAATCCATCAACACATTTATAATTGTTTTCAATGTATTCATACATAAAATCAAACCACATTAGCAGATCTGCAGTCTTACACATGCCAGACCAGCTGAGGATTGAATATCCTCCCAAAGATGTTGATTTTAACAAAAATACAAATTTTACGACATTATTCTGTCATAAATTTATGATCTTTTATTCAACTTGATATATTTTTCTTTGAAGTTTATTTTCATATTCTTTGACTGAACTTGAACATGTAGGGTAACGTTATTGGGAGAAATGTACATATTTCACAACCACCAACATTGAGTTGGAGTTTCACATTAAGAGGCTGGCCTGACATGATGACGTTGTTATGTAAGGATTTTTAGTGTGCTTTTGTGTTTTAGGTTTTGGAGTTCAATAAAATGTGTTATGAGTTTCATTAAACATGAAACACCTCACTTCATTTTATTTGTGCAACCCTACATTGGTGACCCCGATGCTCTAGGATGATTCCAGGGTTATTAAACATGTTGGCCAGTGCAATCACTTTGAAGCTGCTGGAGTTTTGGGAGCAAAATGCTGCCACTTGGTTCGTACAAGCTGAGACTCAGTTCACTCTTCAAGAAATCTCCGCTGATGACACCAAATTCTGCTATGTGGTAGTGTTGCTCAGCAATTCCATGGCAGTGAGGGTGGTGAGTCTGCTTGAACACCCGCCTGAACACGATAAATATCGATCACTGACTTTTGGACTATCAGAGTCTGAGTGCACCAAACAGTTACTCTCCTTGCCTGACCTCAGTGATGAAAGACCTTCCAAGCTAATGGCCTGCATGCTGTCTTTCCTGGGAAATCACCATCTTTGTTTTACTTTGAAAGAACTCTTCATGCAGCATATGCCTGATCAAGTTCACATAGCCCTTCCAATACACCCGTGAAGGACTATAGGGAGCTTGCTAAAATGGCTGATAGTCCACACTCAGCTAGGCAACGAAGCCTCATTTCTCCTCCTTTCTATACATCAATATGCCCAATCAGCAAGGCCCTCAACATAAGAATGCCTGTGGCTACGAAACAGACTACACCAAGTCTGTGTTTTTACCATGCATGCTTTGGTAGGAAGGTTAGGAAGTGCTGATCCCCTTGCAACTTCAACAGTGCCAGTGCATCAGGACATCAGAGGTCAGTCAACACCATGGGTTCCAGCCTTCAGAGTGGTCTACTGTACATTACAGACACGCTTTCAGGTCAGCCTGTTTGGAGTGCAAGTGAGCAAAAATTAGCCATCATATTCAAGCACCATTGGCACCTTCTGAGGTCCCTGAGCGATGGATTGACTATGTCAATGTGAACCTTGTTGGTCCTCTTTCCCTCTCCTGCAGTTTCACACACCTTCTTTCTATGGTGGACCAGAGCACCAGGTGGCCAGAGGTTGTCCCCCTGGCATTGACGATGGCTGCAGGTGTGGCTCGAGCATTCATCAGCACCTGGGTTGCTCAGTTTGTCACCCCATCTGATATTTCCTCTGACTGTGGTCCCCAATTCATTTCAGACCTCTGGGCGGTGATGGCCCAGAGCCTCAAAGTTAAGCTGCATCACACCACAATGTTTCACCCGCAGTCCAATGGCCTATGTGAACAGCTTTACCGCTCCTTAAAGGCTGCTCTGAGGACTTCCTTGACCAATGTGTTGGCGTGATTATCTCCCATGGGTCCTGCTGGGGCTCAGAGCTGCTCCAAAAGAGGTCATGCAGCTGAGTTGGTACCCGGGCAGCCTTTACGAGTGCCAGATGATCTCATTCCTCACACCATGACCACCTGGTCAGCCTCTCGACAGCGTTCCGCCCTTCTCAGTAAGTTCACCTATTCCTCCCTCCCATCATGGCTTGCAGCACTCTTGAGATCCTACATTCCACCTCGTCTGTTTTCATCCACCATGACATACACCAACATCCCCTTACGCCCTTTACAATGGCCCATTCTGCATTTTGGAACAGAGAGAAAACACTCTTATCTTAGATAAAAGGACTAAACCAGAACGTATTTTGGTAGATCACTTTAAGGCAGCCCACCAAGATTTGGAGTATTCTACTGCCATGCTCCTGGTATCCCAACGTGACCATGAGCATGTCAACGCACCTCTGGATGAGCCAGAGGCTCCCGCAGTTTCTCCATCCAGAGAATACAGGACCCAAGCCGGGCGGCTCAGTTGAGCTCCAAACAGGCTCACAATGCTGATTTCAGTGCATTCTGGGGGGTGGGGGGCTGTGTAAGGTAATGTAATTGGGAGAAATGTACATTATTGATGACCACCGTCATTGAGTTGGTGTTTTGCTTTAAGAATCTGGTTTGTTGTGATGACGTTATTACTAGGATTTTTAGCATTCCTTTGTGTTCTAGGTTTTGGAGTTCAATAAAATGTGACACAGGCTTCATTAAACATAAAACAATCAATTAACACGAGAATGAAGCTATTACAATACAAATGGTTAATGAGAACTTATATTACTCTGGTCAACCTGAACCGTTGGTCCCCTGACATCCTGGGCACTTGTGTTAAATGCTTCGAAGAAAAAGGTACTCTGTTTCACTGTGTATGGGACTGTCCAAAATTTAAAAAATACTGGAAAACAGTTGTTCAAACTATATCTGAGGTTGTTGGAGTAAAGGTGCCTCACCAAGAAAAAATGTGTGTACTAGGCATATATCCAAAGAACTTTACTGTTAGTTCAAAACAGTCAATTTTAATTGACTTTGGACTCCTGCAGGCCAGGAGGATGATAACCTTATCTTGGAAAAAAATGGATATATCTCTGATACATGTACGGGTGAAGGAGATGGCATCTTGTATTGCATTGGAGAGACTGACTTACATAAGCAGAGGAAGGGCAGGAGCATTTAAAAATGTGTGGAAACCTTTACTGCAGTTTCTTGGACGTCAAGGTGCACAGTCATTTTGAAATAGCTGTGTGTTGTTGAGTGCTTCCACAGTTTTTATTTTCTGATGTGTTTTTATTTTACTTCTTTGTTAAATATGTGAAGTATGTGAAATGTTATATTTCTTTTTCTTTGATGAATGTAAAAAACATGAGGACATGTTTCACTATTTAGTTTAATTATTATTATTGTTTATTTATATATGTGAAACATATGTAAAATTCAATAAAAATATTGTTTAAAAAACATAAAACACCTCACTTCATATTATTTGAAGAGCCCTACAAACACAATGAGTTAAATTAGCCAACAGCTTTGCTAACACAACTCATAGGAAAAAACAGATTGTGCAGGTTAAGAGCGGATTCACCCTGCGTGGTGTAATAAAGTGCCTCACCACCTTTTGAGAAATTCATCTCCTCAGCCTAGCTTGATCACAGCATTGGGCTTGCTTAGACATGTTCAACAGAAACGATCACTTCTCTTCATCTTTCTACTAATTCCTAATACAGTAGATATGCTATATCTCCACTACTCATGATTACCAAAAAATGAATTTTAGGATGGGGGCATTAAACGGTGTTGTTTAATCTTTCCTTTTACCATATTCCTTCCTCTCTTTCTTTCAATTTCTTCATCACAGACCTTCCTTTCTGTTCTCTTTCTCTGCTCCTGCTTTACTTATTGTGCTGTACACATTGCTATCATCCTAAAATTTAACTACTTCTCTCTTTGCAGATGCTTCATGACCTGGTGAATATTTAAAACACTTACGTTTCTCTTATACATTCATTTATATATGTATCAATTTGTTTCTGCATTATATTGAATCCTTTCTAATTATACATTGAATTGAGAAGCAATTTACAGTTCACAATAGTGAAGAGCTAGATTTCTCGTATTCTTTGAGAAGCCTTTGATATAAACCTAGCAACATGGTATCCTTTTATATTTGATAAAATAAAGAGTAGAAATGAGGTGATATACTATCTGTACTCAGAAGGGAGGGTAATGGTTCAACGGATGTACTGTGCATTTGAAACCAAATGTGTGCAATTCCGGGCCAGAAGGGCCTCTATGGGAAGCTACAAGCTAAACAGTGTCCATGATTCCTTTATTTTTGCTGCCCTGGTCCTGACTGAATGCATCCAAGTTTCAGCATTCCAGCATTCCCCAGAGTACGTTGAATTGCCCATGTCCCTTTAAGGCTCAGACTGCCAATTATTGCTTGCCACATTCCTTCATGGAAATTCAGCAATTAAAGGACTCATTCTGAGCACTCAATGCTCAATCATAGGAAGTCTGAGTCTGAATCATTGCTAGGTACTAGAGTTGGAGAAGGTAGGTATCACAATGATGACCAATCTAAGAAGTGTTTGCAAAAGAAATATAAAGTTATGTATGAATCTAACAATCTAGCAAACAGAAGAGGCAGGAACTTACAATTTGAATGAGAATTAAGTAATAGAAAGTCATAGAAAAATAGAACACAGAAACAGACCCTTCAGTCAATCTAAATGCAGCAGCTCATGAAACATTGGGAAAGAAATTGACACAGAGGCTGGAATTGATGGGTGAACTGGAATGGAAGTAACACGGTTGGTCAAAAAATGTTGTATATTATCATCAATATGCTATTTGTGGGAAGATCATTGAAAATAATGTTATACATGTTTTCAGAAGTGAATATAGCCATTATAAAAGCTGTAACGTTAATGTAACAATGTCAGTTCTGGTAGCAATGGCCCTCACAACACAACTTAAGCATGAAGAACTTTGTCAGCTCAATAAAATAATGGAAGGAAAGAAATGTTAAAGCAGAGCTTTCAACATTACAGGCTGGCACTCAAACTATTGTGCTCTTTTAGCCTGAAAATACCAAGTTTCACTTTAGGTTTACAGGCTTGAATTAAATGTACTTTGCTCCTAGATAGAGAGAAATTGCAAATCTGGAAAATTCAATGGTTTATGAAGAATGTTGAAAACCCTCAGTGAGATGAGGAGACAGTTCTGAATCTAATACACCAAAGGGTCACATATGGATTGTAGACCAGATAAAGGCAGCAAATCATTAGAATCCAGGAAATGTTTGAGCATAAATTAACCCATTTTAGCCCATCCCATCCACACTGACCAGTGATACCTAGCCACATTAACCTCATTTGCCTGAATTGGGCTTGTATCTCTCAATGCCTTTCCCCTTTACATACTTCGTAAGTGTCCAAAGCCTTTTAAGTATTTCAATTTATCTGCCTCCAAGCACCTCCTCTGGCAGCTCGTTCAATATAACCACCAGCCCCTTTGTGAAAAACCTATCTGCCAGATCTCTCCTCTCACCTTAGACCTGTGCTCAGTTGTTCTAAACTCCACTGCTTTAGAAAGAAGATTCTACCTATTGCATCTATGCCACTCATAATTTTCTGAACCTCAATTAAGTCAGCCTTCAGCCTCCATGTTCCTATAAGAATAAACACAGCCCATCCAATCTCCACTTATAATTACAGCCCTCCATTGCAGGCAACATCTTGGTAAGTTTATTCTGTACTCTCTATATTGGTTCCTTAAGTTTGTCATAGCCAGGAGTGGTAGTGGAGATAAGCTCCCACTACATATTAAATGCTCCCAACGGTGTGCATCACAAGTAGCCTCTGACAGCAAGTCCAGCTCCTGGCCTTCACATGCGGCTTAGCTACTAAGCCTGGTGGAACAATTTCTACTGACAGGAGAAGGGACAAGGGTGGGTCATCGGTACCGTAAAACCAGTTACTCTAATCAGATGCGGCTCATCAGCCGCGGCTGGCAGTTCATCTAGGACAAGGAAGACTCTGATCTCAAATCTCCATTGCCTTGCAGCTATACGCACTAATGGGAAAGGCTTTGGGAGTAAACCCCAAGAAAAAAATCCAGAGCTGGATTCCCTTAAAGCTGTCCTACAGTGAGTTCAATGCTGACTGGCAACTCCTACGACTCTGCTGGCACCAAACTGTATCAGTCTCTGCCAAACTTTAGGTTGATCAGATGTGTGGAAAGGAAGAAGCTTGCTACATGGACAACAGATTGCTTTCCATATTGTACTACCCTGGCTTGTATATCTAGACAGTTATGGCGCAACATCCATGGTAGACCCTAACCAATGGAGGCCTACGTATTGTCGCCAGATCTTTGTTCATATTATTTTCCTTTAAGGATATTAGTGACCCATCTGGCGTTTAAAAGCAAAACCATTGCACCATCGCTGACATCTACTTTTCCCTTACATTCCAAATTTATTTAATTGAGTTTAAATTTGAAAGCTTCTATAATAACATTTTGTGAAAGTTGAATGGTCCAGGTCTCTTGGAAAAACCTTTACTAGACTACTATACAATCCTCTGCAGTTCTTTAATGATACTGGCAAACAACGGCGGGCAAATTTGTTCTAAGTTCCCTCTGTGAATGTAAACAATTTCATGAAAATGTTGCATTGACTGAAGTGGTGTGAAGCAAGCTTAAATAATGTCATATAAAACACAGAAATATATAGTAGTGTGCAATGGTTTAGGTACACATATATATAGCTAGGGTGTCTAAGACTTTTGTACAGTGTTGTAGTAATTTTATGTATTGCACTCTACTGCTACAAAAAAAAACAAATTTAATGACATATTGTATCTGAGTGATGATAAGCCTGATTCTGATATTAGTCTCTATTGTGGACTGAGAGTGGGAAGGGGGCACAAAAAGGGGAATCATGGTTGGGAAAAGAGGAAGGGAAAGGGGAGGGAGTGCGAAGTACCAGAGAGACATTCTGTAATGATCAACCAATTGTTTGGAGTCAAATGACCTTGCCTGGTGGCTCAGGGCTGGGTGTGTTTGCACCCACACCACCCTTGTCCCTGGCACTCACTCTCTTTCAACTGTCCCACACCACTGCCACAGGTCTCTACTCTCCATATTCCCAAAATCCTTTGCTCCCACTAGATTTACAAACTTTCTCTCTGCTTGGCATTGACAAATGCAGTACTGTGCAAAAGTCTTAGGCAACCTAGCTATATATGTGTGCCTAGACTTTTGCACAGTACTGTCTGACCATCAGTGCTGAGCTACACTCATGAAGAATGTGGATGATCTTCACTGTCAATTTTAGTTTTCCTTCTAAACCTGGTTCCCCTTCATTCTCAGATTTTCCGAAGTCTGAGAAGCCAGAACCCCTTGAAGTATAGAGCTCCAAATATTCACAGTTTCTGAGTAAAAATAATTTTCTCATCTCAGCATCACAAATGGTAACTCACTGGTCCATTCAGAAACTCCAGGTTTTCTATCCTAAAGGACAGACTCTCAGCATTTCCCTTGTTAGTCCTGTGGAGAATCGTATTGTCTTAATAAGAATCACTGAAAGGTTACTGTGGCTTCCAGTTTCAAAAGTTGTTCCAAAACTCTTCACTTTTCTCTGTTCAAACTGTATTTTATAATCTTAGGATTAATTTACTTAAAGCATTCAGTTAGTGCAAATTCTGTAATATCACCAGCTCTTGTGTCTGTGTTACTTTCAGGGAGAGATGACCCACCTTCCTCCTAAATCTAATTACACTGGCATACAAAGATTTTGCTTCCTGAATACTTTTGGGTGCGTCTTATGGATTTTGGGCTGCTGATCATGAACGTCACAATGTTATCTCCCTATCATGCACCATTTGTTGGAAATGACCTATATTTGTTATTTAAGTTCATAACTCAAGTCAGAATAACTGATGCCAAGATTACAGAAGACGTTTTTGTTTGTCCGCAAATCAAACAGGTCACCAATGGTAGGCAATTCAAAGAACTTCTTGTGGGACTGGAGAAAATTGCATGGAAGGCATTCAAGGATGTTGTTGAAAATTTTCTTTGCAACTACAGAGCACCAATCTGCATGCAGCTGCTTGACAATATGCTTCAAGCATACAAAACCATGAATTGCAACATGACGCTGAAGATTAATTTTCTCAATTCCCATATAGACTTCTTCACTGCAAATCTTGGGGCTATCAGTGACAAACATGGTGAAAGATTTTACCAGGACATTGTGAGACCATAGACTATAAGACCATTCGGCCCATCAAGTCTGTTCCACCATTTTATCATGAGCTGATCAATTCTCCCATTTAGTCCCACTCCCCTACCTTCTCACCATAACCTTTGATGCCCTGGCTATTCAGATACCTACCAATATCTGCCTTAAATACACCCAATGACTTGGCATCCACTGCTGCCCGTGGCAACAAATTCCATAGATTCACCACCCTCTAGCTAAAAAAATTTCTTCGCATCTCTGTTCTGAATGGGCGCCCTTCAATCCTTAAGTCATGCCCTCTCATACGAGACTCCCCCATCATGGGAAACAACTTTGCCATATCCACTCTGTCCATGCCTTTCAACATTCGAAATGTTTCTATAAGGTCCCCATTCATTCTTCTAAGCTCCAAGGAATACAGTCCAAGAGCAGACAAACGTTCCTCATATGTTAACCCTCTCATTCCCAGAATCATTCTAGTGAATCTTCTCTGTACCCTCTCCAACGCCAGCGGAGTGGTCATAGAGAAACAGTGTCAGGGTAAATGGAATCCATCAATGCCAGCTGAATATGTTAGTGACACATAGGTGAGAAGCCTTAGACAAAGTCATCGACAAAACATTTTTAGCTTGGTTGAACTACTGCAAAGCATCAGCACCATTATGCAATTAAACACATTATATTCAATAAAAGTTAATTTCCTGCTTCTCCAAATTCCTACCTGCTACAAGTAGTATGAAATGATATTTGTGTTCAGCCTCAAGGGGTCTATCATAAACAAAAAAAATTCCGAGGAAGCAAAATTTGCTGTCCAGTGTTATCAGTCCCACTTAAAAACTGAAATGACAGAGGAAAATGTAGAAATTCTAGGACGAGACTTTTAATATGTTTAAGTGATTTTTTTATTGCAATAGGAATAATGATGCAGGAATAGGATTGACGCTATACATGAATACTATTAATACGTATATATCTATTTCTCACAAGGGCAAAAGTTACTGTGGATGCAAAATGCAAACTACTGCTAATGGATATTTGCAGCTTTCTTCCATCTGCTGCTTCGACACAGGAATTAACCTAATATCCAGAAATATATTATAGTCTCTAATACATGCTAATAACAATAATTTTTAGACCATGATGTATGAATCAAAGCTCATATCATGAAATAACCTGCCTTATTCCAAAGCTGCACTGGTAGTGGTGTGAAATGAAAGGAAATGAGACCTCCTCAGGGTTGCTCCCATTTCCTCCTTTGATGGGCTCTGCTAGATGTGTTAAAACACTTCCTTGGCTCTACTCTTTGCAAAAGTTGAAAACTCTTGCCAAAGATGCACTGTTGAATCAGCATCAAGTCAGCCCATTCAAGTTTTAACTGAACTGAGTGTCTTCAGTGAATCCTCATGGCCTCTCTTGCACAGGTGTAATATGTAACAAATGCTCTAGGAACTCCAGAGGTTTAGAGTCTTGGTAGAATTCACTAGAAATGATGATATACTTTGATTATTGATTGAGCTTACAGAATCTGCAAGGTCAACAGCTCCCTGGCAGTTGCAAGGTTTGATAGCTTCATGCCAATATATTCAAAAACCTTTCTTACTAACTGATACTTGCTTCATAGTCATAGTCATAGTCATAGTCATACTTTATTGATCCCGGGGGAAATTGGTTTTCATTACAATTGCACCATAAATAATTAAATAGTAATAAAACCATAAATAATTAAATAGTAATATGTAAATTATGCCAGGAAATAAGTCCAGGGCCAGCCTGTTGGCTCCAGGGTGTCTGACCCTCCAAGAGAGGAGTTGTAAAGTTTGATAGCCACAGGCAGGAATGACTTCCTATGACGCTCTGTGTTGCATCTCGGTGAAATGAGTCTCTGGCTGAATGTACTCCTGTGCTCAACCAGTACATTATGTAGTGGATGGGAGACATTGTCCAAGATGGCATGCAACTTGGACAGCATCCTCTTTTCAGACACCACCGTCAGAGAGTGCAGTTCCATCCCCACAACATCACTGGCCTTACAAATGAGTTTGTTGATTCTGTTGGTGTCTGCTACCCTCAGCCTGCTGTCCCAGCACACAAGAGCAAACATGATCGCACTGGCCACCACAGACTCATAGAACATCCTCAGCATTGTCCGACAGATGTTAAAGGACCTCAGTCTCCTCAGGAAATAGAGACGGTTCTGACCCTTCTTGTAGACAGCCTCAGTGTTCTTTGACCAGTCCAGTTTATTGACAATTCGTATCTCCAGGTATCTGTAATCCTCCACCATGTCCACACTGACCTCCTGGATGGAAACAGGGGTCACCGGTACCTTAGCCCTCCTCAGGTCTACCACCAGCTTCTTAGTCTTTTTCACATTAAGCTGCAGATAATTCTGCTTACACCATGTGACAAAGTTTCCTACCGTAGCCCTGTACTCAGCCTCATCTCCCTTGCTGATGCATCCAACAATGGCAGAATCATCAGAAAACTTCTGAAGATGACAAGACTCTGTGCAGTAGTTGAAGTCCAAGTTGTAAATGGTGAAGAGGAAGGGAGACAAGACAGTCCCCTGTGGAGCCCCAGTGCTGCTGATCACTCTGTCGGACACACAGTGTTGCAAGCACACGTACTGTGATCTGCCAGTCAGGTAGTCAAGAATCCATGATACCGGGAAAGCATCCACCTGCATTGCTGTCAGCTTGTTCCCCAGCAGAGCAGGGCAGATGGTGTTGAATGCACTGGAGAAGTCAAAAAACATGACCCTCACAGTGCTCGCTGGCTTGTCCAGGTGGGCGTAGACACGGTTCAGCAGGTAGACGTTGGCATCCTCAACTCCTAGTCGGGGTTGGTAGGCGAACGGGAGGGGATCTAAGTGTGGCCTGACCATAGGCTGGAGCAGCTCCAGAACAAGTCTCTTCAAATACAGATGTTAAAATTTTCTCCAACTGGATTTCTTGCAAAGAATTTAGGTCTATTTGGCAATCTATTCAGCATCCACATGTGTAAATTATTCATGGAATAATATATAAAGCAAAATATCAATTATGTAGTTCCTTCTATTAATTATTACATTGCAGTTTTAGCTATATTCTTTCTGTTAGTGTTAGTTTTAATGAATGCCACAGTTAAAAATGACATAGAATAAGATTATAACCAAAACCTGTCCCTGCAATACTGTGTATCATTTCAAACGACTATTCTCTTGCACCATTCTGTTACCTATGCTTGCAGCATGGGCAGTAGCATGCTTTCCATATCGTACTGCCCTGGCTGAAACCCCATTAGTTACCAGCAGCCAATCAGAAAAGGGTCCTTTTATTTCCACTCTTTGCCTCATTCCAATCAGCCAATGCTCTATCTGTGCTGGGACTTTTCATGTAATAGCATGGGATCTTATCAGGCTAAGCAGGCTCATGCACCAGACCTTGTCAAAGGCCTTCTGAAAATCCAAGCACTGATTCTCTTTTCTTTATCCTGCTTGTTATTTCCTCAAAGAATCCCAAAAGGTTTATCAGGCGAGATTTTCTTTTAAGGAAACCATGTTGGCATTGCCCTATTTTATCATGTGCCTCCAAGTACCCTGAAACCCCATCCTTAACAATCGACTCCAACATCTTCCCAACCACTGAGGTCAGGCTAACTGGCCTATAGTTTCCTTTCTTCTGCTTCCCTCCCTACTTGAAGAGTGGAGTGAAAAGAACCAGAATCTATTGATTCTTGAATGATCATTACTAATGCCTCCATAATCTCTTCAGAGACCACTGAGAATCCTGGGAGGTAGTCCATTTGGTCCAGGCGACCCATCTACCTTCAGGCCTTTCAGCTTCCCAAGCACTTTCTTCTTAGCAATAACAACTGCATTCACTTCTTACCCCTGACACTCTCAACATTCTGGCATACTGCTAGTGTCTTCCACGTGAAGACAGATGCAATATACTTATTCTGTTCATCTGACATTGCCTTTTTCCCCATTACTACCTCTCCAGTGTCATTTACCAGCAGTCCAATATCTGCTCTGATCTCTGTTTTGTTCTTTAGATATCTGAAAAAAAATCGTATTCTCTTTGATATTATTGGCTAGCTTACCTTCATATCACATCCTTTAACTTCTTATGGTGTTTTTAGTTGCCTTCTGTTGGTTTTAAAAGCTTCCGAATCCTAACCTTCCTCTAATTTTTGCTCTATTTTATGCCCTCTCCTTTGCTTTTATGTTGGCTTTGACTTCACTTATCAGCCACTATTGCATCATCCTGCCTTTAGAATGCTTCTTCTTCACTGGGATGTATCTATCCTTCACCTTCCAAATTTCTTCCAGAAACTTCAGCTATTACTGCTCTGCCATCATCCCGCTAATGACCCCTTCAAATTAACTTTGGCCAACTCTTCTCTCGTGCCTCTATCATTCCCTTTACTCCATTGTAATACTAATATATCTGAATGTGGCTTCTTCTCAAATTGCAGGGTGAATTCAATCAAAATATGATCACTGTCACCTTAGGGTTCTTTCACCTTAAACTCCATAAGCAAATCAGCTTCATTACTTAACACCTAATCCACAATTTCCTTTCCCCTAGGGGGCTCAACCATGAGCTGCTATAATAAGCCATCTCATAGGCATTCTAGAAATTGTCTCTCTTGGGATCCAACATCAACCTGATTTTCATAATCTGCCTGAATATTGAAATCCCTATGTCTGTCGAACATTGCTCCTTTAACCTGCCTTTTCTATCTCCCGTTGTAATTTGTATTCCATATCCTGCCCACTGCTCGGGGTTCTGTATATAACTCCCATCAGGTTTATATATATCTACTTGCAGATACTTAACACTATTCACAAGGATTCTATATCTTCTGAAACCACAGTAATGTGAAAAAGTTTTAGGCATATGTAAAAAAATTCTGTAAGGTGAAGATGCTTTCAAAGAAAATGAAATGAAAAGTTTTTAAACATTTAAAAATTACTACAACAAGAGTAAACAGTAAAAAAGCTAAATCAAATCAATACTCGGCATGACCACCCTTTGCTTTTAAAACTGCATCGATTCTCTTAAGTACACTGTTGACAATTTTATAAGAAGATCATCTGGTAGATTGTTCCAACCATCTTGGAGAATTTGGCACAGTTCTTCTGCAGATTTTGGCTGTCTAATTGCTTCTGCCTCTCCAGGTAGTCCCAGACAGCCTCGTTGATGGGCTCTGTGGAGGTCATACCATCTGAAACCATATAAAAAATCTAGGGTGCCTAAGATTTTACACAGCACTGTATGTCCCTTCTTTCTAAGGATTTGACTTCATTTCTTGCCAATACAGCCACCCCATGCCCTCTGCCCATTTGCCTATCCTTTCAATACGATGCGTATCCATGGATGTTGACTTCCTACCATGATCTTCTTCCAGCCACGTTTCAGTGATGCCCACAGTGCTATACCTACCAATCTCTAACTAGACCTCAAAATCATCTACCTTACTTCGTATACTGTGTGCATTCAAATAATACACCTTCAGTACTGTAATCATCACCCTTTTTGATTTCACACCCATGTTACTGGAAGTTAAATTCTTATCCCTTTCTACACTTGTCTTTTTTAAGTTTCTTTATCTCCATTAAAGATTTAATGGTTCAGCAATATTTTCTGAAATTTAGATTGATTGAATCACCTCTTTTCATTTCCTAATCTTTGACAGAACCATTGAAAGGGTTGTCTGGGTGTCCAGCTTCCTATGGATGGGAATGGTGCCAAACAATGCATTTTTGGTAGTTTACCTTACCAAATGTATGAGTAAATTATATAATAGACAAGTGATCATAATATGATTGAGTTCAGTTTCAATTTGAAAAGGAGAAGCTGGTATCAGGTGTATCGATATTTCAGTGGAACAGGGGAAATTACAGTAGTATGAGAGAGGAACTGGCCCAAGTCGATTGGAAAAGTAAACTAAATGGAGGGACGGCAGAGCAGAATTGGATGAAATTCCTACAAGAAATAATGAAAATGCAGGAAAAATATATTCCAAGAAAAAAGAAAATCATGAATGGAAAAATGGCACAAATGTGGCTAACGAGAGAGGTTAAGGCAAAAATAAAAGCAAAAGAAACGGTATACAAGGAAGCAAAAATTAGTGGGAAAAATGAGGACTGGAAGACCTTTAAAAACTTACAGAATGAAACTAAGAAAGTCATTAGGAAAGACAAGATGAATTATGAAAGGAAGTTGGCGATTAACATAAAAAAGGATACTAAGAGTTTTTTTAAATATATGAAGAGTAAAAGAGTGACAAGGGTAGATATGGGACCGATTCAAAATGATGCTGGAGTAATTATAATGGATAACAAAGAGATGGCGGAGGAACTGAATGAGTATTTTGCATCAGTCTTCACAGTGGAAGACGTGAGCAATATACCTGATAGCCAGAGGTATCAGGGAATAGAATTAGGTACAGTCAAGATAACTAGAGAGAAAGTGCTTGGGAAGCTAAGTGGACTAAGAATAGATAAGTCTCCCGGCCCGGATGAGGTGCACCCAAGGGTTCTGAAGGAGGTGGCTTTGGAGATTGTGGAAGCATTGGAAATGATCTTCCAGGAATCAATAGACTCTGGCATGGTTCTAGAGGACTGGAAGGTCGCAAATGTAGTTCCGCTATTTAAGAAAGGAAGGAGGCAGCAAAAAGAAAATTACAGACCTATTAGTCTGACATTGGTGGTTGGAAAGAAATTGGAGTCAATCCTCAAGGACGAGGTTATGAAATACCTCGAGGTGCATGACAAGATAGGCCGAAGCCAGCATGGTTTCATGAAGGGAAGATCCTGCCTTACCAACTTATTGGAATTTTTTGAGGTAATCTCGAATAAGATTGACAAGGGAGAGGCTGTGGATGTTGTGTATTTGGATTTTCAAAAGGCCTTCGATAAGGTGCCGCATATGAGGCTGCTTAATAACATGAGAGCCCATGGAATTATAGGAAAGATATTGAAATGGGTGGAGCATTGGCTGATAGGCAGAAAGCAAAGGGTGGGAATAAAGGGATCCTATTCTGATTGGTTGCCAGTTACTAGTGGTGTTCCGCAGGGGTCGGTGTTGGGGCCGCTTCTTTTTACGATGTGTATCGATGATTTGGATTATGGATTAAATGGTTTTGTGGCCAAGTTTACGGATGACACCAAGATAGATGGAGGAGCAGGAAATGTTGAAGAAACGGAAGGGTTGCAGAGAGACTTAGTCAGTTTAGGAGAGTGGGCAAAGAAATGGCAGATGAGATACAAATGTACGGTTGTACATTTTGGAAGAATAAATAATCAGGCAGATTATTATTTAGATGGGGAGAAAATTCAAAAATCGGAAGTACAAAGGGACTTGGGGGTCCTCGTGCAGGATACCCTAAAGGTTAACCACCAAGTTGGATTGGCGGTAAGGAAAGCGAATGCTATGTTGGCAT
Organism: Mobula hypostoma; assembly: GCF_963921235.1. Lineage (NCBI taxonomy): Eukaryota > Metazoa > Chordata > Chondrichthyes > Myliobatiformes > Myliobatidae > Mobula > Mobula hypostoma. The sequence goes on along the minus strand of NC_086101.1, from coordinate 80,485,113 downwards.
TCATTTCAAGAGGAATAGTGTATAAGAGTAAGGAGGTGTTGATGAGGCTCTATGGGGCATTAGTGAGACCTCATTTTGAATAGTGTGCAGTTTTGGGCCCCCTATCTTAGAAAGGATATACTGATGTTGGAGAGAGTTCAGAGAAGATTTACGAGGATGATTCCTGGAATGCAGGGGCTAACATATGAGGAGCATCTGTTGGCTTTTGGATTGTATTCATTAGAGTATAGAAGAATGAGAGGGGATCTCATAGAAACATTTTGAATGTTAAAAGGGTTGAACAGAGTAGATGTGGAAAGGTTGTTTCCCTTGGTGCGTGAGTCTAGGACAAGAGGCCATAGTCTTAGAATTAGAGGGTACCCAGTTAAAACAGAGATGAGGAGAAATTTTTTTAGCCAGGGGGTCGTGGATTTGTGGAATTTGTTGCCACATATGGCTGTGGAGGCCCGATCATTGAGGGTGTTTAAGGAGGAGATTGACAGGTATCTAATTAGACAGGGTATCAAGGGAGATGGGGAAAAAGCCAGAAATTGGAACTAAATAGGTGAATAGTTTAGCTCATGGGGGAGCTGCGGAGCAGACTCAATGGGCCAAATGGCCTACTTCTGCTCCTTTGTCTTGTTATCTTGTGATATATATTTGGTGTTTTCTTATTATCTGCACCCTAATAGGAATAGACTCCAGAGGAACCATTTCACCTTAACGGTCTGGATCACGTGAAGTGCATGGAACCATTTTAGAATATTAAATAGTAATTAACCAAGTGCATGGCATTAGTGCTTCCCTACAAATCTTAAAGGTAGTTTAAATTAAAAATAGCAGCAAAGAGGTTTATTTTTCCTTTGATAGGCTATGACTAGCCAGATCCCAATTCCCTTTCCTGCCAAATGCAAGAAATATCTCTTGGCTTGCTAGTAGATATCTGCCATTTTGCACAATATAGCAATTTATTAGCTTGTTACAATTTGGTTTCCTTTGAAAATCCTTCATTTTTGTGTAAATATATATTTTTTGATATTTGCATTTTTGGTACATGTAAAGGGCCTTGAGAAATTCATATTCATGTAAAAATATCAACAAAAGACTGTGAAATCAATCTGAGTTAAACATAAATAACAGATGCTATTGCATGTTAACGATGCTTACTTCCATATTTGAAAAGCACTGCATCCAAATCATATGCAAACCCGAAGCCAAAATATCACAGGAGAGAGGAAATAGGAAATACTATCTGAACTTTAATAAGGAGGCAACTGGCACTGTATGAGAGATAAACAAGGTAAACAAGAGATAAGACATAATATGAAGCATCCATCAAAGGAGTCAGAAATCTAATTTAGCATAAGATGATTGCTTTACTCTGGTGCAGTTATTTCAATAGATCTGCTGCAAAACTTATGTTAATTAAATTCATTTTATCAGGTCATTAAGCAACACTTCAAGGAATTATAGAAGCAAAATTCCTCTGTTCACTAATTTCAGGCAGATGAATGTGAGTACCTAGTGGAGAAATTGCTCTCAGCAAGTAGAAGAATTATGGAACTATATACTAGCAATGTTGCATGCCACTTTGCATTAGAGATACTGAAATAAGTCATCAGGCTCATTCAAAATGTAAATGATGTAATAAGACTCTTCCATTTACATAGAGAGGAATCAAATTTTTCAGAAATGTTTCCAGACTCTATACATTCAATCCGTTATAATATTTCAAACTGAACAAGTTCAGAAAGCAGTTTATGCTCTGATAACGCACTGCAGTATTTTGCCAGAACCCTTGAAACCCCTGTCCCCAGTTCACAGTCAAATGTCCCCATCTGACAGATATATTGTTTAAAGATGAGATGTATTGCCAATAATCTGGCCAAGTATTATTTTGTAAAGAGAAACATGAGGCTACTCTCTTCTTCTCTTCTCCAAGCAAACATTAGCAGAAATAATCTTCATTATCGGAAGAACTAGCAAACAGTACAAATTGCATGCTGTAAATAGAAGACAACTGAGCTTACTAAAATACTGAAAATGTTAATAATTTACCAGGAATGGAAAAGATACGGAAAGCGGTGAATACAGCCCAGTCCATCACGGGTAAAGCCGTCCCCTACACTGAGCACATCTACAAGGAGCGCTGTCGCCGGAAAGCAGCATCCGTCAGCAAAGATCCACACCTTCCAGGCCATCCTCGCTTCTCACTTCTACCATCAAGTAGGTTGTACAGAAGTGTTGGGTCCTTCACCACCTGTTTCCAGAACAATTGTTATCCAAGAACCATCAGGCTCCTGAACCAGTGTTGGTCACTTCAGCCTTAACTGCTCTAAACTGATTCCATGACCTACAAACTCACTTTCAAGAACCCTTTCAATTCATGTTTCTCAGTATTATTTTTATTTTGCACATTGGTCGTCAGTCTTTATCATTTGATGTAATGTTTTTGTAAAATTCTATTGTATTACTTGTGTCCTGTAAATGGCTGCGAGAAAATGAACCTCAAGTTGGTAAATTATAAACACAAAATAATCTGCAGATGCTGTGATCAAAGCAACACATTCAGTACGCTGGATGAACTCAGCAGGTCGGGCAGCGTCAGTCAGAAATGATGAGTCGACGTTTCGGGCCGGAACCCTTCGTCAGTAAATTATAACGTATAGATACTTAGAAAATAAATTTACTTTGAACTTTAAATTTTGAACAATGACTGGACTTGGCTATATTATTCTGTTCTTAAATAAGCTCGCAGTTGCTGCAAACTAATGGTAGCTTGGAAAAAATGAAGAACGTAATTATCATCCAGTACTGCAGATGTTCAGCAAGGAGGTAAGAATATTAGGACCAAGGAAAACAAAACAACTAACTGAATAATAACAGTGGTGTACATAAATTCCAGAAAAAAAGAGACTAGTGTACTATTGAACAGGTAATTAAATGCAAACTCAAAGGTAAGCAAAAAGTAAAAAATAGAATTTGCTTAAAGTAGTTCCAGCATTTCTGCTTTATTTTAGATCTCCTACATCTGCATTTTTGTGTGCTTTTGAAAATAAAAAAAGATAAACAACAGAGATTTCTGTTTCTCTAGACAACAGAAGAAGACCTCAGCAGAAATTTCTCTTCTTTCAAGGCATGGTTTAATTAAAGCTAAGCTGTAAAGGGCACATGACTCTTGTCTGTGTTGAAATGTAATTGATACCCTATTATCAAAGGAGATTTCTCTGAATACTATAGTCTGCAAACTTCAACTACCAAAAAATTCCTGACTGAGAGGAGAGTGTAAACCAAGAACAATAGATTCATCCCAGAATCCTCTCACATTATAACACAAAGGAGCAGAAGTAGGCCATTCAGCCCATCAAGTCTGCTCTACCATTCCACCATGGCAGATGTATTGTCCCTCTCAACCCCATCCTCCTGCCTTCTCCCCTTAACATTTGATGCCCTTACTAATCAAGAAATTCCAGTTTAAATATACCCAATGACTTGGCTGCCCTTCATCCACTCTTCTTCAAGATGACATCCTGGTACTTTTCACATTCAACCTGCCAAGCAGGGAGGGAAACACACACATAATGCTGGAGAATCTCAGCAGACAAGGCAGCATCTATGGGGAAAAAAAGTGCAGTCGACGTTTTGGGCCGAAACCCTTCAGTACGACTTGAGAATAAAAGCCAAGGAGTAAATTTTAAAAGGTCGGGGGAGGGAAGGAAGAAACACAAGGTAATAAGTGAAGCCTGTAGGGGGAGAGATGAAATAAAGAGCTGGGAAGTTGATTGGTGAAAGAGGAAGAAGGCCCAAACACAGTAAATGACCCCAACAAACTTACAGGTGAAGTGTCACCCCACCTGGAAGGACTATTTAGGGCCCTGCATGGTAGTGAGTGAGTAGGTGTAGGAGCAGGTATAGCACTTGTTCTGCTTTCAAGGATAAATACCTGGAGGTAGGTCAGTGGGGAGGGACAATGGTCAAGGCAGTCGTATAGGGAGCGATTCCTGCGGAAAGCAGAAAGTGGAGGGGAAGGGAAAGATGTGCTTGGTAGTGGGCTTCTGTTAGGTATTTCATCCAAATTTTGTCACAGTTGACAGAACTGCACTTTTGTTTTCAAACCCATAACATTCTGAATCAGAGAGCAAAGCCTTGAACAGAGCCAAGGCTGATATAAGATTAATTTGGCAATGAAGATTAATTGTGGAGCAAATGGGAACCATAGAGCATTTATTAATGCTCTTGCCATTCACAGTCAGATTCAGAAAAGGTCCGTTTTTCTCTAACTAAAGTGAGATCTAAAACAACATGGACTCATTTGACGTCTCCTGAATATTAAATATTGGAAACATTTTTGTTGTTTAAACTAGAGCTAGCTTTCAATGTAAATGCCACACACATTAGTTCCAAATGTAAAGTAACTTTCTTTATAAAAGTATGAAACCATATGGTGAAAATGTTGATGAAACCCATTAGTTTCCTTGAGGTGGGACAGTGTTGCTTAGGATGAAGATGACCTTAAGACAATAAGACATAGGAGCAGAATTATGCCATTCCTTCCATTGTGTCTGCTCTGCCATTCCATCACGGCTGATTCAATAACCCACTCAACCCCATTCTCTGGCTTTGGAGCCCTGATTAACCAAGATATTAACCTCCACTTTAAACATACCCAATGACTTGGCCTCTCCACTCTTCCTCTCAAACCCACAAGGGACTCCCCAGCCACTTACTTTCCAATGCCCCCAGAGCATCCGGTGCATCTCCAATGTAGTATGAAGGCCAACACATTTGTTTCTCTCTATTTTTATACATCAGCCATATACAAATAAATGGGACTAGCTCATGAAGGTACCTCAGTTAACGTGCCTGAGTTGGACCAAAGGCCTGTTTCTGTGCTGCATAAATCTACCACTATATGATTCTATGATTTCCTTACAGTTTTGGCTTCTTACTGTACTACAGTTAAACTATCTGGTGCTTATCAGATGAAATTCACGCAAGAATACATTATTCCTTTTCTTTTGGCTGTAAATATTGAGATGCTTAATGACAAGATCACTATGACCAAATTTCACCTTTTCATCACCTTCCGAGGCACTCAGTTCTATTCAATTGTCACATACACCTCACACCTTTCCATAGCCTTTTACTCTATACAGAAAACACATCTGCCTTTTATCTTCTATTTTACCAGCTCAAACATAAGCTATCTATAGGTTTTTTTAATGTTAATGTAATCATTGTTTTGTTCTTTTTATCCGTTCCTCTTCATTTGGGATAGGACAACTGTATTCAAATTTCAAAGTAAATTTATTATAAAAGTAGATACATTTTATATCACCTGAGATTCATTTTCTCACAGCAAAACAGAGGTGTACAGTAGAATCAATGTAAAACTGCACACAAAGACTGATGAGCAATGTACAAGAGAAGACAAACTGTACAAACACATAATAAATAAAGCAATAATACTGAGAACCGGAGTGGTAGAGTCCTTGAAAGAGAGTCCATAGGTTGTGTTCAGTGATCAGTTTAACGTTATAGTGAGTGAAGATGTCCACCTAGTCCAGGAGCCTGATGGTTGAAGGGTAATAAATGTTCCTGACTCTGCTGGTGTGGGACCTGAGGTTCATGTACCTCCTTCCTGATGGTAGCAGCAAGAAGGGAGCATGGCCCTGATAGTAAGGGGTCTTGATGATGAATGCTACTTTCTTGTGGTAGCGCTTTTTTTAGATGTGCTCACCGGTAAGGAGAGCTATTTTTGTGATGAACTGGGCTCTATCCACCACATTTTGTAGGCTTTTCCACTCATGGGCACTAGCGTTTCCGTACCAGGCAATGATGTCACCAGTCAGGACACTCTCCGCTGTACATCTGTAGTCAAAGCTTTAGATAACATGCCAATTCTACGCAAACTTCTAAGGAAGTAAAGGCGTTGCCATTTTTTTTTGAAGTAACGTTTACATGCTGGTCCCAGGACAGATCCTCTAATATGATAGCTCCCACAGAATTTAAAGTTATGGACACTCTCTAACTCTGACTCTCTAATGAACACTGGCTCATAGACCCCCAATTTCTTACTTCTGTAGAAAATAAGCAGTTCAGGTTTTGCTGACATTGAGTGAGAGGTTGCTGTTGTGGCACCATTCAATCAGATTATCAATCTCCCTCCTATACACTAATTCATCACCTACTTTGATTTGGCCAGTAACATTGGAGACAGTCCAGAGAAGGCTCACAAGAATGATGCCGGGCATGATAGGTCCAACATATGAGAAGTGGTTGATGGCTCTGAGCCTGAACTCGCTGGAGTTTAGAAGAATGAGGTAGGATCTCATTGAAACCTATTAAATATTGAAATGTCCAGATAGAGTGGATGTGGAGAGTATGTTTCCTGTAGTGGGTGAGTCTAGCACTAGAAGGCACAGCCTGAGAACAGAGGGACATCCGTTTAGAATAAGGTTGAGGAGGAATTTCTTTGCTGGAGAATGGTGAATCTGTAGAATTCATTGCCACAGGCGGCTGTGGAGGCCAAGTCATTGGCTGTATTTAAAGTGATTAGTAAGGGATTAAAGGTTATTTGGAGAAGGCAGGAGAAAGGGATTGAAAGGAATAATAAATCAAGTCTAATGAAATGGTGTAGCAGTCTCGATGGGCTGAATGGCCTAGTTCTGCTGCCATGTCTTATTGTTTTTTTGGTATAAGTCTAAGTCTAAAGTATATCTAAATTATACCCTCAATTTTCCAGTCACTTATATTCTCCATCTCTCTCCCTTCTGTCTTCTACATCCTACACAATTAAAGTAAAGCTCCACATAAACTGGGTGGATAAACTTCATGTTTTGAATAGATTTTGAGTCAGAAGAATGAGTTAAACATTTGCAAGCAATGATTCAATCTATTCCCAATTACACCTTGTCTTTCTCTCCTGCTGCTGCTTTACTTGATCGATTTCTCCAACCTCTGGTAATTTCTCCCTGGCCCCCTTCTCTTTTTCCATTACCCATTCTGGTTCCCTTCTCACTCCTTCTCATTGTATGCTGGCCACCTACCTTTGGTTTCCCTCCTCCTTCCCTTTCTTCCATGGTCCACTTCCCTCTCCTAACAGGTTCCTTCTTCTTCAGCCCTTTATCTTTTCCATGAATCCAGTCCAGCTTCTTTCTTGGACCCCCTCACCCCCACCCACCAACCTTCCTCCTCAACTAGTCTCACCTATCACCTGCCATCATCTACCTCTTCCCACCACCTCCCCCTGCCCCCACTTTCTTTTTCCAGATTATGCTCTCTTCATTTCCAGTCCTAATAAAGTCTCTCAGCACTGATACGTTGATTTTTCCAATCCATAGATGCTTCCTGACTTGGAGAGTTCCTCCAGCTCTTGTTGCTCAAGATTTCCAGCATCTATAGTATCTCATGCATTTGAGCCCATTACCATTGTGTTTGTTTTTCATCTCTCTTGTTATTTAATTTTCCACCCACCTGCCTTTGTGGCATCATGGTAGTGTAGCCGTTGGTGCAACACTTTGTAGCACAAGCAACCAGCGATCGGGGTTTAATTCCCACCACTGTCTGTAAGGAGGTTGTCTGTTCTCCCTGTGAGTCTGTGGGTTTCCTCTGTTAGGGTTAGGCTTAAAAAGCTGTGGTCATGCTAGTTTGGTGCTAGAAGCATGGCGACACTTGCCGGCAGCCCCCACACATACTCAGATGATGCATTTCACTGAATATATCAATGTTACGATACGCCAAATAAAATAAAACTAATCTTTACCTTTTTGTTCTTTTCTCCTTTCCCCAGTTTCTCTTTTCAAATATAACTTAGAAAATGTTTCAACTCCAACTGTTGACAAATTTGAGAAGCATTGACCTCTAAATCTCTCACTCTTGATCAGGAGCTCCCAACCTTTATTATGCCATGGAACAGCACCATTAAGTAAGGGGTCTGTTGGCCCCAGGTTGGGAACCCCTGCTCTAGATGCTATGTTATCAGCAGAGTGTTTGTAGCAATTTCTGCATTTACCAAAATAAATATCAGCATAAAACTAGAGATATTTGTCCAATGAGCCTGCCTCAACACTATACCTTGCTCCCCAAAGACAGCTGTTTTCAGTTGCTATAAATATTTATCAAATTTTTCCTTAAAAAGTACATTGGCGGCTGCTTAAAAATTCCTTTTCGAAATGAACTCAATTATTCAACAATCTGCATAAATAACTTTCTCCTGAGCTTGCTTCTTATTCAATAATGGCAATTTTAAATTGATGACCCATCGTCTCTGAATAAGCAACTAGGGAAAATGTTCTTTCCCTGTTTGCATGATCAAAGCCTTCATAATTTTTTCAACAATCTTTATTAAATCTACTCATAGCTACCTCTGCTCCACTGAATCCTACTTTTTTATGTATCCTCCCTCAATGTTATCTTCCCATCTCTGTTGCTATTTAAAAGATAAAGCACGCTAAAACTCAGGATTGACAGCTTTTTAGCAGTTGATGCTCTTGTCCTTATTAACAATGGCAGTTTTGCCTCTGGGGTGCCCTGTCAAAATCTTGGTAAGTGCATTTTTTCAAGTTCAAGTTCAATTGTCATTCAGCCGTACACATGTACACAGGCTAAACAAAACCACGTTCCTCTGGGCCCAGGGTGTAAAACACAGAGCACAGTCACACACAGCACACAGCACACATAGTGATGATAGCACACACAGTCACAAAATAATACTTGCACAAGTCCCTGAGTGGCATGGCAAGAAGGTTGATGGTACATGGGATATTGTCCTGGAGCCACATTTCTGCAAAAACAAGCTGTAGTTCCTCCTGTCTGGCAGCTGCTAATGAAGGCATTCCAGTGAGCGAGCACTAAAGAGTATCACTGATCAGAGAATCAGCCTGCCATTTTGTAGATGGTGCGGCCATTGTTTATATATGATAGAGAGGTAAATGTTTATGAATTGAAATGAATTGGCTTTATTACTTATATCCTTCACATACATGAGGAGTAAAAATCTTTACGTTAAGTCTCCGTCTAAATGTGCAATGTGCAATTTATAGTAATTTGTAATAAATAGTATGTACAACAGAAGAGTTAATATAACATACAAATACAATTGTATCAGCATGAATTAATTGGGCTGATAACCTGATGGAAGAAGCTGTCCCAGAGCCTTCTAAAACCATATATAACCAGATAACAATTACAGCATGAAAACAGGCCACCTCGGCCCTTCTAGTCCATGCCAAAACTTCTGGTCCTGGCTTTTATGCTGCGGTACCATTTCCTGGAATGGTAGCACCTGGAGCAGATTGTGGTTGGAGTGACTCGTGTCCTCAATGATCCTTCGGGCACTTTTTACACACCTGTCTTTGTAAATGTCCAGAATAGTGGGAAGCTCACATATACAGATGCACTGGGCTGTCTGTACAGCTCCCGTACCAGGCAGTGATGCAGCCAGTCAGGATGCTTCCTGTAGAAAGTTCTTAGTATTTGGGGGCCCATACCAAACTTTCTCAACCATCTGAGGTGAAAGAGACGCTGTTGTGCTTTTTTCACCACACAGCCAGTATGTACAGACCATGTGAGATCCTCGGTGATGTGTATACCAAGGAACTTAAAGCTGTTCACCCTCTTAGCTCCAGATCCATTGATGTCAATAAGGGTTGGCCTGTCTCCACTTCTCCTGTAGTCTACAACCAGCTCCTTTGTCTTTGTGACTTTGAGGGACGGATTGTTTTCTTGACACCTCTGTGTCAGGGTGAATACTTCCTCTCTGTAGGCTGCCTCATTATTATTTGAGATTAGGCCAACCAATGTAGTAATTAGCAAAGTAGTCATCAGCAAATTTAATTAGCAGATTGGAGCTGTGGGTGGTGACACAGTCATGGGTATACAGAAATTAAAGGAGGGGGCTTAGTACACAACCCTGAGGGGCATCTGCGTTGAGGGTCAGAGGGGCAAGGTTGAGGGAGCCCACTACACTGGGAGAGGGAGAGATTAAAAATTCCTGTAAACACACCTGCCAGTTGTGCCGTGCACACTCTGAGTCCTTGCCCTAGGATACTATCCGGTCTCACAGCCTTGCAACTGTCCACCCATTGGAAACACCTGCGTATTTCAGTCTCAGAGATGACTGAGGTGGGGGTCAGGACTTCACACACTTGGTCTATAAATCTTTGCATCTAGTTTGAAAAATAGTTTGAGGAAGTTATCTTTTTATTTTTACATCACAAATTCCTATCAGCACAATTTGCTGAGGTACATCAAAACTTCCTTTGGAGGTGAATGTAATAAAAAGGGTAACTTACCTCTAATATGGTTCCTATCCTATGGTGCTATAGAGAGACTTGATACTCAGAAACATTGCTGAATGTTTTCAACAGAAAAACAAGCTAAGCAAAGTCTAGATAAAATGGATTTTCTTTTTAAACCATGGCTTCATCATTCCGCATCAAACAACCTTAGGCCTCAGCTTCGGACACAAGAGGAAATAAAAAGGCAGGCATAGATCAGCAGCCTCCATAAAAATAGAGCTCTATTTAAATAAAGGAGATTTTGATTACACAGATAAGTCATTTTTGTATATGCCACAGGTTACTTTCAAAGCATAAATACACTTTTCAGATAACTGTTGAAGCTTGCATTTGACTATCTCTTCTCCACCTGATTCATGCTTTCTGATAGAAGCTGAAAATCCTGCTTCAAGATTTAAAAAATGAGTTATTTGATGAGAAGAACATAAGCCACAGGAACAGAATTAGGCCATTTGGCCCGTCAAGTCTGCTCCACCATTTCATCACGGCTGATCCATTTTCTCTCCCAGCCCCAATCTCCTGCCTTCACCCCATATCATTTCATGCCCTGGCTAATCAAGAATCTATCAACCTTTTCCTTAAATATTTATAAAGGCATCCTCCACAGCTGCCTGTGGCAATGAATTCCACAAATTCACCTCTCTCTGGCTAAAGAAATTCATCATCATCTCTGCTCTAACAGAAAGCCGCTCTATTCTGAGGCCACGTGTTCTGGTCTTAGATTCTGCAACCACAGAAAACATCCTCTCCACATCCACTCTATCAAAGCCTTTCACCATTTGATGGGTTTCAATGAGGTCACCCCTCATTCTTCTGAATTCTAGTGAATACAGGCCCGGACCTATCAAATGTTCTTCATATAACAAGCTGTTCAATACATTTTCGTGGACCTCTTTTGGACCCTCTCCAGTTTCAGTGTGTCCTCTCTAAAGTAAGGGGTGCAAAACTGCTCTCATATACTCCAAGTGAGACCTTATCAGTGCTTTATAAAGTCTCAACATTACATCCTTGTTTTTATATTCTAGTCCTCTTGAAATGAATACTAGCATTGCATTTGCCTTCCTCACCACAGACTCAACCTGCAAGTTAACCTTTAGAGAACCATGCACAAGGATTCCCAAGTCTCTTTACACCTCAGATTTTGTATTTTCTCTTTATTTAAAAAATAGTCTACCCTTTCATTTCTTCTATCAACGTGCATGACTGTACTCCATCTGCCACTTCTTTGCCAACCCCCTAATCTGTCTATGTCCTTCTATAGCCTCTCTACTTTCTCAAAACCACTTGTCCCTCCAAAGTTTGTCTGCAAACTTTACAACAAAACCATCAATTCCACCATCCAAATGATTGACCATAGAAGAAGACAGAGGGTAGTGGTTGAAGGGCTTGTTCTAGCTGGAGGTCTGTGATTAGTCATTTTGTAGTCTAGGTAAAATATACACTCAGGACAACAATTACTTCTTTGTGTCTTTAATTCCTTTATCTTTTTTTAAATGTTTTCATGCAGAAAGAGGATATCAAAATATAAAGAGCAAAATGAGTTTAAAAAAAGCAGTTCCTGTTGTTACAATCTCAGCTTAATTTTGGCGTACGTACTTATGCATCAACTAGTTGCGTATGCAGTATGAAAATAAATAAAACAAAATATACAAATCCAATATGGTAGAGGCAATTCTAAAAAAATTACAAACATTAGAACCCCACCAACCCTGTACCTTATACACAACATCAAAAATGTAAATAAATACTCTCATCTCCATTAAGGTGTATACTCATTTTGGCACACACATGCTTAACTTCCAAACACATGTAGGCTAAACCCTGAAACAAGTTTTCCTCACTCATGCTATATGAACAGAGATTAACATATTCACATTACTCTGATAAATTCACATGTGGTCTTGAAACAATAAAGTGAGACGAAAATAAACCTTTACCAAAAACATTTACAATATATTACCTTGTAGATGAATTTCTAGAAAGATTAATCTACTAGGCCAATAAGGAACTCGCATAACCACGCTATTCAGCACCAATACCTTACTCGTGAAAGTCTAAACCATTTGCATGTAAAATATGTCTAATTACTGATATTCTAGATTTACAAGCAAGTATAAATGAATTATCAAATATTGTTCACCTTTTCCCCACCATACGACCAGCAGGCCTGGGAAAAGAAGTTCCCAGCACTCGATGCTCGTCTTTCTAGAACATTGTAAGTATTTTTTCTACTCCACACGTAAATTGTGACTGTTTCTCTTAAAGGCACAGGCAGCCATTTTTGCATTACCAGGGTGAATACATAAATGCACTTTAAAAACTAAAAAATAACATTCAACAGTCATCTGGTTATAGTAGTGATCCACAGGAATCTGTACTGGGGCCTCTGCTGTTTGGAGTGTATATAAATGGCCCGGATGAACATGTAGATGGGTGAGTTAGCAAATTTCCAGATGATACAAAGATTGGTGGTGTTGTGGATAGCATAGAACATTGGCATTGAATACAGTGGGGTATAGACTAGTTGCAGATATGGGTGAATAAATGGCAGATGCAGTTTAACCCAGCTAAATGTGAAGTGTTGCATCTTGTTAGGTCAAATGTAAAGAGACAATGTACTGTTAAGGGAAAGATCCTTAACAACATTAATGAGCAGAAGGACCTTGGGTTCAAGGTCATAGCACACTGAAAGTGGTTACATAGGTTGATACGGTGGTTAAAATGGTATATGGCATGCTTAACTTTATTCGTCGAGACATTGAGTCAGGTATTCAAGTTGCAGCTTTATAAAACTCTAGTTAGGCCTCATCTTGTATAATGAATACAGTTCTAGCTGTCCTACTATAGGAAGGATGTCGGGGCTTTGGGGAGGGTGCAGAAGAGGTTTACCAGGATGTTGCTTGGATTAGAGGGTATGTGTTATAATGAAATGTTGGACAAATTTGAATTACTTTCTCTGGAACAGTGGAGGCTAGAGGAAGATCTGATAGAAGTTTATAAGATTATGAGAGGCATGGATAGAATAGATGGAGAGTATCTTTTTCTCTAGAGTTGAAATGTCTAATACCAGATAGCATGCACTTAAAGTGAAATGTGGTAAGTTCAAAGGAGATGTGAGGGGCAAGTTTTTACGTGGAGATTGGTGGGTGCCTGAAATGTGTTTCCAGAGGGAAGTGGTAGAGGCAGATATATTAGGGACTTTTAAGAGATATTTAGAGAGGTATGTGAATGAAGAAAAATGGATGGACATGTACATTGCATAGGCAGAAGTGATTAGTTTACTTGGCCATTTGATTTTTAAATTAATTGGTTCGGCACAACATTCTGAACCAAAAGGCTTGTTGCTATGCTGTACTGTTCTATATTCCCCGTTCTAAAATCGACATTAACTTCCCACTCCTGACATGAGTTTGGTCAGAGTCTGAGATAGAACTCACCAGAAAGCAAAAAATCATATAAAGCACCAAAGATATATTCAGTCCTGAGAAGATAATATGTAGACCTAAACATCATAAGGCATTTCTAAGGCACAAGGCATTTTATTATCCTTCATATGCTCTTGGAATGTTTAATATTAGGTGTTTTATAAAGGCAATTATGGACTACTTTTTCAACTTAATAATGAATATATTGCTAAGCTGCTTTAGAAGGCACTGAACTACAACTACGGTTAACTTCACAACTCCCTCCACTATTTTATCTTTTTTTAAGCCACTCCTTAAAATCTGTCTCACCGGATATATTATTACATAAACCAGTGCAAAATTTTGATTGATAACACTATCATGAAGTGCTATTGAATATCTTTCTCTGTAAAAGGACTAAAATAAATGCAAATTGTTATTAAACACCAGCCAAAGTAAGAGGGATGTAGGTTCTATTAATTAAACAACATTATTTATCCATTTCGTATTTATGAAGCATGGTAGCTTTCATGGTAACTTTTCTGCAATAAGATCATGAATTACCATATTTATTGACTTCATCTTCACAAACTACTACTGAACACATAATCAATCTGCTGACAAAATAGAGAATGTGTCACATAGAACAAAATGCTGCAACATTAATTATCAAGCCCTTTGATGGCTATTCACTATCCTGGTCCAGGGGGCCTTTCCTATTTTGTCTAGCTCAGCTTTCAAAACACAACAGCTGTGAACTTCTAAAGATATAAGTATTCTTTTTGAATAAGTTAAACTTCCAACTGGTATTCTTTGTTTAGCTTCTTGTCATAAACCGGAGCCAGACTTCAGTTTTCAATGTAAATAGAAATCAGTAATCAGTTTGAAGTTAAAAGCACAGCTTTGTAAACAAGCACTGTCTATATACTGTAGCGCAGACTTGCTGGCCGCACAGCCCCTAGACAAACTGCTTAAGAGATGCTCAAGACAATGGGTTGTTTAACTTTGCAAACATGAGGAAATCTGCAGATGCTGGAAACTCAAGCAACACACACAAAAATTGCTGGTGATCACAGCAAGCCAGGCAGCATCTATAGGAAGAGGTACAGTCAACGTTTCAGGCCGAGACCCTTCGTCAAGGCGAACTGAAAGAAGAGATAGTAAGAGATTTGAAAGTGGGAGGGGGAGAGGGAGATCCGAAATGATAGGAGTAGACAGGAGGGGGACGGATGGAGTTAAGAGCTGGAAAGCTGATTGGCAAAAGGGATATGAGGCTGGAGAAGGGAGAGGATCATGGGATGGGAAGCCTAGGGAGAAAGAAAGGGGGAGGGGGAAAATCCAGAGGATGGGCAAGGAGTTATAGTGAGAGGGACAGAGGGAGAAAAAAAGAGAGGGGGGGGGAGATAATAAATAAACAAACAAACAAACAAATAAATAAATAAGGGATGGGTTACGAAGGGGAGGTGGGGCATTAACGGAAGTTAGGAAAGTCAATGTTCTTAGCATTACCTAACTTTAGATTCTATTATTGGGCTATTAATATTCGACATATGAAATTTTGGTTACTTGATCAGGATATACTATCTATTCCTAAATGGGTAGCATTGGAACTACAATCTGTTCAGGGTTATACACTTGGCTCTATTTTAGGCTCCTCTCTCCCTTTTGATTCGAAACGCCTTAAGCAGGTCTTTAACCCGATAGTTAAATATGCTTTGCGCATTTGGTTTCAATTCAGAAAATTTTTTGATCTTAATCAATTCGGGTTAGCGATTCCTATTTTAGGTAACATATTTTTTCCTCCCTCTTTTACGGATCGCGCTTTTCAAACCTGGAAGACTAAGGGTATTTTACGGTTTTTGGATTTATTTTTAGATGGTTCCTTTATGTCTTTTGAACAATTATCTAATAAATATAATTTATCAAGAATACATTTTTTTAGATATTTACAAGTTAGAAATTTCCTAAGTACTATACTTTCTTCCTTTCCAATGCTTCCTCCTACATATATTTTAGATTCGATAATTAACCTCAATCCATGTCAGAAAGGTGCATCGGCTATGATTTATAATATTATTATGAAACTTAGGAAAGCTCCATTTGATAAGATTAGGGTAGATTGGGAACAGGAATTGGGGCTTACCATTTCTGTGGATGATTGGGGGCAGATTTTACAATTAGTTAATACTTCCTCTATTTGTGTTAAACATTCCCTAATTCAATTTAAAGTGGTTCATAGAGCACATATGTCCAAAGATAAGTTAGCGCGTTTTTACTCGCATATTAATCCTTTTTGTGATAGATGTTCGGGGCAGATAGCCTCTTTAACTCATATGTTTTGGTCTTGTCCTACTTTGGAAACTTTTTGGAGAGATATTTTTAATATTATTTCTAAGGTATTAAATATAGATATCTCTCCTCACCCTATTACTGCTATCTTTGGACTTCCCAAAATTTCTAGTAATCTTTCCCCTTCAGCCCGTAGAATGATTGCATTTCTTACTTTAATGGCGAAAAGATGTATTTTACAACATTGGAAAGAGCTTAATGCTCCAACTACCTTTTTTTGGTTCTCTCAGACGATTTTATGTTTGAATCTGGAGAAAATTAGAAGTAACCTTTATGATTCTTCATTTAAATTTGAACAGATTTGGGGACCTTTTATTCGATACTTTCATTTAATGTAATACATACCCTTCTTGTTTTTTTTTCACTGTTTTTAATGGAGGTCGGGATTGAAGACGTGATTTTAAGTTTAACTCTGTTTGGTTTCAAGTTAGCCCATTGCTTTGCTTTGCTTTTAGTTAGTTGCACGGTGGGTTTTTTTTTGGGGTTTTTTTTTCTTTTTTTTCCATTGATATATATATAAAATTTAGTATACTATTATGTTATCTTGGTTTTTTATGTTTAAATTACATTGTTTGTAGTATTTTTTTTGGTATTGATACCTTCTGGAATTTTATTATATTTTAACATTGTATTAATGTTTATATGGTTTACCTTTTTGTATACTTATTCAATAAAAAGATTTAAAAAGAAAAAGGAAAGTCAATGTTCATGCCATCAGGTTGGAGGTTACCCAGACAGAATTTAAGGTTTTGTTCCTCCGACCTGAGTGGGCTTCATCTTGACAGTAGAGGAGGCCGTGGATAGACATATCAGAATGGGAATGGGACTTGGAATTAAAATGTGTGGCCACTGGGAGATCCTGCTTTCTCTGGCGGACAGAGGATAGGTGTTCAGCGAAATGGTCTCCCAGCCTGCGTCGGGTCTCGCCAATATATAGAAGGCCGCATCAGGAGCAGTATATCACCCCGACTGACTCACAGGTGAAGTGTCGCCTCACCTGGAAGGACTGTTTGGGGCCCTGAATGGTGGTGAGGGAGGAAGTGTAAGGGCATGTGTAGCACTTGTTCCGCTTACAGGGATAAGTGCCGGGAGGGAGATCGGTGGTAAAGGATGGGGGGGAACGAATGGACAAGGGAGTCGTGTAGGGAGCTATCCCTGCTGAAAGCAGAAAGTGGGGGGAGGGAAAGATGTGCTTAGTGGTGGGATCCCGTTGGAGGTGGCGGAAGTTACGGAGAATTATATGTTGGACCCGGAGGCTGGTGGGGTGGTAGGTGAGGACAAGGGGAACCCTATTCCTAGTGGGGTGGTGGGAGGATGGCGTGAGAGCAGATGTGCGTGAAAAGGGGGAGATGTGTTTGAGAGCAGAGTTGATGGTGGAGGAAAGGAAGCCCATTTCTTTAAAAAAGGAGGACATCTCCCTCGTCCTGGAATGAAAAGCCTCATCCTGAGAGCAGATGCGGCAGAGGCGGAGGAATTGCGAGAAGGGGATGGCATTTTTGCAAGAGACAGAGTGGGAAGAGGAATAGTCCAGGTAGCTGTGAGAGTCCATAGGCTGATAGTAGACATCAGTAGATAAGCTGTCTCCAGAGACAGAGACAGAAAGATCAAGAAAGGGGAGGGAGGTGTCGGAAATGGACCAGGTAAACTTGAGGGCAGGGTGAAAGTTGGAGACAAAGTTAATGAAGTCAACGAGCTCAGCAGCGTGCAGGAAGCAGTGCCAAAGCAATCATCCCATCCCTTCCCACCGATCTCCCACCCAGCACTTATCCTTGTAAGCGGAACAAGTGCTACACATGCCCTTACACTTCCTCCCTTACCACCGTTCAGGGACACGGACAGACCTTCCAGGTGAGGCGACACTTCACCTGTGAGTCGGCTGGGGTGATATACTGCGTCCGTTGCCCCCGATGCTTCCTTCTATATATTGGCGAGACCAGATGTAGACTGGGAGACCGTTTCGCTGAACACTTACGCTCTATCTGCCAGAGACAGCAGGATCTCCTAATGGCCACACATTTTAATTCCACATCCCATTCCCATACTGATATGTCTATCCACGGCCTCCTGTACTGTCAAGGTGAAGCCATACTCAGGTTGGAAGAACAACACCTTATATTCCGAAAACATGAGGAATTCTGCAGGTGCTGGAAATTCAAGCAACGCACATCAAAGTTGCTGGTGAGCACAGCAGGCCAGGCAGCATCTCTAGGAAGAGGTGCAGTCGACGTTTCGGGCCGAGACCCTTCGTCAGGACTAATATATTATATTCCGTTTGGGTAGCCTCCAACCTGATGGCATGAACATTGACTTTTCTAACTTCCGTTAATGCCCCACCTCCTCTTCGTACCCCATCCCTTATTTATTTATTTGTTTGTTTGTTAGTTTATTTATTTATTTATCTATTTATTTATTTCCCCCTTTTTTCCTCTCTTTTTTCTCCCTCTGTCCCTCTCACTATAACTCCTTGCGCATCCTTTGGGTTTCCCCCCTCCCCCTTTCTTTCTCCCTAGGCCTCCCATTCCATGATCCTCTCCCTTCTCCAGCCTCTAATCCCTTTTGCCAATCAACTTTCCAGCTCTTAGCCCCATCCCTCCCTCTCTTGTCTTCTCCTATCATTTTGGATCTCCTTCTCCCCCCCCCCACTTTCAAACCTCTTACTAGCTCTTCTTTCAGTTAGTCCTGACAAGGGGTCTCGGCCCAAAACGTCCACTGTAGTTCTTGCTATAGATGCTGCCTGGCCTGCTGCGTTCACCAGCATTTTCTGTGTGTGTTGGATTGTTTAACTTGGCTTGTTACAGACTGGACAATGCGGGCTAAATTGTTTAGTGCAAGGAAACTGACAGACCAGATTGATATTAGCACTTACCATATCAAATAGCTGATTTGCTAATAGTTGAAAGTTTATATACTCAAATGAGTCAGCTTCACAGGATTAATTGTGGGTACCTGGGAATCTTTGCCTTCAGAAGCTGTTAAATCATTTGTGTAAAAAGACATCTGAAAAATTATCACATCTATGGTAATGTCACCCATAGCAAAGAAAGAATATAAATGTAGGAGAAGTCTAGACTTTTAGAAATGGTCCAGAAACATCATGAAGAATGACAGAAATACAGGATGAATTGGAATCCATTCCTCTGCCTTCAATTTCTGTCATGGACAACTGATTCATATGTGGCTCAGACAGGGATTGCACTTGCGTTTTGGAAATCCTTTCTGTTTTAGAAATGGTTTGTAATTTGGAAGACTTTTTTAAGATAGAAATCCTCTGTGAGCTTAAAATATGATTTAAGATGTTAAGATGTGTTTTAAAATATGTTCTCAGCCTCAACAATTTCTGTTTCAGCTTCCCCCACTTTCTCCTGACTCAAGAGGTAGCCATGGTCACTCACAAGGGCCTCAGCTATGCCTGCCTTTTTCTTGCCTACATAGAATGGTCCATGGTCGAAGCTTTCACCGTTAATGCTCCCCAACTTTTCTTCCACTACATTGATGATTGCGTTGGTGCTGATTCATGCACCAATGTTGAGCTCGTCAGTTTCATCAACTTTGTCTCCAACTTCCACCCTGCTCTAAAAAATTCACTTAGGCCATTTCTGACACCTCCCTCCAGTTCTCAATCTCTGTCTTCATCATTGGATACAAACTGTTGACCAATATCTTTTACACACCAACCGATTCCCATAGCTATCTTGATTAATTCTCTACTCACCCTGTCTCCTGTAAAAATGTTATTCCCTTTTCAGTCTCTTTGTCTCTGCCACATCCATTCCTAGGATGAAGCTTTCCTTTCAAGGCTAACCAAGATGTCCTTCTTCTTGAAAGAATGGGGTTTCCCTTCCTCCACCATTGATCATACCCTCACCAGTGTCTCCTCCATTTCCTGGATATCTGCACTCACCCCATCTTCATGCGACCTTAATAGCGATGTTCCTCATGTCCTTACCATGAGCCTCCGCATCCAACACATGATTCTTCACTTCTTCTGCCATCTCCAAAGGGATCCTACAACTAAACGCATCTTTACCTCCCCTCACTCTGCTTTAGCAGCGATTACTCCCTCAGTGCTTCCCTTGTCCATTCATCCCTCCCCACTAATCTGCCTCCCGGCACTTATCCCTGCTGGTGGCCAAAGTGAATAGTCGCCTCCTCCTTCACCTCCATTCAAGGTCCCAAACAATCCTTCTCCAGTGAATCTGCTGAGATTGTCTAATATATCTGGCACTCCCAATGTGGCCTTCTCTACATTGGAGAAACCCCTTGTTGGTTGGGGACCATTTTATTGAGCACTTCCACTCCATCCGCCAAAAGCAGAACTTTCCAGTGGCCCAACATTTTAATTCCAATTCCATTCCCATTCCAGCATGTCAGTTCCATGGTCTCCTCTTGTGCCACAATGAGGCCACCCTCAGGGTGGAGGAGCAACACCTTAAAATCTGCCTGGGCAGCCTCTAACCTGATGGCATGAATATCGATTTCTCCTAGTAAAAAAAAATTCCCTCTCGCCCTGCTCTGCTTCTTTTCCCCAGTCTGGCCTATCACCTCCCCCTTCTCCTTCCCTTTATCATAAAGTCCACTCTTCTTTCCGATCTGTAACCCAGGTTAATTAAACCCAAAGATGCTCCACCTGCAGAGGGATGAAATGAGGTTACCAAACTTTTTTTAAAATGTGGAACAAAAGCTATGCAAGAACAAGGCGTGGCTGATGCAGGCACTGATAAGCGAGAGAAACGCAGCAAGCTATCAGAAACTAAAGACATAAACTGTTACAAGTGGAAATAGTAGTGAGTATCTCGACCCTACTTCAGGGAGAAACCCCTGGGTGAGAGATGATAGTGATGAAAGGTTTATTGAAGCTACGACTATAAAAAGCCATAGTCATAGTCATATTCATACTTTATTGATCCCGGGGGAAATTAGTTTTCGTTACAGTTGCACCATAAATAATAAATAGTAATAGAAACATAAATAGTTAAATAGTAATATGTAAATTATGCCAGGAAATTATGAAATGTCCAGGACCAGTCTATTAGCTCAGGATGTCTGACCCTCCAAGGGAGGAATTGTAAAGTTTGATGGCCACAGGCAGGAATGACTTCCTATGACGCTCTGTGCTGCATCTCGGTGGAATGAGTCTCTGGCTGAATGTACTCCTGTGCCCAGCCAGTACATTATGTAGTGGATGGGAGACATTGACCAAGATGGCATGCAACTTAGACAGCATCCTCTTTTCAATACCACCGTGAGAGAGTCCAGTTCTAGCCCCACTACATCACTGGCCTTACGAATGAGTTTGTTGATTCTGTTGATGTCTGCTACCCTCAGCCTGCTGCCTCAGCACACAACAGCAAACATGATCGCACTGGCCACCACAGATTCGCAGAACATCCTCAGCATCGTCCGGCAGATGTTAAAGGACCTCAGTCTCCTCAGGAAATAGAGACGGCTCTGACCCTTTTTGTGGACAGCCTCAGTGTTCTTAGACCAGTCCAGTTTATTGTAAATTCATATCCCCAGGTATTTGTAATCCTCCACCATGTCCACACTGACCCCCTGGATGGAAACAGGGGTCACCGGTACCTTTGCTCTCCTCAGGTCTACCACCAGCTCCTTGGTCTTTTTCACATTAAGCTGCAGATAATTCTGCTCACACCATGTGACAAAGTTTCCTTCCTAAGCAGAACATAGAACATAGAATAGTACAGCATAGTACAGGCCCTTAGGCCCACAATGTTGTGCCGACCCTCAAATCCTGCCTCCCATATAAGCCCCCACCTTAAATTCCTCCATATACCTGTCTAGTAGTCTCTTAAACTTCACTAGTGTATCTGCCTCCACCACTGACTCAGGCAGTGCATTCCACGCACAAACCACTCTCTGAGTAAAAAACCTTCCTCTAATATCCCCCTTGAACTTCCCACCCCTTACCTTAAAGCCATGTCCTCATGTATTGAGCAGTGGTGCCCTGGGGAAGAACCACTGGCTATCCACTCTATCTATTCCTCTTATTATCTTGTACACCTCTATCATGTCTCATCTCATCCTCCTTCTCTCCAAAGAGTAAAGCCCTAGCTCCCTTAATATCTGATCATAATGCATACTCTCTAAACCAGGCAGCATTCTGGTAAATTTCCTCTGTACCCCTTCCAATGCTTCCACATCCTTCCTATATTGTGGCGACCAGAACTGGACACAGTACTCCAAGTGTGGCCTAACCAGGGTTTTATAGAGCTGCATCATTATATCGCGACTCTTAAACTCTATCCCTCGACTTATGAAAGCTAACACCCCATAAGCTTTCTTAACTAACCTATCCACCTGTGAGGCAACTTTCAGGGATCTGTGGACATGTACCCCCAGATCCTTCTGCTCCTCCACTCTACCAAGTATCCTACCATTTGCTTCGTACTCTGCCTTGGTGTTTGTCCTTCCAAAGTGTTACACCTCACACTTCTCCGGGTTGAATTCCATCTGCCATTTCTCAGCCCACTCCTGCATCCTATCAATGTCTCTCTGCAATCTTTGACAATCCTCTACACTATCTACAACACCACCAACCTTTGTGTCGTCTGCAACCTTGCCAACCCACACTTCTACCCCTACATCCAGATCGTTAATAAAAATCACGAAAAGTAGAGGTCCCAGAACAGATCCTTGTGGGACACCACTAGTCACAATCCTCCAATCTGAATGTACTCCCTCCACCATGACCCTCTGCCTTCTGCAGGCAGGCCAATTCTGAATCCACCTGGCCAAACTTCCCTGGATCCCATGCCTTCTGACTTTCTGAATAAGCCTACCATGTGGAATCTTGTCAAATGCCTTACTAAAATCCATATAGATCACATCCACTGCACTACCCTCATCTATATGCCTGGTCACTTCCTCAAAGAACTCTATCAGGCTTGTTAGACACGATCTGCCCTTCGCTAAGCCATGCTGACTGTCCCTGATCAGACCATGATTCTCTAAATGCTCAGAGATCCTACCTCTAAGAATCTTTTCCAACAGTTTTCCTACCACAGACATAAGGCTCACTGGTCTATAATTACCCGGACTATCCCTACTACCTTTTTTGAACAAGGGGACAACATTCACCTCCCTCCAATCCTCCTGTACCATTCCCATGGACAACGAGGACATAAAGATCCTAGCCAGAGGCTCAGCAATCTCTTCCCTCACCTCTTGGAGCAGCCTGGGGAATATTCCGTCAGGCCCTGGGGACTTATCCGTCCTAATGTATTTTAACAACTCCAACACCTCCTCTCCCTTCATGTCAACATGCTCCAGAACATCAACCTCACTCATATTGTCCTCACCATCATCAAGGTCCCTCTCATTGGTGAATACCGAAGAGAAGTATTCATTGAGGACCTCGCTCACTTCCACAGCCTCCAGGCACATCTTCCCACTTTTATCTCTAACCGGTCCTACCTTCACTCCTGTCATCCTTTTGTTCTTCACATAATTGAAGAATACCTTGGGGTTTTCCTTTACCCTACTCGCCAAGGCCTTCTCATGCCCCCTTCTTGCTCTTCTCAGCCCCTTCTTAAGCTCCTTTCTTGCTTCCTTATATTCCTTAATAGACCCATCTGATCCTTGCTTCCTAAACCTCATGTATGCTGCCTTCTTCCACCTGACTAGATATTCCACCTCACTTGTCACCCACGGTTCCTTCACTCTACCATTCTTTATCTTCCTCACCGGGACAAATTTAACCCTAACATCCTGCAAGAGATCTGTAAACATCAACCACATGTCCATAGTGTATTTCCCTGCAAAAATATCATCCCAATTCACACCCGCAAGTTCTAGCCTTATAGCCTCATAATTTGCCCTTCTCTAGTTAAAAATTTTCCTGTCCTCTCTGATTCTATCCTTTTCCATGATAAAGCTAAAGGCCAGGGAGCGGTGGTCACTGTCCCCCAGATGCTCACCCATTGAGAGATCTGTGACCTGACCCGGTTCATTACCAAATACTAGATCTAGTATGGCATTCCCCCTAGTTGGCCTGTCCACATACTGTGACAGGAATCCATCCTGGACACACTTAACAAACTCTGCCCCATCTAATCCCTTGGAACTAATCAGGTGCCAATCAATATTAGGGAAGTTAAAGTCACCCATGATAACAGCCCTGTTATTTTTGCACCTTTCCAAAATCTGCCTCTCAATCTGCTCCTCTGTATCTCTGCTGCTACCAGGGGGCCTATAGAATACCCCCAGTAGCTATAGAGACAATATCGGCAGAGATGAGCTTCCAAAATCTCTACCATGTAACCAGGAATTAATTCTGTTAAATAATACCAAGGGTTTTGGTCAAGTTTTTTTTTGTATAAGTTTTGTGAATTGACCTTCCATGGATGACCAACTATTTCAGTCATTGAACCAAGAAACAAGATGGCGATCTATCCAAGGTCGAAGAACCAGCGCGGGATCACAATGCTTCAAGACATAGAGAATATAATACAGTTGGATGTGTAGGTTTATTTCTCATTTGAAGGATCAGAATTTGATATATATATATGGGATTGAATTTGAATTTGTAGGCATACTGACCTGAAACTGAAACTGAGGTTAACCATAATACATAAGAATAGGAATTCAATTACTTTTTCTAATGAGCTAGAGATAAATAAAAAGTAAGGATTAGTCTGTAAACCTTTAAACATGGAATAACACTAGATCTAACTTTTTAGAGAAATTGGAGTAATAAAGGTTATTCTAATGAATCTCACTGATTCTAACTAAACAGGAATTCGGTTTTCATTGATATCTGAGATTTGGATGTTAAACAGAACGTTGGAATTTTAAATTGTTCTTACTCAAGTAAATATTTTTTTATATATTGCTATTTTTATAAACAAACTGACCTCCAGAAATGTGTGTTTTCTATTCACTGCCTCCTTTCGATACTTTGACCTTCTGATGGCCTACTAGCACCTAGTGTAGTACTATGTAATTAAATTTTCTCATAAAGGGTGCGGCAAGATAAGACAAGCACTACACAGGTGTTACATATCCAAATCCTTCCTCTCCCCTCTACCTTTTTATTCTGGTGTCTTCCCCCTTCCTTTCCAGCCGGGCTGAAATGTTGACTGTTTGTTCACTTCCATGGATGTTGCCTGATCTGCTGAGTTCCTCCAGCATTTTGTGTACTTTGCTTTGGATTCCCAGCCTCTGCAGAATTTTTTGTGTTTTAAGATAATACAAGATACGATAAAACTTTATTTATCCCGGAGGAAATTATTGTTCCAAGGTTGTTCAGTCAAAAATATATACTTTAAAATACAAAATGTAAGCATTGAGGTATGAAAAAATACAAAATGTGCATTAAAAAGTAATAGTGCAAATTACAGATGTGCAATGAAACCATATACTTATATGCTTAAGGAGGAGGAGGTGTAGAGTCTTATAGCCAGTCAATCAATCAAAGGAACACAAAGTAGTGAAAACCAATTGTCCTTAACATATCCATCACATCCATCTCTGCTTTAGCTTCTTGATGCTGAAACCCTGGACAGTATCCATATAGGTTCCAGACTGCAAAGGTTCCGTACTCTGCTGGCCGTCCTACACAACCAATACAAGCCATGACTCTGCTTATCCTATCATTTGCTGCCTCAGTCACACTTCACCTTGTTGATCCTGACCTGTACTCAGCATTTCACCTTTACAATTCTGTCCCTTCTCTTTCAACATGTCCATTCCATAGAGTCACAGCATGCTGACCAAGGTGCCCGCCTGAGCTGGTCCAAACTGCTCATGTTTGGCCAATATCACTCTAAAGGTTCCCTATCCATGAAGCCATTCAAATGCCTTTTAACTGTTGTAATTGTACCTGCCCCCACCAGTTCCATGACAAACTAATTCCATATACACGCCAGCATGGAAGTGCAGCGGTAAATGTAATACCAGTCACCCAGTTCACTTGCCGCCACAGTCCGTAAGGAGTTTGTACATTCTCCCCTTCACCACATGGGTTTCCCCTGATGGCTCCAGTTTCCTCCCATATACCAAAGATGTAAGTGTCAGTGGGTTAATTGGTCTGTTGGGTGTAAGTGCGTAGCAGGGGCTTGTGACACTGCTGTATCTCTAAATTTAAAAAAAACTACCAGCAACTATGTGAAAAACTTGCACTTTAAACCTTCACATTCTCTCCTTATGCCAGTGTACTATGCTAATCTAATTGTAAAATCCCCTAAACTGGAAAGATACAATGAATCCCTATCCTATCTACGCCACTCATAAATTTAGAAAGGCCAGTCTGTTAATTCCTCGGTATCCTTCAGCTCCAGGGAAAACAGCGGCAGTCTATTGAGTCTCTCTATTTAACAGCCCCAGCCTATTGAGGCTCTCCATTTAACAGCCCCAGTCTATTGTGGCTCTCCATATAACCAACAGCACCAGTATATTGTGTCTCTCCGTTCACAGCCACAGTCAGTTAAGTCTCTCCATATAATAGCCCCAGTCTACTGTCTCTCCATATAACAGCCCCAGTCTATTTAGTCTCTGCCTATAAGAAACAGCCGCAGTCTATTTTCTCTCTTCATATAACAGCCCCAGTCTATTGAGTCTCTCCATATAACAAACAACCCCAATCTATTGCGTTCTCTAAATATAACAGCCCCTGTCTATTGAGTCTCTCCATATAACAAACAGCCCCAATCTATTGCGTTCTCTACATATAACAGCCCTAGTTTATTGTCTATCTATATAAAAGCCCCAGTCTATTGTGTCTCTCCATATAAGTTCCAGTCTGAGTCTTTCCATTTAACAGCCCCAGTCTATTGAGTCTTTCCATATAAAAAAGCAGCCCCAGTCTATCGAGTCTTTCGATATACCAGCCTCAGTCTATTGAGTCTCTCCCTATAACAGTCCCAGTCTATTGTGGCTCTTCATATAATAAACAGCCCCAGTCTATTGTGGCTCTTCATAAAATAAACAGCCCCAGTCTATTGTGTCTCTCCATATAACAAACAGCCCCAGTCTATTGAGTCTCTACAAATAACAGCCCTAGTTTATTGTCTATTCATATAAAACCCCCAGTCTATTGAGTCTCTGCATATAAGAAACAGCCCCAGCTTATTGAGACTCTCCATATAACAGCCCCAGCCTAATTAAGTCAATTAAGTGGAACAAGTGCTGCACCTGCCCTTACACTTCCTCCGTCACCACCATTCAAGGCCCCAGACAGTCCTTCCAGGTGAGGCGACACTTCACCTGTGAGTCTGCTGATGTGATATACTGTGTCCAGTGCTCCCAGTGTGGCCTTCTATATTGGTGAGACATGACACGGATTGGAAGACCGCTTCGCTGAACACCTACGCTCTGTCCGCCAGAGGAAGCAGGATCTCCCAGTGGCCACACATTTTAATTCCTCGTCCCATTCCCATTCCGATATGTCAATCCATGGCCTCCTCTACTGACGAGATGAAGCCACACTCAGGTTGGAGGAACAACACCTTATATTCCGTCTGGGTTGCCCCCAACCTAATGGCATGGGCATTGTTTTCTCTAACTTCTGTTAATGCCCTTCCTCCCCTTCGTACCCCATCCCTAATTTTATTTTCTCTCTTTCCCTCTCGCAATAACTCCTTACCTGTTCTCCATCTTCCTCTGGTGCTCCTCTCCCTCTTTCTTTCTTCCAAGGCCTTCCGTCCCATGATACTCCCCCTTCTCCAGCCTTATATCCCTTTTGTCAATCAACTGTCCAGCTCTTGGCTCCATCCCTCCCCCTCCTATCTTCTCCTATCATTTCGGGTCTCCTCTCCCTCCCACTTTCAAATCTCTTACTATCTCTTTTCTTTGTTAGTCCTGACGAAGGATCTCAGTCTGAAACGTTCCACCAGCATTTTATGTGTGTTACTTGAATTTCCAACATCTGCAGATTTTCTCGTGTTTGTATCTTAGGAATATTGTTGAGATTTAAATGTGTATCGTTGAAAATAAATAAAATAAATAAACTACTTCGTTAGCTGGAACGATCTCATCCTTGGTAGGAGGGAGAATCTACCGCTTGAATAGTGGGTGTTGCCAGCTAAACTCACTGTGGAGGATAAACAGGGAAGTAAACTAGTCTTTGAAGATTGGGTAGTTATAATATAACCTCCTTTTAGTTAGGATACTCAGAGCTACTCACACTGGATAGGGCTTAAGATCTTTAGAGTTTAGAACTTTGTGGTCAGCAAACCCAATACCGTACCATCACTGTCAGAAAATGTAACTGTGCCTCTCTGTTGTACAGACCAGGAACAATATTACAGGAGATTCACGTGTTTATACCTTAATTAGCATGATATTATATTATTCCCTTGCTATTAAAATACATATATTAAGCATTATCTGTGCAAAAGTTGTAGGCACACAGACACACACACACACACATATATATATATACATATATAGCTCGGGAGCCTAACACTTCTACACAGTACTGTATTTGTCAATGTGGAGCAGAGAGCGAGTTTGTAAATCTGTCAGGAGCAAAGGACGTTGGGAATGACAAGGGTGGAGCATCACGGGAGGGATGTGGGACAGGTTGCAGAGAACGAGTGCCGGGGAAAAGGGTGGTGCATTTGCAGACACACCCAGCCTGAGGACACCAGGGAAGCTCATCTCATTCCAAACAATTGGTTTATTAATCTCTCTGGTGCTCCATCCCTCCCTCCCCCTCCCTTCCCCTTTTCCCAACCATGATTCCCCTCTCCCTGCCCCCTTCCCACTCTCAGTCAACAATAAAGACCCGTATCAGAATCAGGTTTATCATCACTCACATGTGCCATGAAATTTGTTTTATACAGCAGTAGTACAATTTAATACATAAAATCACTACAGTACAGTGCAAAAGTCTCAGGAATACTGGCTATATATGTATGTCTAAGACTTTTGCACAGTACTGAGTACAGTGTATCTGCAGTACTTTCTACTTTATGGTTTCTCAAAGCTTAGAAAATTAAAATTGTATTATATGCTAATAAAACACACTCAAAAATAAAACTGACCGCTTGTAAGGTGAGCTAAGAATATCTGATTGTTTCGTCTTCTAAGGGAAATTTCCATTTTACATCTTGCCGTCCTTTAGATGTAAAATGTTTTATTTACCATGCTGTCATTGTATTTACTTGCATTTGATTTTAAATTGATAGAAACCTCTGAAATTGTATTTAACCAATAAAATGAACTGTGCGAAGGAAAGAGTAAAGGATAAAGACTGTTAGTGGAAGTACTGTCTCTCAAGACTGACGTTTGTGGACACCTGTAACTGACCGACAGCCCCCCACACACACATAAAAAATGGGCCACCTGAATAAAATGTCATCCTCTGCCACTAAGCCAAACCGTAGCATAGTGGCAGCTTGAAACAACAACTGTACGTGGGGCAGGAGGGGGGGTTTACTGCTGCTTGCGTAAACCACATCCTCAGAACAACAATGTGATGAGTGGTCAGAAAAACCGCCTGCTAGGTGTACATTTATATTTAGAAGAAAAGCAGAGAAAGAGCAGAGTGTTAAGATGATGAGCCAAAAGTACTACAAATAAAAACAATAATAGTTTTGGAAGTATGTGCTACACAGCTACTTTTCTATTATTGGCTCAGTAGGTATTGATCCCACTGTAAATACCTTGTATAATGTCACATGTAAAGGGGTGGGAGCTATTATAGTAACAAAGTAACCTGAGTTATTACAACAGTGGTAACCTGCAAAAGAAAATATAAATACAAATCTCATAATGTTAAGTTCAATTGTTTAAAAAATTCATACATAGAACAGTAAATCACAGCGCAGGTCCTCTACTCTGAGGATGTGCCCCCAGTCCTAAACTCACCCACTATACGAAACATGCTTGTCACATTCACTTTGTCTAGGCCTTTCAATACTCGATAGATTTTAATTAGGCCTTTCAATACTCGATAGATTTTAATTAGATGCCCCCCCCATTCTTCTAAACTCCAGTGAATACAGGCCCAGGGACGTCAGGTATTCCTCATGCATTAACCATTTAATTTCTGGAATCATTCTCATAATTTTCTGTGGACCCTCTCCAAAGCCAACACATCTTTTCTTAGATAAGGGGCCCAAAACTGCTCATAATACTCCAAGTGCAGTCTGACCAATGTCTTCATAAAGCCTCAACATCACATCATTGCTGTCATATATTAGTCCTCTTGAAATGGATGCTAACATTGCATTTGCCTTCCATATCACCAAATCAACCTCCAAGTTAACCTTTGGAGAATCCTGCACAAGGTCTCCCAGGACTATTTACACATCTTGATTTTGTATTTCTCCCCATTTAGAAAATAGTCTGTGCTTATATTCCTTCTATCAAAGTGCTTAAATATGCACTTCCCTACACTATATTCCATTTCCCATTTCTTTGCCCATTCTCCCAATCTGTCTAAGTTTTTCTGCAGACTCTCTGCTTCCACAACACTACCCACACCTCCACCAATCTTTGTATCATCTGCAAACCTGGCCAAAAAACAAAAAAACAATCAATTCCATTATCCAAGTCATTGACATATAGCGTGAAAAGAAACTATCCCAAAACCGACCCCTGAGGAACACCGCTAGCCAGCGGTATCCAACGTGAAAAGGCTCACTTTATTCCCACACTTGGCCTTCAGTCAATCAGCCAGTCTTCTATCCCAAACACAAGAAAGTCTGTAGATGCTGGAAATCCAAAGCAACACACACAAAATGCCCGAGGAGCTCATCGGGTCACCTTGTTAGTATCTTTCCTGTAATGCCATGCCTTGTGCATTATCTTGTCAAAGGCCTTCTGAAAGTCCAAGTAAACAGCATCCTCTGATTCTCCTTTGTCTATCCTGCCTGTTATTTCCTCAAACAATGCCAAAAGATTTGCCAGGCAAGATTTCCCCTTAAGGAAACCATACTGACTTTGGCCTGCTTTATCATGTGCCTCCAAGTACCCAAAAACCTTTCCTTTAATGATGGTACTCCAATATCTTCCACACTCCAGCACTAAAGTCAAGCTAACTGGCCTATAATTTCATTTCTTCTGCCTCCCATTTCCGATAAAGAATTAAATAAACGAGGTAAAATTAAATTCAGCATTATTAACTGACATTTCAAATGCATTTACTTTTACTATACAAAACATATTATTTACATTAACTATGCAAGCAATACTGCATTTTATTTAAAGAAACTGCTGTTATGTTGTTCAAGTAAATAGAATAGAGCAAGACAATAGGAAGTCAAAAGGGACTACAAATGGTAAAATCTCATGTGAACACTAAATTTTCCTTTTCAGCTCGTGTTCTCTTCCCCAGCCTATTCAACTCTCCACCTACTGTAGTTTTCTTATCATTGCTTGCTTTTTCTGTCTCCTCCCCGCTGGTTCCATTTGCCCATCTTTCCTTCCCAATCTAGTACCACCTGTTCTCTACCAGCCTCTATACGAGCTGTACTAGCCAAAAACAATGTTGAATCAATCTGGGTGGTTATCATAATAACACTACATGATTTCTAAATTTGATTTTCAATGGCACCTTACTTGAAATTTCTTTGGTTGCCAGAAATCTTAAATAGAAACTCAGCAGCAGCTGTGGAGACAGAAACAGAACAAATATTTCAGTTCAGTGCACACAAAATGTTGGAGGGACTCAGCCGGTCAGGCAGCATGGATTGAAGTGAATAAACGATTGACTTTTCGGACTGAGACCCTTCTTCATTACTGAAAGGGAGAGGGAAGATGACAGAATCATACTTCAACTCATCAGATCTCTTCATAGGGTCATCGAAAATAACACACAAAGACACCAAAATAGTCAAAGATCCAAATCTGAATTGCAAAGAAAAGATGCACATAGCAATTCTATTGCAATGGCAGTTCCTGCCTGTTCGCAGCATTTCTTTATGTTCGTCTACATTGTTTTTATTGTTCCAGTGGAAGACCATTAATGTTTCCTTTCCCATTTGGTAGTAAGTCTGCAACTGTAAACATAATGCAATTGCTCTTCCTCCTCTGAGGCCCTCTAATTACCAATGCTGACGAGATTACTCCCTTTACTGTCAGGATCATTCACAAAACATTGCACAAGTACCTGTAGACCTGCCTCCCATTTTGATCTTCATACTTGTTCAATAAGAAAGATATTTAGAGAAATACATTCGATGGTATTGAATTTCAGAGTACCTAAAGTGAATGACCAATATAGCAAGGTTTTAATTCAATTTGAGAATCAAAGTCAATGATTCTCAAGAGTGCCTTACAAGATAATGGAGTGCATAGTTGTTTCACTCCTAACAACACTGTTTGCAAAGGTATTAACTCTGAAAGTTATTTAGTTAGATAGGATTGAAATAAAGAGAAAATTAAAGGAAGATTTATTGTTGCAACATTACATAACCTGCTTCAGAGGAGATTTAACACATTTACCTCAATGTTCACATTCATTTGAAAACTACAAGAGAAATGACTTCATTTGTAATTGCCATCACCTATATGTGACTCTCAACTGAGTTGTGATCATCATCGTTGCATTGATTTCTTCCAGCTTTCTTTTCCGCTTTGTTGTAAATTGTCTCTCGAATCTGAAATTTCCTACCTAAATTCCTCCATACTCAGCATTCAGCAACCTGTCCTGACCCATCTATAAAAGTTCAGCGTCAAATTTTGAAACCTTCTTGCTAATGTGGGTGTTACATAAGTTGAAACTGCCCATTTTCATGTATTAACTCTCTGTTACAATTAATATTTTACTATTTTTCTTGCTTTTATAATGATAGTATATGGTTCTTGATTTCAAAATTTTCTCTATTTTCACACTTCATCAAAGCGAACAGGTCCATAATTTTTCCCAAGTCTGTTTCAGCAAAATTCTATTGTTCACACAGCTTGCACAGTGAAAAAGGCTTTACACATTAAAATAGAGTCATAGAGAAGTACAACTCAGAAACAGACCCTTCAGCCCATCTAGTCCATACCAAAATCATTTAAACTGCTTACTCCCATGGACCTGCACTGGGACCATACCCCTCCATATCCTTCCTATCCAAACTTCTCTTAAAAGTTGAAATCGAGCTTACATGGACCACTTGTGCTGGCAGCTCATTCCACACTCACACAACCCTCTGAGTGAAGAAGATTCCTCTCATAAGCCATGACCTCTAGTTCTAGTCTCACCCAACCTCAGTGGAAAAAGCCTACTTGCATTTACCCTATCTACACCCCTCATAATTTTGTATGCCTCTATCAAATCTCCTTTCATTCTTCTGTGTTCTAAAAAATACAGTCCTAACCTATTCAACCTTTCCTTATAACTCAGGTTCTCCAGACATGACAACATCCTTGTAAATTTTCTCTGCCCTCTTTCAACTTTGTTTGCATCTTTCCTGTAGGCAGGTGACCAAAACTGAACAAAATATTACAAATTAGGCCTCAGCAACATCTTATATAACTTCAACATAACATCACATTTTCTGAACTCAGTACATTGATTTATGAAAATGCTCAAATATTTCTACCATACAGTTCTCCATTAAGATGGCTGCTGGCCCAATTTGTCAGTCCCAATGAAAAAGAAATAATGGGTGATAAAAGAACAAGGACTGAGTGAAGAGTAGAGAGGGATAGTGATATTAAGAGCTTCCAGTATAAGGAAATGGGAAATTAGGCTAAGAGGGGCTGGGGTTGGAATGAGAGGGTTTTAGGAGAGTTCAGCATTCAGCTTTGTGGACTTAACTGGTTTTCCAGAATGGGCATGTTCAGGCAGACACATCGTAAATTATGATGAAACAGGCATCATATGCTCTGAAGGCTTGCTTTAACATGATGGCCAAATATCTGCATAAAGTCCAGATATGTCTAATTGAATATCTGTC
This sequence comes from Mobula hypostoma, assembly GCF_963921235.1. NCBI lineage: Eukaryota > Metazoa > Chordata > Chondrichthyes > Myliobatiformes > Myliobatidae > Mobula > Mobula hypostoma. Next base: position 80,451,225 of record NC_086101.1, on the reverse strand, counting down.
CCAAAAACTGGGCTGTTAATCTTACAAATTTTATAATAGTTTTTCTTTCAGCTAACTCTGTATCCTAAAAGTAAAAGATATCTGACAGAACTGGCTAGAAATAAATATACAAATAAATGCTTTTCTTTAATTAATATTTCCTCTGAGGCATATAAGCCTGTTACTTTATCTAACAGCAGTAGAACCAACCTCTTAAGACAACTTCATTTTACTGCAAATGTAACGCGTTATGTTGTATTTATCTTGCCGCATTGACATCTCCTGTATAGTCACAGAGTCACAGAGTCATACAGAGTCATGCATTCGGGTCCTGTGGTGCTCCAGTCTGCTCTCACCATCAAATTCTCACTTACAGTAACCCAGCACTGACTTCATTTTATTCTCTCCACATTTTCAACTCCAGTTAGATTCTACCATTCACCTACACAGTAGGAGCAATTTACGGTGAGTAAGAAACTGAGCACGTTTAGGATGTAGAGGAGAAGAGTGTAGCGCCCGGATGAAACCTATTTGTTCATGGAGAGAACAAACAAAATCCATACAGACAGGAGCCAAGGTCAGAATCGGACCCAGGTCACTGAAACTGTGACCAGCACTCCCTAGCAGTCATGCCATTGTGCCAATACCTGAATTGTGCAGATGGCTAACTAGTAGTTGCACAGAAAACCACTGCTGAGATATTGAGTACAAGTCAGCTTGATCCACAACTTTCAAATTGCTGCTCTCAGCACTATGGTGATTTAAACAGTAACCAAACCGCAAAGAGGCTTGAACTGAGGTCTCTCAATTGTGAAACTTAATTTCATATTGAGCTACTTGCATCAGACTATTTCATTTCTTTATGTGTCTGTATTTCAACTGGCGTAAAAACGTCTTAACAAGTATCTTCTACCACATCTTCAATTGAGTAGAGTCTGAAGGTTGTAGCCAAAATAAATACAAACGTTTGTAGAAATAGAGTTATATATACGTAAAAGCCTGGACATTGAAGGCAGTAGCCCTGTCTAAATTTGTGGTCTCTGAGTACAACAATGTTTAATGAGGTATATCTGTGATAGAAGCCGGAACTATAGGTTTAACCCAATCATGCAGACAGAAGCTCTGGATAGAGATGTGTTTGCATACTCATTTCCAATGGGTCAATATCAGATTTTTTTAGAGAATTTATATTGCACGGACACAGGTCCTTCTGCTCAACTCATCCATCTCCACCAAGGTGCCTTGTTGACCAAGTCCCATTTGCCTGTATTTAGTTAATATCCCTCCAACCTTCATGTCAGATATGGAAGAATCATCATTGAAATCCTACCCAGTCATCATTATGTGCCATATCGTATGTTGTGGGCAATCATGATCTTGTGACCATGAATGTTCTTGGCAATTTTCTTCTACAGACATCATTTGCCATTGCCTTCTTCTGGGCAGTGTCTTTACAAGATGGATGACCCCAGCATTATCAATACTCCTGAAAGATTGTCTGCCTGGCATCAGTAGTGGCATAACCAGGACTTGTGATATGCACCAGCTGCTCATATGGCCATCCACCACCTGCTCCCATGGCTTCATGTGACCCTGACTGGGGGGCTAGGTAGGTGCTATGCCTTGCCCAAGGGTGACTTGCAGGTTAGCAGAGGGAAAGAGAGACATATCCTTTGGTAGAGATGTATCTCCAATCCACCATCCCTCTACCTAAATAAATCTTGCAAAAAAAAATCAAACACTTATTTCTCGAAAAGTTATATTTGAGAACAATATGCACAAAAGCAATGAGGCTTGATTTAAAGCTTATGTTCATAGTTTAAGTATTTACATATCAAATATCTATTGAAGAGCAATCAATTATGTTATGGAAGTATATGCAACAAATTAATAATGCAAGTTTTGCTGGTTCTGTACTTAGTTGTTGATTTTATGATACTCAGCATTATTTTTATCATTTTGAAATATATAGTACACAATTTATTGCAGATATTGCAGCGCCACAGGAAATTCAGTGCAATAAGGGAAGTGCTCAAAACATCCTCGTCCATTAAAGGCCAGGAATCCATAATCAATGAATGAATGCTTAATGTGTTTATGCAATTGTACTTTGTTCATGATGTTACCAGAAGCATTAAGGAGGATTTAACTTGAAGGAACTTGTAGCTTTGGCTGCAGATTAAGGTAAGGAGACTGAAACCAAGAGTAATGCCAGAGCAAAGCTCTTTAACAGAGTGAATTGGGTTACTTATCCCATGTTAATTATTCAATTAGTGAAACAGTTTACCTGGCTTTTAAATTACTGGCACACCCGCTGGATTTCCTGGGCTTTCTGTAACATGCAAGTGAAGGTAATTAATGAGTAATCAATTACATAGAAATATTCCACTAATGCACAAGCTTCACAGTCAGATTCGTATCTGCCTGTGGGATTGGGTTTGAACAGCATAACTTGTTACTTTTTTGAGGTTTAATCATTCATTTATGTTGGAATGTAGAGAAACAGCAATTTGGACCAGAACCTGAGCAATTCCATTCCCGGACCCACTGGCCCCATCAATGCTACTTAACTCACTGAATTCCTAGAGCAGATTGATACATTGGTTTATGATTATCATGTGAACTGAGACACAGTGAGAACCTTGTCTTCCAGGCGTATCCATAAAATCATTTCATCACATCAGCTTATTGAGGTCATCGTCATCATCATCATTTTGTGATGTGTCATATGATATGAGTGATCATAATAAGGCTATGATTGTTCCTGGCTAGAGTTTCTACAGAAGTTGCCTTCTTCTGGGCAGTGTTTTTACAAGACAGGTGACCCAGCCATTATCAATACTCTTCAAAGATTGTCTGTCTGGCGTCAGTGGTCACATAACCAGGACATGTGATATGCGCCAGCTGCTCATACGGCCATCCACCACCTGCTCCCATGGCTTCACGTGACCCTGACTGGTGGGGCTGAGGCTAAGTAAGTGTTACATTGAGGTAGTATGAGAGAAGTGCAATAACAAAATGCAGAATAAAGTGTCACAGTTACAAAAAAAAAGTGCAGTGGAGGCAGACATTAAGGTACAAGACCATGTTGAGGAAAATTGTAAGGTCAAGAGACTATTTTATTCTACAAGGGGACATTCAATTATCTTATAACAGAGGGATAGAATCTGTCCTTGAGCCTGGTTTTACATTAATGCTTATTAAATCATTATTAATAACAGTGCTCAAATGAAATTTGTGGTTTCAGGATCCCCAAGCCATTTGTAAATAGAAATAGTATATCTCACTAAGGGAATGGACATACTGTAGCTCTGTTTCCAGGTGCATCCTCTGCCCGCCTAGCTAGGGGTTTCCTGACTCTCCAAGACCCCCTTATCTCCAGCTTCTCCAGCTTTAGCCACTCCTTATAACCTTTCCTGTCTACTAGAGGATGCCTCCCCCTGTCTGTCCTTCCTATCTTCGGGCGGCTCTGGTCCCTCGCCCCTTGACTGAACTTAGCTTCCTTCAGTTTAAGCAGGTGCTGTTGAACATCTTCAACCTCCACTGGTGCTAACTAGTGAGAGCTCTCTCAGAAAGGGGTGTCTTCAGTCACTCTAATCACATGATGCGTACTTTTGGGAGCAACCAACATCAGTAGAAAGACATCTTTGCATTCCAACATCTTCTTGGTTACTCTCCTTTTCCATTCCTTGGGTATCAGTGATCATCAAAGTTGCATTACTTCAATATCAACTTCTTTGATCCTGGAGACTGTTTCTCTTCTCTTTCCCCCGGAAAGCTAGACACTATCGTCAGAGGAAAAAGAGGGGCAATTAGCATCCCATGACTGAGGGCGACATCTCTTCCTGAGGTGGTCGTGATAACCACTGTCAACCTGTTTATGTAGACTACGGAAGATTTCTGCAGTTCAGGTCTCACCAGCACTCCCGCAGCTAAATGTGACTCTTCTTCCAGATTATCAGGAGCATCTGCCTGGATGGCCAGGGCATTGGGAACTTCAGCAGATTTGGGGGTTCCTGTCACTCTCGCTCAGGGGTGGCCAACCTTTTACATTTCATGCGTCAATTTCTTCACTCACGAGTTCAGATGCACCATATGACTCTTGTACTCCCATTCAATTCTTGTAAAAATATGATAATATAGAACTCGTGCGTAAAAAAATTGACGCATGGAATGTAAAAGGTTGGCTACCCCTGCTCTAGCTACTCCAGCAGGATGTAACATGACAGGTTTAAACTGGGTGTACCACACAGTTCCTTGTTTCTGCTCATCATCCTGCTTAAGAGGAACCTGCACCTTCTCAAAGCCAGCTCTGGTAAATGGACAAGGTTTTCAAAAAGTTCCCTCAATTTCCCTCCTTGCATGCTCCCATGAGCCTTCTCACAACAACAGTATTTGCTCCCACAAGAATGGAAGCTCCACCCTTTTCAACCGGATCCGGGAAGACCAACACTGGTGTGTCAATAGTCCCAGTTTCTCCAACATCTGTTTCCAAAAACTCCAGTTTCAATGGCAAGTAACAATCGTACGGGTACTCATCTGTTTCCGAAAGCTCCAGTTTCAACGGCAAGTAACAATCCTACGGGTACTCATCCGTACTAAGCCCCTGAATTTCAAGGGCACTGAGTGATGTCAATGGTAAATGCATCAAATACCAATTGTAAAAGGATCTATAAAGCAAAGTAACTTGAGAACCTGTGTCAAATATGGCTCTAGCATAAACACCTTTAATTCATATGGATACATCAGAGCTTAGTCCCACGAAACTTTCATTAATAGTGTTTTGCACTTCAGAATTTCCCTTGATACACAGTTTGGAATGTATCCTCACTGAGACGCCAGCCCATTTCTTTATTGGGCCCTCCAAAGTTTTGCTTCTTTTCTCCTCTGTTTGATTAACTGCTGACTTACTTTTCAAAGATTTTCCCGTCCCCCACAGTCTTGCTTGAAATGTACATCTTCTCCACAATTATAACAGAAAATCGCAGTCCCCTCTCTAGTCAAAAGACCCTTTTCTGCTGCATTCCTCTGCATCATAAATGCTACAGGGGGGTCGGGTTTCCCAATGGATGTATCACATTCAGCTGAAAGATAGCAGACATCTATGGAATCAGCTCAGCTCAAAGGTTTTCCACCTCATTCCTCAAAAGCTCTATCTCCGTAGCATCGGGGTCATTGGCTAAAGGGAAACAAAGCTGGAGACATGGAGAAAGAAAGGGGAAGGGAAGCACCAGAGGAAGATGGAGAACAGGCAAGGAGTGATTGTGAGAGAGAAAGAGAGAGAGAGGAAAAAAGGGGGGGGGGGTAAATAAATAAATAAAATAGGGGATGGGGTAAGAAGGGGAGGAGGGGAATTAGTGGAAGTTAGAGAAATCAATGTTCATGCCATCAGGTTGGAGGCTACCCAGACAGATTATAAGGTGTTGTTCCTCCAACCTGAGTGTGGATTCATCTCGACGGTAGAGGAGGCCATGGATTGAAAATCAAAGGACCCATTACAATTAGACCAGTCTAAATGTGCACCTGACCATTGGAATTTGTCTTTTCCAAAGCAGCATATAACTATTACTCACAGTGCTGAACCCACAGACTGCATGAAAGCACCCGCCACATTCCAAACTCCCCTTGAAGACCATTTTAAACAAACTGGCACTCTCCCAGGAGTACTGGCCCTCCTCCTTGGAGCCATTCATCTGCACAAAGCACTTCTTGCAACAGGAACTCTCCCTCCCATAGCATTCTGTAGCATCATCCTTTCTGTCCTGTTCTGCAGCTCCCACCAAAAAAAACCCAAACCAAACCAAACCACTGTTCACCACAAATCTTTCTCCTCTCCACTTTCTCTAGAACTTTCTCCAGATCCCACCATCCTGATTGGCTGACACAACATTCCTAAGTTGAACAGCAGGTCTTCTTATCCTTAGCCGAAACCAAAACATTCTTCCAACAGGACACACTGCTTTTGCAGAAAAACTGCCAAAATGAAATACCTGCAGCATAGCAATAGAAATCTTAACCAGGACATTGCACGTGTTATAAGTGCATCTGAACGTTCTGTCAGATGGGAGGCAGAAGAGAGAGAGAATATTTGGGGTACATGTGGCCTTTGATTATGTTGGCTGCTTTACCAGGGCAGCAAGAATTGGAGATAGAGTCTGCAGAGCTGCTTTCTCTGATGTCCTAAACTGCGTCCATAACTCTCTGCAGTTTCTCACAGTCCTGGGTAGAACAGTTGCCATAGCAAGTTGTGATGCAGAATGTTTGTTGCCGGACACTGTTGGACGTTGAATGAGTAGCGGAGCAAAACTGCAGAGGTGCCAAGCAATGTGGGGCCACAGGTCTTGATGTGTATGTATTTTTTTATAACTGGAGAGAAGTAACGCATGAGCTCAGGTCAGTCCTAGGCATAACCATCCCATATCTGCTTCATTAGTGACCTTCCTTCCATCAGAAAATGAGAAAGAGAGATACTTGAAGGTAATTGCACAACATTCAACTCCATTGAGAACACCCTCAGAAGATGAAGTAAGCCATTTGCCTTGATAATTCTTGATAAGAGACAAGTGACAAAAATATCAATCAAAGACCATCTCCAACACAAGAAAGTATAATCACCCACCCTTGAAGATACTTCACCCTAACATAGAAGCTACTTCTTTTTAATCACTTGTTTCATGAACCAATTAACACAATCCTAATCCACAACACTCCCTAGAGCCCTACTGTTCACTATGAAAGTCCTACCCTGATTTGACTTCCAAACACCACAGAGTTATCTGAAGTTAACACAATGTGCCGTCCAATATCTACTTTCCCAGCTGATCAAGATCCCCTTGACACTTTGATAACCTTCTTCACTGTCCAGAGTGCAGTGTCATCTACAAACTTACTAACCATACCTTGTGCATTCTCATTGAAATTGTTTATATAAATGCCATGGGTGGTGGGGTGAAGATATATTTCTACCAAAGGAGGTGTAAGGCACTCCTTTCCTCCACTAGCTTGCAGATCACACTTGGGCAAGGTGTAGCACCAGTATAGCCCCACCTCCCACTGATCAGTGGTCATGTGAAGACTTGGCAGCAGGTGGTGGATGTTTGTATGAGCAGATGGTGCAAATCACAAGTTCTGGTTATGCAACCACTGACACCAAGCAGACAATCTCTGAAGAGTAATGATAATAGGTGGGATCACCTGCCTTGTAAAGACACTGCCCAGAAGAAGCAATGGCAAACTACTTCTGTAGAAACATTTGCTAACAACGATCATGGTGATGGAAATACCATGATCACCCACGTCATACGACAAGGCACATAATGAATGAATGATATAAACGATAAGCAACAGTGGCCCTAACACCAAACCCTGTGGCACACCACTAACGTCTCCAATCCAACAAGCTTACCATACTTCAGAAACTTATATAAACATGTTACCATGTACCATGGATCAGTACGTTCATGGTATACATGACAGCTGTTGGGATGCAATTGAACAGATCACCCATGTTCCTCCCTAGTTTGGTTATTTTGTTTCGCATCCATCGGAGATAAAATGACATTTTCTGTTGCGGTCAATGAGGGATGCTTTGAGCTTTGTTTTATCACTGGGTCATCAGTGCTTGATATTAGTCCTGTAGATCTTCCATCATATAAACTGTGGAGGAAGACTATTTCTTTGGTTCTCAGCCCCATCGTTTCACCACCACTCTCGAAGCTACCTTCCTATCATTTTGGCATTGATATGGAGAAGATAAGGAATTGCAATAACCAATGATTTCTCCCTGCCAATTGCTAGAATGAGCTGAAATCACTGATTTCTCCCCCATCATTGATTGCTTTCTGTCTGTCTCTGACAATAGATTTTCTCTGGGTATTTATTATCAGCCCTGGAGCTGTCTCATCTCTCCAAGCTACTGACACAATACAATCACAATCCGATGGGCTGTATGTTTTAAAATGAGTGTAATAAAGTCTTACTACAATTAGAAAGGGCTCTGCTCAGACTACATTTGAAGACTTGTGTACAGCTTTGCCCAGTGTAATGGATTGTGTAGGACATGGAACACAGAACCATACAGCACAGTACAGGCTCTTCGGCTCACAATGACGTGCTGACCTCATGGTGGTGCTGGCTCAAAGGGCTGAATGGCCTACTCCTACACCTATTGTCTATTGTCTATTGACCTACATAAATCTTCTCCACCATCAATGCAGCCCTTCCTTCCTATATAGCCTATAGCCTTCCATTTTTCTTACTGCAGTGTGCCCATTGGAGGGTCCCTTTAATGTCCCTATTTTATTAACCTTTACAGCCACCCGTGGCAGTGCATTCCAGGCACCCACCATTCTCCGTGTGAAAATCCTACTTCTGCAATCTCCCCTAAACTTTTCTCCACTTACCTTAAACACATATCCTCTGGTATTGGCTCAAACAAAACTCAATTCAGGCCTGTGAGACACTCCCCTCCCAATTCTCATAAATCTTGTCCCTAGGAATCTTCTTCATTAGTTTGCCCAACACTGACGTAAGACTCACTGCTCTATGATTCCCAGGATTATCACTATTTCCTTTCAAAGTAAGATTATTATCGAGTACATATATATCTCCATATACTGTGCAGCTCTACGATTTATTTTCTTGCAGACATATTCAATAAATCCATAGAATAATATCCACAACAGAATCAATGAAAGACACACCAACTTGGACGTTCAACCAGTGTCTAAAAGACTATAAACTGTGCAAATATAAAAAGAAAACAATGATAATAATAAATTAATAAGCAATAAATATCGGGAACAGGAGATGAAGAGACCTTGAAAGGGAGTCTATCGGAATATATCAATGATGGGGCATGTGAAATTGAGTGAAGTTATTCCCTCCAGTTCAAGAGCCTGATGGTTGACAGGTAGTAATTGTTCTTGAATCTGGAGGTGGTGTGAATCTTGAGGTTCCTGTACCTACTTCCTGATGGCAGCAGCGAGAGTGATGATAGGTGTTGTTTTCCTGCTTCAGTGTTTCATGTAGATGTCCTCAATGGTGGGGAACTCTTCCCGGCGATGGATTGGACCATATCCACTACTTTATATAGGATTTTCCATTCAAGGGCATTGGTGTTTCCATATCAGGCTGTCATGTAGCCAGTCAATATTCTTTCCACCACATCTATAGAAGTTTGTCAAAATTGTAGATGTCATGCTCCTTTCTTGAACAATGAGCAACATCTGCCATCCTACAGTCCTCTGGTACAATTCCTGTGGCTGTGGAGGATAGAAAGCTCATCAGCAATACTCCAGGAAATTTCTTCCCTCACTTCCCATAGTAACCTGAGGTATATCCCGTTTGGCCCAGGAAACCTGTCTATCATCTGGTTTTCTAGAAGTTCCAACACTGCCTCATCCTTAGCTTGACAAGCTACAGTACATTAGCCTGTTCTAGGTTAACATCACATTTGTAGAAGTCCCTCTCTTTGGTGAAATCTGAAACAAGGCGTTCATTCAGAACCTCCACTACCTCCTCTGCCTCCAGGCACATGCTTCCCCCAATATCCCTGAGCGATCTTACCCTCACTCTAGCCATCTTCCTGTTCTTCACCTGTGTGTAGAACATGTAGGGTGTTTTCTTTGATCCTCCCTCCCAAGGCCTTCTCATGTCCACCTCTAGTTCTCTTAAGTAATTTAGTAAGTTCCTTCTGGGCTACCTTATAACTCTCAAGAGTTCTGTCTGATCTTTACATCCTAATCCTTAAATATGCTTCCATCTCCCTCTTGACCGAATGTTCCATAGCTCCTGTAGTACCATAGCACCTTCACCCTACTATTCTTTCCTTTACTTGGATCTGATTCTTCTGTGAGCAAATGAGAGCTGTTCATTGATTCCATAGTCTGACTCACTCACAGCATTTCCCACTCTATATTCTCCCTTGTATCTTACAATTCTTTCTTCAATCATTCTGTTTGAGGTGTGAGAAGAAATTAATACTCAATGTTGTATTCACTGGACTTTAGAAGAATAAGAGAAGATCTCATTGAAACATACTAAATTTTTTAAAGCCAGATATAGGGATGATGCTTCCTCTGACAAAAGCATCCAGGACAAAGAAGCACAATTTGAGAATTGGGATTAACCTTTTAGGACTGAGATGAGGAAAAATTCTTCACTCAATAATTGGTGAACATTTGGAATTCCCCACCCCAGAGAGTTGCGGAGAGTTCATCAAACATGAAAATAGAAGAGTTTGATGTTGCAGTGCTTGCAGAGTTCGGCAATTAGCTTGCACGCTTTTCATCACTGGCATGGTGACATACTCAGTGCTCGCGATTATATTGACCCCCATTCATTTGCCTCGGTCCTAATTGGCTATGTCTTCAGTTTGAATTCTATTGGCTTGCACTCCTTTGGCTCTTATGGGTTCATGGATGGCAGTATTTCAATATGTTTATTTTCGGAGTTATCGGAAGAGAACCATTGCTTCTAAAAATTTTCATGCCTGTTTTGTGTTTGCCTATGCCAGAACCTCCGACTGGTGCTGAAATGTCTGCAAGCTCTTTGCCAAGCTCGGTGAACACCACATTAAATCCCTCAACCTGAGCTGCCAATATTCATCACCATCCCAAAATAGAACAGTGCAGGACAGGAACGGGCCCTTTCACCCATGGTCTGAACTTAAACAAAAGCTCCTCTGCCACATATGATCCACATCCATCCTTTCTCCATATATTCATGCATCAAACATCCTCTTGAACGTCATTATTATATCTGCTTCCAGTATGACTCTTGACAGCCTGTTCCACCACACTGCAAAAAAAAAAGTTGCCCCACTCATCTCCTTTAAATTTCCCCACCTCTTGCCTTAAACGTATGTCCTTGGATTTCTGGATACTAAATGAGTCAAGGTATATGGTAATTGTGCAGAACCATTGCACTGTGTAGAAGACCAACCATGATCCTGATGAATGGCAAAGGAGCCAAAAGGGGCTGGGTACCTTACACCTTCACCTGTATCTTCTATTCTTATATTCTTATGTTTTGTCAAGCTCTAGTTTAAATGTAAAATGCATCATATCTCATGAGGATGTTAGGGATTCAATCCAGATGTGCTTATAGAAAACAATATTACAATATTTAGATGTTTGGGGTGTCCAGGGAGGGATAGCACCTCTGGTGAAGGGGCTTGTCGTGTCCATTCCAGGGCAGCTCACTCACCTTTGGTCCCCACCGGACACTCAGCTCTCACCTGTGGCTCCAAGTGGCTGTTTGCATGTGACAGCTGTGATACCCCAGTGCACCGTTTCAACAAACGGGCCAAACCAGGTGAGGGTAGCCGACGGCCTCATTCCCCCGTGAGATAGGGACGTGCCTGTCCAAGCATGTGAAGTTACTTCCAGTGGACTGGGCAGGTGAGATCTACAGTGAGGTTCAACAGCCAGGAAGGCAGCACTGCAACGCTCCACAGTGACCGAACAGCATAACAAGGTATAGAAGACGTCATGGTCATCCACGGCAACCAAGATCTCAGTTTGTGACACTTGTTCATACCACCAAACCTGGACTTTTGAGATCGAGAGAGTGGAACTACCCCAGTGTAACTGCTTTTTCACTATAAAAACTTACGTCTCCCACCATCATCAGGCATGACAGACAACCATCATTCAGCACAATATTGTTCCCTACTTTCAGTCGAATAAATGATAATGTACTCTAATTGGAGTGCAGAACCTCCCACATTACTTCTATTGCTATTCAAAGTTCAAAGTTTAATCTTCTAAGTAAATTTATCATCAAAACATGTATATATTGCTATATACTACCATGAGATTCAATGACTTGCAATTTATGAAAAATTATACTTAAACATACAAAGACTCACAAGCAACCAATGTGCAAAAGAAGACACACTGCGCAAATAAAAATAATACGGAGAACAGAGTTGTAAAGAGCTCTTGAAAGTGAGTCTGCAGGTCATAGAGACAACTCACAGTGTGGTGATTGAAGTATCCTCGCTGGTTCATTGAGAGCATCCTGACAAGCTACATCTCAGTCTGGTACTGGAACGGAAGCCCCTACAAAGGACAGTGAGAATGACCAAGAAGATCAACCGAGGCCTCTCTGCTGTCCTTTGGGGGTGTTTATCAGGAACACTGCCTGTGCAGGGCCCTTAGTATTATTAAGGATCCCACCCCTCCATTCGGGATTCTCTTTGACGTTCTACCACCAGGCAGGAGACTTTGATGCATAGAAACAAGAATGGTCAGGATGAGAAACAGTTTCTTCCCTCAGGCCATTTGGGCTTCTGAACTCCCTGCCACACCACATTCAAAGTGTCACTGGATAATTTGTACTGTATCCTTCAATATTTAATTTATGCACTTTAATTTGTTTATCTATGCATAATTCATTTGTAGATTTAATTCTTACTTTCCTAAATTATTCTGGGTTATATGTGTGTTATGTGTATTACTGTGCTTTACTGCCTTGTCCAGAGAAATATTGTCTCATTTGGCAGGAAACATGCATATAGTTAACGATAATAAAGTTGACTTGACTTGAGCTTTTTAGTTGTAGGGTAATAATTGTTCCAGAAATTCAGTGACCTAAGGCTTCTGTACCTCCTGCTGCTATCTCTAATTGGGCCTTTAGAGGTAACCGAGGATCCTGTATGAAGTGATTCCACCCTGATGCAGCCTGTCAGTGTTATTTTACTGCGGAATAGCCTAATCAGTAGCTGTTGGAGTACAGAGTGCAGGAAAGCACCTACTTCTGTGAGTCAAGGAAGATTACCACTGCCCTACCACCTTATATTAGTAGGTTAGTATTAGAGCTAAACCACCCAACTGGCCCTCATGTTCAATCAGTTTCTTCAAATAAATTGTCAGCCTCCTCTTGCACAATGAAAGCAGTCACCTCATGATATTGCTGCACAGATGAGGCCCCAAGTCGGAGCAATTAATTGCCTTTAGACATTTCAAGAACGGCATGTTCTTTTTTGGTTTTTCATTCTTTCAAGATTTTCTGTATGTAGAAAAGTGATTCTTATTTGCTTCCATTTGGTCAGAAGGCCATCCAGCATGTATTGTGCAGTCGCACTTCCCCTTGAACTGAGTTGCTTTCACAGAGCAGTTTCAAGTCTGCCATTGCATTTCTGACTGCTCCATTAATCCACCAATACGACCTCACCATTCTGCTCTTCTTTTTGCAGCTACTTCTTATTTCTTTTATTCCTTACAATGACATAGATTTTTTTATACATTGCACTGCACTGCTGTCATAAAACAACAAATTTCATGACATGTGCCAGTGATAATTGTGTTGTATGAATCCATTTCTTTTAGAGTAATGACCCCTCCCCCTTAGCACTACGTATCAATCTGTTGTCTGCGCATGTGCTATTGTCTACACATGCGTATTGTTCTATCTCTCTCACTGCAATGTGAATACACCAGTTAAAGCCACCTCCAGCGTGCATTCTTTATTTAATTGATACGTAGTTGTGCACAGACACAACACATTGGTGACAAGAACAAGCCTGAGTGTCAGAAGATAACACTAACTGCACCGACACTTGTGGGATGAAACAGTGAGAGTTAAACAACAGGTGAAGAATGTCAGGGCTGCTAACAAAGAGCAATGGACCAAGGGCTTGAACTTATCCCAAGAATACAATGTTACCTTGATGACATCATTGTGACTGGCAAGAATGATGAAGAGCACCTCCAGAACCTTGGTAAAGTGCTTACCTGGCTGAGTGAGTATGGTCTGTGTGCAAAGAGAGAGAAATGTGAGGTTTTCAGGAATGAAATCTCATATTGTGGACATGTCATTGACAAGCACGGCTCACATAAGTTACAAGAGAAGACTGAAGCAGTGCTACAGGCACTCAAACCAAACGAAGTGTCATACTTGGGCCTTATAAACGACTACCACCAGCTTCTCCCCAAACATTGCCACAGTGCTGCACCCACTGAACACATTGTTGTAGGCAGAAAAAAGTGGGAATGGTCAGAAAAATGTGAAAGAACATTCAAGGAAACAAAGAGACTAATAACATCTGATAAACTGCTTACCGATTATGACGCTTCCCTGCCCATCAGACTGGGATGCGATGCATCCCCTTATGGTGTTGGAGCTGATTAGTCACACATTATGAAAGTTTGATCTGAATGCCCGATTGTGTTTGCTTCAAGATCACTGATGGGCGCAGAACACAACTACGCACAAATTGACTGAGTGGCCCTTACTCTAGTATGGGGAATGAAGAAGTTCCACCACTATCTCTATGGACAAATGTTTATGCTAATGACAGATCATCAGCCACTTGTGTCCATTTTCAATCCCAGGAAGGGAATTCCAGTGATGACTGCTACCCGGTTACAAAGTTGGGCACTATTCCTTGGAGCCCATTCTTATGGCATAGAGTTCAAGGGTACCAAACAACATAGCGACACTGATGGCTTGTCACATCTTCCACTATTGGCAACTGAAGAAGATAAGTCTTCATACTGTGACCCAGCACAAGTGTTCCACACTGCTTTGGTCGACCTGTTGCCGGTAGCAAATTCTGAAATACAAAGGGAAACAATGCTGATGTGTGGATCTCATGTTGTGGTTCCCTCTGAACTGCATACCAGAGTTTTAGAAAATCTGCAAAAAGGACACCTGGGTACAGTCAAGATGAAGACTTGCCCTGAGCTACGTGTGGTGGCCAGGAATAGATAAAAAGGTTGAAAACTTGGCCAAAAGCTGTTCAGGATGCCAGAAAGTTCAAAATTCCCCCCCCACAGGCACCATTACACCTGTGGGAGTGGCTGTCATCACCATGGCAAAGAGTAGATATTGACTTCACTGGGCCATTCGTGGACTCCATGTTTCTGATTGCTGTGAATGCTCAATTGAAGGGGCCGGAGGTTATACCAATGATTTCAACCACCTCAGCAAAGACTGTCTCCACTCTGAGCACTATCTCAGCCAGAAACAGCTTACCAGAACAAATTGTGAGTAACAATGGACCATAATACACGTTGGAAGAATTCCGACTATTCATGAAGAAAACTGGCATCAGATGTTTCAAGTCAGCTCCTTACTACCCAGCATTGAATGGGTTAGTTGAAAGGTTTATCCTAACCTTCAAGAAGTCCATTAAAGCAAAAGGCAAGGAGGACATTTCTCTACTGCGCAAGGTGGACAACTTCCGTTCTGTGCATACAACAAATCGAACACCTGCAATGCTGTTCATAAGCAGGAATCTGAGATCTTGCATAGACCTCCTGAAACCAGATCTACAGAGGGAAGTGCAGAATAAACAGTTTAGACAGTTGCCATGTGAAGTAGCAAGGAGATTCAAGATCAGACAGGAAGTCCTAGCGCCCGATTACTGAGAAGTCACGTGGACCCCCGGTAGGATAGCTATAAAACTGATCCACTGATGTACACAGCGGATGTTGCAGATCAGACACGGAGACGTAATGTGGACTAGATCCTAGATGCTCAACCGAAGGACACAACTGAGTCGATTACATCTAACAAGACGGACACATTACAGTCACCGGACTTACCCCTCAGTGATGATCATGTCACTGACAGCAACTTGACACCAGAAGCCAAGAACGTTGTCTTGGACAAATACCTACCAAACCTGATACCACTCCACAGATCCAGAGGCACTATCCTGAAAGACACAGAGTGCTACCCAAAAGACTGAACCTTTAGAAATGTGAAGTTAGATATGGACTGGTATTGTGAAAGCATGTTTATTTGGAATATGGGTTTATGAAAGGGAATTGAATGTTTTGTACATATCCTGTTTTACGTTGCATTAATCTAAAGGGGAAGGAAGTGTAATGTATGGGTCTATTTCTTTTAGAGCAATGACCCCTCCCCACCCCCTTAGCACTACGTTTTGATCTGTTGTCTGCCCATGGGCATTGTTCCCTCTCTCTCACTGCAATTGAAAACACGAAACCATCTCCTGCATGCATGCTTTTATTTAATTGACATGTAGTTGTGCACAGACACAACAATAATAAACCTGATTCTGATTCTGAATCAATTACTTTAGTAAGTAAGAACATTACCAACATAACCCAGTAGATGGGACTTCTAACGGCAAGTCGATTGTCTCATGGTTACTGTTACTGCTTTTCTTTTTTAAATTTAAATGGCATGCATTAAACTGACCACCTGCCAGGTTTTGTTCTGTATCATCAGTCCGGACCCTGGACATCCAGTACCTTAACTGTTCCATTGCATCCTTTGTCTAGAAATTGGATTGCCTTTATTTATTTTTCACTAAGTATAGTGTGTGCCAAAGTAATATTAATGTCATCTTAGAGAATATACAAAAAAATGGTGAAACCTGGGCATCCAAAGAGAGTTCTTATAGTCTGTGCATTTTTAAGACATGTTGAATCACGACATGTGTGGCAATTAGGGACGTGATGTCAAACAAAGTCCGGGGGGTGGTAGGTTTGGTAGAGATAAATGCAAAACACAGAGATGAGAGTGAGAATATGGGAGGGGTTAAGAGCTGAAGGTGCAACTCCCCCTCACCTTGTTCACAAATTATGGTACCAGAGATCAATGGACTGTTCTCATCGACTCACAGAAGCCACAAAACCACAATATGTACCAAGGCGTGTCAGCAAAAAAGTGTTTTAGAAATATACAGTACAGGAGCTAGCGTGTCTAAGAGTTTTGCAAAGCACTGCAGTAATTTTACATACTGCACTCTACTGCAAAAAAAAACAAATTTCATGACATATGTGAGTGATGATAAACCTGACTCTGATATAGGTCTCTGTTGTAGACTGAGAGTGGATAGGGGGCGGAGGGAGAAGAATCATGTTTGGGAAGAGCAGAAGGGAGAGAGGAGGGAGCAGGAAGCATCAGAGAGACATTCTGTGATGGTCAATAAACCAGTTGTTTGGAAGCAAATGACCTTGCCTGGTGTCTCAGGGCTGGATGTGTTTGCACCCACAACACCTTCCCACCGACCACCCCCTGCCCCGGGCACTCCTTCACTGCCACCTGTTACAAACCCCTCCCATGATACTCCACCCTCGCCATTCCCAACATCCTGATTTACAAATTGACTCTCCACTACACTCCATATGAACAAATACAGTAGAGTGCAAATGTCTTAGGCACTCTGGCTCTATATATGTGCCCAAGACTTTTGCACAGTACTGTACAGTCCCGGGCATGGCTTTGATTGTATTAGACTGGTACGGCACAGTACTGTACAGTCCCGGACTTGGCTTTGATTGTATTAGACTGGTACGGCACAGTACGGTACAGTCCCAGGCATGGCTTTGATTGTATTAGACTGGTACGGCACAGTTCTGTACAGTCCCGGGGAATGGCTTTGATTGTATTAGATGGTACGGCACAGTTCTGTACAATCCCGGGGAATGGCTTTGATTGTATTAGACTGGTACGGCACAGTACTGTACAGTCCCGGGCATGGCTTTGATTGTATTAGACTGGTACGGCACAGTACTGTAGAGCCCCGGGCATGGCTTTGATTGTATTAGACTGGTACGGCACAGTACTGTACAGTCCCGGGCATGGCTTTGATTGTATTAGACTGGTACAGCACAGTTCTGTACAGTCCTGGGGAATGGCTTTGATTGTATTAGACTGGTATGGCACAGTATTGTACAGTCCCGGGCATTGCTTTGATTGTATTAAACTGGTACGGCACAGTACTGTACAGTCCCGGGCATGGCTTTGATTGTATTAGACTGGTACGGCACAGTACTGTACAGTCCCGAGCATGGCTTTGATTGTATTAGATTGGGACGGCACAGTGCTGTAGAGTCCCAGGCATGGCTTTGATTGTATTAGACTGGTACGGCACAGTATTGTACAGTCCCGGGCATTGCTTTGATAGTATTAGACTGGTATGGCACAGTACTGTACAGTCCCAGGCATTGCTTTGATAGTATTAGACTGGTACGGCACAGTACTGTAGAGTCCCGGGCATGGCTTTGATTGTACTAGACTGGTACGGTACAGTACTGTACAGTCCCAGGCATGGCTTTGATTGTATTAGACTGGTACAGCACAGTTCTGTACAGTCCTGGGGAATGGCTTTGATTGTATTAGACTGGCATGGCACAGTATTGTACAGTCCCGGGCATTGCTTTGATTGTATTAAACTGGTACAGCACAGTACTGTACAGTCCCGGGCATGGCTTTGATTGTATTAGACTGGTACGGCACAGTACTGTAGAGTCCCGGGCATGGCTTTGATTGTATTAGACTGGTACGGCACAGTATTGTACAGTCCCGGGCATTGCTTTGATAGTATTAGACTGGTACGGCACAGTATTGTACAGTCCCGGGCATGGCTTTGATTGTATTAGACTGGTACTGCACAGTACTGTACAGTCCCGGGCATGGCTTTGATTGTATTAGACTGGTACGGCACAGTACTGTACAGTCCCGGGCATGGCTTTGATTGTATTAGACTGGTACGGCACAGTACTGTACAGTCCCGGGCATTGCTTTGATTGTATTAGACTGGTACGGCACAGTACTGTACAGTCCCGGGCATGGCTTTGATTGTATTAGATTGGGACGGCACAGTGCTGTAGAGTCCCGGGCATGGCTTTGATTGTATTAGACTGGTACGGCACAGTATTGTACAGTCCCGGGCATTGCTTTGATAGTATTAGACTGGTACGGCACAGTACTGTACAGTCCCGGGCATTGCTTTGATTGTATTAGACTGGTACGGCACAGTACTGTACAGTCCCGGGCATGGCTTTGATTGTATTAGACTGGTACGGTACAGTACTGTACAGTCCCGGGCATTGCTTTGATTGTATTAGACTGGTACGGTCAGTACTGTACAGTCCCGGGCATGGCTTTGATTGTATTAGACTGGTACGGCCAGTACTGTACAGTCCCGGGCATTGCTTTGATTGTATTAGACTGGTACGGCACAGTACTGTACAGTCCCGGGCATGACTTTGATTGTATTAGACTGGTACGGCACTGTACTCTAGAGTCCCGGGCATGGCTTTGATTGTATTAGACTGGTACGGCACAGTACTGTACAGTCCCAGGATGGCTTTGATTGTATTAGACTGGTACGGCACAGTACTGTACAGTCCCGGGCATGGCTTTGATTGTATTAGACTGGTACGGCACAGTACTGTACAGTCCCGGGCATGGCTTTGATTGTATTAGACTGGTACGGCACAGTGCTGTACAGTCCCGGGCATGGCTTTGATTGTATTAGACTGGTACGGCACAGTATTGTACAGTCCCGGGCATTGCTTTGATTGTATTAGACTGGTACGGCACAGTACTGTACAGTCCCGGGCATGGCTTTGATTGTATTAGACTGGTACGGTACAGTACTGTACAGTCCCGGGCATTGCTTTGATTGTATTAGACTGGTACGGCACAGTACTGTACAGTCCCGGGCATGACTTTGATTGTATTAGACTGGTACGGCACTGTACTCTAGAGTCCCGGGCATGGCTTTGATTGTATTAGACTGGTACGGCACAGTACTGTACAGTCCCGGGCATGACTTTGATTGTATTAGACTGGTACGGCACTGTACTCTAGAGTCCCGGGCATGGCTTTGATTGTATTAGACTGGTACGGCACAGTACTGTACAGTCCCAGGATGGCTTTGATTGTATTAGACTGGTACGGCACAGTTCTGTACAGTCCCGGGGAATGGCTTTGATTGTATTAGACTGGTACGGCACAGTACTGTACAGTCCCGGGCATGGCTTTGATTGTATTAGACTGGTACGGCACAGTACTGTACAGTCCCGGGCATGGCTTTGATTGTATTAGACTGGTACGGCACAGTACTGTACAGTCCCGGGCATGGCTTTGATTGTATTAGACTGGTACGGCACAGTACTGTACAGTCCCGGGCATGGCTTTGATTGTATTAGACTGGTACGGCACAGTACTGTACAGTCCCGGGCATGGCTTTGATTGTATTAGACTGGTACGGCACAGTATTGTACAGTCCCGGGCATGGCTTTGATTGTATTAGACTGGTACTGCACAGTACTGTACAGTCCCGGGCATGGCTTTGATTGTATTAGACTGGTACGGCACAGTACTGTACAGTCCCGGGCATTGCTTTGATTGTATTAGACTGGTACGGCACAGTACTGTACAGTCCCGGGCATGGCTTTGATTGTATTAGACTGGTACGGCACAGTACTGTACAGTCCCGGGCATTGCTTTGATTGTATTAGACTGGTACGGCACAGTACTGTACAGTCCCGGGCATGGCTTTGATTGTATTAGACTGGTACGGCACAGTATTGTATAGTCCCGGGCATTGCTTTGATAGTATTAGACTGGTACGGCACAGTACTGTACAGTCCCGGGCATGGCTTTGATTGTATTAGACTGGTACGGCACAGTACTGTACAGTCCCGGGCATGGCTTTGATTGTATTAGACTGGTACGGCACAGTACTGTACAGTCCCGGGCATGGCTTTGATTGTATTAGACTGGTACGGCACAGTACTGTACAGTCCCGGGCATGGCTTTGATTGTATTAGACTGGTACGGCACAGTACTGTACAGTCCCGGGCATGGCTTTGATTGTATTAGACTGGTACGGCACAGTACTGTACAGTCCCGGGCATTGCTTTGATTGTATTAGACTGGTACGGCACAGTACTGTACAGTCCCGGGCATGGCTTTGATTGTATTAGACTGGTACGGCACAGTACTGTACAGTCCCGGGCATTGCTTTGATTGTATTAGACTGGTACGGCACAGTACTGTACAGTCCCGGGCATTGCTTTGATTGTATTAGACTGGTACGGCACAGTACTGTACAGTCCCGGGCATGCTTTGATTGTATTAGACTGGTACGGCACAGTACTGTACAGCATGCCCGGGCATGGCTTTGATTGTATTAGACTGGTACGGCACAGTACTGTACAGTCCCGGGCATTGCTTTGATTGTATTAGACTGGTACGGCACAGTACTGTACAGTCCCGGGCATGGCTTTGATTGTATTAGACTGGTACGGCACAGTTCTGTACAGTCCTGGGGAATGGCTTTGATTGTATTAGACTGGTACGGCACAGTATTGTACAGTCCCGGGCATTGCTTTGATTGTATTAGACTGGTACGGCACAGTACTGTACAGTCCCGGGCATGACTTTGATTGTATTAGACTGGTACGGCACTGTACTCTAGAGTCCCGGGCATGGCTTTGATTGTATTAGACTGGTACGGCACAGTACTGTACAGTCCCAGGATGGCTTTGATTGTATTAGACTGGTACGGCACAGTTCTGTACAGTCCCGGGCATGGCTTTGATTGTATTAGACTGGTACGGCACAGTACTGTACAGTCCCGGGCATGGCTTTGATTGTATTAGACTGGTACGGCACAGTACTGTACAGTCCCGGGCATTGCTTTGATTGTATTAGACTGGTACGGCACAGTACTGTACAGTCCCGGGCATGGCTTTGATTGTATTAGACTGGTACGGCACAGTACTGTACAGTCCCGGGCATGGCTTTGATTGTATTAGACTGGTACGGCACAGTTCTGTACAGTCCCGGGGAATGGCTTTGATTGTATTAGACTGGTACGGCACAGTATTGTACAGTCCCGGGCATTGCTTTGATTGTATTAGACTGGTACGGCACAGTACTGTACAGTCCCGGGCATGGCTTTGATTGTATTAGACTGGTACGGCACAGTATTGTATAGTCCCGGGCATTGCTTTGATAGTATTAGACTGGTACGGCACAGTACTGTACAGTCCCGGGGAATGGCTTTGATTGTATTAGACTGGTACGGCACAGTATTGTATAGTCCCGGGCATTGCTTTGATTGTATTAGACTGGTACGGCACAGTACTGTACAGTCCCGGGGAATGGCTTTGATTGTATTAGACTGGTACGGCACAGTACTGTAGAGCCCCGGGCATGGCTTTGATTGTATTAGACTGGTACGGCACAGTACTGTACAGTCCCGGGGAATGGCTTTGATTGTATTAGACTGGTATGGCACAGTATTGTACAGTCCCGGGCATGGCTTTGATTGTATTAGACTGGTACGGCACAGTTCTGTACAGTCCCGGGGAATGGCTTTGATTGTATTAGACTGGTACAGCACAGTTCTGTACAGTCCTGGGGAATGGCTTTGATTGTATTAGACTGGTACGGCACAGTATTGTACAGTCCTGGGGAATGGCTTTGATTGTATTAGACTGGGACGGCACAGTGCTGTAGAGTCCCGGGCATTGCTTTGATTGTACTAGACTGGTACGGCACAGTACTGTACAGTCCCGGGCATGGCTTTGATTGTATTAGACTGGGACGGCACAGTTCTGTAGAGTCCCGGGCATGGCTTTGATTGTATTAGACGGGTACGGCACATTACTGTACAGTCCCGGGCATGGCTTTGATTGTATTAGACTGGTACGGCACAGTGCTGTAGAGTCCCGGGCATGGCTTTGATTGTATTAGACGGGTACGGCACATTACTGTACAGTCCCGGGCATGGCTTTGATTGTATTAGACTGGTACGGCACAGTACTGTACAGTTCCGGGCATTGCTTTGATTGTATTAAACTGGTACGGCACAGTACTGTACAGTCCCGGGCATGGCTTTGATTGTATTAGACTGGTACGGCACAGTACTGTACAGTTCCGGGCATTGCTTTGATTGTATTAAACTGGTACGGCACATTACTGTACAGTCCCGGGCATGGCTTTGATTGTATTAGACTGGTACGGCACAGTATTGTACAGTCCCGGGCATTGCTTTGATTGTATTAAACTGGTACGGCACAGTACTGTACAGTCCCGGGCATGGCTTTGATTGTATTAGACTGGTACGACACAGTACTGTACAGTCACGGGCATGGCTTTGATTGTATTAGACTGGGACGGCACAGTTCTGTAGAGTCCCGGGCATGGCTTTGATTGTATTAGACTGGTATGGCACAGTATTGTACAGTCCCGGGCATTGCTTTGATAGTATTAGACTGGTACGGCACAGTACTGTACAGTCCCGGGCATGGCTTTGATTGTATTAGACTGATACGGCCAGTACTGTACAGTCCCGGGCATTGCTTTGATAGTATTAGACTGGTACGGCACAGTACTGTACAGTTCCGGGCATTGCTTTGATTGTATTAGACTGGTACGGCACAGTACTGTACAGTCCCGGGCATTGCTTTGATAGTATTAGACTGGTACGGCACAGTACTGTACAGTCCCGGGCATGGCTTTTATTGTATTAGACTGGTATGGCACAGTACTGTACAGTCCCGGGAATTGCTTTGATTGTATTAGACTGGTACGGCAGTTTACATCCTGCAGTTTGCATTGCTCTGGACGTGTTCTCTCTGAAGAATTGTATTTATTGCACACATTATGTATTGCAAATTTGGAGCCATTAAATACACGCTATTTTAGATACTGGCCATTTAAAAAAATGTGTAGTGTGCATTGTGTTATTATCATGTGTGCAAAATGGACTGGTGAAATCACACTGACACTAAGATAAAATTTTAAGTAGAATTGTCCACAAATGGTCTTCCTCAGGTAATCTGTATTAACACTTAAAAAATCATGCCCAAAATTATTTATGGTTAAAATACATACATGAATTGATTTTTACTAATCCAGTTTCTAAGCTTCTGGGTTTGGTATTGCATCTGACATTGGTGAAAGAAACCTTTATGCAGCTGTTAGCATGCATGGGAGCAAGGCCCTCTCATTGCATGCCTTGGAGGACAAGGAGAAAATCACACATGCCTATCAAATATGTTTACACTTTAGGCACTCCATACATAGACTAGAACACAGAACACAAAACGTAGAACAGTACAGCACAGGAACAGGCTCCTTGGCCCTCAATGTAGTGCCGAATCAGCTAAAAAGTAATTTAAAAAAAAACCCAGAACTGGTCCCTCCTAATGACACAATGTCCATCTCCCTCATATTCAGGGTCTTATCTAAATATCTCTTAGAAGCCTCTAAAGTTTGTGCTCCTGTTCATGGAAACAGGGCTAGGTCTCTATACACCGTCCATGTGGAAAATCATAAATGATGCCATAAACCAGGAGTTCCCAACCTGGGGTCTTCAGACGTCTCAGTTAATGGTAGGGGGCTCATGTAGGTAAGAAGTTGGGAAACCCTGCCATAAAGTAACAACACACTAACAGTCAGATTAGAGTACTTAAACTGACGACTGCAAGAGTTCCCACCAGAGTGACAGTTAGAGATCTGAGCACTAATGTGGAAGGCTTCTGTCTAACAGTCCTTGCAAGGCATACTTGCAGAAAACCGTCATGAATTTATCAATTGGCAAGACTAGGAGTTTCAAAGTTCAAAGTATATTTATTATCAAAGTATGTATAAATTATACAACCCTAAGGTCTGTCTGCTTACGGGCAGCCACAAAGTAAGAAACCTGAAAAAACCCAATTAAAAAAAAGACCAACATCCAACGTGCAGAGAAAGAGGAAAAAGAAAACACAAAGCATGCAAACAATAAAAGGAAGCAATAGCATTCTGAACCAAATTGAGTCCATAGACCCGAATCCTGGAGCAGCCGGAGTAGGCCCATAACTCAGTCTCAGTTCATCATATGGGGAGGCAAATCGCCAAGGAGCTTGCAGACACAAAGCGTGTAGCAGCCAGAGCACAAAACAGCCTCAGTCTCTGCACTGAGGAGAGTGGAGTAAAACATTACAGGCAGAACTGGCTCGACCCTCGCCTCCAGTCCTGACACCCTGTCTTTCCTGCCTATGTGGCCCGACGTTTAAATTGTCCAAGCCCCAGTTCATCCCCCACACTCGGACCCGGGCCCTGCTACAGCAATACACTCTGGCGCATACTCGACCTTTCCAAATTGATGCAACAAGCTGATGGATCAAACTTCCAGTTTAAGTGGACGGGCTCTGAAACTACTGCATTTTAACTTTTCTCCACTCCTCTCACTCCAACTTCATCTCCAAAGTTCCAACAACTCCACTTCTTTCCAACTTCTCCTGGAACATGCCTCAGCCGCGCTCTGACTTTGTCTCGCACGCCACAGCCCTCGGATTAGCTTTGCCTTTGCTCGCCTCTTCTTTGTTTGAAGTGATTACTTACCACATAAAGAAACGTCATTAATGGAGTATTTAGTCAAATTTCTTGCTTTGGAAACCAGCAGTAAGCCGTCATCCATGTTCAGTAGTGTAACATTAAACTAAAGGATTTAAGATGGCACTACTTGCTTTTGGGAAACCAGTTTAGATCTTGAAAAGATCTACTTGCACTTAGGAAAGCAGCCAGCAGAACAACAGATAAAATTTCAGTGCTGTCTGCATGTGTCCTCATGCTCCTGTCATCCAATGTTATTTCCTGAAGCTGGCGAAATAAGAAAACAAATTAATGGTCTTAATTGGTAATTGGTAATAAATGTATTATTGTCACAGGAAGACAGATACTGTGAGAAGTTTTGTTTTACATGTCATCCAGTCAGATCATTCTAAACAGAAGTACATCAAGGCAGTACAATAAGAAAAAACCATAACAGAATGCAGAATGTAGTATCGTAGTTACAGAGAAGGCACAGTGTAGGCAGACAATCTTAAGGTTAATGGGCATAATGAGATAGATTGAGAGATCAATCTTTATTGTATAAGAGGTCTGTTCAACAGTCTTATAACAGTGGGAGAGAAACTGTTCTTGAGCCTTGTGGTACATGTTTTCAGGCTTTTTTATCTTCTGATCAATGGAAATGGGGAGAAAAGAGAATGATTGAGCTGGGAGGGGGTTTTCATTATGTTGGCTGCTTTTCTGTAAGCAGGAAATGTAGGTGGAGTCAAGTTTTTTGCGATAAACTGGACTGTGTTCACAACTCACCACAGTTTCTTATGTTCTTGGGTAGAGTAGTTGTCTTGTCAAGCAGTGATGCATCAGGACATGATGCGCTTTATGATGCAGCTGCAATATCTGGTGCAGGTTGTCAGGGAAATGCCAAAGATCCTCAGGAAGTAAAAAAGGTTTCTGAGGAAGTAAAGGTGACTGGGTGTCTTGTCTGCAAGAGTGAAGAGGGTGGCAGAGCTCTAATTTAGGTTCAGTAGAGAAGGATTGCAGGCAAGAAGGTTTGCATACTTGCTTGCAACATTTAAATAAGTGGAGACTCTTTTCTTCCTAATTTTCCTCTCTGTATTTCACCCAAGATAATATTTGACATGCAAGTGAAATAGTGAAAACTCTCCTTTCAATTTCAACCTCCTTTTCAATGTCTAGAAAGTTAGGCACCTGAAGTTCGAGGTTTTTTGGCAAAATAGATCAAAATTATGTTTGGTGATAAGAGGGAAGTGTGGAGGGTTGTCATTACTACAGGTATCTTGGTTGTTTGTCATATAAATGATATGACAATACTCATTTTAGTAGTTCTGTAAGAACAGTCGGTTCTGCTTTTAGCATGTTTGGTGTTAGCTAAAGATAAGTAGCTATGTTGCTCAACTTAGGAATGTTGTGTCAGCCAATCAGGATGGTGGACTTAGGAACGGTTCTGGAGATTGCTGGGTGGAGAGGTTTTTGTTAAGGACACTGGTGTGGGCTGAGGTCTTTTTGGGGGGTGCTGGGAGAGGACAGGAGAGAGGATGGCTGAGGATGCTGTCCCTGTTGCACAAAGTGCTTGGTGCAGATGAATGGCTTCAAGGAGGAAGGACCAAAAACCTATGGGGAAGCCGAGTGGATTTCGAGAGTCATTTCGAAGGTGGCATGTGCTTTCACGCAAACCGAGTGTTCAGCACGTGAGTTAAAGACAACTTCAAGATGAGCTCCAACTTTTGGCACCTTTGAACTGGGTTAACTGTAATGAGCCCTTTTAATTTTTTTCCCTTTTCAATTTCTTACTAACTGTTCAATAACTCTCCCATTTGTAAAGATACTTCCTTTATAATTGTATGCAGTGTACAGTTTGTTATTTCTTGTCAATGGACAATTGCTTGGGGGCAGTACTTACACAGTACTCACACAAATTGGGATTTGGATGGGTGAGACATCTGAACTTCTCGGGTTTGGTGGAACCTAAGTCATATCGACCCTGGACGTATAAAGTCTGAAAAAGGTTGTTTTCTCACCAATGAGCCCTGTGTCTGTTAGCGAGAGGTTAATGAGCTGCATTTCCAGAAATGCCTGATATAAAAGGGGTTTCATACATAAATCACTTGGATGGAAATGTCTTTTGTTCAATAAGTATTCTTGCTGATGATACCAAGATAACAAGGATGGTTCCTTAAGGATACAGAACACGGATCTTCTGTACAGAACATCACCTTCAAAGATGAGTAGAGTGGGAACTTAATCTAGCCAATTGAGAAGTAATGTACATTAGAACAATATAGCACAGTATAGCCCTTTGGCCCACAATGTTATGCCAACATTTTAATCTACTCCAAGATCAATATAACCTTTCCCTCCCACATTTCCTACTATTTGTCTTCCATCCATGTGCCTACTGTAACTAGAAGTTTCTTAAATG
Organism: Mobula hypostoma; assembly: GCF_963921235.1. NCBI lineage: Eukaryota > Metazoa > Chordata > Chondrichthyes > Myliobatiformes > Myliobatidae > Mobula > Mobula hypostoma. The sequence continues at coordinate 80,423,741 of NC_086101.1, read as the reverse complement.
CCCCTAATGTATCTGCCTCTACCACAACCCCTGGCAGTGCATTCCACACACCTATCACTTTCTATGTAAAACAATCTATCTCTGATATTCCCCCTATGTTTTCCACCAATAATCTAGAAAGTATTAACCATTGCCACCCTGGGATAACAGTGCAGCTATTCACTTGATCTATGTTTCATAACATCTTGTATTTCTCTACCAAGTCAGATCACATTCTCTACTCCAAAGAGAAAAGCCCCAGCCCACTCAACCTTTCTTCTTGGTAAATCTCTTCAACACCCTCTCTAAAGCTTCCTTATCCTTCCTATATTGAGATGACCGGGACAGAACACAATTCTCTAAATGTGGTATAACCAGGGTTTTATGGAGCTGCAACATATCATCACAGCCCTTGAACTCAAGTTCCCCCACTAATGAAAGCCCACACACTACAGCTTCTTAACCACCCATTCAACTTGCATTACAAATTTGAGGGACCTATTGATATGGACACCAATATCCTTCTGTTCCTTCACACTGCTAAGAATCTTGTCAATATCCCTGTACTATGCCTTCAATTTTGGCCTTCCAAATTGCATCACTTCACACTTTTCCAGATGGAAATCACCTGCTATTTCTCAGCCTAGTTCTTCATCCTATCAATGTCTCATTGTAACCTATGACAACCTTCTACACTCTGTAAAGATGCCATCAACTTTTGTGTCATCTGCAAATTTACTAACATACCCTTGCACTTCCTCCTCTAAGTCATTTGTAGAAATCACAAGGACCATGGGTCCCAGAACAGATCCCTGTGGAATACCACTGGTGACCAAACTCCAGGCAGAACACGCTCCATCTACTACCACCCTCTGTATATATCCTGTCAGCATTAGATGACTTTGGGTCTCCTAATGCTAGCAGTAGATATATAGTAGATGACAGGGACATTGAAAGTGTGATGTGCGGGGAGAACTTGGGGTGCAAATTCACATCACAACTGAAAATGGCAATACAATTGGATAGCCATTTAGATTGATGAAGGCATTTAGATTGATTACCTTCATAGGCAAGGGTACTGAGTATTGAGTATAAGACATTTGCCATAACATTGCAGCTGTCAAGACATAGATTGGGACACACATGGAATATTGCTTGCACTCTCACAACTGTTCTATAAATATGCTTACTGCCCTTTATGTCACTAGCATTTAGGGCAGCAGTGAAAGTCCTCCATCTCTCACAGTGTTCAGGGCTTCCTCTATCATGCCAGTAGCTTCCTCTCGGTTTTCACTACTGTTAGTCCTGAAGTCCCAAGTGGAGACCCAAGAATACTGTCACACTTCGATATAGAAGGATTCTCTATTGCTGTTTCTGTAACAGTTTTGTTTTATCAGTCAGGGTTGTTAGCCTTGAGCTGAACCCCCGACCTGGAGGACCAGTGGACCACTCTTAGTCTGACCTCTACTCCTTGACCTGTTTGGCATAAGTGACCCTACCAAGAGCCAAAGGATAAAGCCCTGTCTCCAGCCAACATAGCCCTCCAGATCATTGAGGCATGCAAGCCTCCAAACTATGACAAGGCTGTAGTCCCCTTGGAGGACTTTAAATATGATGCATCAGTTTTAGAAAAAAGTGTAGAAGAGATTCACAAGGATGTTGTCTGGAACGAAGAGTTATAATTACTAAGAAAATTTGAATTGACTGGGATAGTGTCATAAGGTGGTGGCTGGGAACGGACCCAAGTGCAAGACACAGACACTGAAGTACTAGGGACAGGACTAAGATACAGGGTGAGGGCTAGGACATGGACATGAACACCAGGAACCCCAGAACAGGACAGGAAAAGAGAGCTAGGAGTCAGGGCTTGGACTCCAAGCCAGAGACTGGACAAGGATCCAGAACCTGGGTCTTGCATCTGTCTCGGACCCCAGAACTAGGCAAGGACGTGATTTGGCTGGCACGCAGGACGAGGCTGGAGTCTTCAGGCTTGAGACTTGAGGCGAGGTTGGAGACTTGAGGCAAGGCCAGAGACCAGAGACGAGGCGAGGCTGGAGACCAGAGACTTGAGACGAGGCTGGAGACTAGAGGCTTGAGGCTTGGGGTCTTGAAGCTTGGCTTGGGGCGAGGCTCGGCTAGAGACTTGAGGCGAGGCTTAGCTCGGGACTTGGGGTCTGGAAGCTCCTCCTGGGCAGGGCGCGGTACTCCTGGGTGGGGCACGGGTCTCCACCCGATGGAGGCAAGGGACTGGAAGGGACAGGACCCACCACAGGGCAATGGCAATCTAGCCTGGCTTACCCAACAGAGCTAAGGGACAGGAAGGGACAGAACCCACTGCAGGGTAACGGCAATCTGGCCTGGCTTACCCGACGGAGGAAAGGGACAGGAAGGGACCTAGATACAGGGTGGCTCCAAGACAAGACGTCAGGCAAGGCGTGAGTTACCGGCAAGACAAGCCAAGGCTTCAGGCAATGCAAGGTGAAACAAGAACTTCAAGCGAGGCGAGAGTTACCGGCAAGACAAGGCAAGGCCTCAGGCGAGGAAACAGAAGGCAGAGGAAGGGATACAAGGAGTAAGGACAAGAACAATCCAGCAGCCATGCCCTTGTCTCTGAAGGTATTTATGCAGCCAGCCCCAATGAGAATCAGCTGCCTCAATTAGTGCTCAACAGGAACAGAAACAGGGTAGACAGGAAAACCTGGAGCAAGAGTCAGTGGACCGGACCGTGAACCAGAAAACGGACTTCACGGACCGGACCATGACAGATAGTTCTTACTGGGGGCACTGGAGGCTAAGGAGTGACCATACAGAGACCTATAAAATGATAAGAAGCATTAATTAAGTAGATAGTCACAGTATTTCTCTATCAGTAAAGTAAAGGCATCCGTTAGTCTTGCGAGACCATGGATCCACACCTGGAAAGTCTTCGCTCTCCAGGGCGCAGGCCTGGGCAAGGTTGTATGGAAGACCAGCAGTTGCCCATGCTGCAAGTCTCCCCTCTCCACGACACCAATGTTGTCCAAGGGAAGGGCATTAGGACCCACACAGCTTGACACCAGTGTTGTCACAGAGCAATGTGTGATTAAGTGCCTTGCTCAAGGACACAACACGCTGTCTCGGTTGGGGCTCAAACTCACGACCTACAGGTCGCTAGTCCAATGCCTTAACCACTTGGCCACGTGCCCACAGTAAGGGAATCTAAGATCAAAAAGACATAAGTCTAAGGTGAGAGGCAATCTTGGTGACAAGTTCTTCACACAGATGGTGGTGGGTATGGAGAAGAAGCTGCCAATGGAGGTGGTAGAGCCGGATACACTTGCAGCATTTCAAAAAGTACATGGATAGGATAGGAAAATAGAGCAAAGGTTCCAAACCATGGACCTCTCAGTTAGTGGTATAGGTCCATGGCATAGAAAAGGTTGAGAACCCCTGAAATAGAGGGGTATTGACCATGGAGTCATAGTGTCTGAGAATAATATAGCATGGAAGCAGACCCATTGGCACAAGTCATCCGAAATGTCCATCCGTGCTAGTCCCTTTGACTCATCTTTGGCCCGTAGACTTCTCAACCTTTCCTATCCAAGTATTCATCCAAACATTGTTAAATGTTGTTATTATACATACTTTAGCTACTTCATCTGGCAGCTCATTCCCTATACACACTATGCATGCTCCCCATTCCCCCATAATTTGTACACCTCTATAACATCACCACTCAGTCTCCCATGTTCCAAGGAATAACCAAAAATAGGAAAATCAGATTAGTGTAGATTGGTATCTCAGTTACCTCATCCCCGACCACCACTACTTTAATATTTTCTGTCATTCACCTAAAACAATTAAACTATGACTGCACAATATCAATCTAAAAATAGTGTAGAGCTTTCTAGTTCAGCTATAGTCCCTGAACCCTTTTGACATTGTATCCAACTACACTAATGTCAGATGCTGTAGAAGCTGTTATTTTTTATATTTATTATTGTACTCTATTATTGTTGTGTTCTTTATCTTTCGTGGGGGTTTTTTGTGTGCATCAGATCCAGAGTAACCATGATTTTGTTCTCCTTTAAACTTGTGTACAGGAAATTCCATGAAATTTAATTAAACAATCTTGAATGAAGGGCCTATTTGGTTCTGTGGCACTATGATTCTATACAGCGGTAAGTTATCCTTAGCAACACAGACAAAATGCTGGAGGAACTCAGCAGGCCAGGCAGCATCTATGGAAATGAGTACAGTTGAAGTTTTGGGCTGAGACTATCCATAGATGCAGCCTGGCCTATTGAGTTCCACCAGTATTTTGTGTGTGTTGTTTGGATTTTCAGCATCTGCAGAGTTTCTCTTGTTTGTGATTGGAACTCAGCATGTCAGGCAGCATCTATGAAAATGAATAAATCGTCAACGTTTAGAGCTGAGACCCTTCTTCATGACTGGAAAGGAAGGGGGAAGATACCAGAACAAAAAGGACGGGGAGGGGAAGGAGGTGAGCTGGATGGTGATAAGGGAAGCTAGATGTGTGGGAAAGGTGAAGGCCTGGAGAAGAAGGAATCTGATAGGAGAGGGAAGTGGACTATTGGAGAAAGGGAAGGAGGAGGGGATCCAGGCAGAAGTGATAGAGAGGTGAGAAGAGGTAAAAGATCAGAGTGGGGAAAAGAGGAAAAGTGGGGGGAGGGAATTTTTTTAAGCGGAAGACGAAATCAATATTCATGCTATCAGTTTGGAGAGTACCCAGACAGAATATAAGGTGTTGCCTCTCCATCTTGAGAGTGGTCTCATCTTGACATATAAAGAAGCCATGGACCAACCTGTCACAATAGGAATGGGAATTGGAATTAAAATGTTTGGCCACAGGGAAGTCCCACTTGTGGATGATGGAGCGCAGGTGCTCGACGAAACTGTCCCCCAATTTACAAGGGATCTCACCAATGTAGAGGATGCCACATCGGGAGCACCAGACACAATAGATGACCCCAGTAGATTCACAGGTGAAGTGTTGCCTCACCTGGAAGGACTGAATGGAGGTGAGGGAGGAGGTGAATACGCAGGTGTAGCTCTTAAGCCGCTTGCAGGTATAAGTACTGAGTAGTTGAGCATGTTGGGACTTTATCCATTGGAGTATAGGAGAATGAGCACTGATTAAATAGAGGGATATAATATCATGAGGGGCATAGATAAGGTGAATGCAGAGTTGGGAAATGAAGAACTAGAGGAGATTGATTTAAGATGAGAGGGGAGAGATTTAATAGGAACCTGAGGGGCAACCTTCTCATTCAGTGGGTGATCTATATATAGGATGTGCTGACAGTGGAAGTACTGTTGTTGAGGAGGGCACATTAATAATATTTCAAAGACATTTGGCGAGAAACATAGATAGAAAAAGATTTAGAGCAGGGGTTCCCAACCTGGACCCCTTGCTTCATAGTATTGTTTCATGGAATAAAATAGGTTGTGATATCGAGGGATGTGGGACAAACGTAGGGAAATTGAACTAGTTAAACTGAGAATGTTAGTCGGAATGAACCAGTTGGGCCAAATTGCCAATTCCTGTGTTGTTTTGAATTGATGACTCTGAATATATGTAATAATAGAAAAAGAGATCTGAGTTATTTTCTAGACTGATCAAATATTATAAAGTGATCTAAACTTCATTTTCAAAAAATAACCTTCTTCAGCACTTCACATGTTTTTAATTAAAATTAGGCAAGGTTTTATTAGCAGCAAAAAATGTAAATTACAGATCTTCAATATTTTTTGTGATCAGAACAGTGGCCCATTCAGCTCCTTAACTATGATCTATCATAATACCTCCATCTGTTCTCTTAGTTTCACAACCTAGAGAACCTGAACCTTAACAAGATTTTATCAGATTCAGCTTTGAAAATTCCAGGCCTTATAACATCAATAACTTTTCTTTATTCAGAGAGTTTGCTGAATTATTTGTTGATGGCTTCTAATTTTACTTTGTATTATTATTCACTATTAATAATGTGACAGAATATATATATAATTTAGTATAATATATGTATTTAGAAATCTAAATCCAAGATTAAAGATTCAAGACTCTTTAATGTCACTTCCTGTATATAAGTGTAAGAACAAAATAATTGTTACTCCAAATCCATAAAGTGATGCCAGGCTGTACATAAGGTGACTGACTGATGGGAAACAATAAAGTAGTGGTGGATTAGTGAGTGGAGGTACTGATCAGCCTTATTGCTAGAGGACAGTACTGTTAATGAGACTGGTGGTCCTGGCATGGATGCTAAGTAGCCTTCTCCCTGATTGGAATGGGACAAATAGTCCATGAGCAGGGAATGTGGGATCTTCCATGATGTTACTGGTCCTTTTCTGGACACAGCATCAAAAGTTATGGGGTGGGGGGGGGGCGGTGAATGGAGTTGAGGGGAAAAAAGATCAGCCATAATTGAATGGAGGAATGGACTTGATGGGCCAAATGGCCTAATTCTGCTCCTGTGTCTTACGGTCTTATGGTCTTTTCCGTCACCTCTCTGCATATAGCATGAACTTGATGGTGGGTGGGCTGGTTGTGTTGGGTGGTTTTGAGTGCTCGTTGTACAGTCTTCCTCTCCATTGCAGAGTAGATTCCATACCAAGCTGTGATGCAGCTTGTTAGGATGCTCTCTGCTAGGTATCTGTAGAAAGATACAAATCCAGCTCTCTTCACCCTCTTCAGAAAGTAGAGTCTTTGGTGTGATTTCTTGACTGTGTAGGATGTGTTCAGGTACCATGAGGAGTTGTGTGTGCTGTGCACTTCCTGGAGTTTGAAACTAATTGAAATCTACAAGAAACGGCAGCAATGCTTCTGTTGTTGTCATGGAGTCAACACCAATGATTTCAATAATTGAATTGTAGGCAGGATTTAAACCTGAGTTTCAGCAAAGCCACCTCCAAAATTTGGCTAAGATCCCAGAATAGGTTTTTATGTAATGTGAATTTTTTTTAAATTTATTCCTTCCCAGAATTTTCTTTCATTTCTAGTTTCAGACATAACCATGGAAGGAGGGAGGGTGGAAATTAATAACATTCTGTAATGGCTGGTCAGCAATTAAGAAGACCATATTTTGCAGTTGAAACAAGCATAATAAATGACAGTAAAGCCTTGGGGTTGGAAAAGGAACAGGACAGAGCTGAAGCCTTGAGCAATATGTGAAATTAGACTTTGAGTCAGTTGTTGGCATTTTTTTTTAATACATATAACTCTGATCTCTCAAAGGATCCTTTCAGTAGATCTAACTTTTAAGAAAATTGAAAGTCAGCCAAGTTTTTTTTTTTGCTTTTAGGCTCTGCAACATAATTGTACTATAATTGAAGATATATGTGATATCATTCCAGCAGAATTCCACTATAATTATCATTCCATAAAAGACACAGCATGAATACTTCGATTGAGGGCTCGCTTAAACTTGATTCACACAAGAAGGAGGTTAGAGCAATATGGAGAAATTATTCCCTTTTCTCACCCATATATGATTCCAGAACACAACTAAGATGCCAACATTATTGTCCATCCAGAATTGTCCTGAACTGATGAGATCATCATATTGCTGGACCCGGAAGTACCAGACAAGGATTATATAGAGCAACAAAAAAAAAACAACAAAATACTAGACGAGGTTATTAAATCTGGCAGCATCTCAGGAAGGAAACTGACAGTTAATGTTTCTGGTCAAGACCCTTCATCTGGACTACTCATCCCGAAATGCCAACTGTCATTTTATTTTGACAGATGTTGCCTAACTTGTTGAGTTTCTCCATCATTTTGCTCTTTTTGGTACTAGATTCTGGCGTCTGCAGTTTCTTGTATCTGCAAGGATAATATTGAGTTCTTTCTCTGAAAGTGATCAGTAAGATGAATGGGTTTTTACAACAATCTAGTCATGTCATTATCACCTTAACTGAAACTGTTTTGTCCTTAGTTGCAAATGTATTTAATTACCTAAGCTTAAATAACTCAGCTGCTCTGGGATTTGAGTTTTCTGGACTAGTAATTCAGTTCTCCAGTCACTGGTTCAGTAATTTAACATCACCCTTCTTTAAATCAAGAGTTATTTGATAAAGTGGATCTGAAAAGAATATTTCCACATGGAAAGAAACTCAAACTAAAAACAATAGGTACAAGATAGCTACCATATATCTACCATGGAAGGACGGTAGTCTCAGCAATTTAGCGAAGACTCATTCAAGAGCAATAAATTGAGTCACACATCTATTTCCGACTTTATCACTGGCATCTTAAAAAACTCCAGTGAAGCATTTTACAGCTTTTTGACTCACTATTCTGCTTGCTCTACAAAACAGTAACTTCACTACATTTAAGTTATAGCTGGATGTGCACATAGTAGACTACAAGGGAGGTTCTCCATAAATACTGCCTCATTTGAAGATCATTTCCATTCAAAGTTCTAAAAAGTTCAAAGTTCAAAGTAAAATTTATCCTCGGAGTACATACATGTCACCAGATACAATGCTGAAATTCTTTCACCTGCGGGCATATAAAGCAAATCTATAGAACAGTAACTGTAAACAGGATCAATGAACAACAAAATATAACTGAATAGCAATACATAATCTAATGCCATAGTTAAGATTTCTACTGCTATGCTGTAGGTATTTAATTTCAGCAGTTGTCTGCAAAAGCTGTGTGACCTGCTAGTAGAATGTTTTGGCTTCAGCTAAGATAAGAAGCCTTGCTATTCAAACTAGGAATGTTGTGTCAGCCAGTCAGGATGGTGGGATCTGGAGAAAGTGCTCGAGAGAGTGGGATAGAGAGAGATTTGTGATGGATAGTAATCTGGTTCAAAGTTTTTTTGGTGGCAGCTGAGGAAAGGAGAGGAGGGAAGATGCCGCAGAATGCCACGGGAAGGAGAGTCCCCGTTGGAAGAAGTACTTTGTGCCAATGAATGGCTCCAAGGAGGAGGGCCTCAGAGAAAACCATTTTGGTTGAGGTGGACTTAAGGACAAGTTTGGATGGTGGCAGGTGCCTCCATGCAGACCGTGGGTTTGGTTCCATGAGGAACAGTTATACCCAGCTTTGGAAGCACGACCTCCAACGTTATGTGCACATTTAGACTAGTTTAACTGTAATGGGCCATTTTAATTTTTTCTTTATTTTCTTTCTCTTAATAACTGTTTGATAAAGCTGAAATTGGCAAACATACTTTCTTTATACTTTTACGCAGTGTACGATCCGTTATGTCGTGCCGACAGATAATTGTGTTTAGGTAGTATTTACAGAGCTTTCGCTCCATTTGAGGTTTCTTTAATCGGAAAATCACAATGTTCCTGTTTGGTTGAACACCAAATCATACCGACATATACTGTTTATGAAAACAGCCTTCTCACCATTGAGTCACATGGCTATTGGCAGTGCTGGCTAATGAGTGGTTTACATACGAGCATGGTGAGGGGGCTACAATAATGAATATGAAATAACATGAAATGAAAGAGCATGAAATAACAAAATAAATAGTTCTTAAAGTGAGATCATCGGGTGTGGGACTTTCCCTGTAGATGGGCAGGTGAGTGGAGTTATCCCCTTTTGTACAAGAGACTGATGATTGAGGGGTAGTACCTGTTTTTGAACCTGGTGGTGCAAGTCCTGAGGTACTTGTACTTTCTACCTGATGGCAGCAGTAAGAAAAGAGCACGTGTGGATGGTGGGAGTGTCTGATGATGGATGTTACTTTTCTATGGCAACGTTTCATGTAGATATGCTCAATGGTTGGGAGGGTTTTACCCATGATGTACTGGGCTGAATCCTTTACATTTTGTGGGGATTTCCGTTCAAAGCCATTGGTGTTTCCATACCAAGTCATGATGCAGCCAGTCAATACACTCTTCACTACACATCTATAGAAGTTTGTCAAAGTTTTTGCTGTCATGCCGAATCTTCACAGACTCCTAAGGAAGTAAAGGCGCTGTTGTGCTTTCTTCACAATTTCATTTACATGCTTGGTCCAGGATAGTTTCTCTGAAATAATAACATCCAGGAATTTGAAGTTCCTGGGATCTGCCTCAGAGATCGTCATTGTCTCCTCAACAATCTCCTCCTGGTGGCAGAAGAGTTTCTCCTTGAATCACAGTGCAATTTTCACATCCAGGGATGCAGTGAACATTACCTTCTCTATATAACAACTCCAAGAAAATAGAGGGGAGCAGCATCAACTCCTGTACATGACTTTCATGAGTAAAATTCGGTAAAGTTCTTGACTTTATTAATGAACAGAGTTGTGGAACACACTCCTCAAATATGGTGCTTTACATTGGCTCTATGACTAAGGGCAAGCCATGATAGTTACCAATCAGTGTACAAGAGAGCCAGATTCACAGAAGACCTGTGACAAACAATCCTGTGTATCTGCTCTAGAACTTCTTCAATTCTTCTTACTGCAAAGTTGCAAATCATCTCCTAAAAAATATCCTATGGGACTGAAGCAAATTTTCATAATTAATCGGGGTATGTTCAGCTACATTCTGGAATGAAAGTCACCTGAGCCTCAGTGGCTGCGCTGCAGTATGTAGACAATGCTTGTGTTAAACCATGATCTAGATCCAATCCACCATTAACACTTAATGGGAATATCCTTCCACTCAAAATCCCCTAACTACGGCTGGCAAATCAATAGCATGCGTGTCAAAGATGGCACTTGCAACAATTTTGCTCTCACACTGCATACAGTTCCAGCCTTTGATTCTTCAAACCCCAGCTATAATAAAAAAAGATAAATAACAATTATCTTTACTGCCAAATGAAACATTGAATGATTTTTTTTTACAATCTGAGAGCAGTGAGCAGTTTTCACAGGAAACGTCTCACACCAGTTTGGCGCTAGCTAGATAGTTGCAAGTACACATGACATTGGATATATGTTTTGAAATCCTCGCAGATCTGGTGTACATATCAGCATTTGTCATTGTTAGTGCAGCAATTAGTCTCACTAAGAATAAAGTGTGTTTACAATCCTTTCCTAGATCTTTTATGAATATACACCAAATTTAATAAATTAACATTCACATTTCTTACATATGAGATATAACATAAAAAGACTAGTTAGAAATGATGTCATTTTTCAATTCTCTTTTTAGAATATTAATATTAATAAATTTCTAAAATGCTTTATTTGTTTCTATCTGTCCCTTTTATACTTTTATTCATTATAAAACAATGAATACATCCTTTTTCCTTAAAAAAAAGTGCATAATTATTGTTTCTAATTCATTAATCAGTTATAATGTCTGCTCAAAACTAGAATGGCAAATGATTTTTTTTTACAAGATATTGCCTATTTGAGCAAACGCTGTCAAAAAGGTTCACCACCCCTGCCAAATTGTCCCTGCTCCAACTATAAAGGTTTACTGCCAGACTTGGGCATTATGGAATAGTTCTCATATTTTGGAGTCATTTTGAGACAAAGGGGGAAACTCATGTTGAAATTCATCACCTATGCTGTGCCAGTGCAGGGTATTTGGAAATAAAGATGCTGATTAAGTCTAGGAAAGACAAACTCCGGCTCCGGCAAACTCGTGAGATTGGGGCACTCTCCCACCCCGAGCCCCTGTCTGTGTGGATACTGTGTAATTCGCTATCCTGTTACAAACTGGTGCCACAGAATAACAGACAATACACTGCATACGATTAAAGGAATTATATTTATGAATCTTAACTAAAGGGTTAGTAAAGAATAACAAAAAGAAAAGGGCCCATCCTAATCAAACAGTCAAATGTGCACAACTTGGAGCTCACCTTGAACTCTCTGTCACTCACGACCTGACTCACGCACTGAGCCCCCATCAGTATGGACTCCCACCCCACCTTCCAAACGCCGCTCACAAAGCATCTCAAACAAACGAGTCTCCCACCAAATCGTATGCTACAACTGGTTCTCCCCAGCATCTTCTCCCTTCATCTCCAGCCGAACACTAAAAAACCCAAGCCCAACCTCATTGCCCCTCACCAAGAAAACCTCCCACTAATTAGATGCCACACATTCCACATCATCCCTTATCTTCAACAGTAATCCAAACAAACTGCTCTTACAGAGGTGCCAAAATGAAATACATACAGCATAACAGTAAAAATATGAACCAGGGCATCACAAAGATTTCATACCTGTCCCAAAACTTATGGTCTACTGGACTGTAGTGATCTCTGACCTCTTTAAGGTTCTGAAACCTGGTCTACCAGTTCTAGGCTTCTCCAGCATTTGAAAAATATCACAAACTCTATTTCTGCAAAATCATCCAAATTTATCTGTTTTTTTTCCCCTTCTACTGAAGTACATGACTATAGACTCCACTACATTATATTCCATCTGTCACTTCTTTGCCTATTCTCCCAATCTGTTCAGGTCCTATTCCAGACTCCCTGCTACTTCAACAATATCTGTACCTCTACCTATCTTGGTATCATCTTTAAATTCGGCTACAGAACCATCAATTCCATCATCCAAATCATTAACATACAGTATAACATGAAAAGAAGTGATCCCAATACCGATGCCTGCAGAACACCACAAGTCACTGGCAGTACTGTATATTGGTTAAAGCAGGATGGAGCTTGGGAAACAGAAATAAGAGTACTTAGCTTTGTATTAGCTCAGTAGTATTAGGTGTTCATTGGTAACTGGAAAGTCATAATATACAGTATTGTACAAACATCTTAAGCACCCTAGCTATATATGTATTTGTGCCTAAGATGCTTGCACAGTACTGTATCTGTCATGCATCTTTCAAATTGCCTTCAGAAACTTCAGCCATTACTGTTCTGCTGTCATCCCTGTCAGTGTCCCCTTCACTCAACCTTAGCCAGCTCCACTCTCATGCCTCTGTAGTTCCCTTTACTCCACTGTAATATTGATACACCCTGTTACATGCTCAAGGAGATCTGTTTTATTTTGTGAGAATGATGTAATGGTCTTTTGGAGGTCACTTGATGTGATTTTCCCACCGATGTGAGGATACATGATGACATGTGCCCCGTGACTATATAAGCGTCGACTCAGGTGATGCAGTTGGTTTTTGAGTTTGTAGATTTCCAGGTAGAACGTGTTGTGCGTCCGTTTCTGTTGCGTTTGTTTTTGTGACGCAGTTTCATTTTTAAAATGGAAGGTACATTCTCTTACAAGATATGGTTTTATTGGACTGGAAATTTTTGCTAGATGTATTGATTTACTCAATTCCAACATTCGAAGGGAGAGTGAAGAATTTATCGAAGTGCAGAACCGAAGGATGGAGAGGAGTCGGCATCATTTGGCAGTTTAATAAAGGATCGACCTTATTGAGTCTTCGTTGGAGTAGTAGCTACCTGCATCGAGATAACCCTTGCCAGAAAGAGCAATGAGTTCATGCAAAAAGGTGCTCTTTCTCTCTAAAGGAATTTAAAGTCAGTCGATTTAAACTGTTTATTTTCGGCATCGTGAATCCTGTGGACAGAACCAGCAGGAAAGGTGCGTCTGTGAAGAACTCCTTCTCCAGAGAAGTCTCTCCCAATTGAACGGGTAAATCTGTTAGACTTTCGAAGTTATCGCTTTAAGAACTATATCTGACTGTATCGCTTTAAGAATGGTTTTCGCATTTAACGCTTTAAGAACCAGAGCCGAGTAGAGTTGGTGAACGGCTGCATATCTGTTAACTTGCGGTTAAAGTTTCCATTTGTTTTTTTTCCCTTATCGTTTATACGTGTTTAATAAATGTTTAGTTGTTTTTATATAACCTGTCTCGATTAATATTCATTGTTGCCAGTTACGTAACACACCTGACTTTATTCTCTCAAACTGCATGGTGAATTCTATCATATTATGATCACTGCCTCCTTGGAGTTCCATTACTTTAAACTCCCTAATCAAATCTGGCTCATTACAAAACACCCAATCCAGAATTTTCTTTCCCCTAGTGGATTTAACCACAAGCTGCTCAGAAAAGTCCTCTCATGGGCATTCTACAAATTCCCTCTCTTGGGATGCAGCACCAAGCTTATTTTCCCAATCTACCTGCCTATTGAAATCCCTCATGACTATGGTAACATTGCCATTTTTACATGCCTTTTCTATTTCCAACTGTAATTTGTATTTCTCAGTCTGGCTACTGTTCGGATGCCTGTATTAAATTCCCATCAGGATCATTTTACCCTTGCAGTTTCTTAACTCTACACACAAAGATTCAACATCTTCCAGTTCTACGTATGTCGCAACTTTCTGAGGATTTGATTTTTCCCCCAGCAGAGCCACCCCACTCTCACTGCTACCTGCCTGTCTTTTCAATACAAGGTGTTGTATGTTAAGCTTCCAACTATGTTCTTCTTTTAGCCATGACTCAGTGATGCTGATAGTGTTGATAGTCCGGAGGGCTGTCAGAGGTCACAGTGGGACATTGATAGGGTGCCGAACAAGTTTGAGAAGTGGCAGATGGAGTTCAACCCAAATAAGTGTGAGGTGGTTCATTTTGGAAGATCAAATTTGAAGACAGAATACAGTATTAATAGTAAGACTCCTGGCCGTGTGGAGGATTAGAGAGATCTTGGGGTCCATGTCAAAGCTGCTATACATGTTGACAGTGTTGTCAGGAAGGCGTATAGTGTGTTGGCATTCAAAAACCTTGGGAATGGTTTCAAGAGCCGTGACCTAATGTTACAGCTATATAAGTCCTTGGTCAGACCCCACTTGGAGTATTATGTTCAGTTCTGGTCACCTCAGTATAGGAAGGATGTGAATATTATAGAGAGAGTGCAGAGGACACTTACAAGGATGTTGTCTAGATTGGAAAGCATGCCTTATGAGAATATTGAGTAACTTGGCCTTTTCCCCTTGGAGAAACAGAGGATGGGAGGTGTATAATATGATGAGAGGCATTGATCATGTGGAAAGCCAGAGGCTTTTTCCCAGGGTTGAAATGGCTAACATGAGAGGGCATTGTTTTAAGGTGCTTGGAAGTAGGTACAGAGGTGTCAGGGGTAAGTTTTCTCACAGAGTGGGTGCGTGGAATGCACTGCCAGTGACGTTAGTGGAGGTGGATACAGTAGGGTATTTTAAGAGACTCTTAGATAGGTACATGGAGCTTAGAAAAATAGAGGGCTATGTGGTATGGAAACTCTAGGCAGTTCCCAGAGTAGTTACATGGTCAGCACAACATTGTGGGCTGAAGGGCCTGTAATGTGCGGTAGATTTCTATGTTCTGGGAGGGAATACACCAAACTGCCTTCTCTTTTGCGGCCACAGAATCTCCTATCTGTCTCCCTAACAATTGAATCCCCTATCACTATTGCTCTGCCTGACTTTACCCTCTCCTGCTGAGTCTCAGATCCAGCACAGAGCCACTGACCAGGCTGCTGCTGTTGTGCCACAATTGGTCATCCCAATCCCCTCAGCAGTATCCAAGGGGTATACTTGTTGCTGCGGGAAATGGCCACAGGAGAACCCTGCACTGATTGTTTTCTCCCTTGATTTCTCCTGGTGGTCACCCACTTAGTATCTGAAGCCTGCACTCTGGATGTGACCTCCTCAGTAAAAGTCGGATCTATGAAGTTTTCAGCCTGCTGGATGACATTGAGTTCATCCAGCTCCTGCTCCATTTTCTTGACCTTGTCAGTCAACAGCAGCTGTTGGATGCACTTTCCACAGACGTAGGCACCCTGAAAACCAACATCCCACAGGATGGGCCTCCCACTGCCTTAGTTACCACCTAACCTACACTTGTTTTGCCTCTGACTTCTTAAGCTTAAGTTCTACCCTGCACCTGTTCTCGCTGAAGTCTACTAAACACTGGCCACTCTAACACTGTCCACTAACACAATAGCTGCTCTGCTTACATCTCACTTCTTTCTATAAACCACTACCAAGTGCTTATGAGATCATTATGATTGCAGCCACCATAAAAGTAACAAAAAATGCCCCATGGTCTTTTTAAACCTCATGATGCCTCACCAACCAATGACCACTTGCAATGTTTCCAGCCCACCAAAAAGTTCCGAAAGGCCCTGAGCTCTTTTTAAGTTTCACACTGCCTCACCAACAAACAACCTCTTGTGATGATTTCAGCCCGTCGAAAAGTGACAGCAGCTCAATATATAAAAGCATACAGACATGGTCAAGAGGTTCAGTTGTTATTCCAACCAAACATCAGAATGGGAAAGAAAAATTATCTAAGTGACTTTGCCCATGGAGTGATTGTTGGTACTGGATGGAGTGGTGTGATTGTCTAAGAAACTGCTGATATCCAGGGATTTTCATACACAACAGTCCACAGAGAATGATGCAAAAAACAGAAAAAAAATACAGTGGGTCGAAAATCTGTAAGTAAAAATACCTTGTTAATGAGAGAGGTCTGAGATTGGTACAAGCTGACAGGAAGGCAACAGCAACTCAAATAACCACATATTAGAGTGGTGTGCCAAAGAGCATCTCTGAACACACACCACCTTAAAACATGAAGTTGATGGTCTACAGCAGCAGAAGACTATGAACATACACTCAGTGGCCACTGAATGGATATCCCAGGAGCATTTTTAATATGGTTATAGATACATAGAACTAAGTATCAGGAATAGGCTATTCAGACCTCAGACCTTTCTCCAGCATTGTCCACCTCAATAACATGTTCCTGGACATCGGCATATCCTTTAATACTTTTTTGTTAAAGAGTCTTTTAAAGATTTGCGCGTATTTTCTCCCCAATCAATAATTATTCCCAAATCAGAAACTCCTGGACAACTAAACTGTAGAATGTCTCCTGAATTTTTATGCACATACGGAGTATTCAATTTTAATTTTTCAGGATTATTTGTCTGATCAGAAATTCAATGATGCAAAAAAAAAGTCTGAAGTTTGAATTGGAAACATGAAACATATGGCACTCACAAACAGACATCGTACACAGAGCCGGTCTACATGCATACAACACAAGAGCAGACAATTGCCAAAAATATATTAAAATCATTACAGGCCCCAAGTCTCACCAAATGAATCACACTAGCTTGTGCTCCTAACCCAGTTAAACTGAGGACACACTATTATTTCTCTTAACAGTTTGTTATGTTTTGTAACCGCAAACCATAAAACTAATTGAAAGGAAAACACAGGGAGACTAGGGCTAATGTGTCATAGTTTTGTTTAATTTTAGCAAGGAGCACATTTGTATATGTTTTTAGTGTGACTGTATGTTTACAGCTATCTTATACGTGCTATGTATAATTGTTAGTACTGTTTTGTACCTTGGCCGCAGAGTGACACTGTTTCATTTGGCTGTATTTATGTATGGTTGAATGACAATTAAACTTCACCTGGAACTTGAACTTGAGAAAAGTTCAAGACATCAACAGTGTGCAAAGTTGTAGGCTATGTTCCCTTTAAGCTATGCACGTGTGTGCGCGCACACACGTTCTTCAACCAACACACAAAGGAAGTTAATGTGCGCACAAAAGGTTAGTTACCTAAAATAATGTAGTAATTAATGATTATACTTATTGAAAATAATCTTTTAGCTAAATGTTTCTGTTAACTAGTTGGTCAGTTTTTCAAATACCACAATGCACGTCACTAATTTACGTCACCTCACCTTTCCTGTTCTGGTTTCTATAGCTGCATCACGGCGGCAGCCATCTTTGGCAGAAAGTGTTCATATCTTAAAGTTTACAAAGATCTGTTTCAAATCCTGTAGATAGCTTACTAAGTTTTTATTGAAAAAGATCAGTCAAATGACCCTGTGGCTAAATACTGTCATAAGAAATTGATAAACATCACATACAAAGTAGCTTTACAGGTTTTAACTGATGTCTTTGATGAACTAGCTGCCTATGCAAGATTCTGCAAAAGAGTGGCCTGACACCAATTGATTCACTTCTTTTCGTGCGAGGCAAAATTAACAAGATAAGAAAGCAGTATCCGGGAGACAATGTTTCATGGAGTGACAAAGTTAAAGTTTTGCTAAGCCAATAACGTGAAGAAAACATCAAGTTCACTGTTGACTTTCATAAATAGTCTTTGTGTTCATTTAGAAGAAAGGTTTCCTGAAGATGAGGTACAAGAATGGTCAGTTTTTGATTTCTCCGCAATTTCAGATTGTGACTTCATATTTGGCGATGAACAAGTTAATGCCTCGTGTTTAAAATATCATGATATTCTAGCTGAAAATAATGTAATAGTTAGACAGTTTAATGATTTCAAATTTTCCGTTCAAGAAAAAATTAATTCCAAACTGATTTCAAACTTTACTCAAATGGTAGCATTTGTACTTCAAAATGAGCAGTTTTGTGACCTGGCACAGTTGCTGGACATTGGGGGAAACTTTCTTGCGTCTAGTGCGGACTGTGAGTGAGGTTTTAGCCTAATGAATCAACTCAAAAACAAGCTGAGAAACCGTTTAGGTGAATTTCATTTGGATATGTTAATGAGAATCAAAAGCTATCAATTGGATGGAAGCTCTATTAGTCTAGGTAGAGTTTACAAAGAATGGGTAAATGCCAAACACAGGAGAGAGAAAAAATAACTGAGTGACTTGAATATGTATGTTATTTTGTTGTTATTCTGTGCAGTTTTATGTCAAATATTTTGTAAACCTACATAAACTGTGCCATGTGTGCATTCAGTGTGCACATACTTATGTCACAGGAAAAAAATTTGCACAACATAAGATTTTTGCGTACACTGACTACTAAAAATTAGAGGGAACATTGGTTGTAGGAGAAGCTATTGGGAAAATTTCTGGGCCACCTTGTAGCTGCATCCACTACTACCAGGAAATAGATGCTCACGAATGGCCCATCAAAATCCACATGAATCCTCTGCTACAGCAATGCAGGCCACTTCCCCAGGATGGAGAGGCACTGCTCTTGGCATCTTCTGGACATGTTGGCATCCAGAAAAGTGCATGGCAGGCAGCGCGATTTGTTAATCTATGCCAGGCCACCAGACAAAGCTTCGAGGCAGTGATTTCATTTTGACCATGCCTAGATGACTGCGATGTCACTCCTCCAACACTTCAGATCTCAGCTTGGATGGTACAATGACTCTCAATCCCCTCATGAGGCAACCTCAGTAAAGGACAAGTTCATCCTGCCACTGGTAGAAATGGGGGAACTGGGATCCTGTTACACACCAGCCATTTTGAGTGGCCGTGTAGAACTGAGACAGTGTGGGGTCTTTTCATTTTTCCCTTTGGATCATCTCTGCCCTAATAGGGAGACATTCGATTTATGTTTGGGGGAAAATTCAAGAGAATTGTACTCTTTTGTAAGGGAATTTCTTCTCCATGGTTAAACATGACAACCCATTAGCCTTTCTATGATTAGCTGCCCTCTTGACTTCGACCTTGTAATTGTGTCCTTCAAGAAGGAAGCCCATCTC
Organism: Mobula hypostoma; assembly: GCF_963921235.1. Classification (NCBI taxonomy): domain Eukaryota; kingdom Metazoa; phylum Chordata; class Chondrichthyes; order Myliobatiformes; family Myliobatidae; genus Mobula; species Mobula hypostoma. Next base: position 80,404,407 of record NC_086101.1, on the reverse strand, counting down.
CGCATTAGTAATGCTGGATTAAAACTGGAGACTAGCAGTTGATTATTAGTAATGAGGGTTAACTCTTCCCCATGTAGGTAGTGGGTGAAATGTTTTACACCCCAAAATGGACTTATGGCCTATTTATCAATCTGTGCATAGTTTTTCTCTACAACAGTAAGGGAACAGGATACACAGGCAATGGGGTGTTCACTTCTATCACTCATAACATGTGGCATGACAAAAGCTTTACCTGGATCATGATGTATGAGTACAGTGTGTGACATCACCATTTCCCTTACCTTTTTGAAAGCCACCTCACACTACCTTGTCCATTGCCATTTCTTTGTGATCTGTAATAATGAGTTCAAGGGGTGGAGCAGAGTAGCCTGCTTGGGAGGAATCTGTTACAGTAATTAAAAACCCTGAAGAGGGCTGCAGCTGTGACATGTCCTTTGGTCTTGAGGCTGCTTAAATTATCTCAGCACACTTGTGTAAACCTTGTGCATCAATGGTATGACCACATACCAGTACTTGTTTTAAATTGACACTTGCCATGCTGTGCTCTGAACCCATAAAGTTCTAATCTCTTTAACACTGACTCGAGATCTTGGAGATGCTTCTTGTCACTCTTACCAGTAATGATTATATTATCCAGGTAACACTGAGTTCCTGGACAAATTTGCAGCACCTAGTCCATAGCTTTCTGCCAGAATACAGGTGCAGATGTCACTCCAAAAGTAAGCCTCTTCTAGCAATAAAGCTCTTTCTGAGTGTTTATGGTGAGAAACCCTTTGGACACTTCTTCCATTTCCATCTGTAGGTAGGGTCTCTGCTCAGTCCACTTTGCTGAAGTGTTTTCCTCCAGAAAGGATTTACAAGATATCCTCTAACCTGGGCAGAAATTGTTGCCCTACTTTCAGTACTGGGTTGATGGTGACGTTAAAATCACCACAGATCCTGACAGACCCATTCTTCTTGGCTATTGGGACCATTGGCATTGCCCATGGGCTCCACTCAACATTGGAAAGGATTCCTTCAGTCTCCATATGATCTAGCACACTGGCTACTTTATCATAAATGGTATAAGGAACTGGATAGGCTTTGTAAAACCTGGGTGTGGCAATTTCATTTAACACTATTTTACCCTTGATACATTTGTGTTTTCCAATGCCATCCTTAAACACGGTTGTGGCATCATCCAGTACCTTTCTTAATTTGCTTTCAGTTGACTCTATTTCAGGGGATGTGGCTGGATTTACAATCAAGTTATCGTTGTCTCAGCCAGTTGTGACCCCATGATGCTCGCCCCTCTGTTTCTACCACATAGAAGCCCTACGTGGCCGGTTGGTTGTTGTATTTCACTTTTATGAATGTCACTCCCACAGGAGTTATCTTTCCTCCTGTGTAATTTTTTGGTTGATAGCTGCAGGCTTCTGTTTGGTATCTTTCAAATACCATTCAAACTCTTTTTGCGGAATGACTGACTGAAAGATCCAAGCCAGTGTCCATTTTAATTCATTTGCCATTCACACCTGGTGTAAGCTATCTTGTTTTTCTATTGTTAGCTTACACACTTTAAATCTCAAGGCTACCTATTCCTGTGTCATTCCCTTTATTATCAGATGCAGATTAGTGCTCTTTTTGAAAATGCAACTTGACTTTATTTTACTCTTCCCTGTGCAGTCCATTTATTTTTGTCTGCCCAGCATGTTCTTCATATGAATCCTACTTTGCTGCATTTTCTGCAAGCTTTGCCTTTAAACCTGCATTGGCCTGGTGTATGTGCGTCCCTGCCACAATGGTAACACAAAACGTTCGGCCAAGCAGGTTCCTGCTTAGACATTGCAATTTTGTTCATGCACATTTCCATTCATGCCGGCAACTCAATTGTGTTACTATTTGCTGTTTCCATTGATACAGCTGTAACAACTGCTCTTTAGAATGTGAGCTGTGCTTTAGTTCAAAGCTATCTTTGAATGCAGTCTTGAAAGAAGCCGCAAACTGAACAATCTCTCATTGCATCATTATGCCCATCACTGAAATGACAATGCTCAGACAATCTCTTCAATTCAACTATGTTATCTGAAATGGACTCCCCTTCCTTTTGATTCTGGTTATGAAGCCTAAAACATTCTGCAATCAACAATGACTTTGGTTCTAAATGTTCCTGTATTTCCTTCACAACATTAACAAAGCTCATTTTGGCTGGGTTGGTTGTAGCAGTGAAACACCTAAGCAAACTCTATGCATTTCTACCAATTACACTCAGCAAAACTCGTACTCCCTTTTCATTGGTTATTCCATTTTCTTTAAACTACTGCTCACTTCAATCACTATACATCAACCAGTTATTCATTGTGCAGTTGAGTGTCTATCTTTCCAATGTAGTTAGCCATTTCTGCTTTTTTATTTATGATTATTATTGCCCAGTACCTATTGTTTATGAACCCAAGAACTTGTCTGCTTCCTACCTTTTTTAACTCGAATGTCTCATTGCAATTTTTAAAAAACTTGAACACCATATTGTTCTTCAACAGTTAGGTAGTTATCTTGGGTTTGTTTAAAATGTATTTGTAGTCACTATTATGCTTCCTTCCTCTAAATCATAAAACTAATTGAAAGAAGAACATGGAGCGATGGGGAATAATGTGTCTTAGTTTTGTTTTACTTTTATCAAGGCACACACTTTTGACGTGATGCTGTGATGATGTATGCCATTCACGTACTTTTTCACATAACCCGAATGCATTATGTAAACAATAAAGAATGCTAATCTTTCAATATATTTACAATATTATTCAAATAGTATAAAAATATTAAATAACGAGCAGAGCTTTCATTTTCCAAGAACTCAGATGCAGTGATGGCTGAGAGTGAACATGACAACTGATGTTAATTTCTCAAATTGGGTTTGAGATTACAGTTTTACACAATTTTGCTTTTAACACTGGATGTGATAAGTGCCAAATCTCACTGGGGTAGGATTATCTCAGTGATATGTTTCGAATAGAAATTTTATTAGTGTCTATTATAATTAGCATAAAACCAAATTGATGGCTGTGTGAGAGATTTAACAGTTTGTACATTATTTCTGAACTGCCACATGTTACAATATTTGTAATCTAGGTACACAATGACAGGAAAAAACAACAAGTTGCATTTATGCAGTGCCTTTAATTAAAAAGTTTTATAGGAGTAATGGCAAATAAAATTTGATACCAAGTGACATATTAAGTTAAGTAGAAAACAGCCCATTCAAAAAGATAGACTTTCATACGCACCTTAAAGTAGCGAGAGTCATGGCATGGAAGATAAATTTACAGCCGTGATCACAGAGTTTACAGCTCGAGAGGTGTGTGTGTGTGTAGAATGTGTCAGAGTTGGAGCAGAAAGTGAGAAGTGATTGGGTTTATAACTTGAGTTTTGGAGTAAAGATATTACTTCACAAGGGAAAAGAAAACATTCTAATGCTGCTTTAAGCACATTCGTGGAAGATCTGCAAAAATGATTATTACATTAGATTATGCGAAAAACAGAAAGAAAATTAAATTTTCATTCAGACCAAGATAACTAATTGGAAATTTATGGATCCAACTTAATGACATGAACATCGGTTTCTCCTTCCAATAATTTTTGTTTATTCTCTCTCTTTCTAATCCCCATTCTGGTCTCTTATCTCTTCTCACCTGCTTATCACCTCCTTTGGTGTCCCTCCTCTTTCCCTTTCTCTTGTGGTCCACCCTCCTCTCCTATCAGATTCCTTTCTCCCCTGCCCTTTACCATTCCTATCCACCTGGCCTCACATATCACCTTCCAGCGATTCTTCTTCAGAAGGTGGCACCAGCAAATAATGCTACCAAATGTGGCATCCTCAAGATGGGTCACTTGGCATATACATCTTTTTATTTCGGATATGGTTCTGCTACTGTTAGGGTCCGTTATTTACATTCTGGCAGTGTAATTTTGGTCCGATTTGGGCGATCTGGCACTTGACTGTTTCCAAGAGTGTTCCATGAGGCTGTGAGCAAAGCCTGCAGAGTGGAGGCCCAGAAGCCTGGAGGTGGGGATTTTGTGTTTTATATTCTGTGCTTTCGCTCAGCTTTTATTTTTTAGTTGCATTTGCACAACTTTTCTTGAGCGTGGGGAGGAGAGGGAGGAGATGTTTTTCTTTAAACGGATTGGTTCCATGGTTCTTCTTTGTTTTGTGACTGCCTGTCGCAAAAGATGGTTCTCAGGGTTGTATACTAAATACATAGTTTGATAATAAATCTACTTTCAATCTTTAAATCTTGAACCTTCCTTTCCAGTTCTGAAGAAGGGTCTCGACCCAAAACTTTGGCTGTTTATTCCCCTCCATTGAAGCTGCCTGACCTGCTGAGTTCCTCTAGTATTTTGTGTGTGTTCCTTTGGATTTCCAGCATCTGTAGAATTTTTATAGATATTATAATCTGTTTTATCCAGCTTTTATTATGAGAAAATAATCTTTCAAAATTTTAGGAATCTTAGAAAGAAATGGAATTGAAAATAGGTAGAAAAAATGTGCTGTTATTTTGAGATCAAAACATACTATTTACATCTATGTTCTATGTTTTATGTTCTCTGTTCTTAATCAATGTAAGCTATCTTTGGTCATTAACAAGTTATTGCAATACCAAACATTTTCTATGTTCATTCGAAATTTCAAGCAAATTAGAAACCTGTGATAATATTTTTAACTAGGCAAGCAGTAAGTCAGTTTTTCAAATGCCTTCACAAAAGACCTATTGCTGATACTATTAATTCTATGGAGTTTCAAATGACATGTCAAACAAAGAGAGTCTAAACCAGGGGTTCCTAACCTTTTTTATGCCATGGACTCTTACCATTAACTGAGGTGTCTGTTCTAAAGTTTAGTACAACTTAATCTTTTATTAGATTTGAGTTACGTAAGTGTGCATGCCCATTACCTACTTTGAATAATTTCACATTTGATTTACCGTTCAAGCATATCACTTCTTATACTCAATCACAAGGATCAAGGCTTGGCCTCAGATACTAGCTCTATGAAATGTACTGACATGGTTCAATTCACCTGCATGGTAGTCTTTTTAGTTCCATTCTCAGAGTCTTCCTACTGCAGTGGCTGCTTCTAGGGTGGTTACTATTGTGTCTCTGACAGTCCCTCTTTTCTATGATTTCCCCTCAATCTTCTTAAGGCTTTTTTTTGTTCTTACCCCTATCCAGGACACTCATATCTCTAAAGTCAATCATTCAAATTGGCACTCATTTAAGTAAAAGATATAAAAAAAACAGAGCCGTCACTCTTCCAATTGCAACTAATTGTTCATTTTCCCTTATAGAAACATAGAAAATAGGTGCAGGAGTAGGCCATTTGGTCCTTCGATCCTTATGATCCTAGAAGTTCACTGGATCACATATCGTTTCCCTTAACCATGCAAGTATGTTTTTCTTTTAAACCCTTCAAATTCCTGCAGACACACATCCATAATTACCTCATTCAATAGATTTCTTAGTTATTAGGTTCCTATTTGTGCTTTTGCAATATTTTGGACTGTTTCACTTACAGGTTGACTCTTCACACAACATTCTTTGGCATTTGTTCGGTGACCATGATCAGCTCTGTGTAGGCATTCAGCTGGCAACCAATCCACTTGCATATTGTTCCCGAAAAAAATTTGTTAGCAATTTGTCGGGACGCTGACAAACTTAGACACTTCAAAGAAAAGAAGCATTTTTGTTGTACTAGTGATTCTACAATAAGTATTTCTCACCAAACAGTTCATGGTCTTGTGGCAGGCAAAATCAGAGTAGAGGTTATATCAATTAAATTGTCAGGTGTGTGATTTTTGCTTTATCTTATAAAGAAGTTTCAGGGGTAAACTCTGGCAACTTGCCACTAGCCATGGAAGGGACAGGACATGCAAATCCTCCTTGTTTTACATAGATGAGTTATGTGCAAAATCACCTACAGCTAAAGAGTGAGTAATATTTAAAGTAAAAGGAGACCTTGCAAGGGAACTGAAGACAGAGTTGATTTTCACTATGCAGATGAGAAAGAATTCCTCTAAGTAATTACTTCAATGAGTTGCGAATATGAGTAAAGATTATAAATTCAGTCTTGGGCTAAAGTTGTTCAAGGTATAGAAGACAGTAGTATACAAATTTTTGGAAATTATTTACAGCAAATCATAAACTCTGATGGAGGATCTCAGATCAAAACATCAACTGGTTTTCCATACATGCTGCCTGACCTGCTGAGTTCCTCCAGCATTTTGCGTGAGTTTCATTATTTACAGTAAGCAATATCTGGTAATTTCTTATAACATCTTATTTCACATTATTTACAATGTTATTTTTGTCATGGTTGTGGCATCAGTGTGTAGAAGATTGTAGATTGTGGTTCTCTATGAACCTTAACTGTTTTACTTTGCCAGAACATGTACAGGCCAACTCAGTGCATAAGAGACAATTATCAAGAAGGCAGTATTTTGTTTCTTTACTAGTTCCATTACCTCTCACTTTTGCTTTGTACCTGTAACCCTTGTATCATCAAGCTATACTTGCTTTCCACTAGAATTAAAAATTCACTACTCGAGATAGGGATAATCCAATCTCCTCATCCCAGATCTTGAGTCATGTTCTTTCTTACCCTTTCTCACATTCCCCTTTCTTATACATACTTTAAAAACTATTATAAATAGCATCATTTTCCACAGTAAGTTAACTCGAGGCTCCATAATACTCTAATTAGGCTACATTTGGAGTATTGCATACAGTTTTGGTTGGCTCATTATAAGAAGGATGTTGAAATGTTTTGGGTGGTGGGTTGGGTGTACTTCTCTACTCAGGGAGGTGTAAGGCCATCCTTTCCTCTGTTAACCTGCAGGTCACCCTTGGGCAAGGTGTAGGAAGCAGCTTAGCCCCACACCCCACCTCCCGGAGCAGGGTCACGTGAAGCCATGGGAGCCGGTGGTGGGCGGTTGTAGGAGCAGCTGGTGCATATCACAAGTCCTGGCTATGCGACCACTGATGCAACCAAACAATCTCTGAAGAGTATTGATAATGGTTGGGGTCATCCGTCTTGTAAAGACACTGCCCAGGAGAAGACAATGGCAACCCACTTCTGTAGAAAAACCTGCCAAGGACAATCATGGTCAGAAGACCATGATCACCCACGCCATATGACATAGCATCATAGATGATGATGATAATGCTGATGTCAAGACTTTGGAGAGGGTGCAGAAGAGGATTACCAGGATGCTGCATGGATTATAGGGCCTGTCCTATAACAAGAGGATGGATAAACTTGGGCTGTTTTCTCTGAAGTGGTGAGACTGAGGGGAGATTTGATTTGTAAGATTATAAGGGGTATAAATAGAGTGAACAAACAGTATCATTTTCCAAGGGTTGAAATGACTAATATGAGAGCAAGCAATTAGGTGAAAGGGGGTAATTTAAAAGCAGATGTGAGGGGCACATTTTTACATGGAGTGGTGTGTGCCAGGAGTGGTGGTAAAGGCAGATACATCAGGGACTCTTAAGAGACATTTAGATAGGCACATGGATGTGTGGAAATGTGATCGATGTGGACATTGAGTAAGAAGAGATTAGTTTAGTTGATCACTTATTTATTTAGCTCAGTACAAGATTGTGAGCTGAAGGGCCCATTCTCATGCTGTAGTGTCCTAAGTTCTATATTCTATGTTCTGTTTTCCAGATCAGATGAAAGAAGAGAAAATTAAAATATTATTTATAATTTTCTTTGCTAAATATGTACTTTCAGTAATTTCTGCAACTGCATGCTGCATTTGTTGCCTGAAAAAAACAGACTCCAGAAAAGTATAAACTAATGATTTATTCTGATATCAGAATGAACACTCAGTGGCCACTTCATTAGGTACACCTGTACACCTGCCTGTTAGTGAAGATATCTCATCAGACAATCATGTGACAGTCGCTCAGTGCATAAAGGTATGTAGACATGGTCAAGAGGTTCAGTTGTTGTTGAGAATGGGCAGGAGATGTGATCTAGGAAGACCACACTGTGTTCCACTCCTCTACCTAATAAAGTGGCCGCAGATTGCACGTCTACACAGTTGAAGCAATCATTATTTTTGTGAAGAAGCACTTCAAAAGTTCAGTGTTTTCATTGTTTATCTTAAAAATATATGACTGAATAACACGTATTATGTCATTTTAAATAAATCAATAAAACAGTGTTGAAACTTATGTAAGCTAGCAAAGATCATTGCATCATTTCTATTTAATATTATCATAATGAAAGTGAGTCATGTTCCCAAATAAAAGTCTCTGCACTTAAATAGCGTTATTAAATGCTTTGAAGAAGAAGGTTGCATTACTGAAGATTTCCAATGATGTCAATGTCAAGCCTTTACTACTGGGCTATCCATCACATGTTTTGACAGGATAATTAATGGGGACGCATATAGAGAAACAGTGGCTTTCTATCAGGTCATATCGGGACACCACGCTTCTGTCATTGCTTTGGCTTAAGAGGACTCTTGTTTCACTGTTTGGAATCAAGTTACTCGTTAACACAAAATACATGCTTATTTTAAGTATATTGATTGATGGAAGTTAATTATTATTACATCACATCTTCATGATCATATCAGTTCTCATCTGAAATAGCAACTTAGCATTATGCCATGCAGAATATAGAAGTAATGTTGCCGAGTAAACAGTCCATAAATATTTCTGTAAGTGTATTACCATACAAGAGTCAGAGCAGAGACAGGAGTGGGTTTGTAAGAGCAGCTACAGGTTTCATGAAGAATTGCTGAGTCTTCCAAGCATGTAAGATGATATAGTGCTCGTGACTTTGATGAATTTATGGACATTTCACTGTACATCTCAGGGTTATTAGCAGCATTTCTATATCTTATTGCCCAGACAACACCTTCCTCTGAATTTAACTTCCAAAACATGATGTTTCTATTTATGCAAATAAGCTTTGGCCAGTAAATCTTCATTTATACAAAATTGAAAATAATAAAATCCGTGTTTGATACCTGGAGGGATAATCATTCTCTTAAATACTAAATCTTTAAGTACATTTGACATAGGCATTTAAAGTCTGATATTAGTACATAATTACAGCAATTTTAAGGATTTAGAAGGATTATATTCTTCAAGGATTAAAAAAATTGCTTGCGGGGGAATTTAGAAAATAAAAGGCTATTTTTGGGCATACATTACTATTTGATAACAAGATGATTTATTTATTCTTAATTGTAGAAATAAAGTAACATAAATTATATTTTCTATCAACATAGATGTAACAATGAAAATTATCTTCACATTAATGGGGACTATTAAGACAACAAGATATAGAAACAGAATTAAGCTATTCAGCCCGTCAAATCTGCTCTGCCATTCCATCATGGCTGATTTATTATCCCTCTTAACCTCATTCTCCTGCCTTCTCCCCGTAACCTTTGACGTGCTTACTAATCAAGAACCTATCAACTTCTGCTTTAAATATACCCAATGATTTGACCTCCAAGGCGATACAAGACAATGAATTCCGCAGATCCGCCACCCCTGGCTAAAGAAATTCCTCCACCGCTCTGTTCTAAAGGGACACCCTTGCATTCTGAAGCTGTGCCCTGTGTCCTATATTGTCCCACTATAGGAAACATACCCTCCATGTCCACTCTATCTCGGCCCTTCAGTATTTGATAGATTTCAATAAGATCAACCCCATTCTTCCAAACACCAGTGAGTACAAGCCCAGAATCATCAGATGCTCCTCATAGAGTATCTGTTTTGTTCCCATGATTACTCTTGTGAACTTCTAATGCCAGCATACCTTTTCTTAGGTAATGGGTCCAAAACGGCTCACCATATGATATAGGGTCTTGGCCCAAAATAAATGGGACTGCATACTTCCCTCCATAGATATTTCCAGATCTGATGAGTTCCTCCAGCATTTTGTGTGTGTTGATTGGTAACTGCAGTTTCATCAAACATCTCTTAAGTAGCCTAGCGGCAACTCGAACAAATCAATCCCACCGCTGGCAACACTACGGGTTGTTATCCTAGTGTGACGTGCCTTCTGATCAATCCAATAATAAAGTTCCACAAAGTTGAAGAAATGTATTCGATCCTTTCTGAGCAGCTAGCAAAACATACAATCTTGATGAAATTTATGAAAATAAACTAGCAATATTAAATGTACTTAAGCAGACTTAATCCAAGTTAAGTAGAGTTAACCAATTTCAAATGTAATTAAGCGAAGTTAAGCATAATTAAGCAGTCAACAAAAAATATGAAATCCATCGTTCCCCAGGACAAAAACTGCCCAGAATAAAGCACGAATACGTGATTTATTCCCTTCACTTTTACCACACCCCCACCCATGTGACCAGCTACCAGAATAAACGGGCAACACCAGATACAAAGCAGATTTAAAAAAAACAGATGCACCACTGCATGTAGTTCATATTGATTATAATCTATGCAACCTAGTGTCCTTTTCAGTACATGAAATTCTTGATGTCGCATGCTGCACAATAAATAGCCAGTAAATTAATTTGGACATTTTGATCCTCGCTTATGACATTATAGTTATTAACTGAAATGTGTTTCAAGGTTAACCAATAGTTGCATTCAACATGAAGTTCAAAATTAAGAAAAATTATTTATTAAAGTGACATAACTACCATCTTTAACTGAAGGACTTGAAATATCATGAAACGATGTAGTTGAGTCCATCTCAATTTGATTAGACAGTCGTGTTTTTTAAGGGGAGATGAGGTCCTGATCCTTGACGTTCCACACTGCACAATAAATAACTAGTAGATCAATCTGGGTAAGAAAAGCAAAGATATTTTTCAAACATCAATGCTGTAAGGCAATTTACAATGTCAGACCCTTAAGTAATGTTTTTATGTGACTTATTATTTGTTTATTCCAGCTATGGTTATGTGACTTGCATCTGTGACTTGCTTTTCTAATATACATTTGGAATTGCAGAGGATTTAAATTTCTGATCTTCTGTAATCAGGAAAATTGATTTTTCTGCTACCTCTACAATAAAGGCTTATGCACGCATAAAATCATTTGAGATGGCTCAAAGTAAAAACATCCATCATATTTCCACAATCTGAACAAAATGAATTCTCTTGTTAGCAAATTTTTCTAAGCACATAGAAATCACCTCAAAAAGCTATAAACAAGTTGCCACATATTACATTTCCCAAATGATACTTATTTTAATAACAATCAAGATACAGCATTTCTGTGAGTTTGATCTCATAGGACATTGCATGATGACTGAAATCCAACATTTTTTGCAGTCTGTGTCTCATTCTTCTTCACTGTGAGAATGTTCTCTAAAACAGTAAAGTGAAATTTAAGGTTTAAATCTTATGTTGCTTTTAAAGACACAAGCCCACCAAATTAATGTAAAATGTATTATCAGTCCTATATCCACCAGACAGAAACATAAAGAAGACTTGCAGATTTGGCAGTGTTTCAAAACTAAAGCCATCATTCATATCATTGTCCTAAATGTGTAAGATTATTGTACAAATTGAGATTGCAATATATAATGATTTAAGATCTTACCACCTGTTCTGCTTTTTTTCACTGTTTTACCTTGCCAGACATAACAATCTCCAGAGAATAAGAGTGATTAATTATGTGGCATGAGCAATGCTGGTTTATAGTCTGATTAATTCCAGTGGCATTCACACAGGCACCAGATTTGTTTGGCAACATCAGACAGCAATGTCACAGGGTTTTTGCTTTGCGTGGGGGTATGCTTGTAGTTCTGTGGCTGATGCTGCTCAGTCTCAAGGAGGTACGATATAGTCAGTTCCCAGGTGGAAGCATCTCCACTTCCTGAAGAGGTTGGTGTTGGCGAAGTTCCCACTCCTCCCCCATCCAAACTGGTTTTTAACAGAGGACGATTGAGAGTATCCTGTCCAGTTGCATCACCATATGGTAGAGGAACTACAAGGCATCTGACCACAAGTCTCTACACAGGATTGCAAGCACTGCTGAGAAGATCATTGGGATCTTTCTACACCATCAGAGATATTTACAGGGACACTGCATACATAGGGCTTTTCTCATTATCAATGACCATCTCTCCAACATTCTTTTTGAGCCCCTACCATCAGGTAGAAGGTACCATAGTATTAGGATACAGACTCTTAGGATAGGAAACAACTTCTTCCCCCAGGCCATGAGATTCCTGAACTCCCTGCTGTCACCCAGGTCTCACCACGTACGAAGCACCTGCAGCGTTATACTGTTTACTTTGTAACATGTATCATAAATGCAACTTATTATAGATTAATTTATTTGTGGTAATATACGTTTGGGCACGTGGCCAAATGGTTAAGGCATTGGACTAGCTACCTGAAGGTCGTGAGTTCGAGCCCCAGCCAAGGCAACGTGTGTTGTGTCCTTGAGCAAGGCACTTAATCACACATTGCTCTGCGACGACACCCGTGCCAAGCTGTATGGGTCCTAATGCCCTTCTCTCGGACAACATCGGTGTCATGGAAAGGGGAGACTTGCAGCATGGGCAACTGCTGGTCTTTCATACAACCTAGCCCAGGCCTGCGTCCTGGAGAGTGAAGACTTTCCAGGCGCAGATCCATGGTCTTGCAAGGCTAACGGAAATAATATTACTTTATGTGGTGGGTGTTTTAGTCATATGTACTGTGTTGTGCACCTTGTTCCAGAAGAGTGGTGTATACGAATAAAGTTAAATGACAATAAATTTGAACTTGAACTAACACCCGGACTCATATACCAGATAATATATCTTCTCCTGTTACTTATGAACAAGATGCATACTCTAATACTTCATATCACTTCTGTATGTGCATTTTTAAAGTATAAGCTCATTTAATCTCACAAGACTACAAGATGCCTGGGCAAGAGTAGGTTCCTCAAACCTCCTCTGCTAGTCAACTGAGAGAAATTGGATCGCCTTGGAGCTGTCTTCCCTCCAGCAAAGGAGGCTGAAGGGGTGACATTGAAGGGATTTCTGAAATTATGACAGGGATGGGAAAGTGGAAGTTGACAGTCTTTTTCCCAGGGAAGGGAGCCTAAATAGAAAAGGCATAGGTTTTAGGTGAGAGTAGCAAGGGTTAACAAGGATCTGAGGGGCAACTTTTTCACCCAGAGAATGGTGAGTTTATGGTGAGAAGGTATATACTTAAAAGACATTTGGACAGTAAAGAAAGATTCCGAGGGATCTGGACTGAATACAGGCAAATGGGGTTATTTTAGCCAGGCATCTTTGTCACCATGGACAAGATGGCCCGTAATCATTCTGTTTAACTCTATAGGTCTAAATAGAGATATTCTTATAAATAGAAGGAAATTGCTATGTAGTGCCTTTCACAATGCTGTATTTTAAGTCCAAAATGAAAGAAATAATAATAATAAATAAATAAACAATAAATATTCGGGACACTAGATGAAGATTCCTTGAAAGTGAGTCCATTAGTTCTGGCAACATTTCAACGATGAAGCGAAGCTTTCGTTCACGAGCCTGATGACTGAGGGATAATAATTGTTCCTGAACCTGGTGGTGTGAGTCCTGAGGCTCTTGTACCTCCTTACTGACGGCAACAGTGAGAAGAGAAGTTATGTTATAGGAAAATATTTAAATAATTGGAGACTGTGAACTTTCTGGATGTTCTGAAGAAACGTTTATCTGTCAGGGAGTCCTTTGCTGCTCATACCTACAATGCTTCTCTCCATACAAGAGGAGAATGAGGTTGTGAATGCCGAACAGGGATACCTGACTCTCTTCTCTTTTGTTTCTTTATGCTCCAGCCTCTTGTCATGATTTTCCCAATGGCTCTTGCTGTAGGGGAAAGAATAGTGAGAACTAACCATTAGTAAATAGTGATGTGGATTGTGCTAATGTGGTAGCAGGGAACCACAGACAAAAGTAGAGGCATGGAATGCCACAGTGAGGACAACCAAGTTTGAGGAACTTCATTAATTATGTTATAGCATGCATCTGTGTAATAGAAAATTGGATTTACTGTTAACTACGGAAGACTTGTGGATAATCATTTTATTCTGTAATCAAGACCTAGTCTTTACTTAATAAAGTAATTCAGTTATCAAAACCTAGTTCTAATGTGTGATCTCATCAACTGAGAATGTAAAAGCTGTATCAAATTCACCCTCAGGTAGATCAGCCTTGACTGGTCTCCAGTACACAGTAGTTTTAATAAAACACCCATTATTTTGAACACATTCTCTGTGTGTGGCCTTTGATTTGCATCTAATGCCAATGAAGTTCCAAGTTCTACCTTTGACATCAGGTGACAATGGTTACTGTCGAGAGTTGTGTAGAATACAACAAAAGACAACGAAGGCTCCATATCGGTTCGGTATGAACTGCAGTACTTAACATGAAGGTCATGAAATCTCAGCTTAAAGAGCCCAGTGACAGCTCCCTCCATGATCTGGGTACTTGTCTAGTTCACAGTATGTCTGTGCTCTGCTGCTGGGTTTTAATTGCCATTGAAATATAAATATTCCTTGCCCCCAGAATCAATTTCTCAATCAGTATGAGGCTTAATAAGGCATTGATCAGACCATACTCGGAGTATTGTGAGCAATTGTGTGGTCCAGAATCTCTGGAGGAGAAGGCCCTGAGTCCTTGCCTTTGCTTGTTGCTCAGTGGCCGGGGCGAAGTCGAAGCGCTCAGCAGAGGATGATGCTCAGAGAGGCTGTATCGGAGGGGCTGGTGGGAGGCTTGAAGTTTTTGGACAGACTCGAAGTCTGCTGCGGTCAAGTGCTTCCAATGGTGCTGCATCGGCAAGTTGGCAGTGCTTGGAGGTTCATGGCGGGGAGAGTTCCTCCCTTCTGCCGCCTGTGTGAGATGATGAGTCTATCGCGACTTTGAGGCTTTTTTTTTACCGTGCCCATGGTCTGCTCTTCATCAAGTTATGGTGTTGTTTTGCATTGTTGTAACTATATGTTATAATAATGTGGTTTTGTCAGTTTTAGTCTTGGTTTGTCCTGTGTTTCCTTGTGATATCATTCTGGAGGAACATTGTATCATTTTTTAATGCATGCATTTCTAAATGACAATAAACAAGGACTTAGTGCCCTCATAATCTAATCTAATCTAATCTAATTTTGGGCCCCTTATCTAGGAAAGAGTGTGCTAGCATAGAAAGGGTCCAGAGGAGGTTCATGAGAATGATCCCAGAAGTGAAACGGTTGAAGTATGAGGAACTTTTGATGGCTCTGGGCCTGTACTTGCTGGAGTTTAGAAGAATGAGGGAGGATCTCATTGAAATCCATCGAATATTGAATGGCCTGAATAGGGTGGATGTGGAAAGGAAGTTTCCTATCGTGGTTGAAGTCTAGGATCAGAGGGCACAACATCAGAATAGGACGACTTCGATGTTTAGCTGGAAGCTAGTGAATCTGTAGTATTCATTGTCACAGATTGATGTGGAGGTCAAGTGATTGGGTATATTTAAAGAAGAAGTTGATAGTTTCTTGATTGGTAAGGGTATCAAAGGTTATGGGGAAAATGCAGGAGAATTGGTTTGAAAGGAATAATTAATCAACCACAAATGAATGGCGGAGCAGACTTAATGGGATGAATGGCCAAATTCTGCCCTTAACTCTTATAGGCTTAGGATGAATGGGTCATGTGAGATTTCTAAAAACACGCCATTCAACATCAGGATGTTATTCTCATCAATCGCAACGGGATATACATTGAGGGAGCAGAATACTTTTCTGTTCTTGAGAAGACCTGAGTTTTCAATATCTGCCTTCACTGGTGAGAAATCAGCAATTCTGACAAATCCCACTACCAGAGATGGCAACTACTGCCAACTCAAACCAAAATATTTGCAGACATTTCTATGTGGAGACAATAGTTGGGGAATCTCTCTGACAGGCAACAAATTGTGTGCAGATATTTAAGCAGATCTTGTGGCAGGGAAGTTGAAAGGCATCTAAAATGTCCCATTCTTGGAGAGTTATTCTAGCCATGAGGGTGTTGCCAAAGGTCTTCCTTCAAAATTTCACATTTCTCTGTGATTAGAGTTTTAGAAAACCAAAGCATGCAGGTTAGATGTGCCCAGGATGAAAGCAGCGTAACAGAAGTAGACACCCACAAGTAGATAAGTTACAGAATGTAGGATGGTCACTTCTGTTTTACAAAACAGAGAATTGATTAGGCATTAAGGATCTTGACCAAATTCCATTCTTGTGGTCTCATAGCAGAATTGACCAATTGTGCCTCTGCTTATCATTTCTAAGACAGACTGAGAAAAGTATACAAGGTCCCTGATATTAGGTACTGAATGGTGACCACCAACAATATTGCGTGAAGATTAACTGGCTGCTCACTAGGACTATGTATACTGCAGTATGCAAAGTAGTTTTCTTTAAGGTACTTCTGCAGAAAAGGATCTACAGAATCCAACATTTTAGCGGAAAGGACATAAGGCTTTTAAAACAGGAATATCATTCTCTATTTCAAAAAGGACATTTATTTACAAAACCCTTTAATGAATCCATACCAGATTTTTATCTGCAGCATTGGTTAACCAGTTGTGTTCATGTTTTCCTGTTTACTTTGGAACCCGGTGAAATCAATGGAATAAAATTCAACAAAATTATTGACAATGAGACCCATAGTTTTCAATCCAAGATGGTGAAGAAGAAATACCATACCACTATTTCTCAATCAAGGTTAGGAAGTCTGCCAAGTGTGTCATTTTTATGATAGTCTTAGGCATTGCCTTTGTTATTAGGTCATTATGACTGACATTACTTTTTTGCTAATCTCTGCAAAGTTTTGAATCGTAATGTAGACATCCTTTGTGGGCTGAATATCTTTCAAAGGAATTTAGCCTTTTATAAAATAGCCAAAGAAATTTAGATTTCATTCTTGGTCTATTGATGGCCATTCCTCTGACATTTTCATGTCAAATTTGATACCACTTGTTCCTTCAGCCATCAGATGCACAAACTTCCTTTATTTTCAATAACATTAGCAGATGAGCAGACATTCTTGGTAAGATGTGTTCCTTAGGTTTTTAATTTTTATTTGTAGAATGATTATAATTCTTTTGAATATCTTCTGAAATTTAGTACTATTAAACTCAAGGCTTCAGGTGTGTGATGCCAGGTAATTTGCGGAGGAAATTTAAAATCTTTTCTGCTTAAGCAGCTGAAATAAATGTTGGCAGAGCTTATCAAAGGTTTAGAACGTACTCAATTAACAGCAAAGTTGATGCAATAGTTTTCATGAATACATTAAGAGATAGAGTGGACCAGGGTACATAGACTCACTGAAGATAAAAACATGTAAAACCTATTATGGTTAGCAAATAGACAACATGTTAATTGGGTACATCACATCCTTTCTCTCAGTGGAAAAATGCATATGATATTGCTTTTAATTATAGGCCATTAGCAAAAATCAAAGAACATGGTATTAAAGGCAACCTTTTTGGCATGTGTTGGCAATTTGTCAGCAGATATGAAAAAGAGATTAAAGGTAACATTCTCTGATTGGCAGGATGTGTCAAACCACTCCCTTTAGGGATTGTTCTGTGGTCTCACTTTTACAAAAGGAAAATGGAAAATAAAACAGAAAATGCTGCAATAGCAGCCTAGATTAATGTCAAACTCACTGGGAGTGATCATTTTAAAATGTTAACTTTGTTTTTCTCTCCATCGATGATACGCAATTTCCAGATGATCCAGTTTATAAGACAGACCATAAGAGATAGGAGCAGGATTGGGCCAGTTGCTCCACTATTCTACCACAGCTGATTTACTATCCCTTTCAACTCCATTCTCCTGCCTTCTGCTCATATCCTTTGATGCCCTAACTAACCAAGTTGCCATTGTTGCCATTGAATGCAAAGAGTTAATGACTTCGATAAGGTGCCGCATATGAGGCTGCTTAATAAGATGAGAGCCCATGGAGTTATAGGAAAGATATTGAAATGGGTGGAGCATTGGCTGATAGGCAGAAAGCAAAAGGTGGGAATAAAGGGATCCTATTCTGATTGGTTGCCAGTTACTAGTGTGTTCCGCAGTGGTTGGTGTTGGGGCCGCTTCTTTTTACGGTGTATATCGATGAATTGGATTATGGATTAAATGGTTTTGTGGCTAAGTTTGCAGATGACACCAAGATAGGTGGAGGAGTAGGAAATGTTGAAGAAACGGAAAGGTTGCAGAGAGACTTAGTCAATTTTGGAGAGTGGGCAAAGAAATGGCAGATGAGATACAACGTTGACAAATGTACGGTTGTACATTTTGGAAGAAGAAATAATTGGGCAGATTATTATTTAGAAGGGGAGAAAATTCAAAACTCGGAAGTGCAAAGGGACTTGGGGGTCCTCATGCAGGATACCCTAAAGGTTAACCACCAAGTTGGATCGGCGGTAAGGAAAGCGAATGCTATGTTGGCATTCATTTCAAGAGGAATAGTGTATAAGAGTAAGGAGGTGTTGATGAGGCTCTATAGGGCACTGGTGAGACCTCATTTGGAATACTGTGTGCAGTTTTGGGCCCCCTATCTTAGAAAGGATGTACTGATGTTGGAGAGAGTTCAGAGAAGATTTACGAGGATGATTCCTGGAATGCAGGGGCTAACATATGAGGAGCGTTTGTCGGCTCTTGGACTGTATTCATTAGGGTATAGAAGAATGAGAGGGGATCTCGTAGAAACATCTTGAATGTTAAAAGGGTTGGACAGAGTAGATGTGGAAATGTTGTTTCCCTTGGTGGGTGAGCCCAGGACAAGAGGCCATAGTCTTAGAATTAGAGGGTACCCAGTTAAAACAGAGATGAGGAGAAATTTTTTTAGCCAGAGGGTCGTGGATTTGTGGAATTCGTTGCCACATACAGCTGTGGAGGCCCGATCATTGAGGGTGTTTAAGGAGGAGATTGACAGGTATCTAATTAGTCAGGGTATCAAGGGATATGGGGAAAAAGCTGGAAATTGGAACTAAATAGGTGAATAGTTTAGCTCATGGGGGAGCTGTGGAGCAGACTCGATGGGCCAAATGGCCTACTTCTGCTCCTTTGTCTTGCGATCTTGTGGTTAGCCTCTGCCTTGATAGGAATATCCATTGTCTAACATAGCTGTGGTAAGAATGATGCTTGCCAACTATCAGACCCTGCTCGAATGTTGCCTTGGCCCTGCTGTCTACGGACATGGATTGTTACAATTGCTGAGGAACCACAGATGGAATCAACCATAGAAAAGTTATCCACAAGCATCCCAGTTTTGTGGCTGCCTTGTTATTGTTTTAGCACTATGAGATAATGACCACAATGCCCTGACCTTTACAATAGCCTTGGACATGCATAGGAGCAGAGAGTATGGAAATGTATTTAAGCGGGGAGGGAACCAATTTATGGTGCTATTAAGCAGGAACTTGGGAGCCAAGATAACTCCACATACGTCAGCCATATTGCAAGGTCCGTACCAACTTTACAGTGTACTGCTAATTTCTGCAATTTTCTCCACATTTCTTGTTCAAGAAGCTAATAGTCACATCAGATATGATTGACTGACTCTTCTGAACTTTGGGAAGATGGCATTTAGCCACAACGTGCCACCTTTTCAACACTGGGAGCCTCTGCTTACACGGTCCATGGGAGGTTCATTCACTGCACCACTACCTTGTAAGCAGCGCCACCGACAAGGGAGAAGGTCCGGTGTCCTGCTGAAGTTGAGACAGTGTACTAATCGGCCGCTGCTCCCTAACATATTCTTGGGTAACATTCAGTCCCTGGACAACAGACTGTGCGAACTAAGAGCCAGAATCTTCTACCAGTGGGAAATAAAGGAATGTGATGTTTTGTGCTTTGTGGAAACCTGGCTGATGGAGGAGGTACCAGATCACACCATCATGCCCTCTGGGTTCTCCCTGTTCCAGGCGGACAGGTATGAAAACCTCTCTGGGAAGAGAAAAGGAGGTGGGTTATGCTTCATGGTAGATAATGCTTGGTGCAACTCCCAGAATGTGCATTCCCTCAAATCTTTTTGTGCTCTGGATCTGGAGAAACTTGCGCTGCTATGTAGACCTTCTTGGCTGCCTTGAGAGCTCACAGCTGTGCATATTCCATCGCAGGCTGATACTGACTTGGCTCTCAAGGAACTGTACAAGACCATCAGCATAGTTGAGATTATACACCCAGAGGCTGCTTTCATCATCGCTGGAGACTTTAGTTGAGTATCGCTGACTAAAGTCTCTCCGAGGTTTTGTCAACACATCCAGGTGAGCACACGGGGAGGGAGCATACTTGACCACTGCTACTCTCCCTTCTGCAATGCTTACAAAATGCTCCTTCGTCCACCGTTCGGGAAATCTGACCATTCCTCCATCCTGCTTCTGCCTGTGTACAGCTGAAACAAGAGCCGGCCATAGTTAAAACCAGCCACTGTTGGTCCGACCAATCAGTCTCCATGCTACAGAACTGCTTTGATGACGACGACTGGAATCTTTCATGATGGGGATGTCTCCGAGTTCACAGAAGGGGTCACAAGCTTCATCTGGAAGTGCATCGAGGATGTTGTCCCCCAAAAATCGGTCAGGATTTATCCAAACCAGAAACCCTGGATTAGCAGTTCCGTACATGCTGCACCCACCATGTGAGACAGAGCTTTCACTGCCAGTAATCACCAGGATCTCAAGAAATGCAGTTACAATCTACACAAGGTCATTAAGGCAACGAAACAACAATAGAGGGACAAGATCTAGACACAACTCTCCATCAACAACACACGTAGCATACCATCGCAGACCTCAAAGCTAAACACAGTGATGCTGCCAACATCACTGCCTCCCTTCCAGATGAGCTAAATCTTTTTTACACTCTGTTTGATATCACGAACACTGAGGCCCCGAGGAGAGCCGCTAATTTGACCTGCACCTTGGTCATCTCTGAGGCGGAAGCACGCAGGTGTTTTCAATGAGTGGACAGCCGCAAGGCTGCAGGACCGGACGGCATTCCAGGACGAATACTCAGGATGTGTGCGTCTCAACTGGCTGGTGTGTTTGCAGACATTTTTAATCTCTCCCTCTCCCAGTATAGAGTGATCTCCTGCTTTAAAACATCTATCATTGTCCCTGTACCTAATAAGACCAAGGTGACATGTCTGAACGACTGGTGCTCTGTCGCACTCACCTCGATAATAAGCAAATGTTTTGAGAGGCTGGAAAAGGACTACATCTGCAGCTTGCTACCACCCACACTGGACCCCCTACAATTCACCTACCGACACAACCTATTGACGGTTGACATAATAACCACAGCTCTACCATCCTTATAAACCTGGAGAGGAGGGATGTTGATGTGAGAATGTGTTCTTGGATGACAGTTCAGCACTCAACACCATAATTCCCTCCAGGCTCGACAAGAAGCTCAGAGACCTCGGCCTTCACCCTGCCTTGTGTAGCTGGATCCTGGACTTCCTGTCAGATCGCCGGCAGGTGGTAAGAGTGGGCCCCCTCACCTCCACCCCTCTGACCCTCAACACACGAGGCCCCCAGGGCTGTGTCCTAAGCCCCCTCCTTTATTCTCTGTACACTCATGACTGTGTTGCCACCCACAGCTCCAATTTGATAATTAAATTTGCAGATGATACTACACTGATTGGCCTTATCTCAAATAATAATGAAGCAGCCTACAGAGAAGTCATCACTCTGCCACAGAAATCTTCTCTCAACCTCTCCCTCAATGTCACTGGTTGTGGACTACAGGAGGAATGGGTCAGGCTCACCCTTATTGACATCAATAGATCTGGAGTTGAGAGGGCGAACAGCTTTTAGTTCCTTGGTATACACACCACCGAGGATCTCACTTGGACTGTACACACTAGCTGTCTGGAAAAGAAAGCACAACAGTGACTCTTTCACTTCAGATGGTTGAAGAGGTTTGACGTAAGTCCCCAGATCCTAAGAACTTTCTACAAGAGCACAATTGAGAGCATCCTGACTGACTGTATCACTGCCTGGTATGGGAACTGTACTTCCCTCAATCACAGGACTCTGCAGAGAGTGGTGCAGACAGCCCAACACATCTGTAGATGTGAACTTCACACTATTCAGGACACTTACAGAGACACATGCAAAAAAAGGGCGCAAAGGATCATTGAGGACCTGAGTCACCCCAACCACAAACTGTTCCAGCTGCTCCCATCCAGGAAACAGTACCACAGCATTAAAGCCAGGACCAACAGGCTCCAGGACAGCTTCTTCCACCAGGCCATCAGACCAATTAATTCACACTGACACAACTGTATTTCTAAGCTATATTGATTGTTCTGTTGTATATCTTACTGTACATACTATTCATTACAAATTACTATATTTGCAGATTGCACAATCAGACGGAGATGTAACGTAAAGATTTTCACTTCTCACGTATGTGAAGGATATAAGAAGTATAGTCAATCCAAATTCAAATAAATTGGGAATAGATGTAAACAGGGAAATGCGCATGGAAATTTGGAGGTTGTTAAGGGAGCACTTGCACGAGATTCTGGATAGTTTTGTCCAAGTGAGGCAGGGAAAGGATGGCAGGGTGAAGGAATCATTGTGGACAAGAGAAGTGGAACATCTAGTCGCGAGGAAGAAAGAAGCATACTTATGTTTAGGAAGAAAGGATCAGACAGGGCTCTAGAGATTTGAAAGGTAACAAGAAAGGAGCTTAAGAATGGATTAGAAGAGCTAGAAAGGGACATGAGAAGGCCTTTGTGAGTAGGATTAAGGAAAACCTCAAGGCATTCTACATATATGTGAAGAACAGGAGAATGACTAGTATAAGGGTAGACCGATCAGGGATAAAAAAAGGAAACATCCGCCAGCAGCTGGAAGAGGAGGTGAGGATATACTTAATGAGTATTTTGTTTCAGTATTCACCCATGAGAGATACCTTGACAAATGTGAGGAGAGCATAAAATAGGCTAATATGCTGGAACATATTAATGTTAAGAAAAAGTATGTGTTGGAATTTCTGAAAAAAGTTATGATGCTAAGTCTCCGGGGCCAGAAGGGATATACCCCAGGTTACTATGGAAAGCAAGAGAGGAGACTGCTATGTGTTTGGTGATGATCTTTGTGTCCTCACAAGCCACAGGAGTAGTTCCAGAAGCTTGAAGGGTGGCAAATGTCTTTCCTTTGTGCTGTCAGGGATGAGTAACCACAGAATACATCAAAAAGAAACATAGATTTAATAGTATATAATAAATAACTGCAAATAGATCTGTAATTTCAAAGTTGTCTAAACATCTCAGATAGTTTCTTAGTAACACATAGTAGTTTCTTAGTCTCTTTGTATGAACAATTCTATAGGGCTTGCTTAATCAAGTGAGTGTTGCTTAGTAACTAATAGTTATGGACAGATTATTCCTTTGTTGGAATCAGTGGAGAATGCTTAAAATATATCACTTATTACATCAAATCAATTTAAACATATTTTGTATTGACCTTCAAATCTTACAAGTAAAGTTTATATAGAACACTCAAATCTATTTCTAGGCAAGCTCCATTATTCTCTGAATGGCTTTATAAGTATAAACAATTAAGCACAAACAGTTTTTAAACTATGTAAAATGTGAATTCAATCAACTAATTGTTCATTGAAAAATACTAATCTGTTAAATACAAAATTAATTTAGTCGCGATAACGGCTCTTCCTCCAGGCTGTGAGACTTCTGAGCATCCTGCTAGCACCCTGTACACGTTATTTATGACAGAGCCAGTAGCAGTAATACAGATGTATATTTAATTAAATGTCACACATACACTTTATGTCAACTACTATATCTACAGGAGACTTTTTATCTGTTAACATTATTGTGTTAATATAATATTATGTGATATAAGTACTATGTTAAGCACCTTAGTCCTGGAGAAATGCTGTTTCATTTAGCTGTATACATGTGTATGGCTGAGTGACAATGAACTTGAATTTGAATTTGAACTTGAACTTAAAGTGTCAGGTCAAGTATGCTTCATGTCAGTGCCAAGCTCATCAGAATACTTCAGTTTTGACCAAGACTGAAGTTCAACTTCTGAATAATATCTTCGCCCATCCAAAATCAGAAAAAGTAATGAATATGCTTTTCTTTTAAGTTGAAATCATTGTAAGTGATGAAACAAGAAAGAATGTCAGCCCCCCTGGCCAGCCTCAGGGTCGCTCGGCTCGCTGTCGTCTAGGGAAACAGCCCTCGGCCCCGTCAAACTGGGTAATCAGTTTGTGTGGATGCTGTGTGATGTACCCCACCCCGCCCAAATAACAAACAGTACACCAGATATGATTAAATGACTTACAGTGCGACCCATCGGACCACCTCGACCGGCCGCCTGGGACCAACAATGGTGGTCGACCAGACACTCCACACGAGTTCGTCTCCGTCTCCTCTCCTCTCCTCGGGGTCCGACCCCGTTAGCGGACTCACAGCACCTGGTCCATCCTCTGTCTCTCTCTCCCGCCTTCTCCCCCAAAACCCCGCGCATACGATATCTTCAGACACACCAAAAGCATAACAACTATCCCAATTGGTTCGTAACACCTTTCTTATCAGTAACGTGACCCAAACAAACTGCTAGCGGGAGGACTTTCTCAGCAGTTAACATAACAAAGAAGCCCTTTTAATTATACTATGCAGTGACATAAAAATGAGAAACCCCCTTACAAATGCATATGATAGAAATCTGGAACAACACACAAAAATGTACTGGAGAAACTCAACAGGTCATGAAGTATCAATGGAGAGAACTGAACAGTCAATATTTTGGGCTGAGACCCTTCATTAGAATAAAAGGGTGGTCAGTGATTTATATAAAAGGGGAAGACAGGTAGGAGGGGAGGGAAAGGTATAAGATGCTGGGAGCTGATAGGTGGAAGAGGCAAAGGACTGAAGAAGATGGAATTTGATAGGAGAGGACAGTGGACCATGGATACATTAAACATGTACTTATGTATACAAAAATGAAAGTCTGCAACAGAGAATAATGATATACAGTACAGCATGATTACCTTTATTGCCTGTGAAATATTTCTCTAAATTCAAAGAGTTATTTTCAAACATCAATCTTACAATTTTTTGTAAGCACTGCTGAATTAGTTTGATCTCAGAACAGAAAATTCCTGGCAGAGTACACAGAGAACAGTGTTCAATTTCAAGGAACAAAATGTTCTTTATGAGAAATTTGTGTCCTTTGCAAGAGGGAGAGAGTCTCAATAGTTTCTTAGCAATAAAATATAATAGAATCAGATTATTAACTGTCCAAAGGTTGCTGTCCACCAAAACTCAGTAATGAAATTTTGCACCTTAAAATGGACATGTTCTCTAATTGAATGTGTCATTTTATATTGCCTCTATTTTCCGTTTCTATTAAACCATTTTGGACCAGAACATGTGTACTTCTCAATGTACAAACGTTTGTATGTAATTCAATTATCAGAGTCAATAGGTACTTGAATCTCACACATATTTGATTCAGCAAGACCTTAAGCCGTGGCTACGATTTTGAAATTAGAAAAAAATCATGGATATGAAACTCAGATAGTGACAAGGAGGCACAGAGGATCGAGATAGATCAGTTGGTTGAGTGGTATGATGACGCAACCTGGCATTCAGTGTTAGCAAAACCAAGGTATTGATTGCGGACTTCAGGAAGGGAAAGTTGAGAGAGCACACACCAATCTTCAGTGAGGGGTCAGCAGTGGAAAGAGTGGGTAGTTTCAATTTCCACAGTGTTAACATCGCAGACATCCATGCAAATCATGAAGAATGAACATTAGTGGTTATACTTCATTAGACATTTGAGGAGATTTGTAAAAATCTAGCAAATTTCTACAGCTGTATTGTACAGTATTCTAATTGTTGCCTCACTTCCTGGCGTGGAGGCTCCAATGCATGGGATCAAAAGAGGCTGCAGGGGGCTGTAGACTCAGCTTTCATCATCATGGGAACAACCATTGAGTACATCTTCAAAAGCTGATGCCTCAAGAAGGCAGCATCCATCATGAAGAGCCCTCACTATCTGGGACATGCCTCTTCCCATTACTACCATCGGCTAGGAGGTACAGGAGCCTCAAGACCCACTCTCAACCTTTAGGAATGTTTCCTCCCCCTCTATCGTCAGATCTCTGACTTGTCCATGAACACATGAATACAACCTCACTATTTCTCTTCGAGTAATTGAATTTTTTGCCAGTCTAGCATTGAACTCCTGCAACAAAATGATAGATTTCACAACAGATGTCAGTGATAATAAACCTGATTCTGATTCTGGAAAACATTATTCAATGAGAATATTTACTATTAATGTTTCTGTACACACATGTCATAAATTAAAGTATGTCAGTCCACTTCCATTGTGAACAAACCTGGACCCCACATTAAAGAACTGAAGATGTGTTTGCCAAGTATGCTCATTTTGAGAATTATACACCTTTAAATATTTCTTGCAAAATGTTTCTATGTTGCTAAAGGCCTGAAGGCTTCATAAATACTACCGAAAAACACAAACTTGGTTGGTGCTGAAAGAGATGAGAAAGATGCCAATAAGGACTGGAATTTATCTTATATTGGCAGAATTTCTTACTCTAGTGTCAAGCCCCACAGCTTTTAGAGATCATCATGTTGTTCACACTGTTGCAATCCTCAATTTTTTTGTAAAATCCCAACCATAAATCTTCCACCTTTCCATCAACAGCCAATCCCAAAACTTTTGAAATGCTACTTAAAATTCTCTGCATGTTATTATCCCTTTCACATCCTCCAGGAGATTCTTTAAAATATGCCACTTTAATGGAACATTTTGATCATCTGCCCCAACTTCCCCTCATATAGCTCAACTAGCTTATTGGGTTGCTTTCTCTGGAGAAGTGGAGGCTGAGCAAAGACTTGATAGAGGTTTAAAAGATTATGAAAGGCATACAAGAATAGGCAACCAGTGTCTTTTCTTCTTGCATGAACAGCATGGTGATACCAAAAGTTTGCAGATCTTAACATTAGAGTAATACACTAGCCTCAAGATGAGAAGGGGCGAATACAAAGGAGATATACAGGGCAAGGTTTTTGCAGAGAGAGTTATGGGTGTCAGAAATGGACTCCTGTGTACATACATCTATTGATGCTTCTGGACACATCTTCAGTGTTGTTTCTGGAATCATCGAGTGTTTCGGGTCTTTCAACATCATACAACCTCCTGCAGGTGACCCAGCCGGGGCTGATCAGGCCCCAGCTTGTGTCCAGATGGCGAGCTACTTATGACTCCATGGCTCCCCTCTTTTGAGCCACAGCCATCTTATGTTCTGTGTCATATGATATGGGTGATCATAGTCTTTCCATGACCATGATTGTTCCAGGTAAATTTTTCTACAGAAGTAGTTTTCCATTCCCTTCTTTTGGGCAGTGTCTTTACAAGATGGGTGACCCCAGCCATTACCAATAATCTTCGGAGGTTGAATGCATGGCATCAGTGGTCGCATAACAAGGTCTTGTGATATACACCAGCGGCTAATACAACCATTATCTGCTCCTATGACTTCACATGACCCTGATCAGGGGCTAAGCAGGTTTTACACCTTTCCCCTAGGGTGACCCGCAGGCGAGTGGAGGAAAGGATTGCCTTTCACCTCCTTTGGCAGAGACAGTTCACTACCCCACCACCCAACCCAGAGAAGTAGGGAAGGCAAATATGACAGAGGCTTTTAAAAGGTTCTTAGATAGGCTCATGAATGTGCAGAGAATGAAGGCAAATAGATATTGTTCAGGGAGCAGGGATTACTTTCATCAGGAAATTAATTAGTTGAGAACAAAATTGTGGGCTGAAAGACCTGTGTCTGCACTGTACTGCTCAATGTTCTATGTTCTATTTATTTGTCACTTCCGTGCACATTCACTTAGCCTCCTGTCATCCTCTTCACAACTGGCTTTCTTGTGTCACAGCAAACCTACAAATACACCTTCAGTACCTTCATCCATATCATTTATATAAATATTAAAAAGCTGAGACCCCAGAATCAATTCTTGCAGCACACCACCCATTACATCTTGTCAACAGAATAAAGACCCAGTTATATTTTTTTCTGCATCCCATTGACCACCCAATCTTTTATCCATGTCAAATTAGTGCTTTCTCAGTTAATAAGATTTCATTTTCTACCAATAATCTTTGACGTCAAACTTCAACAAACTTCTTCTGGAAATAGCATCCTGATTATGAAAGGGAAAGAAAGAGATTATTGTCAAGAAAGATAAGCTAAGCTTAACTACCTGTTTTTTTTAAATGGTTGGCTAAAATTTCATTCTCTACTCAAAAGACCATTAGCTATTTTTGGATTATTGAGCGTTGAGAGTTAAAGGGCAAAAGTTTAGGGGTAACATGAGGGAGAACTTCTTTACTCAGAGAGTGGTAGCTGTGTGGAACGAGTTTCCAGCAGAAGTGGTTGAGGCAGGTTCGATGTTGTCATTTAAAGTTAAATTGGATAGATACATGGATAGGAAAGGAATGGAGGGTTATGGGCTGAGTGCGGGTCGGTGGGACTAGGTGAGAGTAAGCGTTCGGCATGGACTAGAAGGGCCGAGATGGCCTGTTTCCGTGTTGTAATTGTTATATGGTTATATGGTATTTTGTATGGCATGAGCATCCATGGTCTTTCCACAACCATGATAGTTCTTGGCAAATTTCTCTACAGAAAAAGTTTGCCATTGCCTTCTTCTGGGCAGTGTCATTACTAGATGGGTGACCCCAGTCATCATCAATACTATTCAGAGATTGTCTGCCTGGCATCAGTGGTCGCATAAACAGGACTTGTGATATGCACCAGCTGTTCATACAACCACGCAGCACCTACTTCCATGATCCTGATCCTGATTGGGTGGGAGGGGGTGAAGTAGGTGGTACACCTTGCCCAAGGGTGACCTGCAGGCAGTACAGGAAATGAGCACCTTACCCCTCCTTTGGTGGGGACCTATCTCTATCCTGACACCCATCTGGAAATATACATCAGAATTGGGTTTAATATCACTGGCATATGTCGTGAAATTTGTTAATTTTGCAGCAACAGTGCAATGAAATACATGATAAATATAGAAAAAAAAATGAATTACTGTAAGTATATTTTTTTCACAAATTTCTCCTATATCTATAGCACAAGTTGTATTTTCAAAATAAATCCAATATATTGGACATAGTTTCCCTTTCAGAAAACCATGTGGATTTTGGTTGATTGTCATAATTTTTAACTGCTCCACTGTCTCACCTTTAGTGTTACTAAAACAGGAGTGCACCGTTTAACGTCCATTCGGACAACGTCCGATCACATATACGTCTGTAGTCCTGATCGGAGAACGTGACATAGTGGGCGTAACCAATCTCGTGTATCGCACATCTCTTGAGTGTAGTAGTGTAATCTCTCCGTTTAGTTTTTTTACAGTATACAGTTTTAGTGTAAGTTCTTGGCTATTTAGCAAATACAGGTACACTACAGTACTCCATATAGGTTTGCTTAGTATACAATATGGTGTTCGCACAACGTTCAAATCACATAACGTCTGATTTCACAGAATGTATTGTGGATGTTAAGCGACGCGTACATAGAGAGTCATAGAGCAAATTAGAAAGGATACAAGTCCTTCAGCCCAACAATTTCGTGCTGCTCATGGTGCCCACCCAACTAGTCCTAATTACCATCCACTTTAAATATTCCTATAAGGTCATTCCTGGTTCTCCTATTTTCCAAGGAATTAAGTCTTAGCCTAGCCAATCTCTCCCTCAGATTTGGCCAGTACTAAATTCACCCTGTTTAGTCCTGGCCACATCCTCATAAATTTTTTTCTATATCCTTTCTAGTTTAGCTATCTTTCCCTCAACAGGATGACCAAAACTGTACACAGTACTCTGAGTGCGACCTTGCCAATGGCTTACACAACTGCAGCAATTTTTGTTTTGTATAAAGTTAGGTTTCTAAAAACTTCTCTAGGGCAGATGTTAAGCCAACTGAACTGTAGTTTCCTGTTTTGCTCAGTTTTAAATAAAGGAGTTACATTTGCTATCTTTCAATCAAATGAAACCCATCCTCAAATTTAGGGAAATTTGGGAAGTTTAAAGCAGTGCATTGGCTTTCTCATGAACCACTTCTTTTAAGATGGTCCATCAAGACCTGAGGAATTGCTAACCCTCTGATAATTTGCCTAAAACCACTTCTCTGGCAATTTAATTTTCCTAAGTTTCTTCCTAGTTCAAGTTCAGCAGTATGGTAGAAGTTCCAGGTGTCAGGGGGCATGAAGTGTATGAAGTTACCATAACTAGAGAGAAGAATCTTGGAAAACAGAAAGGTCTGAAGGTACCTGGTCCAGATGGTGTACACCCCTCAAGTTCTGAAAGAGGTGGCTGAAGAGATCGTGGAGGCATTAGTAATGATCTTTCAAGAATCACTAGATTCAGGAATGATTCCAGAAGACTGAAAATTGCAAATATCACTCCACGCTTCAAGAAGGGAAAGGAGCAGAAGAAAGGAAACTGTAGGCCAGTTAGTCTGACCTCAGCGCTTGGGAAGATTTTGGAGTTGAGTATTAAGGTTAAGGTCTCAGGGTACTAGGAGGCAGATGATAAAATAGCATGGCTTCCTCAACGGAAAATCTTGATTGACAAAACTGTTGGAATTTTTGAAGAAGTACCAGGCTTGATAGACAAAGGAGAGCCAGTTGATGTTGTATACTTGGCTTTTCAGAAGGCCATTGACAAGGTGCCACATAGGAGGCTGCTTAACAAGCTACAGGCCCATGGTATTACAGAAAATATCCTAGCATGGATAAAGCAGTAGCTGATTGGGAGGAAGCAAAGACTGGTAATAAAGGGAGCCTTTTCTGACTGGCTGCTGGTGACTAGTGATGTTCCACAGGGATCTGTGTTCGGACCAATTCTTTTTACGTTATACGTCAATCATTTGGATGATAGAATCGATGACTTTGTTGCAAAGTTTGCAAACAATATGAAGATAGCTAGAGGGGCAGGTAGTTTTGAGGAAGTAGAGAGACTACAGAAGCATTTAGATAGATTAGCAGAATGGGCAAAGAAATGGTAGATGGAATACAGTGTCAGGAAATGTATGGCCATGCACTTTGGTAGAAGAAATGAAAGGGTTGACTATTTTCTGAATGGAGAGAAAATACAAAAAAAACTGAGGTGCAAAGGGATTTGGGAGTCCTTGTGCACGATTCCCTAAAGGTTAACTTGCAGGTTGAGTCTGTGGCGAGGAAGGCAAATGCAATGTTAGATTTAAGTTCAAAAGGACTAGAATATAAAAGCAAGGATGTAATGTTGAAGCATTATAAAGCACTGGTGAGGCCTCACTTTGAGTATTGTGAGCAGATTTGACCCCTTTTCTTAGAAAGGATGTGCTAAAACTGGAGAAGGTTCAAAGGAGGTTCACAAAAATGATTTCAGGATTGAATTGGTTGTCATATGAAGAGTAACTGATGGCTCGAGGCCCATATTCACTAGGATTCAGAAGAATGAGGGATGACCTCATTGAAACCTATTGAATGGTGAAAGGCCTTAATAGAGTGGATATGGAGAGGATGTTTCCTATAGTGGGAGAGTCTAAGACCAGAGGACACAGCCTCAGAATAGAGGGGTGTCTTCTTAGAATGGAGATGAGGAGGAATTTATTCAGCCAGAGGGTGGTGAATCTGTGGTGGTGCAGCTGTGGAGGCCAAGTCTTTACATATATTTAAAGCGGAGGTTGATAGATTCTTAATTGGTCTGGTCATGAAGGGATATGGGGAGCTTATTCCCCTCTGCCATCAGATTTCTGAATGACATTGAACCCATGAACACTACCTCACTGCTTTTATTGCACTACTTATTTAATTTAGCTATACATATATATACTTACTGTAATTCATAGTTTTTATTATATGTTGCAATGTGTTGCTGCCACAAAACAACAAATTTCACGACATATGCCATTGATATTAAACCTGATTCTAATTGAACGTCCACTGTTTGCATCACCAGAGCAGTGCGGCTACAAGTCTTTCTGTATGCAGGATTTTAATAAGGTGTGGTTTACAATGACTAAATTGATGAGCAAGAGAGAGAATAGTGAATTCATACAATAATGTCATTTCAGGATTCACGATTGTTTAATGTTATTTTCAGTGTGCTAGTGTAAAGCAGAATGAAATAATTATTACTCCAGATCCCATGCAACACAAAAAACATAATAAGTTAAAGAACAAAATAAATATAAATAACTAAGATAGGTTATAATATATACATAGATTGAATGCATGTACATAAAATGACATTAGATACAGGAGTGTCTGCACATAAGGTGACACTGACAGGAAATGATAAAGTAGTGGTGTTCGGGGTTGTGGTGGGTGGGTTCGTGGGTGGGGGTTTTGGTCAGCCTCATTGCTTGGGGAAAGTAACTGTTTTTGATTCTGGTGATCCTGGTGTGGCTGCTATGTAGCCTCCTCCCTGATGGAGATGGGACGAACAGTCCATGAGCAGGGTGGGTGGGATCTTTTAAGATAATAATTTGTAGTATAATTAAATTATCAGATCTATAAACTGAAATCAGAAATAGAAATATATCATCCATTATGTCATTAAATACCCCAGCCCAAGAACAAATTACACTTATTTTTCTTAATTGTATAAATGTATTCTCTTAGCTAAAATAAAGCACAGCTAGAATACATATTTTGCATCCTAAACTTTTCTTTTTAAAGGTTATTCATTTATTGAGATTTAATTTTGTCCTGCAAACAGTTTCATTCTCTCTGCCTTCAAGCAATATAAAACTATAACTTATTAACACACCAGCAAAAGTTAAGCTTTTCCATCATATATCAATGCAGTACTTTAGGGTAAAAAGAATGCATTTGGATGAATGAGAGATAATAGTTTCAAAAATAGCAAAAGTCTGAATAAGCGATGTGTGTTCATTTAACAATGGAGCTAATTGCCCTTCAAATAATTTCTGAACCTATTCAATAACCTTTATCAATAATTTTGTGGACACTTATTAATCATTCTTGTGCAGTAATTTTAAACAGAACATTTTCCTGGGATCTAAGGCAATTGTAACACTGATACAATCAGGCATGACTAAGATACTGTAACATGCAGGATTTTAAGACATTCATTTTAAGATCTTATTTTCTGTGCTGGAGGCGGATACCATGGGGTCTTCTAAGAGATTCCTGGACAGGTACATGGAGCTCAGAAAAATAGAGGGCTATAGGTAACCCTAGGTAATTTCTAAGGTAAGGACATGTTTGGCACAGATTTGTGGGCCGAAGGGCCTGTATTGTGCTGTAGGTTTTCTATGTTTCTATGTGGTTTTTATTATAATTACTTAATGGAGCGAAGCTCAATCCAAGAAAAAAAATCTGAATGCCCTGGAAATCTGAATAATTCTGTATGTTAATAGGAGCAAGCAACACTTTAAAACTACTTTTTTACTTGTCTCAAGGTTATTAGGGTGGCATGATGGCATAGTAGTCTGCACAATGCTTTACAGGGGTTCAATTCCCACCATTGCCTGTAAGGAGTCTGTACATTCTCCCCATGACTGTGTGGGTTTCCACTGGGTGCTTCATTTTCCTCCCACAGTCCAAGGACTTACCAGCTGGTAGGTTAGTTGTTCACTGTAAATTATCCCGTGATTTGGCTGAGATTAAATTGGGGGATTGCTGGATGGTACAGCTCAACAGGCCGGAAAAGACTTTCCGCCATCAATAAATAATTAAATAAGAGATTGGTATAACAAAACCTAGATCATGTCCTTTTCACCAGACTGCAGATACTTAGAGCAAAAGCACTGATCACTATCAATAGTTTCCATGATGTGAATGGCTTCATCGGCTGGTAACTACAGCTTTTGTTGGAAATTCAGACGCCATTACCAGTTTAGTGCTAATAGTTTAATAAAGGAAATAAAATCCTGGCCTGCCAATCTAACAGCTGACTGCTTTGTGGTAGTAGAGAAGCCTGGACATTCGATACAGAAAAGGCTTCTACCAGATCAATAACTGGGAGCTCGTTTAAATGTCAGGCTTAGCACTTAGTCAGGCTGCTGGCCAAGCTATAAAGATATATCAGGGAAAATAAATCAAACTGCAGAGACTGCCAAAAGTGTTGTCAAACAACAAATTCTAGCCTTCCTAGAATGTTAATACTCCTCAGATACTAATACCTTTATCAATGAATTGCAATCAATCACAAATTACCACCATAAAACTAGCAAAACTATGTGCACTGTGATTTAGATGTGACAGAAAACAATGCTTTGCTGTCAAAGAAGATTACTTCATACAAGGGTTTGACTACGGATAATATTACTGCTTGAACAGTCAACACACATATTAAATTCATCTCTATGTTATTTTAATAATACCATTAACTCTATTAATTTCATTTCATTTAGTTCTCCATTGATGTGGAAAGGAACTTGGTATGACTCCCACAAAATGCTGTTCATTAACTTAACAAACTGCAATATCTAAGGCGATGCAAGTTCTTTCCACAATCATGAATTTATACAAGATGCACATATTAGAAGCTGTGAAATAGAAATTAGTTTATGATAAGCTTACAGGTCACTGTGCAGAACTGTGACTGCAACTCACACATAAATGGGGAAATGCTAAATCTGAACTTGTCAGTGCTGCACAGGCAGGCACTTCCCAGTCTCCAGTCAGCTAACATGAGTTACCTACCACTCATTTGCAACTCATCACCTGCAGCCTATTTAAACCCAGCTCTCATCCACAGTACTTGTTCAAGCATCAAACCAGCCAGCCTCAACCAGTTGCTTCTAGTTCTCTGTTGCCTTGTCATGTTAAGTATCTGTTCTTTCCTGTTCCGTGGTCCCTTGTGGCTTGTTATTTTGCAGTTTATTATTAGAGCGATCGCTCATGGCTAAGTCGTCTCCACTGCTCTGCATTTGGGTCAAGTCTCTTCCGCATTTCCCGACAGAGCTGTGCGGTTCAGTGCAAGTCAGACAAGATGATGAAGCACACATAATACCCACGTTCAATTAGTGCAGTGCTCCATTGATGTTGCATCGGGCCAGATGTAATAGCTTCACACACAATGTGAGCCACGCACAAGAAATCAGGTCTGAACAATCGTCTTGCAACTGAGATAATTAAAGAGATCATTCATTATTTACAGATTTGTTAGGGACCATCTTGCCGCTGAGTTTCTTTGTACTATAATGAGACTGCACTTTGAAATTGCCCGAATCTCAATTACTTTCTCAACTTAGTGATATAGAAGCCATTGTATTTCTGGTTATGTCCAATAAAGGCAGGATCACTTTAACAATGGAATCCAAAGAGAAAAGGTAGAAGGGCTCCAAGAAAAGCTTTCAGTACTTCCAACATCCTGTTCTTTTTTAATTTTAGATTCCTATATCTGTATTCAAACCAGCTGAGCATATTTGACATTGATTAAAGTCTTCACTAATGACTAGCATATTGAGTTTGACAGTTCACTGTAGAGAGAGAGCTATGGATGGTACGGAGCCTAAGTGCAGAGTAGGGTTTGAATTAACTCAGACTCAAAGTAAACAAGATGACCCAAACAAGATCTAAAGGCAAACTCACAAACAGTAGTACTAGAAATGGAACTCATATGATTGAGCACAGAATGCTCAGCATGAGGCCTTTAAGTACAGACTTTCCATGAAACATAAAAACATAGAAAATAGGTGCAGGAGTAGGCCATTCGGCCCTTCGAGCCTGCACCGCCATTTATTATGATCATGGCTGATCATCCAACTCAGAGCCCCACCCCAGCCTTCCCTCCATACCCCCTGATCCCTGTAGCCACAGGGGCCATATCTAACTCCCTCTTAAATATAGCCAATGAACTGGCCTCAACTGTTTCCTGTGGCAGAGAATTCCACAGATTCACCACTCTCTGTGTGAAGAAGTTTTTCCTAATCTCGGTCCTAAAAGGCTTCCCCTCTATCCTCAAACTGTGACCCCTCGTTCTGGACTTCCCCAACATCGGGAACAATCTTCCTGCATCTAGCCTGTCCAATCCCTTTAGGATCTTATACGTTTCAATCAGATCCCCCCTCAATCTTCTAAATTCCAACGAGTACAAGCCCAGTTCATCCAGTCTTTCTTCATATGAAAGTCCTGCCATCCCAGGAATCAATCTGGTGAACCTTCTTTGTACTCCCTCTATGGCAAAGATGTCTTTCCTCAGATTAGGGGACCAAAACTGCACACAATACTCCAGGTGTGGTCTCACCAAGGCCTTGTACAACTGCAGTAGTACCTCCCTGCTCCTGTACTCGAATCCTCTCGCCATAAATGCCAGCATACCATTTGCCTTTTTCACCGCCTGCTGTACCTGCATGCCCACTTTCAATGACTGGTGTATAATGACACCCAGGTCTCGTTGCACCTCCCCTTTTCCTAATCGGCCACCATTCAGATAATAATCTGTTTTCCTATTTTTGCCACCAAAGTGGATAACTTCACATTTATCCACATTAAATTGCATCTGCCATGAGTTTGCCCACTCACCCAACCTATCCAAGTCACCCTGCATCCTCTTAGCATCCTCCTCACTGCTAACACTGCCACCCAGCTTCGTGTCATCCGCAAACTTGGAGATGCTGCATTTAATTCCCTCATCCAAGTCATTAATATATATTGTAAACAACTGGGGTCCCAGCACTGAGCCTTGCGGTACCCCACTAGTCACCGCCTGCCATTCTGAAAAGGTCCCGTTTATTCCCACTCTTTGCTTCCTGTCTGCTAACCAATTCTCCACCCACACCAATACCTTACCCCCAATACCGTGTGCTTTAAGTTTGCACACTAATCTCCTGTGTGGGACCTTGTCAAAAGCCTTTTGAAAATCCAAATATACCACATCCACTGGTTCTCCCCTATCCACTCTACTAGTTACATCCTCAAAAAATTCTATGAGATTCGTCAGACATGATTTTCCTTTCACAAATCCATGCTGACTTTGTCCGATCATTTCACCGCTTTCCAAATGTGCTGTTATCACATCCTTGATAACTGACTCCAGCAATTTCCCCACCACCGACGTTAGGCTAACCGGTCTATAATTCCCCGGTTTCTCTCTCCCTCCTTTTTTAAAAAGTGAGGTTACATTAGCCACCCTCCAATCCTCAGGAACTAGTCCAGAATCTAACGAGTTTTGAAAAATTATCACTAATGCATCCACTATTTCTTGGGCTACTTCCTTAAGCATTCTAGGATGCAGACCATCTGGCCCTGGGTATTTATCTGCCTTCAATCCCTTCAATTTACCTAACACCACTTCCCTACTAACATGTATTTCACTCAGTTCCTCCATCTCACTGGACCCTCTGTCCCTTACTATTTCTGGAAGATTATTTATGTCCTCCTTAGTGAAGACAGAACCAAAGTACTTATTCAACTGGTCTGCCATTATTGCTCCCCATAATCAATTCACCTGTTTCTGTCTGCAGGGGACCTACATTTGTCTTTACCAGTCTTTTCCTTTTTACATATCTATAAAAGCTTTTGCAGTCCGTTTTTATGTTCCCCGCCAGTTTTCTCTCATAATCTTTTTTCCCCTTCCTAATTAAGCCCTTTGTCCTCCTCTGCTGAACTCTGAATTTCTCCCAGTCCTCAGGTGAGCCACTTTCTCTGGTTAACTTGTATGCTACTTCTTTGGAATTGATACTATCCCTAATTTCTCTTGTCAGCCACGGGTGCACTACCTTCCTTGATTTATTCTTTTGCCAAACTGGGATGAACAATTGTTGTAGTTCATCCATGCAACCTTTAAATGCTTGCCATTGCATATCCACCGTCAATCCTTTAAGTGTCATTTGCCAGTCTATCTTAGCTAATTCACGTCTCATACCTTCAAAGTTACCCCTCTTTAAGTTCAGAACCTTTGTTTCTGAATTAACTATGTCACTCTCCATATTAATGAAGAATTCCACCATATTATGGTCACTCTTACCCAAGGGGCCTCTCACAACAAGATCGTTAATTAACCCTTCCTCATTGCTCAAAACCCAGTCCAGAATAGCCTGCTCTCTAGTTGGTTCCTCGACATGTTGGTTCAAAAAACCATCCCGCATACATTCCAAGAAATCTTCTTCCTCAGCACCTTTACCAATTTGGTTCACCCAGTCTACATGTAGATTGAAGTCACCCATTATAACTGCTGTTCCTTTATTGCACACATTTCTAATTTCCTGTTTAATACCATCTCCGACCTCACTACTACTGTTAGGTGGCCTGTACACAACTCCCACCAGCGTCTTCTGCCCCTTAGTGTTACGCAGCTCTACCCATATCGATTCCACATCTTCCCGGCTTATGTCCTTCCTTTCTATTGCGTTAATCTCTTCTTTAACCAGCAACGCCACCCCACCTCCCCTTCCTTCATGTCTATCCCTCCTGATGAAGGAATGTGGCAGGCAATAATTGGTAGTCTGAGTCCTAAAGGGACAGTGGCATCTAACCATACACCAGGGAATTAAAACACCGAAACTTGGATGCCTGCTGCTGTTCAGTCAGAACCATGACTTTCACCTCTCCTGCTGGAGTTTCCCAGATATAAGTTCAAGCTTCCAACTGAGGTCAGGTTTCTAGCAAGCCATCACATTTACTACATTCAATTTCCACCTCCTCACGGAGGTAAAATTCTTTCTTCATGTCACATCATTTGTCATGCAGTAAAATTTTATTATTACTGCGATATTCAGCTCTGAAAGGTGCAGTTATGAAATGGATAAATATCATCTAGCAAATCAGTAATTGCATCACTTAACTGAGGAAGAAGTAGCACAAAGGAGTAAATTGTACAAAGCTTTAAAGAGGAATGGAGAGGAATCAACTCTTCTCGGGCTTCCAACTAGGTACAGTTATATATAGTAACCAATGTTTCGATGACAAACTCTGCCATCTTCATGAAGATAGCAGAGTTTGTCATTGAAATATCAGTTATAATCAATACCTGTATCCGGCTGGAGCCTGAAGAGAGTTTATTTGTCATAAATGTCGGGAAAGCACAGATCCTATTTCAGGAATGGAGAGCCTTGTACATGATAACATACCATAAAAACATTGTAAGCTACACAACCTAACTGTCGTTTCAGGGGAAACAATGTTCCTCTGCCATCAGCTTGCAAGAATTATTCATATCAACGGAAGAATGTAGAAAGCCTATTTGAATAAAGTTCATGAATCTTGAATGGGATCTCTTGCCAAATCTCGCAACTTTAGGCACTCCTTTGCCCATTTATGAATGCAAGCCCTGGGATTAGCTTGGTTCAAGTAATCACTTAAAAGGAAGATTACTGTCTGAGGCACTGAAACAATTCTTTTCTTTTGCAATTGTAATCAGATTCATCTCCATTTATTTTAGGCAGTCATTTGTTTTGCAAAGTTTCTTTCATTATTTTTGGCTGCTGCTGGGATTTAAAAACCACCAAATATAATAGTAAAGATAAGAGAATCTTTAGGTTTTTCTACCGAACCACATAATTGGGTTTGCAAAGTCATGATGGCACAGCAAAGCAGGAGAATTAATTCAGCCTGTATTGTCTGCACCAGCTTATTCTTAGGACTTTTATTTATTGACTAATTCATGTGGACTTGGAGTTATCAAAAGAGTTCTGACTTCTTTTGGCTTACATGTCCTTAGATTGGAAAACTCCTCTAGTTTACATGGAGCTTACCAAACTTCTCTTCCAGAAATTTCCAAATTACTCAAAAGTCAGATCTTTTATGGCAGGCAGTTGGTCATGATTATGTGAATGAAACAGGCAATGCTGTGTGAATTAGTTATTAAGGATTAAATATCAACTTTATTTGCCATATACATTTACATGTATTCAGAAATTGCTGTTGTGTGTTTGTGCAACATGCAATAACAATTATAACATTCAACAATTACACATTAAGAAGAATTATATAAAATAAAGTCCGAAGTACCGATATGCAATGTTCACTCTTCCCGTGACCATGATTGCTCTTGGCAATTTTTTCTACAGAAGGAGTTTGCCATTGCCTTCTTCTGAGCAGTGCCTTTACAAGATGGGTGACCCCAGTTATTATTAATGCTCTTCAGAGATTGTCCGCCTGGTGTCAGTGGTCACATAACCAGGACTTGTGATACGCACCAGCCGCTCATACAACCATCCACCACCTGCTCCCATGGCTTCACATGACCCTGATCTGGGGGTTGCTACACCTTGCCCAAAGGCAAGCTGCAGGCTAGCAAAGGTAAGGAGTGCCTTACTCCTCCTTTGATAGACGGCGGGAGAAGATGGCAGCGCGACGCACAGCGTGCAGCTTTTCAGTGAAATGATATCATATCTGTTAAATAGGGGCCGTGGACAATTCTGATTTGATGGAGACAGACGTGAAAGCACAGAGGAACATCTGGAGAAATTTCTGAAACACCGGTTCGCTGCCGCTGTTACTGGGCGATCGAGAATCTGCCGGAGGGAAGGCCCCAAAATCCCCAGCTTTGCCTGCTGCTGGCGACCGAGACTGAGGTCGAATCATTCAGATACAAATGGTGCTCGATACTCGGTGTCCGAGGGCTGATCGGAGGCTCGAAGTTTTCAGACGACTCAGAGTCGGACTGTGGTCGGGCATGGCAGGGAGAGTTTTCTTCCTTCTCCCATACGCGTGAGATGTGGGACATTCAAGAGACTGAACTTTTTTACTGTGCCATGGCCTGTTCTTCATCAAGTTATGGTATTGTTGCACTGTTATAACTATATGTCATAAGTATGTGGTTTTTGTTAGTTTTTCAGTCTTGGTCTGCCCTGTGTTTTTGTGATATCACACCGGAGGAATATTGTATCATTTCTTAATGCATGCATTACTAAATGACAATAAAAGAGGCCTGCATGTCCTCATAATCTAATAATCTAATCTAATGTATCTCCACCCAAGATGTGGGATAACGTGTGCATAAATGCCCGCAGTATAAACAGCATTATAAAAAGTGGCTTAAAGTGTTTACCGTACAGTGCAGTGATGGGGTAATAGAAGGGAGTTGGGGGAACTAACTAGAATGGGTGATCAGATTAACTGCATGGAGGAAGAAACTTTTAAGATGACGTGAAGTTTTCTTTTGTTTTAAAACCCCTGTAGAGCTTTCCAAAAACGAACTTTTGGAAAAGACAGTTTGCCCCATTGGAACTGTCTGCAATGATTTTTCCTGCCCGCTTCTTGCCTGGGACACATCTATGTCCTACAGTGATGGTAGACTGTAATCAATAACCTTTCATGCTGTTGTAAATAGTGAGAAGATTCTGCACAAAAATATATAGTAATGACATTAGGTAAACAAGGCAAAAAAACAGTTTAATAGGGGCACAGTGTCCTATATAATATATTTTAAAAAGTGGGAGCAGGGAACCTTCTGGCATTTAGGTCATGAGGAGATTGTGATAACACCGTGAACCTCCTGAAGGGCTGAAGATTATAATGTAACAGCAAGACTTCAATTGCCATCCAGAGTCACCTTTATATTTACTTTGAAGCTCCGGAGTCAAGTCACTGTGTCTGAGGAGAAATTTCCCAGAACTCCCTCTAAACTGGGATGAAATGGCACTGCTGAAACTGGGCTCCCTGTCGATGTTCCTTAACTCTGGCCTTGTGTGCACTGAGGACATGATCTCTGCAATCTGAGATGAGGTCTATGAAAAGTTCCAAGTTCCAAATTCCAGATTTGATTGCCACACTCAAGAGAGGTCTGGATAAATGCATGGAAGGGAGGGCTGGAAGGTT
Organism: Mobula hypostoma; assembly: GCF_963921235.1. NCBI lineage: Eukaryota > Metazoa > Chordata > Chondrichthyes > Myliobatiformes > Myliobatidae > Mobula > Mobula hypostoma. The sequence goes on along the minus strand of NC_086101.1, from coordinate 80,362,607 downwards.
TTGTTCCAGCTGCTGGTAGAGAGGATGAGACAGAATAACAGTTCAGCACATACCAGATGGGCCAAAATGCCTGTTTCTATGCTGTAGTGCTCTGTGACTCTATGTCTGTGAATTCCACTCAGCCACATTACAAAAGTGGTTAAAATGGTGTAAAATTTGGGTCCCAAGGCTACCTTGATAATACATGGATGTTAACCTTAGAGTAGTTGAAAAGCACAGCACAGAAACATGCCCTTCAGCCCATTTAATCCATGCCAAACTAGTCAAACTGCCTGTTCCATCTACCCACATCTACCAAAATCTTACTAGGAAGCTGCAATATTAAAAGGAGCAACCTTAACTGGAACCCAAAACACCTACCATTTGTGTAGCTTGAAAGTAAGTCATTGCAATGGTTTTAATTTTCCGACATGACCTAGATTTGGGAACAGCTTGATAATAATGGAAGATAACATACATATTTCCCTTCTTCAAAAAGGGAGCAAGATAAAGTTGTAATTGACAGATTAGTTTGGTACATGAGTGAAGCCACAGAGCTGTAAATATAGCATCATGATAACTGAATTACTTACCCCTTGCTATTCGAGCCCCATGAAAAAATTGTCTAGCTTTTCTACCACAAGTACAACTTAACTCTACGAATCTTCAATAGTTTTTATCCGATTCATTTTCATTTGCCAGTAGAAACATTCTCAGTTAAAACTGGTCTCAAACAAGGCTCTATTATTGCTTCAAAATATCTTCCAACCTTTCTTGCTACAATGTTGCACCTCACCTCCATGAGAGTAGAGCTTGTGATGGTATCGGGTTTGCTATCCATGAAGCTCTGCACACAAATGGAGGTCTTAAGCTCTATCAGATGTAGATAGCTATGGCTATCTTCCCTAAAGGAAGGTATTACTATAGCCACTTACACATCAAAGGCTAGATTACTTCCCTGCTTATCCTCCACAGCAAGTTTAGCTGCCAATACCCACTATTTGAGCGGTAGGATCCTCTCCCTACTAAAGAGGAGACATTTCCACCTAGCAATTTAGTTTAAATACAGTGCATTTATTTTAAGTGATACATGTTTAATTTCAGATAGAGTTCTGAGAATGCATTTAAAACTTACAGAGGACTTCTATCTTATAAAAGATTTCCAAATTACAAACAATTTATAAAACACAAAGGTTTACCAAAACACAGATACAAATCCTGTAATTTATAACAATATACCAGTGAGTTGTAGGTATCAGTCTGAGACATCAGTCTCAGAAATGAAACGTAGAGGACTGAATTCTAGTTTTTCTGTCATTCTTCTTATTGTTCCATGACCATTCCTAACCAGCCTAACTGCTCTCTAACATTTATACTGCTTTGTAGCTACTTGATGATCGCACATGCATGTAATATTTTATAAGACCCATTTTCACGCAGATGGTCTAAAAGCTTCTGGAGACAGAGATTCCTGACACACAAAATTAATTGTTGTGAGGGCTGACTCAGTCAGTACACAAATCCCTCAGCTATTGGTTGATCATCTATTTGATGTGGTAAGAGATAGTATCAATCTGGTCTGCAAGCTTCCTTGGACTAAGCAACTTAGCAAGTGTTCTCTGATTCCAGTAACACAAAGGTGCATTCAGATGGAGGGACATCTTGGGTGCCAACTGAAGTTGTTTTTGTGTTTTTTAAACATCGTTTTTATGATTGCAGGACAATGCTGGACATTAAGGACTTCAGGTACTGCAGGTCTACCCCTTCAGTGGGCTGCTCATGAGAGAAGCTGGACTTTGTGCAGACTGTGTTACTGCCTACTACAGGAAGGCATCAGAGTCAGTGCATGAAGGTGGTGAGCAGTGTTATAGTGAGTGATTGTCTTTGATATTTCCCTTGCAATCACAAGACCCTGTTGGCCATTGATAATGTAGAATGCTGCAGGAACATTTCCCTTGCTTATTGGCAAGACAAACGGCAGGGGACCTGTGCGGGCTCAGTTTTAATGAGAACCAGGCCTCAAGCTGTGGGCTTGTCTGTGCAGCAATCCAGGAAAGGAGACGCCAGAGGCAGTATAGTGCAGCACTCATGCTGGGTTGAGGGCTGGTCCCTCCCATTGGTGCTGCCCCCCAGTGTTCAGCTGGTGGAAGGTAAGCTTCACTGCAGGCACACATTCATCTGCTGACTCCTGAGAACTGCTTCTTCTTGCCGGTAACAACATGCATCATCAAATCACAAGACATGTCACTCAGGGACTTGGACTATATATCAACCTTTTGATCTCTGGTAGTGTTACTGCTCTATTAGAACGTTAAGTTTGGCCAAAAGGTCCCGGGGCCCCTGTACAGTGAATATTCATCACAAGCTAATCTTCAAAACTAATAGAAAACTAATGGCTACTATATTCTAGATCCCAAGTTCCCAACCTCGGGTCCATGGACCCCTTGGTTAATGGTAAGGGTCCATGGCATAAAAAGGTTGGGAACCTCCGTTCCAGGCCAACATTGCCCAAACCTCAGTGGTTGAGCAGCAGCATACAGACAAGGTTACAATTTACATGATCAGAGCTGCATCGCCATGACTTACTCACAAAAGAAGGCTCGAGAATGTGACTTAGCCTCAGCATCCACAAGACCAAGGCTCTCTAGCTCACTCTTACACACTGCACAAGGCTGCACATGGATCGTACTGACAAACTCAAGGCAATGCATCAAGAGTGGAACAAAGCCCTACGTAAACAATAGACTAGCGCAGCACCTCATAAGGGAGCTACTGACCGCCTCCCCCCAATCCCCAATCAGCTACTTCTTGGCTCACTGGGGAGGTGTTTACAGTTTTCACATTGGCCTGATTAGACTATTTAACATCTGCCAAACCAGAGGGAGAGAATTCAGCTACAATCCCGAAGGACCACTGAAGAAGAAGGCAGACTAGGGGAAGGGCTCCCAGCACAATAGCTAACTGTACCCAACCATAGCTGAGCTTATGTCGTGAATCATACACTCTAATCACAAAATCTGGGCTCTCAAAATTAAGTTAGCTTTAATTTAACTATGCATTCATTAGCAAATTGTGCTTTATGAAAGGTGAATTGAAATGCATTACTACAATTGTAATAACTGAATGTCTTATTTAAATATATTTCCTGTGCATTATCATTTCTATGTTGTTTACAGAGGAGTTGATTATCATAATTTATTTAATTATGCAGTTTTCACATTTTCTGGATTTATAAATTATTTCAATAGTTGAATTGAGCACAAACAAAAGAAAATTATTTGCTTAGGTATTTTAATCAAATATATGTATGTACATATTCTTGACAGTGATATGAGAATATTAAAGAGAAGCAAACATGAATATGAAAAAGATAGCAAAAGATTATTATCTGCAAAAAGATTATTTATGCACATTAGATTGAAATCATTGACTGCAGTTTTACTGTATTTATATGTGTTTACTATCTTATATGTGCTATATGTGCATTGTGCTGTGTGTGACTGTTCTTACTGTTTTACACTATGGCCCCGGAGTAACACTAGTTTGGTTGGCTGTATTCATGGTTATTCCAAAAGGGTAAGATGAGGGAACACACACCAGTGCTCACAGAGGGATCAGATGTGGAACGAGTGAGCAACTTCAGGCTCCTGGGTGTCAGCATCTCTGTGGATCTATCCTGAACCCAACATACTGATGCAGCTACAAAGAAGGCACAACAACGGCTATATTTGATTCGGAGCTTGAGGAGATTCAGTATGTCACCAAGAACACTACAAATTTCTGCAGATATACTGTGGAGAGCATTCCAAATGGCTGCATCACCGTCCGGGGTCTATTGCACAGGATTGAAATAAGCTGCAGAGAGTTGTAAACTTAATCAGCTCCATCATGGGCACTATGTTCCGTAATATCCAGGACATCTTCAAGGAACCATGCCTCAGAAAAGCATCATCCATTATTAAGTACCGCCGTCACCTCGGTCATGCCTTGTTCTCATTGCTGCCATCAGGAAAGAAGTACAGAAGTCTGAAGACACACACTCAGTGATTCGGGACCAGCTTCTTCCCCTCTGCCATCTGATTTCTGAATGGACAGTGAACCAAATGAACACTACCTCACTACTTTTTTATTTTTATTTATGCACTACTTATTTAATTTAACTATTTTATATATATATTTTACTGTAATTCATATTTTACTCCATTATTATATATATTGTATGTACTGCTGTTACAAAGATAACAAATTTCGTGACATATGTCAGTGATATTGAACCTATTTTTGATTCTGATTCTGGTATTCATGTACGGTTGAATGACAATTAAACTTTATGAACTTTAGTAGGTTATTAGAGCAGGACAGCAGAATGATAGAAGTTAAAAGTAGATTTATTCAAACATGTTTTTATTTTTCTGTTCCAGATCTCCAGTTCTAATCATCTATGACCATTCCTGTAAGGCAGGATGCTTCACCTAAGATCATCTTTAATTGCAGTTCCTGAAACCGAAAGTTTTGCTGCATTTACAAATAAAATATTAGCCTACCTCCACTTAGAAGTAAAGTAACTGCTCAAGTTATTTGCCAGCTTCCTCTGCCAGACACTGAAGAACTAGAGGATGACATAATGCAATTAAAATAGTAAACCAGCAAATTACATTTCAGTGATGCATCAACGAGACGGGACACGACTGTGCATCACATATGCACAAGGTGTGAAAGTTGGTGAGTGTTGAGTGGGGAGATAGAATGTGCGAGAAATTAAAAAAAAATACAAGAGGAAAAATAAAGCTCTTTGCCATGTTTGTTTCTTCATGCAGATGTTCAGCAGGTTCATCATTTCCAACTGCTTCTGGTGATAGCTTGTGATGTTCATAACTCGCTCGTTCCATTTGCTATTTGAGCACCACCTGTCTGAGAATCTACAATGGCAACAGCTGCTAAGTACCATATTTCATAAACTAGACCCTGTAGGGGCAATAGCACTTTCTGGTGTCTTAATAGTGAATAAGTTATCAGGCTTGATTATATAAAGTGTTTACTGCAGCTTGCAAAAGTGCCATGAACATTTGGCCTAAGTCCATATTGAAAACATTATGAAAAGAAATTAACAAATATGTCAATACCCAAAAATGGAATGCACTGTAAGGTTTGCAAGGGTTACAAATCAACTTTTCTTCAGCATAATGTGAAATTATTCAAGATATGACCCATATACTTAGTAGCAAAAATAATTAGCTGTAGAGTTTCACTGACATAATTCCTTGAAACTAACACCAACTTTGCAGCTTCCAAACATATAGTTTAAGATGTAAAGACCAAAGCTTTTGCCAATGATTCTAAGCTGTTCTACAATTGACATTGTTTTCAGCATCATCCTTACAATCATAGGAAATAATTTACACAATCAAAAGTATCTAATATCTACTTTCAGTATAAAGCAAACTGAAAATTTTACACTTATGCATGAAGATGAAATTCATTTTAATGGCATGTAAAGTGATACATCTTATCAAACTCTTGGGTTTTTAAATCAAGCTTCCTGTGAATTACACTCATTCCTTCACACAATCTTTTGAAACAAATATTGCAATTAAAATCCAATGTTCAAAGTACATTTATTCTCAAAGTATGTATAAATTTTACAACCTTGAGATTTGTCTCATTACAGGCAGCAACAAAACAAGAAACCTGAAAGAACCCAATTAAAAAAAGACCAACGAACAGCCAACGTGCAGAGAGAGAGAAAATAGCATAAATCATGCAAACAATAAAAGCAAGCAACAGCATTCAGATTGCAAGAGAGTCCATAGACACGAAGCCTGGAGCATCGGAGCAGGCTACAGCCTCAGCCTCAGTTCATCACACAGTGGGGCAAATCTTCGTGGGGCTTGCAGATATGAAGCCCAGAGCAGGCCCAGAGTGTCCAGTGTCAGTGCTGCACAGAGTGGAGGAAGCACCATAGAGCAACGAGAAGAATCAGCCCGACCCTCGTCTCCAGTCCTGGCACCCTGCTTTTCAATCGATCCGGCCCAGCGTTTAAAACATCCATGTCCAGTAAATCGTTTAAAAAGTCCATGTCCAGTAAATAACACATGAGCCACGTAATAGAAACAGCATATTCTACTCAGCCTCTCAAATGAAGATCAGAGGCAATATAAAATTGCTCGTATACTCCCCAGGATTAAACTTTTTAGGCATATATATTCGTTTCTGGTTGACAAGATAGAAACATAGAAACATAGAGAATAGGTGCAGGAGCAGGCCATTCGGCCCTTCGAGCCTGCACCGCCATTTATTATGATCATGGCTGATCATCCAACTCAGAACCCCGCCCCAGCCTTCCTTCCATACCCCCTGATCCCCGTAACCACAAGGGCCATATCTAACTCCCTCTTAAATATAGCCAATGAACTGGCCTCAACTGTTTCCTGTGGCAGAGAATTCCACAGATTCACCACTCTCTGTGTGAAGAAGTTTTTCATAATCTCGGTCCTAAAAGGCTTCCCCTTTATCCTCAAACTGTGACCCCTTGTTCTGGACTTCCCCAACATCGGGAACAATCTTCCTGCATCTAGCCTGTCCAATCCCTTTAGGATTTTATACGTTTCAATCAGATCCCCCCTCAATCTTCTAAATTCCAACGAGTACAAGCCCAGTTCATCCAGTCTTTCTTCATATGAAAGTCCTGCCATCCCAGGAATCAATCTGGTGAACCTTCTTTGTACTCCCTCTATGGCAAAGATGTCTTCCCTCAGATTAGGGGACCAAAACTGCACACAATACTCCAGGTGTGGTCTCACCAAGGCCCTGTACAACTGCAGTAGTACCTCCCTGCTCCTGTACTCACATCTTCTCGCTATAAATGCCAGCATACCATTCGCCTTTTTCACCGCCTGCTGTACCTGCATGCCCACTTTCAATGACTGGTGTATAATGACACCCAGGTCTCGTTGCACCTCCCCTTTTCCTAATCGGCCACCATTCAGATAATAATCTGTTTTCCTATTTTTGCCACCAAAGTGGATAACTTCACATTTATCCACATTAAATTGCATCTGCCATGAATTTGCCCACTCACCCAACCTATCCAAGTCACTCTGCATCCTCTTAGCATCCTCCTCACAGCTAACACTGCCACCCAGCTTCGTGTCATCCACAAACTTGGAGATGCTGCATTTAATTCCCTCATCCAAGTCATTAATATATATTGTAAACAACTGGGGTCCCAGCACTGGGCCTTGCGGTACCCCACTAGTCACCGCCTGCCATTCTGAAAAGGTCCCGTTTATTCCCACTCTTTGCTTCCTGTCTGCTAACCAATTCTCTATCCACATCAATACCTTACCCCCAATACCGTGTGCTTTAAGTTTGCACACTAATCTCCTGTGTGGGACCTTGTCAAAAGCCTTTTGAAAATCCAAATATACCACATCCACTGGTTCTCCCCTATCCACTCTACTAGTTACATCCTCAAAAAATTCAGTGAGATTCGTCAGACATGATTTTCCTTTCACAAATCCATGTTGACTTTGTCCAATGATTTCACCGCTTTCCAAATGTGCTGTTATCACATCTTTGATAACTGACTTCAGCAGTTTCCCCACCACCGACGTTAGGCTAACCAGTCTATAATTCCCCGGTTTCTCTCTCCCTCCTTTTTTAAAAAGTGGGGTTACATTAGCCACCCTCCAATCCTCAAGAACTAGTCCAGAATCTAACGAGTTTTGAAAAATTATCACTAATGCATCCACTATTTCTTGGGCTACTTCCTCAAGCACTCTAGGATGCAGACCATCTGGCCCTGGGGATTTATCTGCCCTCAGTCCCTTCAATTTACCTAACACCACTTCCCTACTAACAAGTATTTCGCTCAGTTCCTCCATCTCACTGGACCCTCTGTCCCCTACTATTTCTGGAAGATTATTTATGTCCTCCTTAGTGAAGACAGAACCAAAGTAATTATTCAATTGGTCTGCCATGTCCTTGCTCCCCATAATCAATTCACCTGTTTCTGTCTGTAGGGGACCTACATTTGTCTTAACCAGTCTTTTCCTTTTTACATACCTATAAAAGCTTTTACAGTCAGTTTTTATGTTCCCTGCCAGTTTTCTCTCATAATCTTTTTTCTCCTTCCTAATTAAGCCCTTTGTCCTCCTCTGCTGAACTCTGAATTTCTCCCAGTCCTCAGGTGAGCCACTTTCTCTGGCTAATTTGTATGCTTCTTCTTTGGAATTGATACTATCCCTAATTTCTCTTGTCAGCCACCGGTGCACTACCTTCCTTGATTTATTCTTTTGCCAAACTGGGATGAACAATTGTTGTAATTCATCCATGCAACCTTTAAATGCTTGCCATTGCATATCCACCGTCAATCCTTTAAGTGTCATTTGCCAGTCTATCTTAGCTAATTCATGTCTCATACCTTCAAAGTTACCCCTCTTTAAGTTTTCAGAACCTTTGTTTCTGAATTAACTATGTCACTCTCCATCTTAATGAAGAGTTCCACCATATTATGGTCACTCTTACCCAAGGGGCCTCTCACGACAAGATTGTTAATTAACCCCTCCTAATTGCTCAAAACCCAATCCAGAATAGCCTGCTCTCTAGTTGGTTCCTCTACATGTTGGTTCAAAAAACCATCCCGCATACATTCCAAGAAATCCTCTTCCTCAGCACCTTTACCAATTTGGTTCACCCAATCTACATGTAGATTGAAGTCACCCATTATAACTGCTGTTCCTTTATTGCACACATTTCTAATTTCCTGTTTAATACCATCTCCGACCTCACTACTACTGTTAGGTGGCCTGTACACAACTCCCACCAGCGTCTTCTGCCCCTTAGTGTTACGCAGCTCTACCCATATCGATTCCACATCTTCCCGGCTTATGTCCTTCCTTTCTATTGCGTTAATCTCTTCTTTAACCAGCAACACCACCCCACCTCCTTTTCTTTCATGTCTATCCCTCCTGAATATTGAATATCCCTGAACGTTGAGCTCCCATCCTTGGTCACCCTGGAGCCATGTCTCTGTGATCCCAACTATATCATAATCATTAATAACAATCTGCACTTTCAATTCATCCACCTTATTACGAATGCTCCTTGCATTGATACACAAAGCCTTCAGGCGCTCTTTTACAACTCTCTTAGCCCTTATACAATTATGTTGAAAAGTGGCCCTTTTTAATGCTTGCCCTGGATTTGTCGGCCTGCCACTTTTACTCTTCTCCTTAGTACTTTTTGCTTCTAACCTCACTTTACACCCCTCTGTCTCTCTGCACTGTTTCCCATCCCCCTGTTGTGAACTAACCTCCTCACGCCTAGCCTCTTTAATTTGATTCCCACCCCCCAACCATTCTAGTTTAAAGTCACCTCAGTAGCCCTCGCTAATCTCCCTGCCAGGATATTGGTCCCCCTGGGATTCAAGTGTAACCCGTCCTTTTTGTACAGGTCACGCCTGCGCCAAAAGAGGTCCCAATGATCCAAAAACTTGAATCCCTGCCCCCTGCTCCAATCCCTCAGCCACGCATTTATCCTCCACCTCATCGCATTCCTACTCTCACTGTCACGTGGCAAAGGCAGTAATCCCGAGATTACTACCTTTGCGGTCCTTTTTCTCAGCTCCTTTCCTAGCTCCCTATATTCTCCTTTCAGGACCTCATCCTTTTTCCTACCTATGTCATTGGTACCTATATGTACCACGACCTCTGGCTCCTCACCCTCCCACTTCAGGATATCTTGGACACGATCAGAAATATCCTGGACCCTGGCACCAGGGAGGCAGACTACCATCCAGGTCTCTGGACTGCGTCCACAGAATCGCCTATCTGACCCCCTTACTATCGAGTCCCCTATCACAACTGCCCTCCTCTTCCTTGCCCTACCCTTCTGAGCTACAGGGCCAGACTCTGTGCCGGAGGCACGGCCACTGTCGCTTCCCCCGGGTAAGCTGTCCCCCCCAACAGTACTCAAACAGGAGTACCTATTGTTAAGGGGTACAGCCACCGGGGTACTCCCTATTACCTGACTCTTCCCCTTCCCCCTCCTATCCGTGACCCACTTGTCTGCCTCCCGTGGCCCCAGCGTGACCACCTGCCTGCAACTCCTCTCTATCAACTCCTCACTCTCCCTGACCAGACGAAGGTCATCGAGCTGCAGCTCCAGTTCCGTAACGCGGTCCCTTAGGAGCTGCATCTCGATGCACTTGGCACAGATGTGGACATCAGGGAGGCTTGGAGACTCCAGGGCCTCCCACATCCGGCACCAAGAACAACAAACTGCCCCTCTCCTCAAATAACAACAGAAAATGAATGCCAAACCTCCCTTGCCTCGTCTTTCTGCCTAAGCCCGTTGAGTCGAAGCCCTTAAGCCTTCACTCTGCTCCCGGCTCACTCCACAGCCCGCAAACTACGCTGCCCGCTCTATGAGATGGAGATATGTCTCTACCAAAAGAGGTGTAAGGCACTCGTTCCCTCGGTGAGCCTGTAGGTCACCGTTGAGCAAGGTGTACTATCTGCTTAGTCGCCTGATCAGGGTCACGTGCAGCCATTGGGGCAGGTGGTCGATGTCATATGAGCGGCTGGTTATTATCACAAGTCCTGGTTATGCGACCTCCCGGGTCCTCCGTGTACCTTATGCTCAAACACGTGGAGGAACCCAGACACGGGCAATGGAAGCTCACAAGTGGAAAGCATTTCCAAGATATTTCCAGAGGTGTGTGGCCTGTTGACAGCATGGCTCTCTAGTGTGGGTGATGGCCTTAATGAATAGGAGGCTTGCTTCAATGCAGCTCGTGAGAAACACTGCTGGGAATTTGTCTCAGTCTTGACCCCTTCAATGGAAGTTCTTCCACCTGAGTCAATTCTCCTTTGATTTTCTATATCACACGCTTACCTCCCAATCACAGCCATGGCACCCCACCCAGCCACAGACCACCAGCCCATCAACAACATGGCTGAATTCCTCTCAATTACAGCAGCTGATCACAGCCTTCCTTAATGTCCTAAATCAATCATCAATGTCGATTATCAATCTCTGCAGTCAATAGCTTGTGACTTTCATTTCGGAGTCAAGCTTTTGAACTGCCTGTATGACATGGCATTTTTGTAGTGTGAACTGAAGGCTCGAAGTTGCAGGAATGTTGTAGCGTGTAACGTACAGACCAAATTGAGGCAACTTGGCCTGAGCACGAGAGCGGGCAATGAGCCAGTGTTTGACCATTGCTGAAGCAACCTGGAGGCGACTCAATGCAGCAGAACCAAAGGTGAAGTGGCTGGGGCCCAGACCCAGGCCCCACAGCACAGGAGGACCCGAGGTTTGATAGATTTAAACACCAGACCAGATTGAAAAAGGGTCAGGCACGGTCGTGTCGGTGATCAGCTCACAGCTCCACAAGGTTTACTCATCTCGGCACTAACTTGAGGCTGGGGCCTGCAACTAACGGGCTCCTGAATCAGCAGCTGGCTACATGTCTGTGCCCTTGCTTTCATGAACTTCAGTTCTGAATGTGGTTTGCTTACATTTACTGTTCACATGATTTTTTTTTTCTGCACATTGGGTGTTGGATGGTCTTTTTTGAATGGAATCTACTGGGTTTCTTTATTTTGTTGCTGCCTGTCAGGAGATGAATCAGAAGGTTGTATATAGTGTACATACTTTAATAATAAATGTCCTCAGTGACTCCTCCATCCCAGCCTACTTCTCTCCCTGCCACATACCACCCTCCACATTGCCCTCAACAATGCCACAGTCACAATTCACTTGTTTTCCTTTGTGATGTCTGTGATGATGAAGGAAGCTAGCGAGTACGCAGTGTTTGAAATGCCCAATCCATTGTTCACCCTGACCTGGGATTTCTGTTCTGTGCAATGCGGCAGCATTGGGACTCTGTCCAAAAACTTTGTTAATGTACCACTCACCTTCAAATTAATACATCTTTCTAGGTTGAGCTCTCCGTCTACTTTCCTTTCCACAGTATGCTGAATGTCAATTAATTTATATTTTATTTAACTCCCTTTACAAATCTATGAAAATAACTTTAAGCTAACCTGGCCTGAAGGAAATTAGAGTTTTGGATTGGTTGTTTAATTTATAACTAACCCTGTTGAAATTAATTTCCACTCTTTGCAATGAAACAGCCCTAGGTGTCTGCATGTGGCTCTGCATGCACTTTTGATTTTGGGTCAATGTGTGTCTCTGCAAGGAAGAGTGACTGAAATATTTCATTTAACTAACTTACAACCTGCCAGCTATTAGTACTTACGCAACCAGCTTTACTTTAATAATAAGGATTTCTGCAGTAGAACTTGAGCCTTACAAATAATGAGAAGGATGGGAAAGGTTAAGTGTCATGCTTGGGCTGGATGAAGTAAAGCATAATAGAAAAATTCATAAAAGTAACTGTAAATCAGGATCATTCAAAAGTAAACAACATCAAACTTTGCAAAGAGAAGTTGAAATTGCCATGTTCTAAATAAAGAGCATGCTTTCTTATAAAACAAGATGGATTTTCAACAATGCAGTCAGTGGGCTGAATGGGGGAGGAGGACATTTTTTATATTAATATGCGTTCTGCTGTTACCAATCTTCACAGACTCCCCTGTGTCATATTATGGTTCTCCAAGTTCCCATTTTTGTTCATAAGCATTGATTTCTTCAGTCACTAGACATGCAGCATAATTGCAGGTTGTGACTTTCAGTAGAACACCAGAATTTAAACTCTTTACGATACCAGGATATATAAACCCAATCTTGTGTAAACCACTTGATGAACGAGAGCATACTCCTGCTACAGGCAGCACAGGGAAGTACTGAGTGCAGCTCTCCCGTTTCCTTGTACAAGAGCATATAAATTATTACCAAACCATTAGTCTCTGGACAAGCATGCATTAAATGCACAGCACTATGGATTCTGCTGCCGCAGGATCATCTTGTGTGATCTAGCTTGAAGCTAATTTGGTATACTGTGGTATACTGTCGAGAAGGAAAGAGGAAACACTTTTATTGCTTTTATTATTGGCTTAACATTACAAGGTTTTTGATTTTCATGGTGGGTTGATTTTAAACCTTATCTACCTGGCAGTATTCCAAAAATCCACACCTAATTTAAGAAGGAAAGTCCTCATAGCTCTTCTTTACGCAGAAAGGCAGGCAGAAGTGACTCTATGACCAGTGAAGTCTTCAGGTATGTGTATATACTTTTTGAATTTATTGAGATACAACATGGAATAAGCCCTTCCAGTCCTTCGAAGCCATGCTACCCAGCAAACCCCCGATTTAATCCTTTACAGGACAATTTACAATGCCCAATTAACCGACCAATCAGTAGGTCTTTGGACAGAGGGGGGAAACCAGAGCATAGGTGGGAATTGAACCAGGGTCACTAGTAATGTAAAGTGCTGTGCTAACCACTACACTACCATGCCGCTGATTTCCAAAGGGAGTGGGATTGCACCTTGGGAAATTACAAGTAGTAGCTTGACTTCACAAGTCATAGAGTCCTGAAATTACATAGTAGGGGAGCAGTCTCTTGGGTTCAACTCACCCATGCCAACCAGGCTAACCAAGCAAGTCCCACTTGCTTGTATCCCTCTGCAATGAATATACTCACCACAACTAGTGACCCATTGTCCTTGTGAAGTTATATGCATGGTTTCAACCGTTGCCTTCAGAACTCTGCAATGATTGTACTTCACAGCAGCACCTCTCCGTAGTTCTGAGTCATTGTTTGACTCATCAAGCGCTTTAACAATAAATCTATTTAATTTCATTCAAAAGTCAAGGATTACAAGTGTCCCTGACGAGCATGTAGAATAGGCTTCTACCTATACAGGTTGAATGTCATTTATCTCAGGTTTCTCCTTATTTTCCCCAAGTCGTTCATCCATCATCAGGTGATCAACATTAACCCTGCATCTTATGTAGTTCTTCCAGAATTTTCTAATGTAACTGTAATTCTCCACCCAGCCCCACTTTGACTTCTCTGTTGCGCCAACATTCATCTTCTCCAAAGACATTTTTATTCCTTTATTATTCCAATTCTCACCTCTATCCACTTTGCACAATCATCTCTTCCACTACTTAAACTCTGCTGCCTTCTATTACTGGATAAGGCCCAACTCATCGTGGGTAAAGCCCTCCCCACCATTGAGTACATCTACATGAAACATTGTTCCTGGAAAGCAACATCCATGATCAAGGATCTCCACCCACCCAGGACATGCTCTCCTCTCACTGCTGCCATCAAGAGGTACAGGACCTCAGAATTCACACCACGAGGTTCAGGAATGACTATTACACCTCAACCATCAGGCTCTTGAATCAAAGGGGATAACTTCATTCAACTTCACTTGCCCCATCACGGGATTGTTCCTACAACCTCTGGGCTCCCTTTCAAGAACTCTTCTTCTCATGTTCTTGATATTTATTTATTTATTAATATTATTTCTTTCTTTTTGTATTTGCACAGATGTGTCCGTTGCACACTGGCTGAATACCCAAGTCAGTGCAGTCCTTCATTGATTCTGTTATGGTTATTATTCTCTTATGGATTTATTGAGTATGCCTGCAAGAAAATGAATCTTAGGGATGTATATAGAGACATGCATGTACTTGAAATTTGAACTTTTTTCTGACTAGCCATAGAGATTATTTATTCTTCTGTCCACCCTCAACATCACCTCTACATCTTTAAAATTTCCCAGTTCTGTTGAAAGGTCGGTACATTAAAGCATTGATTCTGCTTCTTTCTCCACTGATGATGCTTAACCCCTGAGCTTTCCCAGCACTTTCTGATTTTATTCCATTTTTTTCCGGTATCAGTAGGATTTTATTTTTTTTAAATGTTTAATGTTTTCCAAAGGAACTATTCTTAAAGATTGCATCAGAATATTTTCTGTCTGGCAGCGTAACTTGTCTAAAATATACTTGTTCAAAAGATTTTTTTTTCTGACTAACATATGCTGCCATTTATACTTACTTCACACGCATAAAGCTCTACTGAAATCAATGAACCAAATAGAAGGAGTACTTCCTTACTGCCCATTATGCTACTGGCCTTTAAGACAGAGATGAAGGTTCTCCATCTCTGATAGTATTCAAGGCTTCCTTCATCATTCCAACAGCTTCCTCTCAGTTTTTACTACTGTCAGTCATGCAAGTCCCGGGTGGAGACTCGGGAATATCATCATACTTAGATATCGAAGGATTCTATGTAACAGTTTTGTTTTACCAGTCAGAGTTGTTAGCCCTCTGAACCCCTGAACCTAGGAGGACTGGTGGACCACGGTAGACTGTCCTCTATCCTTTGACCAGTTTGGCATGGGTGATCCAACCAAGAGCCAAAGCATAAAGCCCTGACTCCAGCTAATTATAGATCTCTGGATCATTGAGGCACATAAGCCTCCAAATCCTACAACAAGGTCATGGTTCTCTTGAAGGAAGTGTAAGAGGTGAGTGCCATGAATTAATATTGAGACACCAGTTTAGCACCAAAGATGAATTTCAAATACAAGGAAGTCTACAGATGCTGGAAATGCAAAGCAACACACACACACGATGCTGGAGGAACTCACCAGGTCAGGCAGCATCTACAGAAATGAATAAATAGCCGATGATTCAGGCCAAGACACTTCTTCAGAAGGATGAATTTCTTTATTAGTGTGTCCTTGATATTTTGCTGGATACCTCGCACATGTAATTCACTGCAGACAAAACTGATCTAATTCTGCAGGACATATCATTTTTGAAGGAAAAGATGATGAGGAGGTCAACACAGTGGCTTAGCTAGTTGAGGTGCTCTCTCATAGTTCCGAAGGCTGAAGTTCAATTCTAACTTCCATTGCTGAGTCTGTGGAGTCTGCAGAACCTCTTTGTGAGCAAGTAACTTTCCTTCAGATGCAAGATGTAGTTCATAGGTTAACTAGCCACGGTAAATTACTTCTTGAGAAATTATAGGAATATGATGGGTGTAGATTACAGGGAAATGGGAATTTAGTGGGGGAATGGGATTGCTCTTTGACTCAATGGATCATGTGACCTCCTTCTACATTACTATGCAAAACTGTTAGGCAGGTACAGTACATATAGTTAGGATACCTAAGACTTTTGCCCAGTACCGTATATTGGTTAAAGAGAAAGGTAGTTGTGGAAACAGAAATAAGAGTACTTACTTTTGTATTAAATCAGTAGTACTGAGTGTTATTTGGCAACTGGAAAGACATAATATACTGTACTGCGCAAAGTTCTTAGGCATCCTAGCTATATATATATATATATATATATATATATTTATCTAAGACTTTTGTGCAGTACTGTATGACTTAAGGAAATATTGTTGGTTTTTAATTATTTAGAGATACAGTGCAGAACAGCGGAAACTTCTAGTCCAATGAGCTGCACTGCCCAGCAACCCACCTATCTAGCTCTAGCCTAGTCCACAGGACAATTTACAATTGCCAATTATCCTGCTAACCAGTACGTCTTTGGAATACGGGAGGAAACAGAGCACCCGTAGTAAATCCACGTGGTCATGGGAAGAGCATGCAACCTCCTTACAGATGGCACCAGAATTAAACTCTGAACTCCAGAATGCCCTGAGATGTAATAGCGTTAAGCCAACTACGATGTTTCTGTAATATAGAATCATAGATGTCCACGTAGTGTCCAAATGAAGCACTGCATACCTGATCACTCCCTATAGCTCTTAAATAGCTAACTATAGTTTCTTCCAAGTATTCATAAGTCTCAGTCTCAAACATTACATCTAATAATTCATATTCCAACAACATTCTATGTGAAGATATCACTCTTAACCTCTTTTCCCTCTTCTTTGATGGAAGTGTGAAATTCACACCCCCAGTCACTGGCATTATCAACTACTGAATAGTGGGAAAAGAGGCAAGGAAAGGTTCTGAAGTAGAGAAGTAGCAACCCTTTGACCATAAGACCATAAGACAAAGGAGCAGAAGTCAGCCATTTGGCCCATCGAGTCTGCTCCACCATTTTATCATGAGCTGATCCATTCTCCCATTTAGTGCCACTCCCCCGCCTTCTCACCATAACCTTTGATGCCCTGGCTACTCAGATACCTATCAATCTCTGCCTTAAATACACCCAACGACTTGGCCTCCACTGCTGCCCGTGGCAACAAATTCTGTAGATTCACCACCCTCTGACTAAAAAAATTTCTTCGCATTTCTGTTCTGAATGGGTGCCCTTCAATACTTAAGTCATGCCCTCTTGTACTAGACTCCCCCATCATGGGAAACAACTTTGCCACATCTTTGTAGCAGATTCAACTCTTCAGTAGGTGAGTCAACTTGGTCCACATTATTCCATGGTGTTCCTGTTAACAGGAATAGTAGAGATTCGATCCACTTGACTCCAGGTAACCCTGCAAGCCAATACTCTATTGCATACTGAGATAAAAGCAAACCACGTGCATTTATGGGACATCTGTTTAGCTGGTTGAACATGCACTCACAGATCCCTCAAACCTTCTCGAAAATCATCTGAATTCTTCAGTTTAAGTATGTCAACTACATCCATTTGAGAAGAGTATTTATGCTAGGTATAAATTACCTGAATTTCTGAATGTCTTAATTTTGATATGGATGTATTGATGGGATTTCATATCTCAAAAGCTTAACTGACAAACGAATTGTAATTTTTAAAACTCCATATGTCTCCGCTAAATGATTCTTTTGTAAATTGCACATGCCATGGATTGAAAGTGATTGATCACTGGACTGGGAATGAGAATATTTTTCCACTTTTGCAGAAGTATCAGCTTTACAAGTTTTCTTTGGAAAAAGCATTCACTGGCATTGTTTTTAAAGTTTCTACACAAACCGGGTGCCAAGTTACACCAAGTTGCAGCCAGTTGTCTTGCTGTGAATGCAAGAACATTAAAAACTTGGCAGCATCTTTTTAACTTCATCTCACATTGAACTGTTGGAATCGGAACAAAGAGACGTTGATTTTATCAGCTTCACTTGCTTCACTCTCAGGAGCCAGACATGAATGAACTGTGATCAGATTCATGTTGCATTTTGTAGTTCAAATCTTATTGTTTGGGAAATATAAATCTTGTAATAAGTGCAGTGGTGTAACTGCTATGTTACTGAGCCATCAATCCAGTGCCTTAGAAACTCAAATTCCACTGTGTGAAAATGAACTTTAAAAAAAAAACTGCTTCTTTCTGGGCTGCCACCAAAGAAAATTATCAGAAAAGCTGTTAAGCAAGAATCCCATTGGTTCCAAATGTCTGTCAGGAAGCTGTGGGCTCGAATTGTTTTGGCTTTCATGCAATTGTTGCTTCACTATGAATATTGATATCTCTTGAACTGGTCTAGTCACTCAGTCATTTGCTAAAGAGTCAGTGCGGACAACAGGCAAGGAGAGAAGCTCAGGCAAATTTTCCCAACACTGAGCATATTTACAAGGAGCACCGCCACAAGAAAGCACTATCCATCTCTATGGACTCGCATCTTCCAGCTCTCTACTTGCTAATTACCATCAGGGAGGAGACATGGGCTTTAGAAGCCCACACTACCAGGTTTAGGAACAGTTACAGCTATTGTCGTGGATAACTCGCACACCTTGTAGTGTATTTAAAATTTCAGTAATATTTGAGTAATATTGTAATATGTTGTTTGATTGAGCATTCTTTGTTATTTAAATAATTCATTTTGGGTAATATGTAAAAGTACATTATTGGTTTATGTCATTATACTGCATGTTATAAGTACACACCTCGCTAAAGTAAAATTGAAACATTATTCCCCAGTCTGCCCATATTTTTCTTTCAAATAGTTTTATGTTTTGGAGCTACGAAGCATAACGGTGGTGACATGGAAGTTTTAAGACGACTGCTTCAGAAATGGATAGAGAAGGTCAAGTTAAAAAAAAAGGCAGAACATGAACAAATTTGTGGGTTCATAAACAGGGAGTACCCAGTGATAATGTCAAATTTCAATCCACAAAAGGGAGTTCCATTAACAGCAGCAGCAGTGTGATGCAGAGATGGGCTCTGTTTTTTGGAAGACAGAATTACAAGAGTGAATTCAAGAAGACAAATTTTTATGAAAATGCTTTTGGATTATCCCATTTATCCTTGGAAAAGGAAATACCTAAAAAATTTACAAAAGCGGGCCTCCTCTTGACTGCTGCTGCTGCTGTTAGTGCAACACCCTTTTGTGGACTGATGGCTTATGATCAGTAACGACGGTAAACTTTCTCATACAAGTTCTGGTTGAAACAGTTTACACCCTAAACCAGATTCAAGGCTTCGCTGTCAATCTATGTATAGTTTCTTAGTCTCCCTATTATATCAGAGATGATCCAAAGGGAAACCAGGAAAAATCCCACATTGTCTCAGGCCTAGATGACAACCCGGAATGGCTAGAATGTGGACAGAGGTTGCTTTATGTGGGGATTGAGAGTTTTTGTACCATCCAAGCTGAGAGCTAAAGTGTTGGAGGAGCTATATGCCGGTCATCTAGGTGTGGGCAAAATGAAAGAGTTGGCTCAAAGCTTTGTCTGGTGGCATGAGACTGATCAGCAGATCAAGCGGTTTGCCATACACTGTTCAGTTTGCCAACATGTCCAGAAGATGCCAAGAGTATCTGGGAAGAGAAAGAGGAAAGGAAAAGAAAGGTGCCCAGAGCTGTCAGAACCGCTTGCTGCAGACTCAGAGCTAACTCCTATAACCGTCACAGAGGAGACTCCAGAAACGGAGATTGTTTCACAGCCACAGGTCTCACCTTCCATGCAGAGTTAAACCCCACCCTCCCCCATTCGTCAGGAAAAATTATCCCACAAGAGTAATAAGTTCTCCACAGTGCTTAAATCTTTAAGCCTGAATGGGGCAATTTAAAATTTACTATGTTGTGGATGTCTGTATAGCAGTTGTACTCTATAGTATAATGTATGCAGAGTATATATATATATATATATATATATATATATATGAGTCGAAATGCATTCTATATTGAGTTAGAGTTTGTCAATAGCAGGGAGGATTGTTGTGTATTTAATATTTCAGTAGTATTTGTGTAATATTGTAAATATATTTTTGATAAAGCATTCTTTGTTTTTTAAATAATTCATTACGTGTTATATGTAAAAGTACGTGAATGGCGTAGGTCATAACATCGCCACATCGTAAGTGCATGTCCACTAAAGTAAACATTAAATGAAAGTAAACACAAGGAATTCTGCAGATGCTGGAAATTGAAGCAACACACATCAAATTTGCTGGTGAACGCAGCAGGCCAGACAGCATCTCTAGGAAGAGGTACAGTCGACGTTTCGGGCTGAGACCCTTCATCAGGACCAACTGAAGGAAGAGCTAGTAAGAGATTTGAAAGTTGGAGGGAGAGGGGGAGATCCGAAAAGATAGGAGAAGACAGGAGGGAGAGGGATGGAGCCATGAGCTGGACAGTTGATTGGCAAAAGGGATATGAGAGGATCATGCGACAGGAGGCCCAGGGAGAAAGAAAAGGGGGAGGGGGGGAAAACCCAGAGGATGGGCAAGGTGTATAGTGAGAGGGACACAGGGAGAAAAAGGAGAGAGAGAAAAAGAGTGTGTGTGTATATAAATAAATAATGGATGGGGTACGAGGGGGAGGTGGGGCATTAGCGGAGGTTTGAGAAGTCAGTGTCCATGCCATCAGGTTGGAGGCTACCCAGACGGAATATAAGGTGTTGTTCCTCCAACCTGAGTGTGGCTTCATCTTCACAGTAGAGGAGGCCGTGGATAGACATATCAGAATGGGAATGGGACATGGAATTAAAATGTGTGGCCACTGGGAGATCTCCCTTTTGCCAATCAACTGTCCAGCTCTTGGCTCCATCCCTCCCCCTCCTGTCTTCTCCTATCATTTTGGATCTCCCCCTCCCCCTCCCACTTTCAAATCTCTTACTAGCTCTTCTTTCATTTAGTCCTGACGTAGGGTCTCGGCTCGAAACGTCGACTGTACCTCTTCCTAGAGATGCTGCCTGGCCTGCTGCGTTCACCAGCAAATTTGATGTGTGTTGATTAAATGAAAGTAGATGTGTTACCTCCCAGTATCCCACTGTTTTTCTTTTGATTAGTTTTATGTTTTGGAGTTACAAAACATGACACACCTCATCTCTGAACGGATTCCACAACCAACAGATATACTTTCGAGGAGTCTATCGCACATACACTCAGTATTATTTATAGTTTTATTTACACATTGGTTATTTGCCAGTCTTTATTTATGTATAGGTTTTTATTAATTCTATAGTATTTTTTATCTTCCTGTTATTGCCAGCAAGAAAATGAATCTCCAGGTATATGGCAATATATATGTACTTTGATAATAAATTTGCTTTGACTTTGATGAAAGTGGCCAAAAAAAATACATTTTATACAACTTTCCTTTCACTTCCCTCACCAGGACAGAGGATCAATAAGAGGTTACACCTTTTCCATTCCCCTCCTACACCTAAATTAAAGCTAATAATTATGCTTACCTTTTATTCATTCACTACAGAGACAAACATTTATTGTCTATCTCTAATGGATCCGAGTGGATTACAAAGACTTTCAAAGGTTACATATTTGCTGCTCTGAAAGGGAAGGCAGCAGACTTTAGGATATTAGTAATGGTCTTAAAGCTTACTAATTCTGGTTTTACATCATGGCTGGGATTACTTTTTCCAATTTCTCTAGCTTCTTGGATTCAGACTCATCTCTCTGGATCAATAACACTGGTCCCTGGATTCTACTCTAGTAAATATAACCAAGCATCCACAAAGCTGGGTGGATGGTGCGATGCAAGGTGGGGCCCAGTGTAATACAAGGTCCACGTCTTAAAACTCAACTTCAGTTGTTAGTTTCTATGGATTTTAGCTTGGTGAAACTGCTTTGCTTTCCTTTAACAAGGACAGGTCAAGGTGACGTCCAGATCAAGATTCTCTGTAAATGTCTTGCAGTAACATAGAATAGTACAGCGCAGTACAGGCCCTGTGAGGATGGCGATATTTGAAAGCATACCTACCAAATATTCTCTAACAAAAGTGTTCTAGTTCTTGATCACCATCTCAGCTCCTGGAAAGAGTTTGTCCCACTTCCATCAGGGAGGAGGCTACGTAGCATCCATGCCAGGACCACCAGGCTCAAAAACAGCTCCTTCCCCCAAGCAATAAGGCTGATCAACACCTCCAACCACTAACTCTACCACTACTTTATTATTTCCCATGTTACCTTATGCAGAGCCTAGCGCCGCTTTATGGACAGGCAATCTATCAATGTATATAAGCTGTCATATGTATTTATACTAATCGTGTTTTTATCATTATTAACAAGAACAAATCTGCATACGCTGGAAATCCGAGCAAAACACACAAAATGCTGGAGGAACTCAGCAGTCCAGGTGGTATCTATGGAAAAGAGTACAGTCGGCATTTCAGGCCAAAACCCTTCGGCAAGACTAGAGGGAAAAGTTGAGGAGTAGATTTAAAAGGTGGGGGAGGGGAGCGAGAAACACAAGGTGATAGGTGAAATCTGGAGGGGAAGGATGAAGTAAAGAGCTGGAAAGCTAATTAGTGAAAAAGACAGAGGCCATGGAAGAAAGAAAAGGGTGGATGAGGGCCAGAGGGAGTCGATGGGTAAGTAGGGAGATAAGGTGAGAGAAGGAAAAGGGATGTGAAATGGTGAAGTGGGGGTGGTGGGGGGGCATTACGGGAAGTCTGAGTAATCAATGTTCATGCCATCAGGTTGGTGACTACCCAAGCGGAATATAACCCAACCTGAGTGTGGCCTCATCATGACAGTGGAGGAGGCCATGGATGGACATATCGGAAAGGAAATGGGAAGTGGAATTAAAATGGCTGGCTACTGGGAGATCCCACTTTTTCTGGTGGATGGAGCGTAGGTGTTCGACGAAGCGTTCCCCCAATTTATGTCGGGTCTCACCGATATACAAGAGGCCACACTTGGAGCACCAAACACAATAAGTGACCCCAACAGACTCACAGGTGAAGTGTCGCCTCACCTGGAAGGACTGCTTAGTGCCCTGAATGGTAGTGAGGGAGGCGGGGTAGGGGCAGGTGTAGCACTTGTTCCACTTGCAAGGATAAGTGACAGGAGGGCGATCAGTGGGGAGGGACAAATGGACAAGGGAGTCACATAGGGAGCAATCCCTGCAGAAAGCAGAAAGTTGAGGTGGGGGGAGAGAAAGCTGTGCTTTCTGTAGCGATCCCAATGGAGGTGATGGAAGTTTTGGAGAATTATGTGCTGGACACAGTGGGGTGGTAGGTAAGGATGAGAGAAACCCTATCCCTGGTAGGGTTATGGGAGGATGTGGTAAGAGCAGATGTATGTGAAATGGAAGAGCTGCCATTGAAGGCAGAGTTGATGGTGAAGGAAGGGAAATGCCTTGCTTTGAAAAAAGAAGGGCATCTCCTTTGTTGTAGAATGAAAAGCCTTATCTTAAGAACAGATGTGGTGGAGACGGAGGAATTGAGAAAAGGGGATAGCGTTCTTACAAGTAACAGGGTGGGACGAGGTGTAGTCCAGGTGGCTGTGAGAGTCCATGGATTTATAATAGGCGTTGATGGAGACAGAGACAGTGAGATCGAGAAAGGGGCAGTAGTTGTCGGAAATGGACCAGGTAAATTTGAGGGCAGAGTGGAAATTGGATGCAAAGTGGATGAAGTCAACGGGTTCAGCATGGGTGCAAGAAGCAGTACCAATGCAGTCTTTGATGTAGCATTTGAAAAGTGCAGGGTGGTCGCCAGTGTAAGCTTGGAACATAGACTGTTCCATGTAGCCGACAAACATGCAGGCATAGCCTGGACCCATGCAAGTGCCCATGGGTACCCCTTTTGTTTGATGGAAGTGGGAGGAGCCAAAGGTGAAATTATTTAGACTGAGGTCAAGCTCCACTAGATGGAGGAGAGTGGTGGTGGAGGGGAACTGGTTAGGTCTGGTATCCAGAAAAAAACGGAAATCTTTGAGGCCTTCCTCGTGGGGGATGGAAGTGTATAGGGACTGGACATCCACAGTAAAAATGAGATGATGGGGGCCAGGGAACCTGAAATCCTTGAAAAGATCCAGAGCATGTGAAGTGTCACAAATGTAGGTCAGAAGGGACTGAACTAAGGGAGATAAAAGAGAGCTGAGTTATGCAGATACAGTAATGAGTTCAGTGGGAAAGGAACAAGCTGAAACAATTGGTCTACCTGGACAAGCGGGTTCGTGGATCTTAGGTAGGAGGTAGAAATGGGAGGTGCGGGGTGCAGGAACTAGGTTGGTGGTGGTGGATGGAAGGTCCACAGAATTAATAAGGGTGGTGATGGTGTGGGAGGCAATGGCCTGGTGCTCCTTAGTGGGGTCCTGTTCGAGGGGTAAGTAAGAGGAGGTGTCTGAGAGTTGGTGCTGGGCCTCAGCAAGGTAGAGTCTGAGAGTTGTTGTTATTGCATTATTTACCTTATGTGTTTTCCTGTGCTGCATCGGATCTAATTGTTTAATTCTCCTTTACACTTGTGTACAGCAAAATGACATTAGACAATCTGGAATTTAATTCTGAATTTTGAGCTATGTTAGACCTCTACACTCCGCAAAAGGTAACAAGACTTATCCTTTATAAAGCCAAGTGCCGATGTCTTCACTACTAATCCAAAATAATCTGGACTAACATCATAAAAAGTATGAATTAGGAGTTGGATTTCACTGCTCAGGCCCTCCAGACTAATCTGCCAATCAAATGATTAAGATTAGTTTGACGGTAGCTCAGCCTTGCATTCCACTTACCTCTTTACCTTTTCACTCCTTTGCTTATCAAAAATCTATCTTTGCAACAATTCTACTTTCACAGCCCATAATTATTTCATCAGTGATTATTGGAATAGTGTTAGAAAAGTGTGCCAAGTGTAAGAACAGCCATAATCCTAAGAAGTGGCAGAACACATTCAAAGAACAAAATGACCTACTTCCTGCTCCTATTTCTAACGTTCTCATTGTCATTTGTTACTCGCAAAATGCATTAATGAACTGCATGTTCATGAACGTTTTTAATATGTTTCTCCGTCGTGGGCTTAATTTCAATGTTATGCAAGGCACTGTGGCAATGTACAAGAACTGATCAGATAACAGTTGAACTAATGTCAGCATACTGAAACCTCACTATAATGACCATCTTTTGGATTTTTTTCAAATGTTTATTTCATATTCATGGGGCCAGGTATTCCCCAATGTTTGAGAGCAAGTATTTTTGCTGTAGTATAAATGGGGTGAATTGAGAACAGAAATAAAAAGCCCTGACTCTCTTGTGCTACTGAAATACCATGCTTGTTGGCCACACTTTTCTTAACCAAAATTATTTTCAGTACTCTTAGCTATTTCTACCTGTCAATCAAGACACGTATGGCACTATTTGCAGCATAGTACTTCATAAGGCAAGAAAGAACACTTTCGCCAATTAACTTTCTGCTAAAGTAGGCCAAACACAGTGTAAAACTATTCCTGTTCAAATTACTTGGCACATTGCAAAAGCAGTGTGTAGCTCTAAAAACCAAAATAATCTACTTACGTGATTGAGCAACCATACTCAAGAAATGAGGTAAGATATCATAACAACTCAAAGAAAGGGCTTATATAAATGCCAGGAAAAACAAAAAATGCAATGAACTGGGAGAGATGGTTAAAAGTCGCAATAGTCTCCTCTCTTGTTGCTAAAGTTCAGAGGAGATATTTTGATCACATAATTAACATAAAATGCTTATCATTTCTACCTCCTCTGGCATGCCTGTCTGTAAATCCACTATTAGATAAAAATGCACTGACACTACTGGCAGTTGAAAAAAAAGAACTTTTACATTGAAGGAGATGTTTTCCAGTTAATTATCAGCAATGACTGCCTCTGTATTCATGTAGATTTCTGACATTTACTTTGCTGGCTGTATTCTGTAGTAGTACCATTATGGATCACTGTTCAACTGCATGCTGATTGACAAATTGGATTTGTTTTATTACAGAGCAACCAGGGATTGTGAAAAGGTGAAAAATGTGGGTCTCTAAATGCACAATTCACAATGACACAGTGAATGGAAACATAGGTACCTAAATAGTGAATGAAAATTTACAAATCAGTCTCATTTAATCTTGAACATATTGGGGCTGGCGAGGGCTGTGGTGATGTGTTGATGTGTTGATGTGTTCTATATAGTCTTATTCTACAGACAATGATACACCAGTAGCTTTGGAAATCAGTGGGCAGATTCTTAGATCCACCTGAAGGATTCCAAAGGCTAAAAAGGTTAAACTATGAATTCTGCTTGATCTCCCTTGAGTTGAATATCCTGAGAAATTATTGGATTGATCTTAAGCTTGGTCGATAAAAAGTGAATAAATTGTTTCTCATTGGGGAATCCAATTTGGGATTATACGAAGAATGGCTCATTAGTAATTGTTGGTGACCAAATTGTGAAGGAAACTTCAATCAGGCTGCAGTGATTTTTCATCCAGATTATTCCATCATCCTCCTCTTCTCCATTAAATTCTCATCTTGGTGTTTAGTTCCTTACATCCTTTGCCGCAGTACCTTAGAACCATGCTTGTATGCTATAAACGCTAATCCAAGATATTTCCTCCCGTTTATTTCAGTGATGCTGCCTGACCCAGTGACTTACTCCAGCTTTTTGCATGTTGCTTGAAGCCTACGTTGCTGGCAATACTTTACCTGCTCAGGGTCCATGGTTGAAAATGCCTGCTTAAACCAAGTTACTTCTCCACCTTAAGCAGAAGTAAGACATAAATCATCAAACAAAGTTTTGGCTAATCTCCCAGTATCTCCTCCTTTGGCTCAAGATAATAATGATTTTTACATTAAATGGCTTGCAGCAAGCAGTGCCTCTCTCATTTGGACAACTGCACTTAAAATGTGTTATCTGTGTTTGCTCTTTGTTGAAACTACCTTTTCATGCCCCAGTATATTCATATATCCTCACTTTACACCGCACGCTGTCGGAGCAGTTCTGCCATGATAATCAGGGACACGACCCATCCAGCCAACACACTTTTTGTCCCTCTTCCTTCCAGGAGAAGGCTCAGGAGCTTGAAAACTCATATGGCCAGATTTGGGAACAGCTTCTTTCCAACTTGATAAGACTGCTGAACGGATCCTGACCCGGATCTGGGCCGTACCCTCCAAATATCCGGACCTGCTTCTTGGTTTTTTTGCACTACCCTACTTTCCATTTTTCTATTTTCTATTTATGATTTATAATTTATATTTTTAATATTTACTATTGATTTGTAATCCAGGGAGCAGGAAGCGCAGAATCAAATATGGCTGTGATGATTGTAAATTCTAGTATCAATTGTTTGGCGACAAAGTAATAAAGTAATGAAGTATATCCCACTATTTCTCAACAGAAATTGGATGCTGACTCTCAAAGGGGATAATGAATCAGAATCAGAATCAGGTGGAACAAAGTGGCATTAGTGACCAAAGATGATGTGTCGTAGACAGCTTACAAAACTACTAGATACTGCAGATATACTTCTCCATCTGAACTGTGATCACTGCAGTCTTCAGCATGTAATTTCCCTTTCAGGGATATACTTTTGGACCAACAAAACGATCTGCCCCCTTTGTGATCTCCTGGTGGATTTGGTGAACTCAACTATTGAGAAAGCAGCTACAGCTGGTGCGGCCATTGCTGAGGTTGGACATGATGGCAGAAGACGATCCCGTGGTCGGCTCCATTACTCCATGCCAATTGAAGTATTGAACATGGGTAGAATCGTTGGGGCCAAGATCGGAAAACGAACAGGTGTCCAGTACCATCGGCCTGTGTTTGACTTGTCTCCCTCACTTCTCACTACTATGGTCAGGCAGGAGGTGCAGAAGTCCCACCCCACCAAGTTCAAGAGAAGGTGTTGCTCTGCAGCTACTGGGCTTCTGGACAGCTTTTCTCGCTTCCGCGCAAAACGGGCTCCGCAGCTGCGACTCATTGTTGGTGACTCTGTGTTTTTGTTGACCTTTTTTTTGGTACCATTGCACAATTTGATCAAGGCTTTCAAGACCTAGGGGGAAGGAAAACTGATGTTCAGCTCACTACTACGCGAGGTTTACTTGCTTCAGCACCAAAATGATTCTGTAGCTGTGGCCTGCAACCATTGGCACTCGGCTTGGAGCTGAACTGACTCCGTGGCTGTGGGCTCATTTTGGGGACTCTGCTCTTCATGTTCTGTGTGTTATTTATTCACTTTATTTTTGTTTCTACTATTTGTTCTTTTTTTCCCCACACATTGGGTTCTTTGACAGTCTTTGTTATGTGAGGACTTTTAATGGGTTTTTTTGTGCCTCTTCATTTTGTGGCTGCCTGCAAGAAGCCAAATCTCAAGGTCGTAGAAAGTATACACACTTCGATAATGCAATGTACTTTGACTTTGACTTTAAATCAGGTTTAACATCACTGGCAACAGTACATTGCAACATATAATAATAAAAAATATAAATTACTACAAGAATATATACAGTTTAAAAATTCAATTCAATAGGTAGTGTTAAAAGAGAAGGAAAATATTATGAGGTTGTGTTCATGAGTTCAGTGTCCACTCAGAAATCTGATGGCAAAGGGGAGGAAGCTCCTCCTGGATGATAGCAATGAGAAGAGGGTATGTCCTGGGTGATGGGGCTCTTTGATGATGGATGCTGCCTTTTTGAGGCATCACTTTTTGAAGGCATCCTCAATGCTGGTGAGGTTAGTGTCTATGATGGAGCTGGCTATGTTTACAACTTCCTGCAGCTTTTTCTGATCCTGTACTCTTGCCCCTCCATCCCAAACAGGGATGCAACCCGTTAGAAAGCTCTCCATGGCACATCTGCAGAAGTTTGCAAATGTCTTTGGTGACATACCAATTCTCCTCAAACTCTTCAAGTACACTTATTATCAAAGAATGTGTAAATTATACAATCTTGGGATTTGTTTCTCACAGGTAGCCACAATCAAGAAACCCAAAAGAACCCAATGAAAGAAAAAAAAGTAATAAAAGTAAGTATAAAAGACCAACACTTGATGTTCAAGAGAAAGAAAAAAAATACAAGTCATGAAAACAATTCAAGCAAAGAACAGGACTCTGAACCAAAACTGAGTTCTCAGATCTGGACACTGGAGTAGGCCCAAAGCCTTGCTTCTCAGTTCATCATTTTAGCCGGTGCAGTCTTCATAGCCTCAGGGCCATGGAGGTGATGCTTTCAGAGAACGATTAAATCGGCTCTTGTCCCAACAGGCACCTTGTCTTTTCAGTCTATTTTGGCTGGTGTTTAAATTGACCCAATGATGGAACAGTGAAGGTTCCATTGCCCTGGAGAGAGGAAGGAACATCGCAGAGAGCAAGCAAATTCTGCTCTCACCTCTGATCTGAGCTGGTGTTTAAATTGTCTAAACAGTGCATTGTACCTCGCACTAGGACCCAAGCACCGCTGCTGTGAAAGGCCCCAGGCCTAGACCACGATGCCCAGTAGCTCACTCTGGGCCCAGATTTTGTCGCCCAGCCCGAAGCCGCTCTCAAGCTCTTCAAATCAGCTTGGCACCCAGAGTGACCCAGCTTCATTCCGGGGTCAGCAGTGTGCTTAACTGTTGATCCCTCGATGAGGACTGGTGTGTGTTTCCTCAATTTCACCTTCCTGAAGTCCACAATCAATTCCTTCGTCTTACTGACACTGAGTACCACGATGTTTTTGCATCACGACTTAACCTGTTAATCTATCTCACTCCTGTACACCTTCTCATCACCGTCTGAAATTCTGCCAACAATAGTTGTGTTATCAGCAAATTTACAGCTGGCATTTGAGCTGTGCTTAGCCATGCATTCATAGGTATATAGAGAGTAGAGCAGTGGGCTAAGCACATATACTTGAGGTGCACCAGTGTTGATTTTCAGCAAGGAGATGTTATTTTCATTCTGACAGACTGTGGCCTCCTGGTGAGGAAGAGGATTTTGTTCCAGAGGGAGGTACCAAGATCCAGGTTTTGGAGCTTTTAGATTAAAATTGGATTACGATTGTGTTGAACGCTGAACTGTAATCAATAAGCGGCAGCCTGATGTAGGTATTATTATTGTCCAGGGCCCAATGGAGAGCCAGTGAGATGGCATCCGCCGTAGACCTATTGTGGTGATAGGAAAATTGCAGTGGGTCCAGGTCATTGCTGAGGCAGGAGTTGATTTTAGCCACGAACAGCCTCTCAGAGCACTTCATCGCAGTAGGTTTGAGTGTTGTTGAGGCAACTCACTCTACTCTTCTTAAGCACTGGTATGATTGTCACCCTTTTGAATGAGATGGGGACCTCTGACTGCAGCAGAGAGGGATTGAAGATGTCCTTGAACACTCACATCAGTTGGTTGGCACAGGAGTTTAGAGCCTCACCCGGTACACCACCCAGCCTGACGTCTTGCGAGGGGGTTCTACCTCTGGAAAGATATTCTGACGTTGGTTTCCAAGACAAATCACAGGGTCAGCAGATGCTGCAGGCATTCACATAGTTTTATTCTCCCTTTCAATGTGTGCATAAAGGTATTGAGCTCCCTGGGAGTGAAGCATCACAACCATTCATAATGTGACATTTCACTTTGTAGAAAGTAAAGTTCTGCAAACCTTGCCAGAGTTGACGTGCATCCAATCCCATCTCCAGCCTCACCAAGAACTGGGGTTTTTTTGCTCTTAAGATAGCTTTCCATTGGACATACCTGGACTTCTTGTATAGTTTTGAATCACCAGTCTTGAATGCCAGACATCAGGCCCTCAGCAGACTACAAAGCTCCTGATTCATCGACAGCTGCCCGCAAATGCATCTCTTCAATTTCGCGCACATCTGCCCTCACCACATCCTCCTCCCATTCCACCAGCGATAGGGTTCTTCCTGACCTCACCTACCACTTCACCAGCCTCAATGTCCAGCACATAACTCTCTGTAACTTCCGCCATCTCCAACAGGATCCCACCACCAAGCACATCTTTCCCTTCATCCCAATTTCTGCTTTTCACAGGGATCGGTCTCTACGTGACTCCCTTGTCCATTTGTCCCTCCCCACTGATCTCCCTCCTGCCATTTATCCCTGCAAGTGGAACAAGTGTTACCTCACTATCATTCAGAGACCTAAACAGTCCTTCCAGGTGAGCCAACACTTCACCTGTGAGTCTGCTGGGGACATCTACTGTATCCAGTACTCCCAGGTGAATTCCTGTATATTGGTGAGACCCAACGTAGATTGAGAGACCGCATTGTCGACCACCTACACTCTATCCGCCGGAAAAAGCAGGATCTCACAGTGACCACCCATTTTAATTCCACTGCCCATTCCCATTCTGGTATATCCATCCATAGCCTCCTCTTCTGTCATGATGAGCCCACACTTAGGTTGGAGGAGCAGCACCTCATATTCTATTTGGGTAGCCTCCAATCCAGTGGCATGAACATCGTTTTCTCAAACTTCTGTAATGTCCCACTCCCCCCTCACCATTCCCTATTCCCTTTTCCCTCTCTCACCTCATCTCCTTACCTGCCTATCACCTCCCTCTGGTGCTCTTCCCCCTTTTCTTTCTTCCATGGTCTTCAGTCTTCTCCGACCAGATTCCCCCTTCTCCAGCTCTGTATCTCTTTCACCAATCAACTTCACATTTTTTACTTCATCCCTCCACCCCACCCCCCATTTCACCTATCGCTTGGTATCTCTTCCTCCCCTCCCCTCACCTTCTAAATCTGGCTCCTCATCTTTTTTTTCTTCAGTCCTGATGAAAGGTCTCGGCCCGAGATGTCAACTGTACCTCTTTTTCATAGATACTGCCAGGCCTGCTGAGTGCCTCCAGCATTTTGTGTTTGTTGCTTTGGATTTCCAGCATCTACAGATTTTCTGTTATTTGTCATTGGTGGCTTTTGGCTTGATTATGTCCAATGTGTTCTCAACGACAGACTCTCATCCACACAACCACACAAGTCTTGATGAAGTTGGTGACAACTGTGGCATATTTGATCAGATTCAAAGATGAATCCCTTAATATTGTCCAATCCACTGACTTAAAGCAGTCTTGTAAGCGCTCCCCCACTTCCCTTGACCATACCTTTGTGGTCTTCAACATTGGGACTGAGATCTTTAGTATCTGCCTATACACCGAAAGTAGAAATACAGCCAGATGATCAGACTTTCCAAAGTGTGGGCATGGGATGGCACAGTAAGTATTCTTGATGGTGGTATAACAGTGGTCAGGGGTGTTGTCTCCTCTGGTTGCACAGGTGATATGTTGGTGGTAGCAGTTCAGAGACTTCTTTAAGCCTGCCTCATTGAAATCTCCCACGATAATAGGAAAGACATATGGGTGCATAATTTTGTGCCTGCTGATTATGTTTTTCAGCTCCTGAAGTGCATCCTGATGTTGGCCTGAGGTGCAATGTACACTGCTACCACTGGAAAACTCCCTTGGTAGATAAAAAGGATATTATTTGACCATGAGATGGTCCAGGTGAGCAGGACTGAGACAGAACTTCCACATCTGTGCACGATGGTGAGATAATCATAGAGCATACGCCACCTCCTCTGCTTTTCAAAGACTGTGCTGTCTTTGCGGAGAATGGTGAAGCCACCAAGCTGTGGTACTACATCCAAAATGATAGGGTGGTTTCCATGAAGCAAAGTACACAACAGTCACTGATGTCCCTCTGGGACAGCAATCTTGCTCTGAGGTCTTCAATTTTACTTTCTAGAGACTACATTCACAAGCAGAATAGTCGAGAGTGGGGGCCTCTGCATTTCTACCTGTAGATTGGCTCAACTTCCACACTTCTGTTTACTTAAAGAGGAACTGCACTTGTTACCTGAATCTGCAATCCAGGATCCATCAATTTTGAGGTTTGATAGTTTTTTTTTAAATCATCTTAAAATGAGGTTGCATACTGAAGTACCCATGGCTACAACTGTGGGTTTCTGCTGTAATAGTCCTGAATGGGAACATTTGACAAATCCCACCAGAGCGACATACAAATAATTGCATTATCTTGATGATCTGAAAGGCATCTTGATATTTATGAATTCTTGCATAAGGCGCTGGCAATGAACACCATCAGCACTGATCAGGCAATTGGCCCCAGTATGCAAAAAGTGACATGTCATCCTTGGGGAGAACTGATTTCAGCTGGCAGCAGATGGACAAGGAGGGGTCCTGATCCCACAGACTATTCATGGAGGCCAGTTGTTATACTGAAAGCTCTCATGTGGACATGGTGAATAGCAGAAAGAGACTTCTCACTAAAACTGTCATGTAGGTTGATGAGAATCGCAGCATTGTAGTGCAGACATTATATGCCAGAGTGTACCCTTTGCCTTGTTGAAACTAAACTTATTTAAATCTTACAATCATCGCAGAAACTCTCATTCCTAATTTATATCAACAAACATACTCAAGTACCAACTACTATACTGTATATTCTAATTGTTCATATTTTTGTCCATATATGTAACATAACTTTGATGACCTGTTTTTCTTACCATTTACAGTTTTTTCTCAAAGCCCATGAAATATAAGTCAAATACCATCATTCATTCATGATGTGCTGTGTCACATGACATGGGCAATCATGGTCTTTATATGACCATGATTATTCTTGGTAATTTTTTGTACAGAAGTGATTTGCCATTGCCTTCTTCTGGGCAGTGTTTTTACAAGACAGGTGACCCCAGCCATTATCGATTGCCTGCTGGCATCAGTGGTCGCATATCCAGAACTTGTGAGATACGACCATCCACCGCCTGCTCCCATGGCTTCACATGACCCTGTTTGGGGGGCTAAACAGGTGCTACACCTTGCCCAAGGGTAACCTGCAGTCCAGCTGATGGAAGGAATGCTTTACATCTCCTTTGGTAGAGACTTATCATCACCCCGCCACCCACAAACACCATAAATTAGCATAATCTTTTGCTGTTCTTTTCATTAAAAAAAAACAGCTGCAAAGTATGAAGATTGCTATTCAGTGCAAAGTTTTGCAGAAGTTAACACTGTTACAGCATCCTGCCTCTGCCCTGGGGGTATACAGTTTTACCTAACAACTTGCTCAAGAAATGTGAAGCTGCTGCTTACAAGAAACTTGTGCCAATGTCCTTGGCTTAAAGCCATTGAAAGAGTGGATTATCTTCTCAAGATAAAATCGAAGAATAAATAGTTACAATTAAATCTTCATGTAAGCTATCAAAGTATGAAATACAAATCGTTTCAAGTATGAAATACAATTAAATAGACGACCTATAATCTTACAATCAGCAGGTAATGGAAATCAACATTGATTTGTTAAAATAGCACTTCTTCTTACCCTGGGATTTTAACATCCAGTATAATGCATATCAAATGTGATGATTACCATGTAATAAATTTAATGAGTGGTTCAGCTGAAATCATTAACTGCAGGAATGAATCTCGAAGACAAGAGTCTATGTTTCAGTGTTTATTTTACAAAACATCATGTACTTCACATAAATATGGAATAGCTGGATGCTTTTGGAGGCCATGACTAGAACAAATACCTCTTCCTATAGATGCTGCCTGGCCTGCTGCGTTCCACCAGCATTTTGTGTGTGTTGATAAAATACAACTGATATGTGGCACTATTGATTAAATGGCCTTAAATATTGGAAGCTAATTAGCAGAGGATTATAGAAAGCCAGTACTGGCACTTTGTATTGCAAATCAAAAAATATACATTTGAGTTGGAGACTGCTGTAGCACTGAAAGCTTGGGAACCAAGGATAGGGAAATAGTGAAAGTTAAGTCCTGATCTGCAGCACTGGATGAGCCTGGATTTGGTGGAACACATGAACTTTGTAAAGGAGTGTAAAATCACTCTACAAATGCCACTCAAAAGAGGATTAGCCCAATTGTTTTTAATTGTTTCTAATTCAAAGACTCAAAGATTCAAAATACGTTTAATATCGAAGTATGTATAAGCTATAAACTATACAACCTGGAGATTTGTCCGCTTACAGTCAGCCACAAAGCAAGAAACCCAAATTAACCTAATTAAAAAAATATAGACAATATGCAGAGAAAGAGAAAAAAAAACACAAATCAGAAGCGAGCTACAGCATTCTGAACCAAATAAGTCCATAGATCTGGTTCCCCAGAGCAGCCAGAGTAGGCCCAAGCCTCAGTGTCGGTTCATCATATAACAGGGCAAATTGCTGCGCAGCTTGTGGACATGAAGCACAGCAGCCAGAACTGTTCACAGCCTCAGCACCGTGGAGAGAGGAATGAACATTGCGGGTGAGAGAGTAAAATCGGCCCAACCCTCCTCACCTTCAGTCCTGACACTTGGGCATTTCAGTCTATCGGGCCGGTGTTTAAATTGTCCAAGCACCGGGTAGTGCTTCACTCTAGGACCCAGGCCTCGGTGCAACGATACGCTCTGGGCCTAAACCTTGCTGCCCTGCCCGAAGCTGTTCTCAACCTCTCCAAGTCAGCTCTGCGCCTAGAGTGATCCTTCACACCGGGTTTAGGTGGACAGGCATCGAAATTCTTCCACATCGACTCCTCCCTAAATCTCTCACTCCAACACCATCTCCGACAGGGACAACATCTCCATCTGCAGCACGTTATGCTTCAGTTTTGTGATGCACCAGCGCGGCTCATCTTGATGGTCTGGCTATTGGAGCAGAATCTGAAGATGTTTTTCCTTCCACTGCTGGCAAACAGGTGGAACTTTCTGTATGCAAAGAGGATACATATGCAACCAAGGATTACCGGACCCAGATGACTCTGAAAGATGATCACTCCTCTAAGCCCCTTTGGGTACTGGGTCCTGGCATTGAATGAGGGTTGACTTA
The DNA here is from genome assembly GCF_963921235.1 of Mobula hypostoma. Taxonomy (NCBI): domain Eukaryota; kingdom Metazoa; phylum Chordata; class Chondrichthyes; order Myliobatiformes; family Myliobatidae; genus Mobula; species Mobula hypostoma. The sequence continues at coordinate 80,326,780 of NC_086101.1, read as the reverse complement.
ACATTATGTCTGTTGTCCTTGAGTGGTTAGGGGCTTAGGAACAGCATGGTAGCACAACACTGAGGCAATACTTTACAGTGACAATCAGGGTTCAGTTTCCACCACTGCCTTAAGAAGTTTATACATTCTCTCCTCTGGGTGCTCTTGTTTCCTCCCACATTCCAAGGACATACGGGTTAGTAAGTTCTGGGCATACTATGTTGACCATGGAAGCATGGACACTCCTGTGGTTACTTCCCAGCACATTCTCTGCCTGTGTTGGTCATTGATGCAAATGACACTTTTCACTATGTATTTCTTTTTTTTTTAATTTTATTTTTATTTGGATAAGGAGTTCACAATTATCATGTACTTTTTTCACACATATAACCTTTTCCATTTTTTTATATGTATAAAACTACAATTATTTATACATTCTTAAGTACACATTGAGATGATTTAAAAGCAAAATAAACATTTAAATAGATAATTATGTACTGTGGTAAATCTAACCTATTAGGCTAAGTAATGCACCCCTAGTCTAAATGTTTGTTGTTTTTTTTTTTGGAAAATAGAGAATTAACACAAGTAAAGGGAAAGATTTGGGAAAGGGATAAAAAAAATGAAAAAATTAAGTAAATAAGTACATAGGGATTGGATAATTATGTCTGCGGGCAGGAACAAGCACGAACAAATTGGGATATAAACACCTACAATGGTTGGTATATAGGCTTGTATGCAACATTTTGGACCAGTGGAAATGGTCCAGAAGGGTTGTATGGAAACTATTATTACCATTTTTCTTAACAACTAATTTCATTCACTATATATTTCAACGTTCATGGGAAAAATAAAGCCAATTTCATCTAATCTAATCTGTTTTCTGACCACCAGAGTGATTAATCAACTTCTAGCAGCAAAAAACTGAGCACAAAAGTGCATTTAGTATGTAGGCATTGATCACATGACCTTTAACCCTCTTCATCATTCTATCCCAACATGGCTAATCTGCCTTTGGTCTCAACTCATCTTCTCTGCAAGATCCCCAGAGGCCTTAAATTACTGAGCTTGCAAAAACTCTCCCATCTTCTCTTCCAGTACTTGCAGGTACTTTTCCCTCTCCAGCCTCCAGGGTAGAAAATTTTGGACGCTCTCCAGCACCTGAGACAACAGAAAAGGAGTTAAAGGCTGTCGTTGAAGGCTGCATAAGCCATCACAATTCACTTACCAAATGAGTTGAAGAAGCTTGGAGAAGCCCTTTGATACTGTACATGTTACAAAGCATGTTGTAACATTTCGTAAAGACATAGTTAAGATCTGTTAACACTTTCTCAGAGGCACTCTGATGATACTCATGTAAAACCAAATATCCTTGCAACAACTGCATGTGCTCTTCCATTAGTAGGCCCAAAGGAATTGAATTACTTGATGAATGGCATCAGTGGAATCCGCAGTCAGCTAACGATGTTCCCCTGTTTTGCTTACAATCAAAGTAAATATAAAGATAAAGACAAAGAGAAAATCTGCAGATGCTGAAAATCCAAGCAAGACACACAAAATATTCGATTTCTTGAACTTCTGGTAATGGCCCCCCCCCCTACCATTCCCTATTCCCTCTCTAATCTATCTCCTTACCTGCCCATCACCTCCCTCTGGTGCTCCTGCCTCTTCTCATTCTTCCATGGTCTTCTGTCCTCTCCTATCAGATACCCCCTTCTCCAGTCCTGTATCTCATTCACGAATCAACTTACCAGATCTTTACCTCACCTACACCACACCTCCAGTTTCACCGATCACCTGTGTTTCTTCCTTCCCTCCCCCCACCTTCTAATCCGACTCCTCATCTTTTTTTCTCCAGCCCTAATGAAGATTCTCAGCCTGAAACATCGACTATACTCTTTTTCAGAGATGCTGCCTGGCCTGCTGAGTTCCCTATAACTCAGGTTCTCAAGTCCCGGCAATATCCTTGTGAATTTTCTCTGCACTATTTCAATCTTATTTATATCTTTCCTGTGGTAGGTGACCAAAACTGCACACAATACCCCAGCTTAGGCCTCACCGAAGTCTTATACAATTTCAACATAACATCCCAATATGTAGTGAAGTTTGTTATTTTGCAGCAGCAGTACTCAAAGAAGTACTATAAATTACATATAAAATAGTGCGGTAGTGTTTATGGGTTGGTTCGTTGCCTGTTCCAAAACCAGATGGTGGAAGGGGAGAAGCTGTTCCCAAACAATGATGATGGATCATCTGGATATCCTGCCAGTGGGTTTTGTACAAATCAGATCCTAACCTATACAGGGGACAATTTCGAATGACTGATTAACCTACCCAGCATGTCTTTGGACTGTGGGAGGAAACTGGAGCACCTGGGGAAAACCCATGCATAGCATGGGGAGGGCATACAGTCTCCTTACAGGACAACACCAGAATTGAACACCGAAATCCCCCGAGCTGTAATAGCGTCATGCTAACTCCTATGCCACTGTAGCGCCTGAGCTTGGTGGGCTGTGGAAGTAGTGTAAATGATTTATATATAATTATATATATATATAAAATCATTAATTACATATAATACAACCCCATGACATAGAACATAGAATAGTACAGCACAGTACAGGCCCTACGGCCGACAATGTTGTGCTGACCCTCAAACCCTGCCTCCCATATAAGCTCCCACCTTAAATTCCGCCATATACCTGTCTAGTAGTCTCTTAAACTTCACGAGTGTATCTGCCTCCACCACTGACTCAGGCAATGAATTCCACGCACCAACCACTCTCTGAGTAAAAAACCTTCCTCTAATATCCCCCTTGAATTTCCCACCCCTTACCTTAAAGCCATGTCCTCTTGTATTGAACAGTGGTGCCCCGGGGAAGGGGCGCTGGCTATCCACTCTATCTATTCCTTTTATTATCTTGTACACCTCTATCATGTCTCCTCTCATCCTCCTTCTCTCCAAAGAGTAAAGCCCTAGCTCCTTTAATCTCTGATCATAATGCATACTCTCTAAACCAGGCAGCATCCTGGTAAATCTCCTCTGTACCCTTTCCAATGCTTCCACATCCTTCCTATAGTGAGGCGACCAGAACTGGACACAGTACTCCAAGTGTGGCCTAACCAGAGTTTTATAGAACTGCATCATTACATCGCGACTCTTAAACTCTGTCCCTCGGCTTATGAAAACTAACACCCCATAAGCTTTCTTAACTACCCTATCCACCTGTGAGGCAACTTTCAGGAATCTGCGGACATGTACCCCCAGATCCCTCTGCTCCTCCACACTACCAAATATCCTGCCATTTACTTTGTACTCTGCCTTGGAGTTTGTCCTTCCAAAGCGTACCACCTCACATTTCTCCGGGTTGAACTCCATCTGCCACTTCTCAGCCCACTTCTGCATCCTATCAATGTCTCTCTGCAATCTTTAACAATACTCTACACTATCTACAACACCACCAAACTTTGTGTCATCTGCAAACTTGCCAACCCACCCTTCTACCCCTACATCCAGGTCGTTAATAAAACTCATGAAAAGTAGAGGTCCCAAAACAGATCCTTGTGGGACACCACTAGTCACAATCCTCCAATCTGAATGTACCCCCTCCACCATGACCCTCTGCCTTTTGCAAGCAAGCTAATTCTGAATCCACCTGGCCAAACTTCCCTGGATCCCATGCCTTCTGACTTTCTGAATAAGCCTACTGTGTGGAACTTTGTCAAATGCCTTACTAAAATCCATATAGATCACATCCACTGCACTACCCTTATCTATATGCCCGGTCACCTCCTCAAAGAACTCTATCAGGCTTGGTAGACACGATCTGCCCTTCACAAAGCCATGCTGACTGTCCCTGATCAGACCATGATTCACTAAATGCCCAGAGATCCGATCTCTAAGAATCTTTTCCAACAGCTTTCCCACCACAGACATAAGGCTCACTGGTCTATAATTACCCAGACTATCCCTACTACCTTTTTTGAACAAGGGAACAATATTCGCCTCCCTCCAATCCTCCGGTACCATTCCTGTGGACAACGAGAACATAAAGATCCTATTCAGAGGCTCAGCAATCTCTTCCCTCGCCTCATGGAGCAGCCTGGGGAATATTCCGTCAGGCCCCAGGGACTTATCCATCCCAATGTATTTAACAACTCCAACACCTCCTCTCCCTTAATATCAACATGCTCCAGAACATCAACCTCACTCATATTGTCCTCACCATCATCAAGTTCCCTCTCATTGGTGAATACCGAAGAGAAGTATTCATTGAAGACCTCGCTCTCTTCGACAGCCTCCAGGCACATCTTCCCACCTTTATCTCTAATCGGTCCTACCTTCACTCCTTCATCCTTTTTTTCTTCACATAATTGAAGAATGCCTTGGGGTTTTCCTTTACACTACTCGCCAAGGCCTTATCATGCCCCCTTCTTGCTCTTCTCAGCCCCCTCTTAAGATCCTTTCTTGCTTCCCTATATTCCTCAATAGACCAATCTGATCTTGGCTTCCTAAACCTCATGTATGCTGCCTTCTTCCACCTGACTCAATTTTCCACCTCACTTGTCACCCATGGTTCCTTCACCCTACCATTCTTTGTCTTCCTCACTGGGACAAATTTATTCCTAACATCCTGCAAGAGATCTCCAAACATTGACCACATGTCCATAGTACATTTCCCTGCAAATACATCACCCCAATTCACATCCACAAGTTCTAACCTTGTAGCCTCATAATTTGCCCTTCCCCAATTAAAAATTTTCCTGTCCTCTCTGATTCTATCCTTTTCCATGATAATGCTAAAGGCCAGGGAGCGGTGGTCACTGTCCCCCAGATACTCACCCACTGAGGGATCTGTGACCTGACCTGGTTCATTACCTAGTACTAGATCTAGTATGGCATTCCCCCTAGTCGGCCTGTCCACATACTGTGACAGGAATCCGTCCTGGACACACTTAACACACTCTGCCCCATCTAAACCCTTGGAACTAATCAGGCGGCAATCAATATTAGGGAAGTTAAGGTCACCCATGATAACAACCCTGTTATTTTTGCACCTTTCCAAAATCTGCCTCCCAATCTGCTCCTCTGTATCTCTGCTGCTACCAGGGGGCCTATAGAATACCCCCAATAGAGTAACTGCTCCCTTCCTGTTCCTGACTTCCACCCATACTGACTCAAAAGAGGATCCTGCTACATTACCCACCTTTTCTGTAGCTGTAATAGTATCCCTGACCAGTAATGCCAACCCTCTTCCTCTTTTTCCACCCTCTCTATCCCTTTTAAAGCACTGAAATCCAGGAATATTGAGAATCCATTCCTGCCCTGGGGGCAGCCAAGTCTCTGTAATGGCCACTACATCATAATTCCATGTATGTATCCAAGCTCTCAGTTCATCTCCTTTGTTCCTGATGCTTCTTGCATTGAGGTACACACATTTCAGCCCTTCTACCTTACTGTCTTTACACCGTTTATTCTGCTTCTTTTTCCTCAAAGCCTCTTTATATGTTAGATCTGGCTTTACTCCATGCACTTCTTTCACTGCTGTATCGCTCTGGGGTCCCATCCCCCTTGCAAATTAGTTTAAACCCTCCCGAACCATGCTAGCAAACCTACCTGCAAGGATATTGCTCCCTCTTGAGTTCAGGTGCAACCCATCCAATCTGTACAGGTCCCACCTTCCTCAGAAGAGATCTCAATTCACCACTATCCTCACTCGGGCCATTACATATATGGGTCTTTCTGGTGTTTTGAGTCATGTCCCCAAGAACCCCTGATTTAATCCTAGCCTAATCACAGGACAATTTACAATGGGAATTACCCTACTAACCGGTATATCTTTGAACTGCGGGAGGAAACAAGAGCACCTGGAGAAAATCCATGGGGAAAACATACAAAGTCCTTACAGAGGACGCTGACATTGAGCTCGGGACTCAGGCGCCCCATGCTGTAATAGTGTGGTGCTAACCGCTACGCTGCCTTGGTGCCCCATTATGTCATTTAACTTTCTTATTTGTATGAAGAGGTAAATATATAAACACTGATTGGGTAGTCACTACAACTTAGTTTACAAAATTTGCTTTTGAGCTTCTGGTCCTATTCTGATAAAGCTGTCAGAGCGTATGGAATGAGAATCAGATTAACCATCGCTGACTTGTTGTGACATTAATTGTTTTGTGGCAGGAGGCATAAAAATTACAAGTCACAGCTGCAAATCATGAATAATGAGAAGGTGTTCATGGGTTACTGGACCTTCAGAGATCTGATGGAGCAGAAACTGTTCCTAAAACATTGAATGTGGGTCTTCAGGCTCCTGCACCTCCTCCCTGAAGGTGAAAAGGACAAGTCTGGATGATGAGAGTCTTCAATGATGGATGCTGCCTACTTGAAGCACCATCTCCTAAAGTTTTCCATAATGGTGGGGAAGGTTGTGCCAGTTAATGGAACTGACTGAATCTACAACCATGTGCAGCCTTTTGTGATTCTGTACATTTTTTTAGATTTGATTATGAGGACACTAAGTCCTTGTTTATTGTCATTTAGTAATGCATGCATTAAGAAATGATACAATGTTCCTCCAGAATGATATCACAGAAACACAGGACAGACCAAGACTGACAAAAACCACATAATTATAACATATAGTTACAACAGTGCAAAGCAATACCGTAATTTGATAAAGGACAGACCATGGACACGGTAAAAAAAAGTCTCAAAGTCTCTTGAAAGTCCCATCATCTCGCGCAAATGGTAAAAAGAAGAAAAACTCTCCCTGCCATGAACCTCCAGCACCACAAACTTGCCGATGCAGCACCCTGGAAGCACCCATCCGCAGCCGACTCTGAGTCCATCTGAAAACTTCAAGCCTCCGACCAGCTCTCCATCACTGAGCACTGAGCACCATCTCTGCCGAGCACTTCGACCCCGACCCTGGCTGCCAAGCAGCAGGCAAAGCCAAGGCTTTGGGGCCTTCCCCTCCAGAGATTTTGGATCGCACAGTAACAGCGGCAGCGAAACAGGCATTAGAGACCTTACCAGTTTCTGATGCAACCGTGATTACTATAAAGGTGAGCATTTATTGATGTTGAGTATGTGGTGGCAAGCCACACTTAAACCAGCTGTCTTCTTTCTGGTGAAGATACCCCCATGGTACTGATCCATAATTTAGTCTAAGCAATGATGAAGGGCCACTGATATACTTTAAAGTCATGATGGAATGTGATTAACAGGGATTCTGCAGAACTTAATGTTACCTTTGACTTCCCGGATGGGAGTGGTCAACACTTGGGAAGTGCTGTCAGCTTAACCTGGGTAAGTAACTGTTGTGGAGTTTGTAGCTTGTAGACACTGCAGGTACTGGTGATGGACAAAAGGGATGAATAGGGAAGGGGATGTGATGATTAAGCAGATAGATTGCCTTGTCCTAAGTGGTGTTGAGGACGTTGAGAGTTGCTGAATTTGCACTCAACCAGACTCATGGAAATTATTTTGTTAAGCTCCTGATCTTAGCTTTATAGATGATAGAAAGCCTTTGGGTATTCCGGATATCTACGTGATTGATTCATCGACCTCACAGAATGTCGATGTTAGGGGACTTCTGGTGGAATTGCCCTCAAGAGTAGATGATTAGACATTCTCTTGTTGAATACAGCCGTTGGAAATTAAAAGAAATGCAGATGCTAGAAATATTAAATAGAAACATGTCACCGGTCATGCAGCATCTGTGGCAATAGAGACATGCAGAAGATCCATTGTCTGAACTAGCAAGGAAGTGCTGCTTACAGACATTTCCCTTCAATAGTTAGATCATACAATACATGGAACTAAGTAATTGCAGTACCAATGGTCAGATTGAAGGTCTGTAGTCATATTACATCATAGTGGTGGAACAGCTATCAGGAAGGAGATGGTAAAAAACTATTCCCAGTGATAGTGGGGCCCAGCACATAAGAATAATGAACTTAACCTGTTCTTTAACAAATTTGATATTGTCCCCTGCCCATCCCACACATGAGACATCTGTTGTCGGCCCCCAACCAACACATATTCCACTCTCCCCTCCTACCCCTCCTCACAGTCCCCCACCCTGCTCTCATGACTATACCCCTTCCCCACACGAAACCACCATGGTGGGCTTCACAGCTGAACAGGTGAGAAGACAGCTGAAACATCTCAACCCAAGCAAGGCTGCAGGACCGGATGGTGTCAGTACCAGGGTGCTCAAAGCCTGTGCCCCTCAGCTATGTGGAGTACTTCGCCATATATTCAACCTGACCCTGAGGCTCCGGAGGGTTCCTGTACTGTGGAAGACGTCCTGCCTCGTCCCTGTGCCGAAGACGCCGTGCCCCAGCGGCCTCAATGACTACAGACCGGTGGCACTGACCTCCCACATCATGAAGACCCTGGAGACACTTGTTCTGGAGCTGCTCCAGCCTATGGTCAGGTCACACTTAGATCCCCTCCAGTTCGCCTACCAGCCCTGACTAGGAGTTGAAGATGCCATCGTCTTCCTGCTGAACCGTGTCTATACCCACCTGGACAAGCCAGCGAGCACTGTGAGGGTCATGTTTTTTGACTTCTCTAGTGCGTTCAACACCATCCGCCCTGTTCTGCTGGGGGAGAAGCAGACAGCGATGCAGGTGGATGCTTCCCTGGTATCATGGATTCTTGATTACCTGACTGGCAGACCACAGTACGTGTGCTTGCAACACTGTGTGTCCGACAGAGTGATCAGCAGCTCTGGGGCTCCACAGGGGACTGTCTTGTCTCCCTTTCTCTTCACCATTTACACCTCGGGCTTCAACTACTGCACAGAGTCTTGTCATCTTCACAAGTTTTCAGATGACTCTGCCATAGTTGAATGCATCAGCAATGGAGATGAGGCTGAGTGCAGGGCTACGGTAGGAAACTTTGTCACATGGTGTGAGCAGAACTATCTGCAGCTTAATGTGAAAAAGACTAAGGAGCTGGTGGTAGACCTGAGGAGAGCTAAGGTACCGGTGACCCCTGTTTCCATCCAGGGGGTCAGTGTGGACATGGTGGAGGATTACAAATACCTGGGGATACGAATTGACAATAAGCTGGATTGGTCTAAGAACACTGAGGCTGTCTACAAGAAGGGTCAGAGCTGTCTCTATTTCCTGAGGAGACTGAGGTCCTTTAACACCTGCCGGACGATGCTGAGGATGTTCTACGAGTGTGTGGTGTCCAGTGCTATTATGTTTGCTGTTGTGTGCTGGGGCAGCAGGCTGAGGGTAGCAGACACCAACAGAATCAACAAACTCATTCGTAAGGCCAGTGATGTTGTGGGGATGTAACTGGACTCTCTCACAGTGGTGTCTGAAAAGAGGATGCTGTCTAAGTTGCATGCCATCTTGGACAATGTCTCCCATCCACTATATAATGTACTGGGTGGGCACAGGAGTACATTCAGCCAGAGACTCATCCCACCGAGATACAACACTGAGCGTCATAGGAAGTCATTCCTGCCTTGTGGCCATCAAACTTTACAACTCCTTCCTTGGAGGGTCAGACACCCTGAGCCAATAGGCTGGTCCTGGACTTATTTCATAATTTACTGGCATAATTTACATATTACTATTTAACTATTTATGGTTCTATTACTATTTATTATTTATGGAGCAACTGCAACGAAAACCCATTTCCCCCGGGATTAATAAAGTATGACTATGACTAAGCTGAAACATTTACAAGTATGTTCAGGCAGAGAGACCAAAAAAAGATCCATTTCACTCTTTTTGAGATTCCCACTGTTGTAGAAGCCAATCTCCGGACAATTTGATTCACTCTAGGTTATAGCAAATTATATCAAGAAATGGTTAGCAGCACAGGATACAGTGGAGACCATGTACCAAACAAAATTCCAGCTGTGGTAGTGAAGATCAGCCTGAGAGAAGTAGCTACCCCTCCATCAAAGGTGTTCTAGTACAAAATCAACAACTGGGAAATGTGGAAAATTACCCAGGTTCATCCTCTTTCCCAGGTGCATCTTGTTCACAAAAATTAGGGCAAATTCAGTCTGGCTAATTACTGTCCACTCTATCCTTATCAAAGTGATCACAGATATTGCCAATGGTGCGATCAAATGGTACTTCCTCACCAAGAACTCAACCATCACTGAGAGCTAAATTGTTTTTTTGCCAGTTCCGCTTAACTTGCCAGCAGCAGTTCCCCGCGCCCCCCCCCCCCAACATCCTTCAGATCGTATTACAACTTTGGTTCAAAGATGAAACAAAGAGCTGAAATCCAGATAAAATTCCAGCAAGATTGCCTTTGACATCAAGGCAGCATTTGACCAAGTTTGCTGTCAAAGAGCCCTGGTAAAACTGAAGTCTATGGACATATAAAAGACACTTACTGTAATCTCCTTTATAAAGCCACGCTGGTGATAGGAGCGGTGCTCACAGAAGACACTGGGCTTGGTGCTTTGTTCTCCTCCAGTCCCCCGCTCTCCTCTGCCTGGCATCATCTGCTCTTTCTCTTCCTCTTTCAAACAAAGATGCCCCATTTCCTTTATTCTGACAATTCCTGACCTAAAAGTTAGAATAGCAGTTAGTGTAATGCTTTATATCGGCAATCATTAGAAGATTGGCGTTCAATTGCCATTGCTGTCTGATGCCATTTGAACGATCTCCCCATGACCACGTGGGTTCCTCCAGGCACTTTGGTTCCTCCTGTCTTCCAATAGATGCATGGGTTCAGGTAAACAAGTTGTGGACATGCTATGTTAGTGCTGGAAACATGGAAATAGATGCAGGCTGCACCCAGTACATCCTCAGACAGTGTCCTGCTTCGATTTTGTGTGTGTTGCTTGGATTTCCAGCATCTGCAGATTTTCTCTTGTTTGTGATTGAATAGGTTATGACTTTTTTTCCCTAGAACATAAATGACTGAGGTTAGATTTGATAGAAGTATACAAAATCATTAGGGGTATAGTTAGGATAAATGTAAGAAGGTTTTTCCACTGTGGTTAAGTGAACCTGGAACTAAAGGCCTTGGGTTAAGGGTGAAAGGTGAACTGTTTAAGGGGAACATGAGGGGGAACGTCTTCACTCAGAGGGTGGTGAAAGTGTGGAATGAGCTGCCAGCACAGTTGGTGGATGTGATTTCAATTTCAATGTTCACAAGGAGTTTAGATAGGTGCATGGATGGGAGGTGTCTGGTGGGCTATGGTCCAGGGTCAGGTTGATAGGACTAGGCAGAATAATGGTCTGGCATGGACCAGATGGGCTGAAGGGCCTGTTTTTGTGCTGTAGTGTTCTATCACTCTATATGTCAGTGATACTAAACCTGATTCTGATTCTGACCTTTGAGCTCATAAGGGAACCATTCGAGCGACTGCTTACATTTCATGGAACATGGAATGCGTGGGTTTGTGATCTGTTTGAATGGTCAGTCCTGCACTCCTAGTGTGATGGCTAAGTTATCTTTGTCCAGTTGCTGTTGCTCGCATTCTGAACAAAAATGCTATTGGGTTTTCAGAACCACATTCCATCTAATGGGACAAAAAGACATCAATGTAACATTGATTCTATACCTGTTGATTAGTGGACAAGCACATGAATGAACCATAGTAATTCTTTAGAAGGCTTAAAAATATCTCCTTCACTTTCAGTCCATCTCCTGATCCATGCACAGAAATTGGTGCAATGGAGCCGAGGGCATTGCTAAATAGAGTATATTATAATAGTTTAACAATCACAACTACACCTTCAGCTTAGTTATCTTGGTTGCTGCAGAAAAATAGAGAACGTGTTCTACCTTCTCTGGAACCGGCTGCCGTCCTTTAGTATTCATGTTGTGTTCCAATTATTGAATTCATTCACCAAGAATATGCACTCACTTCTCTTTAATAGTAGGACTGCCTTTTCCAGTCTGTTCAACACTTCTTCCAGGTTCCACAGTTTTCCTTGTGGCTTACAAAATATCATCCAAATCTATCATCCAGTGTCTTTGAAATGTCTTCCAGTGCCCCTCTGGCAGGTGCAGGCAAATCTCCAGAAGGTAGTGAGCTTCATGTGAACATGCCCCTGTGTGAACAGTCAGAAAAATTTTGGACTCCCCTAAGATTATCTGTTGATGAGCATGATTTAACACACTGCTGCCCTCCAGACAAACTGTAAATATGGCTTCTATTCTAGGAATGGGATGCTGTTCCAAGGATGGGACTCGATTCACAGTCAACTTGCGATCTCCCCAAACTTCTGGTGAATCCAGCAGGCGTTAACAAAGAAAAAAGCCTGTCACCTTCTGCCTCCAATATTGCTTGTATTACATAAGTTACTGATTTTGGTTTGGAGAAAAAGTGACAGAGTAAAAATTAGCATGTAATTTATCCTGGGCGCATTTCAATGTGCTTAGCTCAACTTTTCAGAACTTCTCATACCTCAACCATCTCAAAGTGATGAACGAGCTTCCAAACCAGGGAATAACTTCAACAGCTTCTTTCCAAAAGTTTTGATCTGGAGCTTGCGACACTACCAGTTTGGGAAATTTTGATCTGTGTTTTGTATTTCATTTTTGTACTTGTAATTCCAGCTACTTTGGTGCTTCCAATTGCATAGGTTTTAAGATTTAGCAGTTCTTCTTTAAGGTCAATTATCGTGTTATCTGGTCATTCAGCTGCATACTCAGTCCAGTTGATCAGTTTTACCCTGCACACAGTGTGAAGCACAAGTCTCCAACGTTTACCTTCATGACAACAGTCGATGGCTGTACTATTTGTAAGCAACAAAATGATGGAGGAACTCAGCAGGTCAGGCAGTATCTATGGCAGGGGTTCCATGCTAACTGGTATTATTCTGTGACGTAAAAATGGTTGGGGACACCTAATCTATGGAGAGTAATAAACAGTCAACATTTTGAGCTGAGATCCTTCATCAGGACAATGTTGACTGTTTATTCTTCTCTAAAATGCTTTACCTGCTGAGTTCCTCCAGCATTTTGTGTGCTCTAGATTTCCAGCATCTGCAGAATTTCTTGTGTCTACTTTTCTTAGGTCATCTGCCATTTTCATTCAATTTTTTTGAAAACTTTTTCTCTTCAAAGACTTCATTTGCTTCTCTTACATGATGAGAGTGGTGGAAGCTGTCAACGTAAACTCTTTCCTTCGGTTATATTCCTCCTGTCTGATCAAATTTATTTTATGGCTCAAGCCTGCACATTCTTGTTGTTTGGACTTCTAAACGATGTATCTGACACCCAACTTTCTTGAACTGGTGTCCAGATGATATAAATTTCCTCTCTACTGTGTAAATAGCCCTCGCTTACTTCCTTAAAATTATGTTTAGTTTTCTTTAGAATGACGTACTTCGTTGCTACTACTCAAAATAGTTGGTCTCACAAGTTCTGCAGATTTTTACTTGGCAATTCCAATGCTTGGGCAATTCTCAATGAATTCTGAAAGATCAGAATCACTTCTGAGAACAATTACTTCCAAAGCTGTTATCAATGATTCTACACATAAACCTGCCCTTTGGCATTTATGAGTGTGTTGCCGTAAGTACAATTTTGCCATAACTTCTTCAGCTCTGCTGCATGCAAAACCACTATTTTATTGAGTTTCCTTAACCATGAATCAAACAGAAATCTTTGCACAATCTCACATACCATTGGTTAAAATGATTCTTCAACAAACCCATCAGTCCCTTAAACTTTTTATTACAAGCTCAGGATTTTTCTAAATAAACTGTGTGTTGAATCTCCCATTGCACTAATTAACTGTTTATTTTTATCATAAATGAGCTTTTGCAGCTAAGTGGCAATTTCCAGCCATATTCCTCCCAGATCTAAGCTTGAAATTCAAATACTGTAATTAAACATGATATTGTACTCATTTTCCATGCCTTCTTTTTATAACAGATGATTTTTAGTATTTTCTTCTCTTTCCCCATTTGGTTTTCTTGAAAAAGAGTTTGTCTTTGGTCCCACCTGATACTGGGAATAATTTTCCTCATTCCAACATGATATGGCAAAATAGCAAAAAAAAAACTGTTTTGTCCTTTAGGAAATCTATTTATTTTCTTCAATCCAGCTGAGTGCAGGTGTCTGCAAAACCAAGCCCATACAGAGATCAGTCAAAATGGTACCTGCCAAGGATCAAAACAATGACACATTAAGCCCCAAAATCACAATGATCCCTATATGTTTGGAAGAGAATAACTATCAACTCTATATTTTCAATTTTATATGTACTTAATTACTATATAAATTATATGTTGCCAAGGTGATATGAAGTGTAAATTTCTAGCTGAACCAGAATCACAACCCAGACAACAACATTCATTTTGAATCGCCATATTATAGGAAAGGTACGACTGAATTTGCAAAGGATTTTTGAGATTATTTCTAGGACTGTAAAACCACTTCTAAATTGTTCTTGTAATTGTGCCTGAAGAGCTCTGACCTGAGGGGATATTTATCTAAAGCTGGAAAGTGGGCAGCATTTTTATGCACAATGCAATTACCAACCTCCTCTGTGTCAACCATTTTCCATGATTCTATTATTCTTCATCTCTTACCTTGTACATGCACTTCTGCCTTAAAAGCTCTTTACAAAGCTTCATTTCACATAACAAATTTATTGGCGCTCATCCGAAGAGCCTTGGAGGACTTTGAAGAAACACCATGAATTCAAGTTGATGCTATTGAGCACACAGAACACACAAGCAGAGTCCAGCAAAACAAAATTATGTCAACTGTGCTTCAAATTTTCATCTACTTGTAGTAACAATGAAAAAAAATCTTCTGTTAAGAATTATACTGAAGTCAATTTATTTAGAACATGGAAATATTAGACCAATTGCTTTGAGACCAAATTGCCACTGGACTAAAAGATTGATAAGATCTTATTGTAAATAAGTATAATTGATTTATACAAAATGCATACAATCCCATTCAGCTAATCTTAATGCTGTGATAATCCCAGCTAAAGCCCTGTGGCTGAAATGATTATGCTAAATTCGAGTTCAAGTTTAATTGTCATTCAGCAATATACGTATATCCAGCTAAACAAAATGGTGTTCCTCCGGCACCAAGGCACCAAACCATAGAAACCATAGAAACCACAGAACCATAGAACCATAGAACCATAGAACCATAGAACCATAGAACCATAGAAACCATAGAACCATAGAAACCATAGAAACCATAGAACCATAGAACCATAGAACCATAGAAACCATAGAAACCATAGAAACCATAGAACCATAGAACCATAGCAACTACAGCACAGAAACAGGCCTTTTGGCCCTTCTTGGCTGTGCCGAACCATTTTCTGCCTAGTCCCACTGACCTGCACACGGACCATATCCCTCCATACACCTCCCATCCATGTATCTGTCCAATTTATTCTTAAATGTTAAAAAAGAACCCGCATTTACCACCTCGTCTGGCAGCTCATTCCATACTCCCACCACTCTCTGTGTGAAGAAGCCCCCACTAATGTTCCCTTTAAACTTTTCCCCCCTCACCCTTAACCCATGTCCTCTGGTTTTTTCCTCCCCTTGCCTCAGTGGAAAAAGCCTGCTTGCATTCACTCTATCTATACCCATCATAATTTTATATACCTCTATCAAATCTCCCCTCATTCTTCTACGCTTCAGGGAATAAAGTCCTAACTTATTCAACCTTTCTCTGTAACTGAGTTTCTCAAGTCCCGGCAACATCCTTGTAAACCTTCTCTGCACTCTTTCAACTTTATTTATATCCTTCCTGTAATTTGGTGACCAAAACTAAACACAATACTCCAGATTCGGCCTCACCAATGCCTTATACAACCTCATCATAACATTCCAGCTCTTATACTCAATACTTCGATTAATAAAGGTCAATATTCCAGCTCTCTTTACGACCCTATCTACTTGTGACGCCACTTTTAGGGAATTTTGTATCTGTATTCCCAGATCCCTCTGTTCTACTGCACTCCTCAGGGCCTTACCATTAACCCTGTATGTTCTACCTTGGTGTGTCCTTCCAATGTGCAATACCTCACACTTGTCTGTACTAAACTCCATCTGCCATTTTTCAGCCCATTTTTCCAGCTGGTCCAAGTCCCTCTGCAGGCTCTGAAAACCTTCCTCACTGTCTACTACACCTCCAATCTTTGTATCATCAGCAAATTTGCTGATCCAATTTACCACATTATCATCCAGATCATTGATATAGATGACAAATAACAATGGATCCAGCACTGATCCCTGTGGCACACCACTAGTCACAGAGTACATACAGTCACACAGAGCACACAGCGCATAGTAGCACATATACAAGTTCCTGAGTGGAATGCTCTGAAGATTGATGATGCATGAGATGTTGCCCGGGAGCCACGTTCCTGCAAGAATAAGCACGTAGCAATTCCTCATCTCCTGCAGCCAAAGGCAATCCAACTTGTCTTCCAAGGAGCGAACACTGGAGAGCAACACTGGTGTTAAAGCCGACCTGCAGAGGCCAGCACCAAACCCAACACAGATTCTGGCGCACCTGCCACGCCTCCACTGTCTCATGCACCACCTCCTTCCAACGTCATTGTATCTATGCACAACTTGGGTCAGGTGCTAAATGATGCATTCATGGTATAGAAAAATAAATGTTGATCATTTAACTTTGGCTTTGATTTAATTTACATTATAGAAAGAGCAAGACAAAATCAGATTTCTTTCCAAAAACTGAAAGAATTCTAATACAATTTTCCAGCTCTTAATAATCACCTTTGCACAAGCTACCTATTTCTGAATTTCCACTGTTCATTGTAGCAGATGAAAATAAAACTGTGCATTAGTGGTCTGAGAAGGTTTTCAGAGCAGAATGTCCTGAATCAGTTGATTTACAGATTCATTGGAATAGCGATTGGTGCAAAGCTCACTAAATGCACATGAGAATTTGCATCCAACCTTTGAAAATAAATAGCTGAAACGTACTGCAGTGTCAAACCAGGGAAGCGACAGCTAAGGTTCAGTCATTTGGTTGGCAATGAGCTAGGCTACATATTTTCACAATTTTTTTTTATTGTCTCTCTCTCTTCAAGAAGATCTGTGATAAAACTGGGATGTGACACAGAGGAAAAGATGTCATGATTTCTCAGAAACACACCTCCTGGTTGTAAAATGAGCTCAGTAGACAGATGGTCCAATGTCTGTTTCAGGAAACCTTTGAGAAAAGTCACAATGCATGTGAAGGGAGATGGCATTGGAACTGAGTGTCAACTCTCTCACCCCAGTGCCTCAATCAGTTCATTGGCATGACCGGGGCAGCCAAGTTAACACACTAGCCAACTTTCTCTTCACTTCCTTGGGCACTGGCAGACTCATCATCTTCCAAAAATAATAGTTGCCAAGTTAATTCTCCCCAATGCATTTTGAAAATAAGTTGCAGGCACATAGTTCAACTTATACCTGGGACAGGTGGGTTCATTATGAAGAAAACTTTATCCATTGAAGTTTAGAAGAGTGACAAATAACTTCCTCAAAATATAAGATCCTGTTAAGTCTTGGCAGGAGGGAAGTGGAGGGTGCATTTCATCTTGTGGCAGAATCTAGATTAATGGCCATTATTTTCAGATGGTTTGCTCATTTAAAGATGAAGGTGAGTTGATTTTTTTTCTCTCTCGTCGTTGTTGTGAGTATTTAGAACCTACTTTCTCACAAGAAGTCAAAGCAGTTTTTTATAAGGCAGAAATAGAATTTTGGTAAACAAGGAGATATCAGCAGGAATAGGTACAAATATGGAGTTGTGCTTACAATGAAATCGGTTATGATCTTATTGAATTCCTCCAAGAGGACCACAACCTTGTCGTAGTTTGGGGTCTTGCATGCTTCAATGACCCAGAGAGCTATGCTGGTTGGTGTCAGCGCTTTATGTTTTGGCTCTAGGTTGGGTCACCAATGCCAAACAAGTGTAGAGGCCAGACTAAGGGGTGGTTCACGGGCGCTCCAGGTTCCGGATCATCTCAGGGCTAAAACCTCTGACTGGTCAAACAAAATATGTTACAGAAACCACAATGAAGACTCCTTCTACATCTGATTGTGACATTATTCCTGAGTCTCTGTCTTGGACTTGCCTGACTGATAGTGGTGAAAACTGAGTTACTAGCATGGCGACGGAAGCCGTGAACACCGCCACCATCATTGCTCCCCTAAACGCCAGTGGTGTAATGAATAGTAACTAACTAACTTATTGAATTGTTGAGCAGGCTGGAGAGGCTGTTTGGTCTTCAGCCTATGTTCTGTTTGCTCACATGTTCATATAGAAAGCAGAAAAATTTCAATGTACACTGGAAGCAGGCAGAGAGAAATGTTTCTATGCTACACCACTGTAACCATGGCAATCATTTGAAAAAAAAACAGATTTACATTCAGATTTAACAGCAGGCAATACCAAATTGCAATAGTCTGTAATTTGCTTAAAATAATTAGAATCTCAACAATGTTTCCAATTGAACAAGCTTTGCAAGGCTTGGCACACGACATCTTAAGTTGTGATCTGTTTGTTCTGATGTGCCCCATTGCCACTTTCATTGTAACTACAGTACATGCTATAAACTTGGCTGCATTTGAGCTGTCAGCTTCTGATGTGACATTGTTATGATACAGTACCATCAACTCCATAAGGTCATGTAATTGGCAGGAACACATTGATGGATGATGGCAATTATAAACAACATTCATTGATTTCTCAAAAGAAACCTGACATTTCTGTCACATGCAGCATGCCACAATTGTGCTCTACTAATCTATGAGGGTTAATTTATGATCAAATCACAGTGGATCAGCAACAATCAGTATCTAATCACTTAAAAAAGGGAAAATGTCTTCAGTGTATTTCAACCAAAAGCCGCTGAATGTAAAATCACTGACACATCTAGCCACTGAGCACAATGCACTCATTTTTGAGAACCGAATGGTTTACTAAATTCGTCGGTCAATGTAAAAATCCTTGGGATCAACAGGGAAAGGAACAAGCTGAACCCATAGTTGGAACTGTGTTAAAAAGCAGAGGCAAATGACCAAAAATTATTTTGTGAATAAAAGCCTGCTCTAACCGATTAAATTTTCAAGATTAAATAATTATAATCAATAATCCAAGAAAAAAATAACTAATGTTATCAATGCAAGTCAACATTGTTTCATGAAAGGCAAGTCATGTTTGAAAAATTTGGCTTTGTTCTTCCAGCATTTTGTGTCAGTTGCTTAAGATTGCCAGCATCCACAATTTGTAATTGGGTCCTTTACAGGCTAGATGCATGAAACTATGGATACACCCAGTGGTCTGTATTTGTCCCTCGATTATTTATTATTTGAATGAGGCAGCAGAAAGCAAAGTATCCAAGTTTTCCAAAGACACAAAAATAAGTGCAACGGTATGTTGCGATGAGTATATTGTAGTTCTGCACGGAATATAGAAAGATAGAGTGAGAGGTTTGGGTCTGTATTCTTCAGAGTTTAGAAGAATGAGGGGTGATCTTATTCAAACATATGAAATCCTAAGAGGCATAACACAACAAAAATTATGCTCACACTCTAATTGCCTATTAACTCTTTTGACCTGGCCTCATCCTTACACAGATATTCCCTCTGTGTCCCTTCCATTCCTCCCACTGCCTTCTCTGCAACTTAAGAGCACCTTTTTTCTCTCTTTATCAGTTCTGATGAAGTATCTGAAACATAAATTTTATTCCCTTTTCCACAAATGCTGCCTAACCTGCAGATCGTTTCCTGCATTTTCTGTGTTGACTTTTATTATGCTTTCAGAAGGACGTGGAAATCCTGGAGTGGATACAGAGAAACTGACAAGTGCCCTCAATATGATCTTCCTGTAAACAAGCACGTACCTGACTTTATTTTTCTTCTTTCAAACTTCAGCCAGTATTGAAAGTATCCTGATGGTCTGGTTGGAAAATGCTTGGCTCTGAACCAACAGGGAACACAGAGGGCGGTGAACATAGTTCAGTGCGTCGTAGCAGCATCACTTTGGTCATTTTCACGGTGCACTGTTTCAACAAAGATTCCTTCCACATTGGTTTTGCCCTTTCTCTCCTCCTATCTTTTGGAAAAAGACACAGGAACTTGAAAGCTCAAATAGCTGAACTCAAGAACAGCTTCTTCCTTGCTGCTATTAGACTTCTGAACCACTCACCTCTTTCACACCTAGGAATGTAGTGCTGCCACATTCTTGGACTCTCTTGGTTGCTCTGTTATTGTCACTTTAGCATTTAGTCATAGTCATACTTTATTGATCCTGAGGGTTATAGGTTTTTGTTACAGTTTCACCATAAATAATTAAATAGTAATATGTAAATTATGCCAGGAAATAAGTCCAGGACCAGCCTATAGGCTCAGGGTGTCTGACCCTCCAAGGGAGGAGTTGTAAAGTTTGATGGCCACAGGCAGGAATGACTTCCTATGACACTCAGTGTTGCATCTCGGTGGAATAAGTCTCTGGCTGAATGCACTCCTGTGCCCACCCAGTACATTATGTAGTGGATGGGAGACATTGACCAAGATGGCATGCAACTTGGACAGCATCCTCTTTTCAGACACCACCGTCAGAGAGTCCAGTTCCATCCCCACAACATCACTGGCCTTACAAATGAGTTTGTTGATTCTGTTGGTGTCTGCTACCCATTGAGGTATTTGAAATGAGGTATTTCATTTGGTAATACCTCAGACTAAATTAAAGCTTCGCACCACTCTGCTGTTTTCCACATACTGCTGTATTTATTGTTCTATATAAAACCGGAGTCCACCGGCCCATTGTATATGTGTGTCTGTGTGTGTGGACCAGCACATTTTGGCCCACTTAACCAGCTGCCCTAATTAGCTGAATTTTTCATGGAAATAGTTAAAAAGATACAAAAAATACAAACTACTATTTAACTGAGTAACACATTATGCACTTAAATGAAGTATAGAACAAACTATAACACTGCCATTACTACCACAATAAAATAAAACTGTGTATAGTTTCTAATTGTTGTTGATGGAGAAATTCATCCAGTGTACGCTGATGTGTTCATTTGATGACTAAATGAACAAAATCAGTGTGGACACCAAGTGCAGATAATGCATTGCCTTCAACGATTGCATCCTCCAAATCTTCATTTTCATTGTAACGTTCAAGATAGTTGTCAATACCATCAAATTCTTCATAGTTTCTAACTTGACAAAGTAGTGAAATCATTTAATTTGCATTCCCAACTGTTTCTGGCATCTCCAAGACTGAAAGCTTGAAATCAGTTTTGAATTGTCTTATTGTATCTGAATCTGGAGTCAGAATTTCCTGAAGAGTTTACATTCCTCTCTCTAGTGACCTGACACACGCATTTTTAAATGTGTCCGTGGCTGAGAACTGATTCAGCCACTGTGTGTTTCTGCCCCTCTGATGTGAATAACTGGCGACTGAAGCTTTGGGCCTATTCCGGATATTCCAGGAGCAGATCTGGGACTCAGTCTGGTTTGGGATGCTGTTGGCTTCCCTCTATTTTTTGCAATGATATCTGCTTTTTTTTCTCTCTGTCTCTCTTTCTCTTTCTCTGTGCAGTGGTTTTTGGTCTTATTTTATTGGGTTATTCAGGTCTCTTCCTTTGTGGCTGCCTGTAAGCAGACAAATTTTAAGGTGTATAATGTATACATTTTGATAATGAATGTACTTCGAATCTTTGAAATAAGTTTTCGTGGCTATTTCTTCTATCATTAATTTTATTACTACCAGCATAAACAAAAAGACACCAGTAATCTCACAGTACATAATCGTTCTTCTTTCACTCCTAGTCTTACTGCCTGGCACCAGAAAACTTCTCACTGTTCAGAATTTATTAATCCTATGGAAGGGGCCCAATACTTTATGAAAATTTTATTTTATTTTGCAAGCATTTGGTTCACCCCCCATTTTATGTAAACATGGAACATAGAACACAGAACAGTAAAGACCAGAAATTCACCTCACAATACTGTGCTGAGTCAGCTAAAAAGAAAATCAAAAAAATTCCCAAAAACCTACACAATGTCCATAGTCCTCCATCTTCCTCATATTCCTGTGCCTATCTAAACATCTCTTAAAAGTCTCTAATGTATTTGCTTCTACCACCATTGACATTTCTACTCAGGAAAAAGATACTCGCTGCCTGAGTTACATTTTAATTTTAACATAGAATCTCTTGTGCAACAGATAAAAAGATACTTTAATCTAAATGGGAATACCTTGAACAGTAATAGCAATTGCCCCAGTTGTTTTTACTATCCAAAGTTACAGGATGCTCTCAATGGGAATTGATGTAGATGTTTGAGCTTATCTTCCCTCAGTAACAGTAACTGGTTTTCAGCTAATTAGCAAGCCTCCATTGGAATTTTATAAAATGAAAAATATCCATCCTTTTTTTGACTTCCATTTTTCTTTCTCTGGCTAAAGGATTACCAGGGATCATTTTAGTTATTTTTCTTCCCTGATTTTATTCTTCACAATAGCAATGTCTCAGCAACAGAGTAGTGCTTGCTATCACAGTAGGTTCATGCTTCAATTCCCTCTGCTTACTGGCTTTCAGATTCCAATTGATTGATCACATGTACATCAAAACATGCAGTGATATGTGTCATTTGTGCTAAGAATTTACCTTATATTCTAAATGAATAGGTAGCTAATGTTTAATAAGATTTATTGGAGTCAACTTAACTTTCTTCTCATATTTTTTAATCTTTGCCACAATACCACACTTAATATAAATATGCTCTTAACGTGCTGATATGTCTCTTTCCTAGCATAACCACGAAGGGTTACATCTTCAACCTGAAAGACAAATAATTTAATTTTCAGTATGTACCAGTGCGGTCTCAACTTTTAGGTAAAAACATTTTTGAAAAACAACACATCATATTCTACCTGGGAACAACACAGTCCAATGTTATGAACGCTGAATTTTCCAGTTTCAGGTAGCCCCCACACAACCCCAATCCCTCTCCTCCCAATCCACTTAGATATTCCCATTCTCCTGTTTCAATATAAAGCCGGCTGGTGGCGTAGTGGCATCAGTGCCAGACTATGGAGCGAAGGCTCCCAAGTTTGAATCCAGCCGGCTCCCTTGCACGCTTTCCATCTGTAAAAATAAGAAAGCCTGCTAAAAAAAAAGTGTCCCGATGACTCCACTTGGAGTTAAGGGCTTTCTTCTTCTTCTTGTTTCCATATCTCCATTCCACTCCTCAACCATTCTTTTCCCTCCATGGATGAAGCCTGGCCAGCTGAGTTCTTTCTGCTATTTATTTTTTACCGCATAGTCTAGTTTCTACAATCTCCTTGCCTCACTTTAGGAATCAACTTTTGATTGGACAGCCACATTTTGGTAGGAGCACCGTAGGGCTTGAGGGGGATTGATGAATACCAAGCCCCAGAAAACCCTGCATTAACTGCTAGGGTAACCATGGTAGTGTAGCAGTTAGCACTATGCTACTACAGCTTGGGGCAGCCCGGAGTTTGGAGTTCAATTCCAGCACTGTTCTGTAAGGAGTGTGCATGTTTCACCCGCGGAATGTGTGGGTTTTCCCCGGGGACTCTCGTTTTCTCTCACAAAGGACTACCAGTTAGTCAGTTGATTGGTCATTGTAAATTGCCCTCTGTTTAGGTTAGGGTTAATCAGGTTTCTCGTGGGTTCCTGGAGTGGTATGGATCGAAGGGCAGGATGTACCTACACTGTGCTAAATAAAAATAAAAATAAAAATAAATATTGTGTGCTGAGTATAAAGTTGTCCAGTTCAATAAGACACCAAGTCATCTGCCTGGCTCACTGAGTTGTTGTGCATCAAGTAGGTCACTGACACCACTGATAAGTTATGTATTTAATTAATTTGTTACATTTGAATTACATGACTGTGGTCATGGGATTTAAACTCATAACTTTCTGATTTCAGGATCACTAACACCATTAATATGCTATCAAAACACAGACATTTGTCTCGGCAGAATTTCTGAGACTCAGTCAACAAGCTGCATAAGGTATCGAAATTGGCACTTCAATTAAGCAGAATAACATAAATGAGATTCGCACTGAATTTAGTTGTAACTAATTGACTCACATCAAGAAATCAAGCAATTTAATTCCATTCTACATTGAACAAGATGTTCCAAATTTAAAATTGCTATTAATCATTACTTTTTAAACAAACTTATTGTTGAAAACTTGAATAACTTTGTTTGATCATAATAATCATGAAAGTTGTTTTCAAGCAAGGATGGTCTAATTTGATTTGTCTTCCATAAACCATATGTTTGAATTTAAATTTCTTAACAAGAATGGCATCACTATCTATATGACATTGACTTGAGTATGACCTAATCTAAAACATTTTTCTAATCTCTGACCTCATCCACAATGTGTCAGAGACATTGAACTTCTTTCAAGATAGGATGAAATAAAAACCAATTATAAACACAAGAAATTCTGCAGATGCAAAAAAATGACCATTTGTGCTAAACTGCTGAAACTGAAAAGTTTTTTAGATAGTTTATTTATTTAAAATGCAAAAGTTGAAGGGGGGATTCAATTCTTTTATCTAAGAATGTAATATATTAATTGTAATTTAACTTTGAATAAACTTGTAAACTTATTGCTAAAGCATTTTTGCTTAGGATGAACTACTGTATACATTCTGGTCAGCAATACTACAAGGATGTTCATGTGACTGATTTACCATTCCACAGGCTTCCGTATAAGAATACAACTACCACACAATACAATATTTAGGCAAATTGTAAAATGAATTGTAGATTGATTCTTTCCCAAGTGGGAAATATTTGGAAGTCATTAAAAAGAAAAAAAACAAATTGTGGATACTGAAAGTTTAAAATGTAAATCAAGGAATACAGAAGATAAAGATTAAATTTTATGGCAGTAAATAGTTAAATTAATTAGCTAGCCTGTGCAACGTGCTTACGATGACCTTTGTCAAAATGTCAGTTTGAAAGGACATCAATACTTCCATTAGTATGCAATTTAATTGGCACAGGACAAAGTAATTACTTGAACTGTGGAACATAGTTAGAATCATTTTTAATGTATTCCATCACTCAAGTTAGTCCTATAGATTCAGATTGGGCCATGGCTCCTTGCTTAAGAATTAGCAAGTAAGTGAGCTGCAAAATTAATGATTTTATAAGGTGACATTTTAGTATTAACTTGCAAAACTCCCTGAACATCTGGATGCCTCCATAACACAAAAGCGGTGGCACAGAAGGGTAGTAGTTTTAACAATGCTTTACAATACAGGCGACCTGGGTTCAATTCCTGTCACTGCCTGTAAGGAGTTTGCATGTTTTCTCCATGACTGCATGGGTTTTCTCCGGGTCCTCTGGTTTGCTCCCACAGTCCAAAGACATACCGATTGGTAGGTTAATCGGTTATTGTAAAATTGTGCCATGATTAGGCTCGGATTAAATACGGCATTGCTGGGCATTGTGGCTCGAAAGGCCGGAAGGGGCTATTCTGCACTGTATCTCAATAAATAAAAGTAATGCAATTCAATAGTAAGTATCTGCCTCAAAAACACCTCAGCTAATATCCAAAATGGAATATAATTTGTGAGTTTACCACAATTAACCTTGGGAACTTGGGAATAAAGATTGTTTACTTACTGCTGTGCATTTCTCTCCTTATTGTCCTGTACCTTGGGATGTCAATATCTTCAGTACAATTCCTCTGCTATGTTAAAAGATAACATGGGATCAAAAATCTGTCAAAAGGGATAATACAAATGCTGTGATGTCAGACATGAGTCAGTGGCAATCAGGAGCATGTGTAATAGCCATCCTTCATCCAAAATCACTATAATAGAATATCTGGTCATTATCTACGCTCTTTGTGGGAACTTCAATATGCAAAGTTCAAAGATAAAAAGAGAAAAAAAGCTTTATTTGTCACCTGGATGGTAAAACATTGAAACACAGTGAAGTGCACTGATTTGCATCAACAAGTAACGCAGCGTAAGGTTGTGCTGGGGGAAACCTGCATGTGTCCCCACACTTCTGGCACCAACATAGCATGCCCACAGCTCATTAAACCTAACATTTACTGTACACCTTTGGAACATTGGAGGGAACCGGCACATCCAAAGTCAGCCCAAGCTGTCGCAGGAAGATCGTACAAACTCCTCACAGACAACGATGGGAATTAAACCCTAATCTTCTAAACTCTGTCACTGTAAAGTAATTACACTAACCGCTATGGTACTGTGTCATCCTTTTAAAACTCATCACCCTATAAGTGTATTTCGAGATGTCTATGTTTTCAAACCTGCATTGTAAAAAGCATTATAATGATTTATAAATGTATCTTTAGAAATATCCTGTAGACATGTTGTTATATTAAATGATGATAAATAAAAAAGTATATGTATTTGTTTCACCGTTGTGCAATTCTAACATAGCTGATTGATACTACATTTTTTTTCCAGATTAAATTAATAGTATTGAAGACGTTATAAACACAACAGGCCGGAGGAACTCAGCAGGTCTGGCGGCAGCTATGGAAATGAAAATGGTTCAGAAAGGTAAAGGACTAGAGAGGAGGAATCTGATAGGTGAGGAGAGTGGATGATAGGAGAAAGGGAAGAAGGAGGGACAAGGGGGACTTCCCAGTGGCCAAACATTTTAATTCCAATTCCCATTCACATTCCTAGATGTTAGCCCACGACCATGGACCAGCACAGAGCAACGTCTAATATTCCGTTTGGGTAGCCTCTACCCTGATGGCATGGATATCAATTTCTCCTTCTGATAAACAAATTTCACCACCACCCCTCCTCTAATCCCCACTCTGATCTTTTACCTCTTTTCATCTGCCTATCACCTCCCCTTGGTATCTCTCCTCCTTCCCTTTCTCCTATGGTGCCACTCGCCTGGCTTCACCTATCGTTATCCAGATACCCTCCTTCCCCTACCCCCACCTTTTTATTCTGGCACCTTCCCCCTTCCTTCTCAGTCCCAAAGAAGGGTCTCGGCCTGGAACATCGACTATCTACTCATTTCCATAGACCCTGCCTGAGCTGCTAAGTTTCTCCAGTATTTTGCGTGTGTTCCAGCATCTGCAGACTTCTTCATGTTTTTCAACATAGTATCAGTTGTTCAGCAGTTTCAGTCCAATCTCAGTTCAAATGCTAAATGACACAAGCAAACTCTGGACCAGCCTCAGGGGTTCTACTGGAATTTGAATATAACAACAAATATGCTGATCCTTCAGTTTGGCACATTGTTCAGTTTGTTTTATTCTCAGTTTTTCAGAAGTGATCATTCTGCTGTGATGGAAGAAATAGATGCAAGCAAGCCATAAAAAAGTCTCCAATAGTTACCTAGTTGATCCAGTCACAAAGAAGGCATGCCGGTGGCTCTATTCGATTGGAGTTTGAGGAGTTTCGGTCTTTTACCAAGCACTCCTGCAAACTTCTATAGATGAAGGGTGGGGAGCATTCTAACTTGTGTGGAGGCTCCAATGCACAGGATCGTAAGAGACTGCAGGGAGTTGAAGCCTGAGCCAACAGCATCACAGGCACAACCTAACCCCACATCATAGACGTGGTGGTCCCTTAAGAAAGCTGATTCCATCTCTAAAGACCCTCACAATTCAGGGTATACTCTGTCCTCATTACTACCATCAGAGTGAAGATACGGGAGCTTGAAGACCTACACTGAACAATTTAGAAACAGCTTCTTCCACTTCTGAATGAACCATTGAACAATAGCTCATTATTCCTTTTTTAAATACACTATTTTATCATTTATAGTTATTATATACCTTAACTCTGTACTGCTACTGCAAACTGACCCATTTCATGTCATGTAAGACAGTGATAATAAACCTGAATCTGATTCTGGTTGGTATTCAAGATGTACAGTCAATTGTATTGCAATGGTCCAAGGGCTTGAAAGGAGCTTTACTTAAGAAGGAATTCAGTCATCTCATTCCCAGTGCAAACAATATCAGCACTATTTGGCTTGACCAAAATTTTTCACACTGACATCATCCTTGTCAGTCATTCTGTACAGCAAGTTCATTGTTGCTTCTTCCATTTACTTTCTTTATAGTTATTGCATGGCTTTATTTGCCTATACTGACATTTCACAGAATAATATAACCATTTAAATCCAAGTCATAATCAGGTTTTCAGGCTTAGTATTACTAAAGTATCTCTGCAGTGGATTGCAGTTAATTGGAAACCATCGGGACCAGTATATTTTGGCTGAATTAAACGTCTTCCCAAATTTGCTGAAGTTTCATTGAAATAGTTAAAGACATAAAAAAAGACAAACTACCATTTAACTGGGTAACAAATTATATTTAAATGAAAATACAAAATAAGTTAGAACACTATCAGAGTACCATAAAATTGTATTGGTTTCTAATAGTTATTGACAGAGGAATTCATCCAGTGTATCCTGCCGTGTTCTTTCGATTGACTGTAAATGAACAAAATCAGTGTGGACACCTAGTGCAGATAGTGGATTGCCTTCAAAAAGTGTTTTTGACGATTGCATCCTCCAAATCTTTATTTTCATTGCAACCTTCAAGATGATTGTTAATACCTTCAAATTCCTTGTAGAACTTAACTTGTCAAAGTAGTGAAAGTTTTATTTTCACTCCAGCCATTTCTGGCATCTCCAAGCATGAATGCTTGAAACCACAACGAGCAAAACAGTTCTGAATTGTTTACCTGTTTAATACTCACCAATTATTCACTGCTTTTTGAAGACAGACATGCAAGTGATCTATTTAAAAGTGCTCACTCTAAGCACAGTTTAGTATCAAACAACAACACAACATGCACACGACTGACGCTAGTTAGAAATGTTCAGCAACAGTTTTCTGACCCAACTAAGAGCCATAGTGTCCCAAATAAACAAAGGAAATCCTAGCTATTTGCTCAATTTTTTTTGTTATTTAAGAGTTGTTTTCTAAATAAGCAGCTGCGCCAATTAACCAATGGCCCAATTAACCAGAATAGACTGTTTTTATATGTAGTCAAATGGCTGGGATATCTTTATGTGTTCCATTATGCACCTTATTTTGCATCCAGGTAACCTCCAACCTGATGACATGAACATTGATTTTTCTTTCCAGTGATTTCCGCACCACCGCCTTCCCTCTTCTTCCATTTCCATCTCTGGCTTCTTCCCTCTTCCCTTCCCCTGCCTATCATCTCCCCCTTATACCCCTCCTCTTTCCCATTCTCCAATGGTCCACTCTCCCCTCCTATCAGATTCCTTCCTCTCCAGCCCTTCATCTTTTCCACCCACCTGGCTTCAATTACAATCTTCTAGCTATTCCTCTTTTAGCTATCCCCCATTTTTTTATTCTGCCATCTTCCCCCATTCTTTCCAGTCTTGAAGAAGGGTCTCAACCCAAAACATTGACTGTTTATTCATTTTCATAGCTGCTGCCTGACTTGCTGAGTTCCTTCAGCATTTTGTGTGTGCTACTTTGGATTTCCAGCATCTACAGAACTTCTTGTGTTTATGTTTCAGTATCTGCCTAGTTCACTCTCTGAGATACTAGAAATGACTGCTAATTCAAACTACCAGCAGAAGTCTTTTGTTTAAGAAACAGTATTCTCTCAGGTTGGAGGAACAACACCTTATATTCCATCTGGGTAGCCTCCAACCTGATGGCATGAACATTGACTTCTCAAACTTTCGCTAATGCCCCACCTCCCCCTCGTACCCCATCCATTATTTATTTATATACACATATTCTTTTTCTCTCTCTCGTTTTTCTCCCTCTGTCCCTCTCACTATACCCCTAGCCCATCCTCTGGGCTTCCCCCCTGCCCCTTTCTTTCTCCCTAGGCCTCCTGTCCCATGATCCTCTCATATCCCTTTTGCCAATCAACTGTCCAGCTCTTGGCTCCATCCCTCCCCCTCCTGTCTTCTCCTATCATTTCAGATCTCCCCCTCCTCCTCCCACTTTCAAATCTCTTTACTAGCTCTTCTTTCAGTTAGTCCTGACGAAGGGTCTCGGCCTGAAACGTCGACTGTACCTCTTCCTAGAGATGCTGCCTGGCCTGCTGCGTTCACCAGCAACTTTTATGTGTGTTTCTGGGAGACCTACATTTGTTTTCTTTCAAACAGTTTCCTTCTAAAATGCTATCCTCAGAATACTATAGCAGCTAATCAAATGAAGAGCTCATTGCTGTAAAGGAATTATTCCTGTTCATGGACCAATATTGCATTTGACACAAATGTTGCAGGAGTGGCTGCATTGGAACAAGGACCATTGAACATGGATTAAATTACAGATGGCACATTTGTTATAAACAACAATTATCTCTGACCTTCAGTATCTGGATGCAGAGATGTGGTTATGAGCTCTTTTCACACCATGACTGAAAACGACTTGAAGAAAAGCATGAGGAGGAAGCTCAGCCCTAAATTTGAAGAAGACACTTCCAGCTGCCAGAATGTTACAGCCAGTTACCAAAGTCAGAAGTCTCAAGCGTCAGTTCTACGAGATAAATATATTTTAGTTGCACTACAGACAGAAGAGTTTTTGTACGCCATAGTGGCATAGCAGTTAACACGACTCTATTACAGCTGGATCCAGGCCCAGAGCATATCAATACGACAGGGCCCAAGTCTTAGGGCAAGGGGACGATACAATGTTGGGATAATTTAAACACCAGGCTGGATGGATTGAAAAGGCAGGGTATCGGCCCAGTTCTGTCCATTGCTCCGCTCTCCACGACATTGAAGTTGAGGCTGTGGACCTGTTCTGACTGCTCCGGGCTTTGTACCTGCGAGCTCGGTAATTTTTTGCTCCACTGTGTGATGAAATGAGGCTGACGCTGCGGGTCTGCTCCAGGCTTCGTATCTATGAACTCGCTTTTTGATCTGAATGCTGTAGCTTGCTTTTACTGTTTGCACGATTTGTGTTTTTTCTCTCTCTCTCTCTGCGCACTGGGTGCTTGTTAAGTCTTCTTTTAAATGGGCTCTTGCGGGTTTCGTGTTTTGTGGCTGCCTGTACTGAGACGAATCTCAAGGTTGTATAATTTATACATACTTTGATAATTAATGTACTTTGAACTTTGAACTCGGAGTGGCAGAGTTCAGAGTTCAATTCTGATGTCATGTGTCAGGAATTTGTACATCCTTCCCTCAGGAATGCGTGGGATTTCTCCGGGTACTCCAGTTTTCTCCCATAGTCCAGTTAGTAGGTTATTTGATCATTATAAATTGTCCTGTGATTAAGCTAGGGTTAAGTCGGGGTTGCTGGGCAGCATGGCTTGAAGGGCCAGAAGGGGCTATTCTGCGCTGTATCTCAATAAGTAAACAAATAAACAAATAATTCATCAATAAAGATCAACAATTCTGTTCTGGATCACCAAGCAGACAAAGTGGTTCTTTCTTCAGCTTCACAAAATGCAAAAATAAGTTGACCTTGATAGTTGTTAGGTAGAAATTTGTAGCCCTGGCATGATGGGACAATTCAATCTAATGGATCGAATATTTCAGGCAAGCAATCTGTCTCAGAATGCTGTAATTCAATGTTATCACAAACTACCTAAAGGAAAGCTCATTTGAAGCAGTAGCATTCTCCAATCCTCTCCTAAATTTTCTCTTCACTCTCTACACCCTTTTGATTGATCTCAACCTTCTCAAACACATTCAACTATCCTTCCAAGGTTTCACAAAGCAACCCGAGGAGCATATGCAGTTGGGCTTGAGAGCATTATGACTGCGGTATAAGGGTATGATGAATCAAAACCAGCAATAGGCTGACATGTTGGTCCATAGCCTCATCTTGTGCCGCAACGAAGCCACCCTCAGGGTTAAGGAGCAAAACCTTATATTCCATCTGAGTAGCCTCCAACCTGATGGTGTGAATATCCATTTCTCCTTCCTGCAAAAATATTTTCCCTCCCTCTTCCCTCTTCTTCTGATCCTGACTTTGGTCTCTTACCCCTTCTCACCCGTCTATCACATCCCCCCCCCCAAGGTTCCCTCCTACCTCCCTTTCTCCTTTCTCCTATCAGATTTCTTCTTTTACTGCCCTTGACCTTTCCTACCCACCTGTCTTCACCTATCAACTTCTAACTATCCTCCTTCCCCTCTCCCCCACCCCCTACATAGTTATTCAGGCATATTACCTCTTCTTTTCCAGTCCTAAAGAGAGGTCTCAGCCTGAAATGCCACCTGTTTGTTTAGTCATTTCAACAAATGCTGCCTGACCTGTTGAATTCCTCCACATTTTGTGTACGTTGAAATAGAAAGACTATTTTTATTTGTCTTATTTTTCTTCCAGAGGAAAGTTTACAACAAAAAAAACAACAGTGCACAAGCTGAACACCACTTCAGAACACCCAGCCCGCAGGATTTACAGGATAGTCTTTAACCTTATGCTCAATGTATTGTCTTTTAGACTTAATCATCACCTGATGGTTTTGAAGAGCAATTTCATAAAACCGTCTTCTTAGGCCAATGAACACATATGTGAAATTCTTTTGATCAAAGCTTTAACATAAAGGATTGTGGTGGCTCTTTTGGTCAACATCCTGCAAAAGTATGAGTGCAAGCTGCTAGTGGCGGGTTTCGTCGCCTCAATTTCCCAGGTTAGGTGGATCTGAATTCAGAATCAATGCCAAAATAAGGAACTAACACTTGCTATTCTTTAACAGGTAGGTAAAGGATGGTAGGCACTACCATGCCAGGTGGGTTCAAAGTTCAAAATAAATTTATTATCAAAGGACATATATGTCATTATATGCAACCTTGAGATTCATTTTCTTGAGGGCATACTCAATAAATTCATAACAGAATAATAACCATAACAGAATCAATGAAAGACGGCATCAACTTGGCCATTCAACCAGATAGCAAAAGACAACAAACTGTGCAAATACAGAAAGAAAGAAAGAAAGAGAGAAAGAAAGAAAGAAAGAAAGAAAGAAAGAAAGAAAGAAAGAAAGAAAGAAAGAAAGAAAGAAAGAAAGAAAGAAAGAAAGAAAGAAAGAAAGAAAGAAATATCAAGAACATGAGATGAAGAGTCCTTGAAAGTGTGTCCATAGATTGTGGGAACATTTTCATAATGGGGCAAGTGAAGTTGAGTATGATTTAAATTATAAAAGTGAAATTTATGTTTTATTAAGATTGTCTGCTTCATAATTGAACTTTAACAAAACTAGCAATGACCAACAAAGTAGCAACAGCTCAGAAGTGTTTAGCCATTCCCAGCAGATGTATGATTATTAATAAACTCATTGACCTTGTACAAAGCCCAATACTGCTAGTTTGGACACTGAAATTCTGGCATTAATTCTTGTGGTCAAGAACTTGGAATGGGCCTTGAACTACAATCTTCTGACGTGAAGGCAAAAGCTCCACCAACTATGCCAGAAAACGAAAGCTAGCGAGTTTGGAAATAACTAAAGATGGTTTTCCAATTTCTATTTGGTCCTATGTTTAAAAATATATATGTTGTCATTTTTGTGTTTATAAATTATTCTTGTCAAGATTATGTAAATGGTCATGTGAATTTTTCATGCTATCATTACGTCTTCCAGTAGTGAGTGCAACTATAAGGCATGGTAGTGAATAAATTTCAACATGGGCACTTAACACTAGCAAAGAATACATGCTGTAATATTTTTATAGATCAACAGCAATCTTTTATTAACATCACAGCAATATTGACCGGAAAAATAAGACCATAAGACATAGGAACAGAATTAGACTAACTGCTCCACCATTCCATTAAGGCTGATTTATTATCCCTCTCAACCACATCTTCTACCTTCTCCACATAACCTTTGACACCCTTACTAATCAAGAACCTATCAACCTCCACTTGATATATACACAGTGACTTTTCCTCAACAGCCATCCATTGCAATGAATTTCACCGATTCACAACCCTGTCAAAAGAAATTCCTTCTCATCTTTGACCTAAATTCTGAGGCTGTACCCTCTGGTCATACACTCCCCCACTATCATCTCCACATCCACTCTATCTAGGTCTTTCAATATTCGATAAGTTTCAATGAGATCCCCTCTCAAACTTCTAATGCCCAACGAATACAGGCCCAGAGCCATCAACACTCCTCATATGTTAACCCTTTCATGCCTGGGATCATTCTCGTGAACTTCCTCTCCAATGCCAGCACATCATTTCTTCAAGAAGGGGTCCAAAACTGCGAACAATACTCCAAATGTGGTACAACTAATGCCTTACAAAGCCTCATCAATACATCTTTGCTTTTATATTCTAGTCTTCTCAAAATGAATGCTAACATTGCATTTGCCTTCCTTACCACCAACTCAACCTGCAAGTTAGCCTTCAGGGAATCCTGTACAAGGACCTCCAAGTCCCCTTGCATCTCTGATGTCTGAATTTTCTCCTTGCTTAAAAAATGCTGTAGCCTTTATTTCTTCTACCAAAGCATATGTCCATACACTACCTCACACTATATTCCATCTGCCCATTCTCCTAATCAGTCTAAGTCCTTCAGCAGACACCCTGCTTCTTCCTGCATGTTTAAACAAAATAGACCAGAATTTACTGCCAGCAGCAAGCCATTGTAAATCGAGCTGACTGAAAATTACAGGAGTGAATACTCACTGTTTACTATGGAACTGGCTGCATCTCCCTGTTGACTCTCAGTACCTTTTCTATGGTTTATATATTTCTCCACAACTATCAATCAGGTCTCTCTCTTCAACTGCAAGTTTTAATTGTCTATAATATACCCTTAACTTGAAGAGTCATGCCAAGACAG
Source organism: Mobula hypostoma (assembly GCF_963921235.1). NCBI lineage: Eukaryota > Metazoa > Chordata > Chondrichthyes > Myliobatiformes > Myliobatidae > Mobula > Mobula hypostoma. The sequence continues at coordinate 80,292,043 of NC_086101.1, read as the reverse complement.
TAATGGTATTTCAGGTAATTATTTTATAAGAGATCAATAAAAATCTGATTGCTGTGTGTTATTGTTAAAGCTAGAAGGATGTTGCCATATTCAGAAGTATGTATTCTTATTCCTAGAGATATCCCTAGAAATAGTTCATTTTCTCCTTACTTTTAAAATCATTGCTGATCTTTCCATAATGACAATTGGCACCAAAGGCTAAGGGGACGAAGACAACCAGATGTTCAAAAAAGCTCCAAGGGAATGTTAATGTCAGTGATGCTGAAGGTAGAAAGGTGTGATATTAAATGTAGATGCTGGCAAGCACATCAACAGAAAATGAAAGGTAGGGCTTTAGGAATGGTGCAATATAGTTATGCTCATCACCACTATAATATAAGGTAAGGAATTGTGAGAAGTTTTCTGTAGAGAGACTAGTCAAAGAAATAGAGTGTAGAATTGTGCAGAAGCAGCAGACTGGCGAGCCTAATGGCTATTTTCTCTCTGTATTCATTATCAATATTCTGCTTTGCATGCAGTTTCTCACCAAAATTCACATCATTGTTCCTATGCTATAGCTTCTTGTTTGACTATAGTTTCTTGATTATGAAGTTTCATTGGAAGAATTGGCCTGTGGTAACATTTCTATTTTTTATCATGTGTAATCTTTTTACTATTTTATAGTTCCCAGTTTTGTAATCTCCCCAGATCTTATCCTATACCTACATTATCCTGGATTTGTATGTATCTTCAACCACCCACCATCAGTTTTCAGCTATTTATTTATTTGTTGAGATACAGTACAGAAGAGGCTTTTCTGGCCCTTCAAACTGTGTCGCCTAGCAACCTCCAACTCTACCCTAGCCTAATCACGGGACAATTTATAATGACTAATTAACCAATCAAATGGTACATCTTTGGACTATGAGAGGAAACTGGAGTACCCTGAGGAAACCCATGCAGCCAAGAGGAGAACATACAAACCCCTAGCGAGCAGTAGCGGGAATTGAACCCGGGTCACCGGCACTGTAAAGTGTTGCGCTAATCACTACACTATAATGCCACCCTGATTCAGCTGCATAGGGATAACTTTGATCTTAAACCTTGATTGCCACCTTCTTTCTTTAAGACTTTGCTTACAATGCACTGCCTTGGCCAAGTTCAACCTTTTTAATAGCTGGTTGTTTTGGAGACACTTATCTGTTACACCTCTGCAAAATGCATTGACATTCTTCTACATCAAAACACTCCATAAACACAAGTCTAGTTAGTGAAAATAACTGAACTGTGTGTTGTCAGCATTTCATGTCTCACTGGGCATGTTCTTAACTGCACAATGGCAATTTATTTAATCCACAAATGTAATAAGCACCTACAAGCTAAGTACTGGCAATAAAAGTGGTCAGCCTGCTTTAATCAGGATAAAGTGAGCAGATAACAATTTAATGCTCAGGGTAGATGGAGCTATCCAAGCCATAATAGTCTTTATTCTCTAATCTGTGTTTTGTGCACAGTTATAACAATATCACAGTGCAACTTAGAGACGGTAGAAATGAAATCTCTTGTAGGCTTGGCAAATATTGAGCCTCTGAAAAACAAAAATGAGGATTTCATATTTTTATATTTGAAGATAAATTTTGGAGCTGCTCACTTCAAATTAATGTTTAATGTGTGTGATTACAAGCTAATGTACCTTTTTAAAGGCATTATAAATGTTAATTAGTTCCAGTCAACATTTCTGGCCCCAGAACTCACCAATACAAGTGAGCAATTGCATCTTCTCATGTACTGAAAATATAAAAGTGATATGAAAAATGTCCAAATTTAATATATCTTCATGTTTTTTGTTTTTCCTTCTTCTCTAATTTAATATTTCATTTCTGGTATCCATTTTCTGTTTCATACCTGATTTGAAATTAAACCTCCCTCCCTTAGTTCATCGCTGCTTTTAGTCCTTCCCATATCTTTTTGAAAGTGACAACATTTTCATCAATCATTCAGAAAACAAGGAGTCCAAGACCTAGATGACTCAATTCAAACTGACTTAAGTGTGCCTCATCTTACAAGACTAGATTTGCCAATAAAATATACAATTGCAAATGTGCAAATACATTTGTAACCTTAGATGAGATGATCCTGCCAAACATAACAAATGGAAATTGGTATCTGGGTTTACCATAAGATTTATCTTCATGAATATAATCCTCCGCTGTTTGCATCACCCCCTACAAGAAACAAGCATTATCAAGTTGTTATACTTGTGGGTGGATTGGAATTGGTTTTGTTAGTGGCTCAGAGCACGGTTGTTGAGGATAATCATGGAGGAGGTATTGTTACCAACCCTTGATTGCGGTCTGATGGTCAGCCTCCCCCACCTTCAAGGACAAATATACAGAAAGGTGCCAGAAAAGGGCCAATAACATCATGAAAGATCCTATCCTCCCTGTTCATGGACTGTTTGGCCCACTCCCATCAGGGATGAGGCAATGTAGCATCCACACCAGGACCACCAGACTCAGAAAACAGTTGCTTTCCCCAAGCAGTAAGGCTGACCAACGCCTCCACCCACTAACCCACCCTTCCAGATCCTCAACCAGCACTACGTTATCATTTCCTGTAAGCTACCTTATGTACAGACATTTCTGTGCCAAGCATCACTTCATGGACAGAAATCACTCTATGTCAGGGTTTCCCAAAGATTTTTTAAGCCTTGGGCCAATACCACTAAGCAAGGGGTTCATGCACCACAAGTAGGGAACCCTTTGCTCTATGTATATAAGCTATCCTATGTATTTATATTTCTTGTGTTTTTATTATTATCGTATTTTTATCTTATTGTGTATTTTTGTGCTGTATCAGATCCAGCGTAACAATTATTTCATTCTCCTTTATATTGTGTACTGAAATGGCATTAAACCATCTTGAATTGAACTGAATTGAATTGGTTTGAAACTTAAGCATCAATTGCTGGGGGAGAGGTGGGTGGGGGTTGTAGAATTCTAGATCTATAGGTCTAAGAGATGAGTTTGGTTGGAATTAAGATGTACATCCCAAAGAGGAAGTATTCTGAAGGAAAGATGGCACGACCGTGGCTAACAAAAGAAGTCCGGGCCAACATAAAAGCCAAAGACAGGGCATGTAATGGAGCAAAAAAATAGTGGAAAGTCAGAGGATTGGGAAACTTTTAAAAACCAACAGAAGGCAACTAAAAAGTCATTAAGAAGGTGAAGATGGAATATGAAAGTAAACTAGCCAATAATATTAAAGAGGATACCAAAAGGTTCTTCGGATACATAAGCTGTAAAAGCGAGATGAGAGTGGATATCAGACTGCTGGAATATGGTGCTGGAGAGATAGTAATGGGGGACAAGGAAATGGTGGACAGACTGAACATGTATTTTGCATCAATTTTCACTTTGGAAGACATTTGCAGTATGTGGGAATTTCCAGGTTTCAGAGATCTTGAAATATGTGAAGTTACCAGAACTAGAGAGAAGCTTATTGGGAAACTGAAAGGTCTGAAGGTAGATAAGTCGCCTGGACCAGATGGTGTACACTGTAGGGTTCTAGAAGAGGTGGTTGAAGATTGTGGAGGCATCTTTCAAGAATTGCTAGATCCTAGAATGCTTCTGGAAAACTGGAAAATTGCAAATGTAACTCCGCTCTTCAAGAAGGGAGAGAGGCAGAAGAAAGGAAATTATCAGCCAATTAGTCTGAAGATATTGGAGTCGATTGTTAAGGATGAGGTCTTAGGGCATTTGGAGGCACAAGATAAAATAAGATGCATTCGGCATAGTCCCCACAAGGGAAAATCATGTCTGACAAAACTGTTGGAATTCTTTGAAGAAGTAAAAAGCAGGACAGACAAAGGAGAATCAGTTGATGTTGTGTACTTGGGTTTTCAGAAAGCCTTTGACAAGATGCCACATGAGGCTACTTAACAAACAGTGATCCCATGTTCTTACAGGCAGGATTCTAGCATGGATACAGTGCGGCAGAAGGCAAAGAATGGGAATGAAGGGAGACTTTTCTGGTTGGCTGCCAGTGACTAGTGGTGTTCCACGGGGGTCTGTGTTGGGACTAAATTTTTTACATTATATGTCGATGATTTGGATAATGGAATTGATGGCTTTGTTGCAAAGTTTGCAAAAGATATGAAGATAGGTGGAGGAGCAGGTAGTTTGGGGGAAATAGAGAAGCTATGAAGGACTTAGACAGATTAGGAAAATTAGCAAGTAAATGGTAGATGGATTACAGTGTCGGGAAGTATACAGTATGTTCATGCACTTTGATAGAAGAAATGTAAGGGTTGACTATTTCCTAAAAGGGGAGAAAATACAGAAAAAAAACTGAGGCACAAGGGGACTTGGCAGTCCTTCTGTAGAATTCCCTAAAGGTTACTTTTGCAGGTTGAGTCTGTGGTGAGGAAGGAACATGCAATGTTAGCATTCATTTCAAGAGGACTAGAATATAAAAGAGAGCATGTAATATTCAGGCTTTATAAAGAACTGGTGAAGTCTCACTTGGAGCATTATAAGCAGTTTTGGACCCCTTATCTTCGAAAGGATTACTGAAACTGGAGAGAATTCAAAGGAAGTTCACGAAAATGATTCCACAATTGAGTGGCTTATTATATGTAAAACTGTTTGAAGGGTCTGGGCCCGTATTCACTGGAATTCAGAAGAATTAGGGGTAACCTCATTGAAGCCTATTGAATGATAAAAGGTCTTGATAGAATGGATGTGGAGAGGTTGTTTCCAATAATGGGAAGGTTTAAGAACAGAGGACATTGCCTCAGAATAGAGGGGCATCCTTTCGGAACGGAATTGATACATAATTTCTTTAGCCAGAGAGTGGTGAATCTGTGGAATTCTTTGCCAGAGGCAGCTGTGGAGGCCAAGCTTTTATGTATATTTAAGGAAGAGGTTGGTAGATTCTCAATTGGTCAGGGAACGAAAGGATACGGGAAGAAGGCAAGAGATTGGGGCTGAGAGGAAAATTGGATCAGCCATGTTGAAATGGCAGAGCAGACTCGATGGACCAGATGGCCCCATTATTCTGCTCCTCTATCTTATGGTCTTATGGTCTAATTACAGTGGGTTGAGGTTGGCTGGGAGGCTGGAGTTAATGTATGCCATGACCAACCTCCGAAAGCATTTCATGATGATGGGAACTAAAACCAAATCAGATAATTTGATGTAGCAATGACAAGGTCCCTTTAGTAAAATTGTAAGTGCTAATTAATGAAGAGTTAAGCATTAATTACTGACATCAAAAATTTATTAATACATTAATGCAGTGTCATTTTTTTCTTATGAAGTAAAACTATCAATTCTAAACACTTGTGGCTTTGGTGGACTTCTGATTTGGTGAACTAGTGCTGGATGTTATTTCAATTAATAATCCAACACAGTTTCAATCATTCTTTTAGGTATTACACAATAGTACTGTAAAAATTGCTGGCAGGCTGGGTAAGTTTAAAGGGAGCTCAGGAACTGGTGCCCAGATATGTTTTAAGGATGCACAGGAAGAAGAACCAGGTGGGTGTAAAGGGAGCATGGGAATCAGAACAATGGTGGGTTGAATACAATTGTGGGAATTGGCTGGAGAGTGGAACTGGAGCCCTGACGTGTCAAAGGGAATGTGTGAACCAGAACTTTGGTGTGTTAAAGGAATCATGGAATTAGGGTTCCAATAAGTTAAAGAATACAACTGGGTCCACTTCTATCTTGATATACAAATCTTCTGGACATGTTAACGCTAGGGTATAAAATTTCCACCTTGGATAGAATGGGCATTGAGATGATTTCAGGAGTTCTGAAGAGAAAGTTTAGACTGAGATTTATAATTAAGGAAAGATTAGGTATAAAATCCCTGGAGAGTCGGCCAAAACAGTGAAAGGCACAGAGGAATGTGGAAAGTATTAATGTTACAATGAAGAGTTGTTGAAAAACTTAATATTGCTGACTCCAAGAATAATAAATGAAGGGTAATTAATACATATCTAATCAAATTCAAATTTGATTAAGCTGAAATCATTCCACAGTACTTTTCTCCATCTTTTCTGGCAACTATAGTGTTTGAAGATATTTACTATATATCTAAGCGCCTGCATCTACCCTTAGTGCCATCAGCAAATAGGTTGCATCACTGCAAAAAAAAAACCTACAATAGCATATTTGGCCTTTGAGCCTCAGAGCTAATTATGGTGTAACATTATATTCGTTTAAGCATTAGTGACCAACCCTACTTCTGGTCAAATTATTTCATATGGGTGTTCAGAGATCCTTTTTTTCCATTTGCTAGCCACACGCTGAATCTAGAGCTCACTTTAGTATTAGTATCAGAAGAATAATTTGTCATTTTATTGATAATAGAGGGTCTTGGATTGAAATCACATTTTTCTCTTGGCCACTAAGTTTGCAGAAGGGAACACTACAGTCTCTGACAAAGATAGAATAGTGAAAAGTGATATTTCTGTAGGCTTCTAAGACAGCAGACAGGTGGCCTGGCATATGTAACAGTTTTGGGAATAGCAGCCTTTGTGCAGTAATTTCAGTTGGACTACTGGCGCTGGAATAGATTCAAGGAAACAGTGAGTAACAGATACAATGATTATGGGAAGATCTAAAGGAATGTTGATTGCAACCTGACCTCAGAACACTAGAAGAACCCAGTTTCCTCATATCTGTTGAAGAAGGTGCTCGGCCCTAAACATCAACTGTTTGTTCTTTTCCATTGATGTTGCCTGACATGCTGAGTTCCTCCAGCATTTTGTGTGTGTGTGTGTTGCTTTGGATTTCCAACACTGGGAGACTTTCTCACATTTGTGAAATCTACGGAATTTTTACTATGTGTCATTAGCAGTCCATTGTCTAGAAAAAGACTGGTTGCAGTCTGTGTTTTCAGATTTAACAATGAACAATCTGCTCTTGTTATTAGCTTAACTGAGCTATTGCTGATGAGAAATTTTCCTGGACATATTCAATATTCTTTATGTCCTCAAGCATTTTCTTTAGGCCACCTCTGATTCCTACGTTCCACAAAAAGTCCAACATCCTTAAATATTCCTCGTGACCTAAGTCTCTGATTCTGAACCAACTTCATCTTCACTCTCTACACCTACTCGTTCTCCAATTTTGCATGCATACTGCACATGAGGTCTCAGCAGCAATTTTTCATGCATAATACACATCATCTGATTTGTAATCTATCCCTTAGTAATCGCATATGTCCTGCTAAATTTCAAAAGCTGAAGAATTATATTAGAACATATGAATATTACAGCATGTTCAATCTGCCGCAGTTCAAACTGTTCCCCAGATGCTATCACAGTGAGGCTTTCAGCAGATTTTGTTCCTGGCAATTGAAGGAATTGAGATTTTCCTGAAAAGTTCAGCATGAAAAAGAGCTTATTTTATGAAATAAATTTCAATGGATTATCACCAGCTGTGATCCAACCCAACAGGATAATTGCATTCATTTGGGGATTTGAGAAGTTCTAAATTATTCAAATGACAGTGATGTAATTAAAATTAAAGCTGTGCACTGAATTAAGACGAGAATGCTACATGGGTTTCTCAGTCTTATATATAAATGGCCAAATGTTTACAACAGGAACACACAAATAGAAAATGAAACAGCAGCTTAAATGCAATCATGGTATAAGCATCTCTACAGTTTATGTTCATCAAAACCAAAGTTTATGCTTTGTGGAATTTCAGCTTTGTACTCACCTGATCTATTAGCGTCAGATCTTACCGGACCGGTGGTATAGTGGCATCAGCACCAGACTTCAAGGCCAATAATCCTAGGTTCGAATCCGGCCTACTCCTTGCGCACTTTCCACCCGTGCTGGGTTGAGCATTGAGCCAGCAACCTGGCCTCATAAAAAAAAACAGACAAATGCTAAGGAAATGGCAAAAGTTGCTGTCCATTGCATCACAAGGTGCAAAAAGGAACAATATCAATTCACCTGATCTGTGAGTTTCAAGCCTTCTGCTCGCTCCACTTGTTGCATTTCTTTCTTGGCTCATTTCAAAACCATCATTGCTTCTGATCCTGATCAACATCCAACGATTAATTCTGGAGGGTGTGTATATGAAAGGGGGATCATACTCCACTATAGTTCTAGTTCTGGTTCCTCTTAATCCTTGCCTCTCCTACTTCCTCAATAACTTATGTTCCTAACCACCTTGATCACTTTTCTCCTAACTCCCAGTGTCTCATAGAACATCGAACACTACAGCACAGGGACAGGCCCTTCATCCCACAATGCTGTGCCAAAACAATTAAATTAGTAATCAAATGGCCAACTAAACTAACCTCTTCTGCCTATACTGTGCCCATACCATCCCATTTTCCTCACATTCATGTGCATACCTAAACGTCTCTTTAAAGTCCCTAATGTTTCTGTGTCTACCACCACCCCAGGTAGTGCATTCCAGGCACCCACCACTCTCTGTGTAAAATTGTGCCCTTCACAGCTCCTTTGAAATTACCCCCTCTCGCCTAAAATGCATGTCACTTGGTATTCGACATTTCAACCCTTGTCTGTCTTTCCTATCTATGTCTCTCACAAACTTATAAACCTTTAAAAAATCTGCCTTCAGTCTCTGCCACTTCAGAGAAAACAACCCAAGTTTGTCCAACCTCTCACCATCTCCGCTTTGAGTACTTCTCTACTCCAGATTATCAGGAGGAAAGGTGGATGGCCACTATCCAATTCAATATCATATTTAAAATGAACGGAAAGTACTGAAAGGAAAGAAAATCCTTATTTTAAAGAAATCAAAACCATTCCTATGAACGTTCCTCAAGTTCGTTTTTGGTACTGATACTGGTTTATTATTATTGTCACGTGGACCATGAAGAATTTCTGTTTGTGTGACATTATGCCATGCATAATACATCAAGATCGTAAAGAGAAAAGAGAATGTGGAATATAGTGTAGCACTTGTAGAGAAAGTACAATGCAGGTAAAGAAATAATGTGCAAGGGCCGCGAAGAGATAGACTGGGAGATTTAGAATTCATCTTTAGTATATGTGAGGTCCATTGAAGGATCTGCTGAATCTGATGGTATGTGTCCTGAAACTTTTGTATCTTCTGCCCAATGGAAGAGAGAGAAGAGGGAATGTCTGCAGTGACCCTTGATTATGTTGGCTACCTTCCCAAGGCAACAGGAAGTATAGACAGAGTCAATAAGGAGAGGCTTGTTTCTGTAATGGACAGGGCTGCCTTCACATTTCTCTATAATTTCTCACAGCCTTGGGCAGAACAGTTACCATACCAAGCTGTGATGCATCCAGATAGGATGCTTTCTATGGTGTGCTTTATGTCTATGAAGGTTCTCGGTCATCCAGGTTATTGTATATCAGGTAGTAGTAAATCAAGGCAACTGAACTTGATGTGTTGTCCAGAAGATGCATCGCCGACTAACCAAAAATTTTCTTCAGTTCTGATCCCTAGCAGGTAGTTTTCTGGCTTAGAAACTCTGAAAGTCGCTTAAAGGTATGGCAATCATATGAGGGTAGTTAAATGCCATAGAGATAATGAGAGGGTCATTAGTCTTATCTTTGCATTAATGGAGGTGTGAACTTTTGTGGACACGCCGGGTTAGAGGGCTGCACTGTAAGTAGCTGATAGGCAGGGGTGCAGTGCTGTCGGAGCTCACTGGAACACCGCTCCAGCACCTCTGTAAAAAAAAAAGTCAAAATAAACAAGCGGAGAATTTAACAGCGGCCGCATATTAAATAGAGGGAATTTTACAGAAGTGGGGTTTGGGGAGAGGGTGTGGTGGCTGGTGGGGAAAATACCACTAATAACATTAGGATATTTGATTGTTTTTGGTGAAATCCTGGAGCTGTGACTGTTTTTTATTTAGGTATTTGTGAAATTCCTCCTCGCTCGACCCGTTGTCCCAGCGTACCCTGCAGTAGCCTCCCGCCATTTCACAGATCCTCAGTCTCTCTCCAGCACTCTTTGTTTGTGCATTGTTCCCTAAACAATATAGTATAACAACTATTTACATAGCATTTACATTGTATTAGGTATTATAAGTAATCTAGAGATGATTTAAAATATACGGGAGTTGCTCTTATTAGTACTGCTGAGTGTGAGAGAGGATTCAGTCACATGAACTTGATAATAGCAACAACATGCTCAAGAATTCTCATAAATCACGTATCAACACTTATGTTTGTTAAACTACACGGACCTCCTCTTGTTCAGTGGAATCCTGAGCCTTAAGTCACAACATGGCTGCGGTACCACAGATCAGCAGATGACACCAGGACAAGAGTTGCTTCAGACCCCCGAACATATATTACGCCTGACCCTTTGTGGAAATTATTGTGAAACTTCTCATTCGTGGCATTTGGTAAGTAGATAATTACTTTTAAGTTGGTAAAATACATGATTACCGTCTTTTTCTTTACTTGCTTGATAATTATATTTTGTGATAATTAGTGAGTGCAACTGTGCAATTCTTTGTCATATTATTAAATAAGTATAATATTATACCAGTTATACACTGAAATGTAGTGATAGGCTATAATCTTGTTAATGTCTAAACTATCACTATATCTCTGTGGAGCTCTGGAATTCATATATTTCTTTCATCTTGGTTTAGTGCTTGACATTATAAGAATCCCTATTCATATATATATATATCACACCCAATTTGTGTACTTGCTCATTACACGTATGGGGTAAGGAAGTTGCCCAGTACATGAAATGAGCAGGTACACAAATTGGGTGTGACATATATAGAGAGAGGATATAGGAAATGGCAAGCATTTTGTCAGCTCCGGCACTGCACCCCTGCTGATAGGTGGTGTCGTACCACACCCCATCTGCTGAGGAATGGGTTTTCCAATTTGTCAAAGATGGCTTCCTTATCCCCTCTTTCAAACCACCTGTCCTCCCTGTCCAAATTGTGCACATTGTTATCATCAAAGGAGTGTCCTTGTCCTTTAAGTGTAGATATACAGATGAGTCTTGACCTGAGGTGTTAGTCCTCCTACATTAGGCCATCCATTTGTGAAGTGGTTATTTTGTCTCGCTGATTTACAGATCTGTTCACTTCTCATTGCGTTGGATAGCATATACATTATTGCTCTGTTTATGTTTGGGTGTAGGATCCTTAGGGTGGACAAGCTTCCGACTGAGTGTGTTTGTAGCTTTGAAAAACACAGGGATTTTTAAGCACAAAATAATCTGCAGTTGCTGGGATCAAAGCAACACTCACCTTCTTTATAGGGCCTCTGCCCCTTCCCTCTACAGTCCTGATGAAGGGTTCTGGCCTGAAACGTCAACTCATCGTTTCCACGGATGCTGCCCGACCTGCGTGTTGTGAGCGTTACAGGGATTTTTGGTGTTGAAAATCCTTCTGAGTTTCTCTGAAACTCCAGCTATATATGGGATGACTGTGTTTTTCCGTCTGCTTCGCTCCTTACCTCTGTCTGTAGAGCTGATATCCTGGCTGATTTTTCTTGCTGTCTTGATGAAGGCCCAGTCAGGGTAGCCACAAGCTTTCAAAGCTTCTCTCAAGTACTTGCACTCCTTATCTTTAGCAGTGATGTTGGTGGGCACATTTTTGGTGCAGTTATATAGGATTCCCAAGGATTCTACACCCAAACATAAACAGAGCAATATTGTATATACTATCCAATGCAATGGGAACCTCACAGATCGGTAAATCAGTGAGACAAAACAATCACTTCTCAAACGGATGGCCCAGCGTAGGAGGGATAACATCTCAGGTCAAGACTGATCTGTATATCTACACCTAAAGGACAAGGGTCACTCCTTTGAAGATAACAATGTGCACCATTTTGGACAGGGAGAACAGGTGGTTTGAAAGAGGGGTCTCCACAACAGCTCACACCTCTATTCATGCAAAGATAAGACTAATGGCCCTCTCATTACCCCTATGGCTCTTTATGACCCTCATGTGATTGCTATACCTTTAAACAACTCACAGAGTTTATAAGCTGGAAAACTACCCACCATGGATCATAACTGAAGAAGCCTCTTGGATGAGTGGTGAAACATCTTCTTGACAACACAGCAAGTCCAGTTGCCTTGATTTACTACTGCTTGATTGGTGTACTTTCTTAGCATTTCCATTAACATGGCTGGCCCAGAACAAATTCTTGGAGATGTTTACAACCAGGTACTTGAAGCTCTCAACAATCTCCACCACAGCACCATTGATGCAAAAGATGGTAGATACTCACAAAGCTTAATCTTATGAACCAAAAGCAGATGAACAATCAAGGAAGGCTAATGTGCATTTCATAAAAATACACTGATATAAAATTAGCCACACATGAAGCACCACAGATCACACCAGAGCTTTCTTAGGAAAGTCAAATCTGTCACCTATACATCATCTTGAAGACATTTTCTCAGACAAGCTTGAAATGTTAAATTTCCAGCCACTTTGCCATTGCTTTTCAACACTGAGTCATGTCATCTGCAGAATTTCTCTGATGACTCAGCAATAGTGGGGCATATAAAGGGAGGACGGTAGGATGAGTACAAGGCCATAGTGGATGACTTTGTCAAATGGTGCGACTGAATCATCTGCAGCTCAACATCAGTAAGACAAAGGTGATGGTGATGGACTTCATGAAGACCAAGACAGCACTGCTCTCTGTTACCATTGATAGTGAGGGCGTGGATGTGGTGGCAACCTATAAGTATCTAGGGGAGCACCTGGATGAGAGACTTGAGTGGAGCACCAACACAGAGGCTGTGTACAAGAGGGCCAGAGGTGCTTCTACTTCCTGAGGAGACCGAGGTCCTTTGGAGTATGCAGGCCTCTCCTTCATGTTCAGTTGTCACCAGTACAATCTCCTCTGTGGTGGTGTGCTGGGGCAATGGCATCAACACAGGTAATGCCAACAGGCACAATAAACTGATTAGAAAGCCTGGATCTGTTATAGGAATTAAACTGAACACAGTGGAGGCTGTGGTAGAACAAAGGACCCTACATAAAATCCTGACAATGCTGGACAATGTTTCTCACCCTCTGCATGCCACCTTGGCTGAACAGAGGAGCACTTTCAGTAATAGACAAAGATAACTGCGCTGCTCCAAAGAGCGTGATATGAGGTCGTTCTTACCCTTGGTCATTAGGCTCTATAATGAGTCAACCTACAACTGGGGAATTGATGACCCCTCCTCTTAGACTGCTTGAGGTAACTTATTTTTTATTCTTTCTTGCTTCTCTTCTAATATTTGTATATTGTACATCTGTGCACTTGCAATGCTACTGTGACACTGTAACTTCCATTGGGATCAATAAATTATCTATCTATCTATTTATCTATCTACTTGTTCAAATAGCATCTGGTTCTGATTTGGACAATTCCCTCCCATGTCCGACAAAATAATCTAAATTTTAAACACGACCTCCGTACGCTTTCCTGTGTCATGCTTTGGTAAGTCTGCCCTGCACAACAAACCAACCAGTTTTTTTTTCTTTGATCCCATATAACCCATATTACCCCATATAACCCTTTGGAATCTCTGTTGGACATAAAATTGCACAGAAATTGCAATACAGCCATAAGTCTAATCAAGTCTCTGCCAGCATTCTACATCATTATTGCACCTTACACTATCTAACCCTATTAAATATTAATGCCTAGAGAAGGAGCAGGAATCCAATCACTGGGCTGCTGAATTACTGTGAGTTAACAAGTTCACTTTCCCTTGAATCCCACCATCCATGGCAATGTAACCTAAGAAGTTGAAATATATTACAAAGCTTCTCAGACTTATGAATTTTTGCATCCACCTTCATGTTATTTTGTTTATCTTTATTCGACCATCTGATTATTTTATATTTAAATGTACATTCTGACATTAGGTGGCGGGGTGGAGATGTGGCTGTACTAAAGGAGGGTGTAAGGCGCTCCTTCCCTCTGCTAGATTGGGTAAGGTGTAGCACCTGCTTAGCCCCCCAACACCCCAATCAGGGTCACACGAAGCCATGGGAGCAGGTGGTGGATGGTTGTATCAGCAGCCAGTGCATATCACAAGGACTAGTTTTGCGACCACTGACACCAGGCAGACAATCTCTGGAGAGTATTGATAATGGCAGAGGTCACGCACCTTGTAAAGACACTGCCCAGAAGAAGGCAATGGCAAACAGTTTTGTAGCAAAATTTACCAAAAACAATCATGGAAATGGAAAGATCACGGTCACCCATGCCATACAAAATGGCACATAATGAGCGAATGATTCTGACATACAAATAGCCAAATATACAGCTCTGCAGACCACACCAGAGTTACTTGGGAAAGTCAAATCCGATCTGAATGTCAAGGTTGCACAGGCAACAAAGAATAATTATACAAGCGGATTGACACAAAAAAGTTAAGAATAATTAACTGGCTGACATTGGTGCTAACGGATACATATTCAAGGCTGCTCTCAGACAGACTGTGAGAAGTGGTCCTAAATGATACACAATATCATTGTGATAAAATAAATAAAATTATAAGAAGGAAAAGAAATGAAAAATCAGAGAATGCAGTTCTTTCCAAAGCAATAACGAACCATGGAGCAGAATGCCAATCTGTGCAGTGGTATTTCTGCCCTTCAAGCAAGAGCTGCATGTTTTGTGGCTAGGGCAAAGGTCATTTTCTATTGCAGGTAAGTGCTGCATAATACTGCTCGAGAGTGCTCTCCCATTTTCGATCGTCTAAGAACTGAAAGAACAATGGTTGAGATGTTTTTCATCTACAGCATGGGACAGATTATTTATTATTTCTTGTGTGAGTTAAAACGCAAGCATTGTAATGAGGATGAACTAACAAGAGGTTTATTTTGTATTTGCTACCTCAGTTCCCATATTTACTTCTTCTGTATGTTGGAGGGCAGCTGACCTTCCCCTCCACTTTTTTTTAACGAAACTACAAAAGTATATTCACACAAAAATAAACAAAATACATGCATCAAGTATTTACAAGGCAGTGAACAAATTCAAATTAAAATATGACTATTCCTGCCTTATAAAACAGTCAATTCCTGGATGTGCCCCATTGCATCTATCATGACTGCATACTCCCATCCAAAGAGACTCGAGCACAAACTTATCCCTAGAAGAGGGGCAGGTAGTGAGCTCGAGCAGAGCCCTTGACTATCCACTGCCTGAACTGGTGAATGGCCATCTTGGCCAGGCCCAGGAGCAAGCCCACCAGAAGATCCTTTGAACGACCTGCCCACTTCCATAGTGGGTGCCCATATATCAGGAGTGCAGGGCTGAAATGCAATCAAAATTGGAGGAGTAACCCCTCAGATATTCAAAAAGGAGCTGCATCCTTTCACACTCCATATAATAGGTAGGTCAATAGGTACATTTAATGTCAGAGAAATGTATACAATATACATCCTGAAATTCTTTTTCTTCACAAACATCCACAAAAACAGAGGAGTGCCCCAAAGAATGAATGACAGTTAAATGTTGAAACCCCAAAGTCCCCCAGCTCCCTCTCTCCAACATACAAGCAGCAGCAAAGCAACCCCAGCAGCAAAAAAGCATTGGCACCCTCCACCGAGCACTCAAGCATGCAGCAAAGCATCAATAAAGACACAGACTTGCAGTAGCCCAAATTCTACTCGTTCACCCAGTAATTCGGCATACTACAGGCTCTCTCTCTCCCTAATAAGGGAAAACATGTGTCCCCTTTTCATAGCGAGGGTGAGACATAACAAACAACTCACTGATTTATGACGTTAAAAGTCTGGTGCGTTACTTTTTCCAAGCTCTGCGCCCAGAGAGTCAACCCCAGGGCTCATGTCTCTGGACACACAGCCCACGGCAGCTAACCCACTGCCCCTGATGTTCAGCGTTATCCCACAACACCTCAGTCAGGGACACTGGCCTTGAATCAGCCCACCTCCAGAGTCACGAAAATCCGGCACCCTGTAGGCACAGTAGTCTGCCAGGCCGTGTCCTTGGGATATCATCGTAGTACAGTGAGTCCTCTTGGGCATAGAATGGACAAGTGAACAGAGGGTCAGTGAACCAACTTAACAACTTGTTGCACAGTACTGCCCTATGCAACATTTTCCACCCAGATCCCCAATGTACAGGGGAAGGACCTCTGCATGAAGCAATTTTCACTGGGGACCGCCACCATCTTATCCACCATTCTGAAGAAGCTAGCTCTGAGGGGTGAGTAGTATCAACAGCTCATTAAGCTCTTTCAGAGTTCTTAAAAACCTAAGAGTCAGAAATAAATAAAGCTTTACGAAGAATCTTATATTTTTTAATAAAACCAAATAGTTCAGTATTTAAAGAGCCAAGATTATTTTTAAAAGGAAATGAATAAAAGAAATTGATTTTTAAAAAATCACAAATAATGAGAACAAAAAAGGTTTCTGTCTGTCCGTTCTTTTTGTCCATAGGGTCAACAATTGCATTCAAAATGAGTGTGACTGCCTTACTGGGATACATCTAAGGGCCAAGTGCAAAGTCTCTGCTGGATGTAGTTGCTCAGCCATCATTACCAGAAGGAATTGCAATGAACTATCTGAGAGCACGATTCTTCTCCCAAAGGATAGTACATCTACATGTAAAAGGTTACCAGTTTATATGGAGTTACACAGCAGAGCAGACATTCAAAGTATTGGCAACTAACCTCTATCTCATCACATACTTCAGCCTTATTCAATGCATGGGTCATCTGCATAAGACATCTGAATGAGGGCAATTTATGCCCTCAAGCTGTACAAATTCCTAGAATATAATTTTTATTAGAATTTATTATCATATATTTTATAATTAAAGCTGAGTAGCAGATTTTCCTTCACAGAAGAGGAAGAAATGCATCATAAGATTTAAATTTCCTATAGGAGCCACGATGGTGTAGCAGTTATCATGACACTATTACAGGTCAGAGTATTCCTGAGTTCAGAGTTCAATTCTGACACCATTCTGTAAGGATTCCCTATACATCCTCTCTGTGGAATTCGTTGGTTTTCCATAGGTGCTCCGGTTTCCTCCCACAGTCCAAAGATGTACTGGGTAGCTTAATTGGTCATTATAAATTGTCCTGTGTTAGATTAGGAGTTCTGTTAATCAAGGTTATGGGGTTGTTGGAGTGGAAGGTCCTACTCCTATAAATATATAAATGTAGGAAAGGAGAACAAATCCAAAGGCAAAAATGATTAATTGGGGGAAGGTCAGTGTCAAAGGGAAGAGAGTAGTTCTGGAACTTTGAAGCAAAAGTTTATATGCACAGGTAATGATAATTCAAGAACAGTCAAGGATTGTTCCCATCAGGAGCAATGGAAGAAAACAACTCCAGAATTTCCTGGCCGATAAAAGAGATACAGACAAAGGTGAATCTAAAAAGTCTGCTTAGTACAAGTATCATTTTGTAAATACTAATGAGAACTCAAAACTAGACAAATTACAAAATAAACTGCTTTGTAAGAAGGAAAAGGTTGCATTAAGTGTTGTACATGGTGAAATGGACGTATCCTGATAATAAATTTACTTTAAACCTTTGACTTATATGTTTGGATTGAAGAATTTTAATTACAGAGAGAACTTGTATAGACTGGGTTTGTTATCCCTGGAATGAAGGAGGCTGAGGGGTGATCTGACCTGGGAGAGGTTACAAGAGGCATAGATAAGGCGGGTAAAATCTTCAGCAATACACACAAAGTACTGGAGGAACCCAGCAGGTCAGGGAGCATCAATAGAAATGAAATAACAGTTGACATTTCAGGATGAGACCCTTCTTCAGGAATAGGGAGAAAGGAGAAAGACACCAGAATAAAAAGGAAGGCGGTGGGGAAGGAAGGTGATAGGTGGAGCCAATTTGGTAGGAAAATAGAGGAAGGAATCTGACAGGAGAGGAGAGTGGACCTTAGGAGAAGGGAAAGGAGGAGGGATTCTGAGGGAGGTGATAGGCAGGGGAGAAGAGGTAAGAGGCCAGAATAGAAAAAGATGGGAGGGAGATGGAAGCTTTTTAACCGAAAGAAGAAATCGATATTCATGCCATCATATTGGAGGCTACCCAAATGGAATATAAGATATTTCTCCTCCACCCTGAGGCTGGCCTCATCCTGGCCCATGAAGAGGTCATGGAGCAACATGTCGGAACGAGAATGGGAGTCGGAATTAAAATATTTGGTGATCAGGAATTTCCTCTTTCAGCAGATGGCACGGAGGTGATCAACAAAGTGGTCGACCAATTTATGACGGGTAGAGGAGGCCACTTTGGGAGCATCAGACACAATAGACGACCCCAGCAGATTCACAAGTGAGGTGTTGCCTCACTTGGAAAGACAGATTTGGGGCCATGAATGGAGGTGTGGGAGGAGGGTAATGCACAGGTGTAGCACTTTGGCCACTTGGAGGGATAAGTGCCAGGAGGTAGATTAATGGGCAGGGATGAATGGACATAGGAATCATGGATACCCCTGCTAGTAGTATCAAAATCAAGAAAGCATAGTCGTAAGGTGAGGAGAAATTTTAAAGAGTTTGGTTTTATAGTGGTTTAATAGAGATTAGTTGGCATCTGGAACTCGCTGCTAGAAGAAATGGTGGAGTCAGATACAATCAATATCTATAAGAGACATTTAGACTGGCACTTAAGTTAACAAGGCAGAGAAGGATATAGACCTAATAGGGCAAATGGGATTAGCATAGAATGGCAACAAATACTAGCATGAAAATGGTGAGCTCAAGAGCTCATTTCTGTCCAGTACAATTCTATGGCTCTGTGACTCTA
Source organism: Mobula hypostoma (assembly GCF_963921235.1). Lineage (NCBI taxonomy): Eukaryota > Metazoa > Chordata > Chondrichthyes > Myliobatiformes > Myliobatidae > Mobula > Mobula hypostoma. The sequence continues at coordinate 80,273,300 of NC_086101.1, read as the reverse complement.
GAAATCTGAGGGGAAATAAAAATTAAAATACAGTGGGAAAGGGTGTGTTGGAGAAAAGATAAACTACTAATATTGATGGGAATCCGAAGGTGTTCTGTAGGTCATCACCTTCTCATTATGTGCCATGTCAAATGACGTCATGGTCTCTCATTGCTATGACTATTCTTGGCAGATATTTCTACAAAAATTGTTTGCTGTTGCCTTCTTCTGGGCAGTGTCTTTACAAGACGGGTGAGCTCAGCGATTATCAATGCTCTTCAGAGACTGTCTGCCTGGCGTCAGTGGTTGCATAACCAAGACTTTTGATATGCACCAGCTGCTTATACAACCATCCAACACCTGTTCCCATGGCTTCACATGACACTGAGTGGGGGGCGATACTGATGCTACACCTTGCCCAAGGGTGACGTGCAGGCTAGCGGAGGGAAAGAGTGCCTTATGCCTCCTTTGGTAGAGGCGTATCTCCACCACGCCACCCATGAACTATAGGTATAAAAATAATAAAGATGTTTCATATATAAGAGTGTGGTCTCTTATGGAAAAACATTGGGAACTTGTACATGAATGCTGGGGGCACTCTTGAGGCACTAAATGGGTACTAATGAACTGTATGAAATGTGGTGGAAACAGATTCCATTATGTTCTTTCAAAAGGAATTGGATAAATTTACAGTGGGGAAAAAATTGCAAGGCTAAGCTAAGGACTGTGGGAGAAAATATCGATTGGCATTGGTAAAGGTCAGACACAGACAGATGGGCCAACTGGCCTCCTTTGTTATGATATGCACTGAACTGTGCCAGCTTCCTGAATTTTAACACTCAAACTCTCTGGAGTATGGATAGCTGGGATCGCTAGAAAGCCTGGAGATACATGACTTCCAGGTCACGTGCATAAACTTTCACAAGAACGAAGCCAGAGTCACTCAGGTGAGACTGTCAGTTGCTCTGTGTAGCCAATAAATCTTCCAACCCCAGAGGGATTTGGTGGAGAACTGGGATCTTGCTATGGCTTCCACATTCAATGCTCTTTGGTGTTCAAACTCCAGCCGTCCCAGTTCCCTCTGGAGAATGGAAAGGTAGCCTTCATTATCTCTCTTCTGACTGGGAGAGCCTTTGCCTTGGCCACTGTGCATTGGGAATGAAGGAAGGAGATTCACACCAATTCGAAAGAATTCATGGCCACCATGAGAAAGATATTTCATCATCCCACTGGAACAAATAGAGCTTACACCATCTGATGAAGGTGCATTAGGGCAGCCAGTCAGTGGCTGACTACGCTATCGAGATCCGTACCTTGGACCAGGAGAGTAGGTGGAATGGAGAAGACTTGGCCACTCTTGACATGGACTCCAGGATGAACTAAAAGGTGCCCTCACCTTGGGAGAACTAGCAGGGGACATAGAAATCCTAATCGACCAGTCCATTGCCTCAATAATCATCTGGCAAAGCATAAGTGAGACCACCTCAAGATGTTGAGGAGGACTAACCGGAGCCCAGTCTCAACACATTGCAGTTGCACCTCCCCACCACCAACCCACCCAATCTCGGACCATGACCTTCCCATCTCCTGCTCAGGACTCAATCAAACCCATGAAGATCGGTAACACAAGGCTCTCCAGCAAGAAGATGTCCAGTTCTAGGAGTCAAGGCTACTGCTAAGGCATCCTGAACCAGGAGGACTGCAATGGTAACACGCACCACTCCCAACCCAATGGATTCTGGCATCATGCTGAAGGCAGAGATCTCCTGGTGTAAGAACTGAAGAGAGGTGAAGGCTATTGTGGACTCTGGGGGAGCTGGTAACTTTTTGAGACTTGGAGACTGCCCACCAGCTCAACATACTGCTGCAAGAGTAGAGCCACTGCCCACAAAGGTCTTGGATGGCTGTCTGCTAGATTCAGAGCAGATCCAGCAACAGACATGGGTCTTGTAGATGAGGATTGAGGATCATGTGGAAGACATTAGTTTCTATATCATTGGCTTACCACTCATACCCCTGATCCTCAGACATCTTTGGCTGTCCTAACATAACCCTTCCGTGAATGGGAAGGAAGGGAGAATCATTGCTTGGTCCAGTCATAGTAAGAGGATACGTTTGTGGCATGGAAATCCAACACACAGACCTTCGCAAGTTTAATGACCAACAAGGGTGCAGACATCAGTGCAAGGTAACCTGAAGCCATCTGGAGACCTAGTCCTGCCCTCAAAGACAGGCAAGCCAGTCCCAGCCAATGGGACAGTGCGAGTCCTGGCACTGTATAGTCAGGGGCACGCTGGAACTAGAGAAAGGGAATCTCTAGTTCAGGTGAAGACCAAGGATGTGCAAAGCAGTTGGGAACTCCTTCAGCTAAGCCTAAGAGATCCAGCTGCCAGGTCCCAACTAAAGGAAAGACTCCTAAACACAAAGCCTGTTCCCAGAAGTTTGAAGACCATCTGTAACACATCATTAACTTTGCCTGAGGATACAGATGAGCATTTGGACTCTGATTCAGCCATTTGTTCAATGAAGGGATCTAGTGAACTTAGGGAGGAGACTCAGAGGCCCATCAAATCACCCCTGCACATAAGAAGCCTCAGGATTCATCCTTGAACGAATGTTCTGAGGAACTTGTGGATAAATCCCCAAGCCTGACAAAGTGTTCCGATGGACCCTGGGGGAGGCAAGTGCAGAGGTTACAGGGGCCCTAGCAGAGATATTTAAATCATCCTTAACAATAGGTGAGGTACCAGAGGATTAGAGGACAGTTAGTGTTGTTCTGCAATTTAAGAAATGCTCTAAACATAACCCAGGAAATTACAGGCCAGTGAGCCTGACATCAGTAGTACAAGAGTTATTGGAAGATATTCTAAAGGACCCGATTTATAAGCATTTGAAAAGACATGGACTGATTAGGGATAGTCAACATGGCTTTGTGCATGGCATGGTAGATCATGTCTAACCAATCTTATCGAGATTTTCAAGGAAGTTATCAGGAAAGTGGATGAAGGCAAGGCAGTGGATGTTACTCAGCATTCAGGATGAGGTCAGGGTAAATTGGACATTGGCTTTGTGGGAGAAGCCAGCGAGTGGTGGCAGATGGTTGCCTCTCTGACTGTGACTAGTGGAGTTCTACAGGGATTGGTACTAAGTCTGTTGTTGTTTGTCATCTAACTCAACAAACTGGATGATCATATGGTTAACAGGTTCAGCAAATTTGCAGATAATAGCAAGTCTGGGTCTGCAGTGGACAATGAGGAAGGTTATCAGTGGGACCTGGATCAGCTGGAAAAATGGGCTGAAAATGGCAGACGGAATTTAACGCAATCAAGTGCAGGCTGTTGCACTTCAGTAGGACAAACCAGAGTAAGTCTTACACACTGAATGGTAAAGCATTGAGGAGTGCAGTAGAACAAAGAGATCTGGGAATACAGGTCCATAATTCATTGAAAGTGACGTCACAGGTAGGTAAGGTGATAAAGAATGCTTTTGGTCTATTGGCCTTCATAAATCAACATGTTGAGTACAGGAGATGTGATGTTAAGTTGAAGCTGGATAAGACATTGGTGAGGCCTAATTTGGAGTACTGTTTATCGTTTTGGTCACCTACCTGCAGGAAAGATGTAAGAAAGGTGAAAAGAGTACAGAGAAACTTTACAAGCATGTTGTTCGGACTGGAAGACCTGAGTTATAAGGAAAGATTAATGAGGTTAGTACTTATTTCCTTGAGACGTAGGAGACTGAGGAGAGGTATACAATATTATGAGGGTATGGAGAGGGTAAATGCAAGCATGCTTTTTTCTTACTGAGGTTGGGTGAAACTACAACTAGAGGTCATGGGTTAAGAGTGAAAGGTGAAAAGTTTAAGGGGGAGCATGAAGGGAAACTTCTTCACTTAGAGGGGTGTGAGAGTGTGGAATGCGCTGCCGGTGCAAGAGGTGCATGTGAGCTTGATTTCAATGTTTAAGAGAAGATGTATGAGCACATGGATGGTAGGAATATGGAGCACTATGGTCCCGGTGATCCATTTGTTTCATAATAGAATGCTATAATCAAGAAAATACTTACAGAAACTACATCTTTGAATTGGTATGAAGGTGTCACTAATATTAACATTATCTAAAACAATGAATATTCCCCAGGCTGAGAACTCCTTAGCAACACACAGAAAATACTGGAGGAACTGAGCAGGTCAGACAGCATCTATGAAAATGAGAAAATAGGTGATCTTTATTTAGCTGTTCTCCTCAGATATGAATAATCATATTATGTTTTTCATTCCCTGGAACAGAGTGCCACAAAATCATCACGTTATTTGGTCAGAGAAAGAAATGAGAACCTGATATTGCAGTGCATGGTATATTAATGAATGATAATTAATCAGTTTCAATAAAGAACGTGAATGTTTTATTTAAACCTTCCTCTGTAACTTTCTTCCCATGTCCAAAGCTTTTGCTGCTTGCTGGGTTTAATTCCTCAGTTAATTGTTGGCAACTTGCCCAAGTAGCCATTAGTCACACCCTTGACAGTGAATTGGCAGCCTCAGAATCCTTTAAGCTGTGCGTGATCCTGGCTTCTCCAGCAATGTAAGAGCTGCTAGCTGCAACAAAAGGTTGGAGCAACTTGGGATTTTCAGCTTTGACTGAAAAGAGTTTTACAATATAGTTAGGAGATGGAAAAATGAAGTAAATTCTAGAATGCCACTTTAAGTTAGATGGTGAGAGTTGAGGAAAGCTGCACTCAGTAGCCATTTTATCAGGTACAGGAGTCTACCAAATGCAGTGGCTGCAGGAGTGGAACATGGTGCACTTTTCTGCTGCTGTGAGCTATCCACTTCAAGGTCTGACATGCTGTGTGCCCAGAGATGCACTTCTGCGCACCACTGCTGTAATGCGTGGTTATTTGAGATACTGTCGCCATCCTGTCAGCTTGAACTAGTCTTGCCATTCTCCTAGGACCTCTCTTCATTAGCAAGGCATTTTCGCCAACAGAACTGCAGCTCACTGGATTTTTTTTTAAGTTTTTTGCACCATTCTCTGTAAACTCTAGAGACTGTTGTGTGTGAAAATCCCAGCATAATAACATAATTGATTGGAGTATTGTGCAGATGCAACAGAAGCATTCCCATGAAGGTCCAGTGAAGAGCTTTAAAAAACCTAGTCTCTATAAAATAGAGGTACCCTGTAGTGGAGTGATCAGCATGGGAGCAGTCATCTTTGATTCAACAAGGCTTCGGCAAGAACAGACAGAGACGAGGTAAGTAGGTAAGTTTATTCCTTATTTCTTATTTCTTTTTTTCTGAATTAACTCTTGAGAGAATAGGAGGTATGTCTACAGTATTCCGTTCTGGTGTCAGATGTGGGGTTTCCCGGAGACTTCCAGCCTCCCCGATGGCCTCATCTGCATCAGGTGCATCGAGATGCAGCTCCTTAGAGACAATGTTAGGGAACTGGAGTTGCAGCTCGATGACCTCCAACTTGTTAGGGAAAGTGAAGCAGTGATAGACAGGAGCTACAGGGGAGTGGTCACCCCAAGACTACAGCAGACAGATAACTAGGTGACTGTCAGGAGGGGGAAGGGAGAATGTCAGATAGTGGAGAGAACCCCTGTGGCTGTCTCCCTCAACAATAAGTATTCCATTTTGAGTACTGTTGGGAGGGACGACCTACCTGGGGGAAGCAATGGTGGTCGTGCCTCTGGCACTGAGTCTGGCCCTGTGGCTCAGAAGGGTAGGGAACTGAAGAGAATGACAGCAGCAATAGGGGGCTGTATAGTCATGGGGACAGATGGGCAATTCTATGATGCAGAAAGGAAACACAGATGGTAGTTTGCCGCCAAGGTGCCAGGGTCTGAGATGTTTCTGAACATGTCCACAATATCCTGAAAAGAAATGGTGCACACTGGAATTCAGAAGAATGAGAGGAGATCTTATAGAAACATATAAAATTATGAAAGGGGTAGATAATATAGAGGCAGGAAAGTTGTTTCCACTGGTAGGTGAGACTAGAACTAGAGAGCATAAACTCAAGATTTGGGGGAGTAGATTTAGGATGGAGATGAGGAGGAACTGCTTTTCCCAAAGAGTGGTGAATCTGTGGAAATACTCTGCCCAGTGAAGCAGTGGAGGCTACCTCAGTAAATATACTTAAGAAATATACTCTTTGGAACTTAGAAGAATATGGGGGGGATCTCATTGAAACCTATCGAATGTTGAAGGACTAGATTGGGTGGATGTGGAGACGATCTAGATTGGGTGGATGTGGAGACGATGTTTCCTATGGTGTGGATATCCAGAGCTAGAGGGCACAGCCTCAAAATTCAGGTGAGACCTTTTTAAACAGAGGTAAGGAGGAATTTTTTTAGCCAGAGAGTAATAAATCTGTGGAATGTTCTGCCACAGACTGTGGTAGAGGCCAAGTTTGTGTGTATATTTAAGGTGGAAGTTGATAGTTTCCTGATGGGTCAGGGCATCAAAGGATATGGCAAGAAGACAGGTGTATGGGGTCAAGTGGGATCCAGGATCAGCCATGTTGGAAGGGTGGAGCAGACTCGAAGGGCTGAATGGCCTAATTCTGCTCCTATGTCTTATGGTCTTACCTAAAAAGATACTTAATTTATATAAATTTATGCAACATTTAATATTAAAATAAAAAATAAAAGCAAAGCACTTACCTTTCCAATTCATTGACCTGACAGATGTAGCTTTTGACCACCACAGTATAAAAGAGATCACGTTGAATTACTGGAAGTCAAAGAATTTACCTGCACTATTCCTTCTAGCCGGATTATCTGCTGATAATGTGCAGCAACGGTCCCTCAAACACCACTTTAAAGGCCTTTTGGTCCCTCTGTTGATCGGGGTCGACCATGGATATTGCATTCTAGCTGCCTAAGCAAGCCAGGGCAGTACAATAAGGAGAGAAATCTGTGGTCCATGCAGTAGTCTCCCTGTCTCCATCCAGCTGGTGAGCCCAAAGGAACAGCAAGGACCGATACAGTTTGGCACCAGTCAGCGTTGGACTCAGCATAGGACTGCCTTAGAGACTCCAGCTCTGAATTTTTCCTCGGGGTTTACTCCCAAGGCCTTCCCTGTGAGTGTGTATAGCCGCAAGGCAGCAGAGGTTTAAGATTAGAGTTCTCTGTCACCAAGATGAGCTGCCAACCACAGCTGACAAGTCCCATCTGCCCAAAGCGACTGGTTTTAAAGTGTCAATATCTCACCTTTGGCCTTTCTCCAGTCAATAGAAACAGCTCTGCCAGACTTAGTTGCTGAGCCACACATGCAGGCCTGGAACTGGACCTGGTTTTCAGAGGCTATTTAAGGTACATGCCAGTGGGAGCTTTTAATAGGTGATAGGAGCTTATCCTCACTAATTTACCCCTAGCAATGACAACCTTAAGGAACCTTTTAAAGGTCTATTACATATAATAAGCAGTCTAGCCACCTAGTCAATGGGCAGATTTAGTTAGCCTCAGCAACAGCAGGGACAGGGCAATGAGACCCTCTTGGCATTCTGACAACCAATTTATGGCAGGCGCCGTTAACAATTCCCCTGTCTACCTCTCGCTGTCTTATTTCTTCGAAGTACTTTATTACCTAAATGAATGTAAGTCGTGAAGAAATATTTCTGTAATATCCTGCATGTTCACTGATGACACATCAATTCCCACGAGTACACGTGAGATTCAGAGGTGGAGATCCTCCCAAGTCTATCTGCATATAAGTCCACCACTACACCCTTGTTTGTCCCTGATTCAGCTTTGTGTGGGTTCTACTTCAGAAAAACTGAGTAGAAATAAAGTTCTGACTGGTTCTTCAGATGCACTAACGACTAACAAAAGCCCCATTTCATATCGACATAAATTGCCCCATGATACTATTTTGAGAAAAGGCATGTACCTTGTTAATATTCATCCTTCAATAAAGATCATTAAAAGCGTTTCCATGCCCTTAGGAAAATGCATAGCTCCACAAAGAGTCAAGTCAGTAGTGATAGTTCATTTAACAACAATAACTTCAATAAAAGGAACTTTAAGGAATCAGAATGTCTCAAGATGCATCATAGAAATGACATGTTGACACATAAAGAGCTATCAGGGCAGACAACCAAAGACTTGGCCAAAGAAATAGGTTTTAACTTGTTTACTTACTTGAGCCCATCACTCCTACTTTGACAGAGGCTGCCGACAGCAGCTCGCCAAAGTCCTTTGTCTTGGGCCAGTCTTTCAAGTCCTCCTCAGATGAAGCCCACCTTAAGATCCTCCCTTTCCCACAGATGAGGTGTTGGAGCTTCTTTCAGCATTTCTGTAACTCCGGGTTTTTACAGGATGGGGTAGCTAGCCCCATCCCTAACCCTCTTCCTTTTGCACCCGGGCTTGCGACCATCCATGCTGGAGTTAAATAGGCTTTACAGGGTATCTTAAAGATGAAATAATGGTGAGAGAGTTGGAGTGCATTAAGTAATGCACGTTGCTGGAGGAATGCAGCAGGTCAGGCAGAATCTGTGGAAATGAATAAACAGTCAACATTTTAGGCCAAGACTTGTCTTCAAGACTGGAAAGGAAGGGGGAAGATGCCAGGATAAAATGGTTGGGGGAGGGAAAGGAGGATAGCTAGAAGGTTAGAGGTGAAGCCAGGTTGGTGGGAAAGGTAAAGGGATAGACAGGAAGGGATCTGATAGGAGAGGATAGAGGAGAAAGGGATGGAGGAGGGGTACTGTGAGAGAGGGGATAGGCAGGTGAAAAGAGGTAAGAGGCACGAGTGGGGAGTAGAAGAAGAAGGGAAGGGAAGGAGTAATTGATATTCATGCCATCAGGTTGGAGATTACCCATACGGAATACAAATTGCTGCACCTCCACCCTGAGACTGGCCTCATCTTGGCACAAGAGGAAGCCATAGACTGACAAGTCGGAACAAGAATGGGAATTGGAATTAAAATACTGGTCCATCGGGATGTTTTGCTATTGGTGGATGGAGCAGAGGTGCTCGACGAACCAGTCCAAAGTCTGATGGCTAAACAACTGATGACATGTCAATTGTGCAGCAATTTATTTTGGAGATATTTTTAAAAGTAGATTTGGAGATATACAAATAATATTCCAGAAGAAATTTAAGATGGACCAAAACTATTTAGGGAGAGGAATTTAAAAGAGGGTGAGAAATTTGAAGTAATAGCATTGCTTAAAACTGGAAGCCATTCTGTGCCAGTCAACACAAGGATGGTGATTAAACAAGGTGAACTGTGAGTCAGCACCTGAGGAATTATGGGTAATTTTGAGTACACAGAGGCTTGAGACTCTCCAATGGTCAGGGTCAACCATGGATGTTGTGACCCAGCTGTCTATGTGATACTCAGATCAGGGCAATACAATACAGAGAGCAAGCTGTCACCCATGCAGCAGGCTCCCCCTCTCCACTCAGGTGATGAGCCCAAAGGAATGGCAGAGTCTGATATAGTTTGGCACCAGTGGTGTTGCAGGAGTTACCAGTCAGTGTTGAACCCAACTTCAAACTGCCTTAGGGACTCCAGCTCCAGGATTTTTCCTTGGGGTTTACTCCCAAAGCCTTCCATATGAGTGAGTATAGCAACAAAGCAGCGGAGGTTTGAGATCAGAGTTTTCCTTCTCCTAGATGAGCTGCCAACTACAGCTGATAAGCCCCTTCTGCCTGAAGCGACTGGTTTTAAGGCACCAGTCACCTGCCTTTGCCCTTCCCCCGTCTGCAGAAATAGTTCCACCAAGCTTAGCAGCTAAGCCACACATGAAGGCCAGGAGCTGGACTTGGTCGTCAGAAGCTATTTGAGACACTTGCCATTGGCAGCATTTAATAGGTAGTGGGAGCTTATCCCCAGCACCTCCCCCGGCTTTGACAACCTTAAGGCACCTCGCAGAGGCTAAAACTAGGAAATCCAAACAGAACTACCTTATTGGAGGCAACCCTGATGTTAACAAGAATACATATGGTAAAACAGTAGATGAACTGAGGTATGCAGAGTCCAGCAATGTTATGTACAAGAGATTTTTCAGTGACAGTACAGAATATCTTTTGATCTTATATACCTCTCTCAAGTCACCACTCAACCTCCTAAAGTGAACAGGATGAAATCTTAGTCTGGATGAAGCTAAAATAGGATTTATCAGGATTGCAGTGGAGTAAATGGAATTACAGAGACATGAGAGGAGCTGGCCAAAAGTGATTGGAAGGGAACATTATTATAGATGGTAGCAGAGCCACAATGGCTGGTGTTTCTGGGGGAAACTTGGAAGGTGTAGGGCAGATACAACCCAAAGATGAAGAAGAATTCTAAAGGGAGGATGAGACAACTATATCTGACAAGGGAAGTCAAAGATTGCATAAAAACAAAAGAGAGAGCATATAATATTTGTAAAAATTAGTGGGATGATAGAGGACTGGGAAGCTTTTAAAAACCAAGAGAAGGTAATTAAAAAAGCCATAAAGAGAGAAAAGATGAAATATGAAGTTAAGCTAGCCAATAATATAAAAGAGGTTACAAAAAGATTTTTTAGAAACAGAAAAAGTAAAAGAGAGATGAGAGTGGATATCTGACCCCTAGAAAATGACACTGGAGAGTTAGTAATGGGCACAAAGTTATTCAGAGGAATTCAGTAACTAATTTGTAACAGTCTTCACTGTGGAAGACAGTAGCAGAATGCCAGAAATTCAAGAGTGTCAGGGAGCAAAAGTGAGTGTCATTGCAATTACTAAGGAGAAGGTGTTTGGGAAGCTGAAAAGTCTGCAGGTAGATAAGTCACCTGGACCATATGGACTACACCCCGGAGTTCTGAAGGAACTAGCTGAAGAGATTGCAGAGGCATTAGTGATGATTTTTCATGAATCACTAGATTCTGGAATGGCTCTTGAGGATTGAAAAATTGGAAATGTCACTCCACTCTTTAAGATAGGAGAGAGGCAGAAGAAGGGAAATTATAGACCAGTTAGCCTGACTTCAGTGGTTGAAAAGATGTTGGAGTCTCTGATTAAGAATGAGGTTTTAGGGTACTTGGAGGCACATGATAAAATAGGTAAAGTCAGCATGGGTTTCTCAATTGGAAACCTTGCCTGAAAAATTTGTTGGAATACTTTGAGGAAATAACAGGCAGGATAGACAAAGGAGAGTCAGTGGATGGTCTCGGACCGAAACGTCGACTGTACCTCTTCCTAGAGATGCTGCCTAGCCTGCTGCGTTCACCAGCAACTTTGATGTGTGTTGCTTGAATTTCCAGCATCTGCAGAGTTCCTCGCGTCAGTGGATGTTGTTTTCTTTGGGATTTTCAGAAAGCTTTTGACAAGGTGCCACACAGAGGCTGCTTAATAAGAAAGAGACCATAGTATTACAAGAAAGGCAGCTTCAGAAAAAGTGCCGGGAGCAACATCAGGACCTATTTATGGCCTTTGTCGACCTCTCCAAAGCATTCGACATTATGCAAAGAGAGCTCTGATGGGATGTCCTCCTTAGGTTTGGTTGTCCCAATAAATTTGTTAACATCCTCTGCCAGTTCCACGATGGGATGACTGCCCAGGTGACCATAGGAGGACAAGAGTCCGAGCCCTTCCTTGTGCACACAGGGGTGAGGCAGGGGTGTGTACTAGCGCCAGTGCTCTTTAACATCTTCCTCTTGTGTGTTACCAAGCTTCTCCACAATGAGATTGAAGACAGCAGAGATGTGGAGGTGGACGTCAGATTAGATGGCAACCTCTTTGACATCAGGAGGCTCCATGCAACCACCAAACTCCGTAGAGGGCGGGTCCTGGAACTACAGTATGTAGACGACTGTGCTTTTGTGGCCCATACTCCGGAGGATCTTCAGACTGTCCTTGCTGTAGTGGTGAGAGCGTACAGCAGGATGGGGCTGACTGTCAGTACCACCAAGACAGGAGTGGTTTGCCAATGGAGTACCAGTGTCCCACCCACTCTACCTGCCTTCACTGTTGGTGATGAAAAGCTGTCAGTAATGCCATCTTTCAAGTATCTAGGGAGCATTCTCTCTGAGGATAGCGGCATTGACAACGACATCCAGAGCCGCATTAAACAGGCATCAGCTGCCTTTGGGAGACTTTGGCGTAGAGTCTTTCAGAACAGGAGCCTTCATCCTTCCACAAAGGTTGCCATGTACCAAGCGGTCTGTGTCACCAACCTCCTTTATAGCTGTGAAGCTCTGGTAACCTACAGCCGTCACATCAAGTCCTTGGAGTGCTTCCACATAAGCTGCCTTCAGTGCATCCTGGGAATTACCTGGCGTGAGCAGGTGCCTCACACTGAAATACTTGTAAAGACCAACTGCAGAAGTATTGAGACCATGATCACCCAGCGTCAGCTGTAGTGGCTGGGGCACATGATAAGGATGCCCCCATGTTGGCTACCCCATAGAGTGTTATACGGCCAGCTACATCATGGTCGACGCTCAGCTGGAAGGCCGAAGAAGCGCTATAAGGATCAGATGAAGAATGCTTTAAGGAAGTGCAAAATCAGGCCCGAAGACCTGGAACAGGTTGCTGCTGACCGTACCACTTGGCGACAGCTGTGTAGGGATGGGGTTTGTATTCTGGAGATGGAAAGAACAACCAGGAGACAGCAGAAGAGAGCCAGGAGAAATACAGCCATGGCTGCCACCACTACCACATATACATGTCCCACCTGCAATAGAGTTTGTGAGTCCAGGATAGGACTGTATAGTCATCAAAGATCTCACCGTTAAAGGAGTGGACAGCGTTATCAGATTTCGATGGGCAACTGAAGAGAGAGACTAGCACGGATAGATTGGCTGACTAGCAGTCGGCAAACGGTGGGAATAAAAGGGGTTTTTTTCTAGTTGACTGCCAGCGGTGGCCAACGTCTTTCCAACCACTGAAGTCAGGCTTACTGGACAAGTGATGTGCAGCAAGGGTTACTGTTTGGACTGCTCTGTTTCTCATCCTATCTCAGTGCTTTGGATGAAGAAATGGATGGTTTTGTGGCCAAGTTTGCAGATGACACAAAGTTAGGTGGAGTGGCAGGTAGTGTTGAGGAAGCAGGGGGTCCGCAGAAGGACTTGGACAGATTGGGGGTATGGGTAAAGAGGTGGCCGATGGAACATAGTGTAGGGAACTGCATGGGCAAGCACTTCGGTGAAAGGAATAAAGGTGTGGACTATATTCTAAATGGGAAAAAAAATCAAAACTCACAATTGCCAAGGGGTTCCTTGAAGGTTAACTTGGTTGAATCAGTGGTAGGGAAGGCAAATGCAATGTTGGCATTCATTTCGAGAAGGCTAGAATATAAGAGCAAGGATGTAATGCTGAGGCTTTATAAGCCATTGGTTAGAGCACACTTGGAATATTGTGAATAGTGTTTTACTCCTTATCTAAGAAAAGATGTGCTGGCATTGGAGATGATCCAGAGGAGGGTCCCAGAAATGATTCCGGGAATGAAAGCATTAATATATAAGGTGTATTTGATGGCTCTGGGCCTGTACTCACCGGAGTTTAGAAGGGGGGATATAATTGAAACCTATTGAATATTGAAAGGCCTAGGTAGCGTGGATGTGGAGAGGATGTTTCCTATAGTGAGTTTAGAACCAGAGGGCACAGCCCCAGAGTTGAGGGACATACATTTAGAGATGAGGAAAATTTTCTTTAACCAGAGGGTGGTGAATCTGTGAAATTCTTTACCGCAGACGGCTGTGGAGGTCAAGTCATTGGGTATATCTATGGCAGAGGTTAATAGGTTCTTAATTAGTCAATCATCAAAAGTTACAGAGAGAAGGCGGGAGAATACGGTTGAGAGGGGTAATAAATCAGCCATGATGGGATAGCAGAGCAGACTCGAAGGGCCGAACAGCCTAATTCTTCTCCTATGTCTTATGGTCTTATGATGTAAATATTCTCTCCTTGTAACTCAGGCTCCCAAGTCCAGACAACACCCTGGTAAATATTGCTGTGCTGTCTCTAGTTGACTAGCGTCTTTCCTATAATAGTGTGACCAAAACTGTACACCATACTCCAAGTGCAACCTCCTCTATGTCTTATCTAACTGAATCTTAACTTATCAGTCTATCTACCTGTGGCCCTGCTTTCAGTGTACTATGCTCTAGTGCCCCTAGGTTCCCCTGTTCCATAACATTCTCCACGAGTCTGATTTTCTCTGTACAAATCCTACCTTGGTTTGATTTCCCAAAATGCAATATCTCACATTTATCTGGATTGAATGCTATTTGCCAATACTCAGCCTACATAGCGAGCTGATCAAAATCTCCCTGTAATTTTTCATAACCTTCTATACTATATCAACTGCTACTAAAGTAATATCCGCAAGCTTACTTACCATTCCTTATACATTCACATCTAAATTGTTTATATAAATTACGAACAGCAAAGGCCTCAATATTGACCCCTGTGGCACGCCACTAGGCACAGTCTTCCAGTCTGAGAAGCAACACTCAACCATCAAACTCTGCTTCCAATCATTAAGCTAATTATGAATCCAGTCCACTATTTCCCCATGGATCCCATGCAATCTAACCTTTCAGACTAGTCTGCTATGGGGAACCTGGTAACGGCCTTGCTGATGTCCATTTAGACCATACCCTAATCTACCTTCTTCGCTATCTCCTCATAGATCTCCTATCAATTTGTCAGACACAATTTCCCAGGCACAAAGCTGAGCTTCCTGTTCCAAATCCGACCAGTGTCTCCAAATGTTGTCCATTTTGTCCCTCAGAAATACCTCTGGAAATTTATCCACTACCGATGCCAGATTTACCAGCCTGTAGTTTCCCGACTTGTTTTTGCAATGGTATGGTAATAGCCACTCTTCAGTCATCCAGAATCTCACCTGTGGCCAGAGATGAAGCAAGGACCTCTGCAATTTCTTCTGTAGCTTCCAGCATTGTAATTTCGCCATGGACAGTCCCAAGCCTGGCTGCAAAAGGAGGAGGGTTGGGAATGGGGCTAGCAAACTCCATGTCATAAAAACCTAGTACCACAAAAATGCCAACAGAAGCTCCAAAGACCTCATCCATGGGAGAGGAAGGATCTTTGCCTAGAACATGCATGGGGTCATGTGATGAAAGCCACGTCCATAGAAGCCACAGGGCCAATCATCATTCCTTCATTCACAACCATCACCACTGGAAAATGGAACGTAAAGATCTTTTATGAAAGTGGAAAGACAGCGCAAGTGGGCGCTGAAATGAAGAACAAAAAATCTGAACTAGCACGGCCCTGTGCAAAAATCTATCCAACCTTATCTTAAATATATTTACTGAGGTAGCCTCCATTGGGCAGAGAATTCCACAGATTCACCACTGTCTGGGATAAGCAGTTCCTCCTCATCTCTGTCCTAAATTTACTCCCCTGAATCTTGAGGCTCTGTTCCCTAGATCTAGTCTCAACTACCTGTGGAAACAATTTTCCTGCCTCTATCTTATCAATCCTTTTCATAATTTTATATGTTTCTATAAGATCTCCTCTCACTCTTCTGAATTCCAGCGAGTACTGTCCCAGCTGACTCAATCTCTCCTCATAGTCTAATCCCCTCATCTCTGGAATCAACCTGGCAAACCTCCTCTGCACCGCCTCCAAAGCCAGTATATTGTTCTTCAAGTAAGGAGACCAGAACTGCAGGCAGTACTGCAGGTGCAGTCTCACCAGCACCCTGTACAGTTGCAGCATAACCCCCCTGCTCTTAAATTCAATCCCTCTAGCAATGAAGGCCAACATTCCATCTGCCTTCTTGATAGCCGGCTGCACCTGCAAACCAACCTTTTGTGATTCATGCACAAGCACTCCCAAGTCCCTCTGCACAACAGCATGCTGCGATTTTTTACCATTTAAATAATAACCTGCTTTCATTTTCCCTTCCAAATTGGATGACCTTGAATTCATATGAACGCCTAACAGAGAACAAAGTAGACCACTTCTGTTTATTTAAGAAATTCAGGAGATCACTTCAAGATGTCAGAGTGAGGAGAGCAGCAGACCATTATTTCTTGGTTGCAAAGCTAAAACTCAAACTGAAAGAAAACTGAAGAAAAATTGGATGCAAATCAGTATCAACAAGGCAGAGATTCAATGTCAAGCTTAACCTTCGAAGACACACAGACCCATTCAAAATTGGTCCTCAGCAACTTGTTCCAAATGCTACAGGAAATGCACGACAAAGAGGATCTACACAATGAATGGCAGAAAGTTGAGGAGACGACAGGCTCGGCATGTCCACAAGTACCAGGTGCCAACAGGAACCAGCAGGAAGAATGGATCTCAGCTGAAACATTACACTAGATCAAGGTGAGGAGGTCGAAGAAAGCAACCATGAATAACGGCAGGACTAGAGCAGGAAAGACGAAAGCATGGGAAGAGCATGCGGCGGCTCAAAGGGCAGTGAAGAAGAGTGTAAAGCTGACAAGTGCAGTTATATAGACAGCCTCACAGAAGAAGCAGTAGGCTGTGGCAACATGAGGAAGCTGTATGACACCTCCAAGAAACTGTCCAGAAAATACAGACGGGCTTAGACACTTTGAAGATCTACTGAGCAAACCCTCACCTTTCCAACCCTGAATAAGGATCTTGGCCTGGAACGTCGACTATTTACTCATTCCCATAGATGATGCCTAACCCGCTGAGTTCCTCCAGCATTTTGTGTGTGTTGCTCTCAAGGGAAGTGGGAAGTCCACTTGAGTAGGTAGAAGCCATTACCTCCCTGAAAAGTGTCAGTGACAGACAAGGTGGCACTGATGCGGATGTCCAAACAAGGATCAGTTCAGCTGGGGCAGCCTTCATCCAGCTCAAGGACATCTGGTGCTCCAAGGAGCTGTCACAGCGCACTAAGGTCAGGCTGTTCACGTCCAGTGTGAAGTCAGTTCTTCTGTACAGGGCAGAGACTTGGAGGACCCCACAAGTGCTATCATTAGGAAAGTGCAGACCTTTATTAATAGCTGACTGAGTAAAATCCTCTGGCTCCACTAACCAGAAATCATCAGTAACACCAATGTATGGCACAGAACATATCAGCTAACTGCAAAAGAAGAATTAAGAAAAAGAAGACGGGGATGGATAGGACACAAATACCAACATCGCTAGGCAAGCGCTCATGTGGAATCCCTAGGGAAAGTGGAAGAGAAACCAGCCAAAGAACACCTGGTAATGCAACCCTGAAGCTGACACCAAGAAGATGGGCTACACCTGGGAACAACTTGAAAGACCAGCCCAGGACAGAGGACTCTGGCGAGCTGCTGTCAGCGGCCTGTAGGGGTGATCAGCTTAACTTAACTAACTTCCCACAATGACCAAGAATGCACAAGATCAGGCCCTGGGGATTTATCCACCTTCATGAATTTTAAGGCCTCCAATACCTCCATGCTGCTTAATTGTATGTGGTCCAAGACAATGTCACTCATTTCCCATACCCACAGTAAAAACTGAAGAGAAATACTCATTAAAATCTCGACAATTTCCCTTGGTTCCACACGTAGAAGGCCACGCTGACCTTCAAGGGGACTTACTTCTATTTATTTTATTTAGTTATTTAGTGATACAGCTCGGAGTCAGCTCTTCTGTCCCTTCAAGCCACACCACCCCAGCAACCCCCCGATTAACCCTAACCTAATCACGTGACAATTTACAATGATCAGTTAACCTACCCGTCTGCCTCAGGAATGTGGGAGGAAATCGGAGCCGCTGGGCAAAACCACACGTTCCACAGGGAGGGCATACAAAGACTCTTTACAGAATGGCACTGGAATTGAACTCCAAGCTCCAGAATGCCCCGAGATGTAATAGCGGCGTGCTAACCGGTATGCTACCATTCTCTCCCTAGCCACCCCTTTTACTCTTATTATACCTATAGAATTCAGCCACTACAGTTGGATTAGTAACATCAATCAATTGTCTTACTTTTGAATGGAGATCTTGCCAACTTTGAATTGACTGTTTTATTTTCAGCACTATAACAGCAGCTACGTCAAACTTTAGAAATACTTCCTCATGATGTCATGAATTTTTAAACAGCACCATAAAAGACGTCTTGATTTCTTGGTTACTGAATAGAATCGTATGCACTGTTGATAATTTTTTTCAGGTTTCCATGTAGAATTTTAACATAGTTGACAAGAACACAATTGTTACCTTAAAGAAGGGGTTCCCACCCTGAGGTCCACAGACTCCTTGATTAATGGTATTGGTCCGTGGCGTTATAAAGCTTGGGGACCCCTGCCTTAAAAATAATGGGTGATGACTTCACAATCAGAGCCCAAAAAATCCTTCTGAAACGAGTCTGTGAGCCTCCTGCCAAACCTTGACAATTCAGATAAGACTCCAAATGTTCATGTGTAACCATTTTATAATTGAAGATTCACATTGTCCACTAATTAAGGATGCATGAGGTGAAAGCACAAAATAGTCATACAGAATGTGCTGAGATAACAAATCTTGACTGAATTCTATTCAGCACATACCAGATTGTATAGATGAAGTAGAATAACAGAAGCTTTGTATATTGGCCAGCTAATGACTGCCCTCTCACAACTTGTCTAGAGCGTTAAACAAAAACCACTATAGACACTCGTGTGAACGTGGGATTGGTCAGCAGAACCATTTAACAGAATTAATTTTTTTCCCAGAAATGTTACAACTTTCTCAACCTTATCAATGTCTTTCTAAATGGATTAATTTCAACATGTGAGAAAAGCATAATCACAGAACATTCAGTCAAAGAAATGAATTTTTTTTGTGCTTTCAGCTTTAGGGTTCTAATAATGGACCTTGGTTTACATCAGATATATGAGCATTTCATGAGGTTATTTGGTATTAAGTATTCATTAATTGATCCATACCAACAGAGTTGTGGGAAAGTCTGTATGGATTGTAAAGGAGGGCTCAGCGTGGTATGCTTCCCAAGGTTGTTTGAGCCAAACTATGAATCATCGTTCAACTAAATGGTTATTCAAGTATTTTCAAGTGCCATGATCTACCACAAGATTCACTCCATCAAAAATTGCCATTTTTTAAAAAATTTGAGATTAAAACAGTACAACCTGAGGGAAGAGTGCCAGCACAGTGGATGAAACAAAATCTACATCAGATTTGCATCTCCTTGGGAACAGGGCGAGAGAAGCAGTTCAGCAGAACCAGAATCAGGTTTCCTGTCGCCTACATAAGTCATTAAATTTGTTGTTTTGTGGCAGCAGTAATGTGCAGAAATAACAATTAACTATAAGTTATAATAAAAAATAAGTAGTGCAAAGGAGATAATCTTCGTGAGTTCTTGAGCTGTTCAGAAACCTGATGGCAGAGTGGTAAAAACTGTTGCTAAAGCATTGAGTGCTGGTCTCCAGGCTCCTGTACCTCCTACCGGATGGCAGCAATGAGAAGAAGGCATGTCCCAATGGTGATGGACCTGCATGATGGATGCCACCTTCTCGAGGCACCCCCTTTTGAAGATGTTCTCGATGGTGGGGAGACTTGTGTCGGTGATGGAACTGACTAAGTCTACCGCACTCTGAAGCTTCTTATGAATTGGTGCATTGGAGCCTCCATACCATTCAGAATGCTTTCCACAGAACCTTTGCAGAAACTTACTAGAGTCTTTGGTCTCATACCAAATCTCGTCAAACTCCTAATGAACTATTAGGAGGCACTGGCATGCATCTTTTGTGAAAAGAAATAAACCAGAGCTTACTTATGAAAGATGTGACAATGAACTTGTACAAAGTGTGGATCTAGAACCAATTGCTGATGAGGAGAAATAAAGAAACCATGAATTAAGTCAGGATGTTACAAATGGTTCAGATCAAGAAATAACAACACTGTCAGAAAGCCTAGGTCCAAGAGTCTGAGAAAGCCAACTACAGACTAGACCTATAATTTCTATACAGATGTGAAATATCTATTAAAAGAGGAAAATCTTTGTCATATATTTGAAAACACATTTCAATGAGTCAAATGTGCTTATGAACATAGTGATGTTATCATGTGTGTAACATAAGTACAGATAACAATTCTGTTCTGTCCACTATAACATAAAATTGTGAAGTTCATGGTGTCTCCCAGAGAACTTTATGGGCAAGTCTTATCAGTTTTACAAGCCTGGCTCACACATCACAACCAAAGACATGACAGGGTGCTGTACAAAAGGCAACCTCAATCATTTCAATTGGATCACTAGCTGTGAAAAGAAAAGATAAATGCAGTGTCATCTCAGTCAGCCCTACAGATCCAGAAAAACAAGGCCAGGCAGCCAAGATCCACAGGCAGGGAGTCTGGGCAATCAGCCAAAATACAGGATGATCTGGACTAACATTCTCCACTTGTTTTTTTTTTGAAGGAGATGTGATGGGCACCCTAAAGAATATAAAGAGTAATTTTCCAAGATTTTAACCAGATTGATCATTTTGTTTACAGAAGAAATGTATACTTATGTAACACAAGGAAGTGCAGCCTTTTTATTCAGGTAATCAGACACTGATTTCATATTTCTGACTTTAACCCTATCTCTAACTCTCTCTTCTCTTTAATTGACTTCATTTTTTTTTATTGATCTCCAAATTCTGACCCCTTTCCAGGCTCCAATTTTGCTTAATTAGTATCCTTTACAGACATCTTTCAAATTTCACCAACTATATCTTTCAATCTCTTCTGGGATAGCATAGAGCACCTGGAAGATGTTCTGCCTAACAACACCAGAATCCTGGTTTCAAGTCTCACCTCCAATGTTGTCAGTATGGAGCTTGCACATTCTCATAAAAGCCTTATGAATTTCCCCAGCCACTCTAGTTTCCTGCCACAGTCCAAAGACATACAGGCTGATTGGTTAACTGGCTACTGAAAATTGCCCTTAGTCTCTTGATGAATAGTAGAATTATAGGCAGAATAAGTTGCAGGAAAAATTTGAGGGGATTTTGAATTGGAATTGACTGCATGGGTTGAAATAGCCTCTTTGGCATTTTAAATGCAAGAGATTACGCAGATGCTGGAAATCCAGAGTAACATATAGAAAATGCTCAAGGAACTCAGCAGGTCAGACAGAGAGGAATGAAGAGTTGATATTTCAGTCTGTGGCTCTTCATCAGGTAAATGTAGATTCTTTTATCCTTTTGATAGATGCTGCCTGACCTGCTGAGTTCCTCTAGCATTTTGTATATGTTACTCTTCTATATTGTAACAATTTTCCCTTTTGCTCTCTCTCTTCAGCTTAAAAACTTGTTTTAACCCTACATTTTTCCAGTCATTGTGGAAGGTCATTGACTTGAAAGAATAACGCTGCACAGCTGCCGCTTGATCTGCTAAGTATTTCCAACATTTCCCTTATAATTTAAACTATTTCACTATTTTATACGTATACACCAGTTGGACTTTCACCAGGTTGTTATTGAAAAGGCTCACATAAGACTGAATACCAGTATAACTGAGTCATGATTACAAATTGTAACTGACTCCAAAAATACATCAAAGCATAGATTTCAAATGTGATTGGTGACAGGCAAACAAAGAGTCTTTGAACATATTAAATGATTTCAATACACTGTAAATCCTATGTTTGGCAGAGCTCCTCCACAGACCTATCAAAGTTCAACAATTTGATTACTGCTGGTCATACTCTGAAGAATTTACAGATGATTGATCTATCCTTCAAATTTAGACTTCTGGTGATAGAACTTCCATTAGTTTTCTCTCGGTCATTTATACAGCAATTTTTTGCATTTTTTGAGGCTTCAGTTGTTTGCTGTCATTTAACGAAACAGGCAAAAGCAAAAATATTGTTGAACTGTAGATGAATCTTCGGCATTGTGTGAGAGAAGAAAGATTTGTGTGACGAGTTGATGAAAATAATTGTTTTACACATTACCTGATATCCTTTTCTATTGACAGATTACATAAAATAGGTATTTAGGGAACAAAATGAAATGCTATCAAATCAAATACCAAGAAGAGATTTGATAGAGGTATAAAAAATTATGAAGGGTATAGACAGGATAAATGCAAGCAGGCTTTTTACACTGAAGTTGGTTGGGACTACAACCAGAAGTCATCGTTTGATGGTGAAAGGGAAACATGAGAGTGTGGAAGGAGCTGCCAGCACAAGTGGTGGCAGTGAGCTTGATTTCAACTTTTCGGAAAAGTTTGGATACAGACATGAATGGTAGGGGTATGGAGGGCTGTGGTCTTGGTGAAGGTCGATTGGAATAGGCAGTTTAAATGGTTCAGCATGGTCTAGATAGGCCAAAGGGTTTGGTTCTGTGCTGCACTTTTCTATGGATCAATGGACACCAGGAAATAAATTATGGAATATGGAGGAATCTTACTTAATCACAAACTGAACAGAATTTCAAACCGGCTACCACATGAAAGGTGAACATCGGTGTTAATATTAAAGGGTTAATGTAGGGGGAGCAATTAAAAGGCCAAGACAGAGGAGAGGTGGAGAAGATGTTCCCTGTACTGGGGAGTCTAGCAGCAGAGGGCACAGCTTCAGAATAGAAGAACATCCCTTCAAAACATAGTTGAGATGAAATTTCTCCAGCCAGATTGTGGTGAATTTGTGGAATTCAATGCCATAAAAGGCCTTGGAGTCCAGGTCACTGGGTATATTTAAAGTGGAGGCTCACACATTCCTGCTTAGTAAGGGCATCACGGGTTCCAGGGAGAAGGCAGGAGAATGGGATTGAGAGGGATAATAAATTGCAGACAGGCTCAATGGGCCGAATGGCCTAATTCTGCTCCTGTGGCTTACGGTCTTATCTTGCCTATGTTTAAGTGGGCACCAGATAAATATGAGGTGCAATGTCATGTAAAATATCAATCTGTAAACATTTTTTTTCCTTCAATGTTATCATTCTTTCAATAATTATTTTATTTCCCTAAGTGTTGACAGTACTTTGGGTGAAAAAGATTCCAAAAGGATGCTGTTTCTAGAAAGAAACTGGGAGGATGCTGATTGGCCCGTGACCTCTTTCATGCATAAAGTACTAGTATCTTAGAGGATAAGTAAGCTGAAATAAGATTGTAAGAAGTGCTGGTTAAAGAGATTGTGAAATTTAAACACAGTGCCCAAATCAGAATGCTGAACACCAGTCTGGACTCTCCCAGCTGTGGTCACAAATTGAGATGTGGTGAGAGGCAGTGAGCCATGCAAGTCCGTTCAGGAAGTGTACAATAAGGGAATAAAGGCACCTGAGATGCTGCCTTTCCAGGCTAGAAAAATGCAGCATATATTGTTTGAATGTACCTACAAGATGCATCTAATTTCCAAATTGAGATCTCTGGGACAGACACAGCTTAATTATTTATTTTTATTTACTTATTGAGATACAGTGTAGAGTAGCCCTTCAAACCACGCTGCCCAGAAATTCCCTCAGTGAATCCTAGCCTAATCACGGGACAATTACAAGCCTAATACAATGACCAATTAACATACCAACAGGTATCTCTTTGGACTGTGTGAGGATACCGGAGCTCCTGGAGGAAACCCATGAGGTCACAGGGAAGACATGCAAACTCCTTACAGAGAGCGACAGGAATTGAACCTGGGTCACCTGTATTGTAAAGCATTGTGCTGCTCCAAACATGGGAAGCTTGTTAGGATATCACTGCCATCGTAATGAATATGTATCCATTTGACTTTCTGAAAGGCATTAGACTTACTGATATTACTAAAAGATTTTTTTTGGGGGGGAGGCCAAATTTACTTGTTATTCTTCCTATCTCTCTGCTCCACACTCCAACTCAGTTGATGGCGGTCTGCCAAACACCATTGAAGTTTACAAGAAAACTTGTGTAAAGAATGGTGAGAGTTCACACTTCATGTGGAGTTGGCAACAGCAGATAAACCAGAGCAGACAAAAGGTAAAGATGTTACTGCACCTTATTGTTCAGAAAAGAAGAACTGTGATACCATAAATTCCTCAAATGGGCTCCAGAGAATGCATTAAATGCATGAGTAGCACATTATAACCCACCTGAAAATGAAACCATTCAACGTTACGGGTGCTTTATCAAGCAGAGAACAGACTGAATACTTTTACAATTTATTGTCTGAGCGAAGATTGTTAGTAAATAATTTTATAAATCTGCTGGACAGACTGAGAGATGAGATTCTTCATGGCATCTGGGAGTGCAACTAAAGGAAAAGGACCCTACACTAAACACAATTGATAGATCAATTGCAGATCTATCGAGAACTAGACCAAAATATTCAATAACTATCAAAAGGAAGGGCATACATTAAAGTGAAAGATAGTTTGCAGAACAGAAAATGTTCTCCAAGATGTGTGAGATGTTTTAGGTATTTTGAATGGAAGAGGACATTGAATAAATGAAGGATCTCATCCAGAAACATGGACTGTTCATTGCATTCCATAGATGCTACCTGACCTACTGGGTTCCTCCAGCATTTTGCATGTGCTGCTCTAGATTTCCATCATCTACAGAATCTCATGTGATTGAAAAATTGGGAAGCGCTGTGCAGGAGCGGAGAAAAGATTTAGAACACCTGTTGAAAACAATTTACCTGGTGCTAGATTCTATGGAAGGAATACCTACCTGAACAATTGGTGCAAGGGCAACTTAAGATGGTTTAGCATGATTTGGGGCTGCATCCAGTCATATTTATCCATGAAATCAGTGTAGTGCTGCAGGTGTGACTGGCTCAGGAGCACCATGACAGAATCATAATGATCAATTCCACAGGTGCCAATGCAAATATGTCCCAGAGAACAAGGAAACTTTGCCTTCAAGAAAACATCTTATTGCACTGGACAGCACATTTGCTTCCTCAGAGTTTTTTTTTGTTTACGATAGACTGCTTGAAGCTAAACGCAAATATAATCTTAAAACTACTTGTATTACGTAGGAATTAACTTGAATATAATGGTGCTGATGTTTTGTAATAGTTTAACTAGGTTAAAAACACTTTGTTGATGCTTTTCATTTGATTCAGTGTCTGAGGCTTCTCACTTAAGTGTCCAACAATAATCAGCCAGCATTAATAGGTTCCAATTGCCCTGATATCCATGTTCTGGTGAAACCTTTCACTGTGCTCATCACTGGCAGCTTTACAAGGAAGAAGTCTAAATAGGAATGCAGAAAAGTTCATCTTTAGTGACATGTTGCATTTCATGGTTTTGTATACTTGAAGCATGTTGTCAACCAGCTGCACATAGTTTACCATAAGACCATAAGGTATAGGAGCAGAATTAGGCCTTTTGGCCCTTTGAGTCTGCTTCACAATTTCATCATGGCTGATCCAATTTTCCTCTCAGCCCCAATCCCCTACCTTCTCCCCACATCCCTTCATGCCCTGACCAATCAAGTATCTATCAACCTCTGCCTTAAATATACATAAAGACTTGGCCTCCACAACTGCCTGTAGCAAAGAATTCCAGTTTCACCACTCTCTGGCTAAAGACATTCCTCCTCATCTCGATTCTAAAAGGACACCTCTCTATTCTGCGGCAATCCCTTTTAGTCTTAGACTCTCCCATCACAGGAAACATCTTCACAACATCCACTCTGTCAAGGTCTTTCACCATTCAGTAGGTTTCAATGAGGTCATCCCTCATTCTAGTGAATACAGGACTAGACCCTTCAAATGCTCGTCCTATGACAAGCCATTCAATCAGGAAATTATTTTTATGGACCTCCTTTGAATCATCTCCAGTTTCAGCACATCCCTTTTAAAATAAAAGGCCCAAACCTGTGCACAATACTGCAAGTGAGGCCTCACTAGTGCTTTTATAATGTTTCAACATTACATCCTTGCTTTTATATTCTAATCCTCTTCAAATGAATGCTAACATTGCAATTGCCTTCCTAACCACAGACTCAACCTGCACATTAACCTTTAGGGAATCCTGCACAAAGATTCCTAAGTCACGTTGCAACTCAATTTTTTGTATTTTCTCTCCATTTAGAAAATAATCAACACTTTCATTTCTTCTACCAAAGTGCATGACCATACATTTCCCATCACTGTGTTCCATCTACAATTTCTTTACCCTAAGTCCTTCTGTAGCCTCTTTACTTCCTCAAAACTACATGCCTCCCCACCTATCTTCATATCATCTTAAACACAAGGAATTCTGCAGATGCTGGAAATTCAAGCAACACACTTCAAAGTTGCTGGTGAACACAGCAGGCCAGGCAGCATCTCTAGGAAGAGGTACAGTCGACGTTTCAGGCCAAGACCCTTCGTCAGGACTAACTGAAGGAAGAGTTAGTAAGAGATATGAACCTGTACCTCTTCCTAGAGGTGCTGCCTGGCCTGCTGCGTTCACCAGCAACTTTGATGTGTTTTGCTTCATATCATCTGCAAACTTTGCAACAAAGCCATCAATTTCATTATCCATATCATTCTCATATTAACATAAAAAGAATCGGTCTCAACACTGACCCTCATGGAACACCACTAGTCACTGGCAGCCAGTCAGAAAAGGCTCCCTTTATTCCCATTCTTTCCCTCCTGCCAATCAACCAATGGTTTATCCATGCTAGGATCTTTCTTGTAATACCATGGGCTCATAGCTTGTTAAGCAGCTTCATGTGTGACATCTTGTCAAAGGCCTTCTGAAAATCTAAGTACACAACATCAACCGATTCTCCATTGTCTATTCTGCTTTTTACTTCTTCAGAGAATTCCAGCAGATTTGACAGACAAGATTTTCCCTTCAGGAAACCATGCCAAGTACATAATATTTTATCATGAGCCTCCAAGTGCCCTAAGACTTCATCCTTAACAATTGACTCCAAGATCTTCACAACCACTGAGGAAAGACTAACTGGCTGGTAGTTTTCATTCTTCTGCCTCTCCTTCTTGGAATGACATTTACAATTTGTCAGTCTTCCCGAACCATTCCAGAATCTAGTGATTCTTGAAAGATCATTACTAATACCCCCACAACCTCTTCAGCCACCTCTTTCAAAACTCTGTGGTGTACATCATCTGGTCCAGGTGACTTATCTAGTTTCAGGCCTTTCAGTTTTCCAAGAACCTTCTCCCTAGTAATGGTAACTTCACATATTTCATGACCCCTGACACCTGGAACTTCCACCATACTGCTTGTGTCTTCCACAGTGAAGACTGATGCAAAATACTTATTCAGTTTGTCTGCTATTTTGTAGTACCCCATTACGACCTCTCCAACATCACTTTCTAGCAGTCCAGTAAACACTCTTGCCTCTCTTTTACACTTTATGTATCTGAAGAAACTTTTGGTATTTCTTTAATATTATTGGCTAGCTTACTTTCATATTTCATCTTTACCTTCTTAATTACTTTTTGAGTTTCCTTCTGTTGGTTTTTAAAAGTGCTTCACATTCTCTAACTTCCCACTAATTTTTGCTCTATTATATGTCCTCTCTTTGACCTTTATGTTGACTATCACTTCTATTGTTAGCCACTGTTGTGTCACATTTCCTTTAGAATACTTCTTCCTCTTTGGATATACATGTCTTGTGCCTTCCGAATTGCTTCCAGAAATTCCAAGCATTGCTGCTCTGCCGTCATCCCTGCCAGTGTTCTTTTCCAATCAATTTTGGCCATTTCCTCTCCCATACCTCTATAATTCCCTTTATTCCACTGTAATACTGATACATCTGACTTTAGCTTCTCCTTTTCAAATTTCAGGGTGAATTTGACATATTATGATCATTTGCCCCTAAGGATCCTTTTACTTTAACCTCTCTAATCAATTTTGGTTCATTGCACAACAACCAGTTGAGAATAGCTGTTCCTCTACTGACCTCAACTACAAGCTGCTCTAAAAATCCATCTCTTAGGAACCCTAGAAATTCTTGACATTGGCATGATGCAGAGCTGAGCTGAAAAGTGGCAGAGTTCAATTTGGGAAAGTATGAAGTGATTCACTTTGGAAAGGCAAACTTGAAGGTAAAATAAAGGATTCATGGCAGCATTCTTAGCGGCGTAGACGAACAATGAGATCTTGGGGTCCACTTTCATTGATTGTCAAAGATGTCATGCAAGTTGATCGGGTCAAATCTATGAACAAACAAGTCTTTGGATGTGGGAGGACGCTGAGCACCCAGAGGAATCCCACATGGTTACAAGGAGTAAGTGCAAACTCCACATATTCCCCAAGGTCAGGATTGAACCTGGGTCTCTAGCGTTTTGAGGCAGCAGCTCGAATTGTGCCACTGAGCCATTTAGACTATTACCTAGCAACACACATCAAAGTTGCTGGTGAACGCAGCAGGCCAGGCAGCATCTCTAGGAACAGGTACAGTCGACGTTTCAGGCCGAGACCCTTCATCAGGACTAACTGAAAGAAGAGCAAGTAAGAGATTTGAAAGTGGGAGGGGGAGGGGGAGATCCGAAATGATAGGAGAGGACAGGAGGGGGAGGAATGGAGCCAAGAGCTAGACAGGTGATTGGCAAAGGGGATATGAGAGGATCATGGGACAGGAGGTCCGGGGAGAAAGACAATGGCGGGGGGGTGGAAACCAGAGAATGGGCACAGGGTATAGTCAAAGGGACAGAGGGAGAAAAAGGAGAGTGAGAGAAAGAATGTGTGTATAAAAATAAATAACGGATGGGGTACGAGGGGGAGGTGGGGCATTAGCGAAAGTTAGAGAAGTCGATGTTCATGCCATCAGGTTGGAGGCTACCTAGAAGGAACCTTATAGTTCCCACAACCCACACTTCCCGTTTCTACCTCCTACCCAAGATCCACAAACCTGCCTGTCCTGGCAGACCTATTGTCTCAGCTTGCTCCTGCCCCACCGAACTCGTTTCTGCATACCTCGACACGGTTTTATCCCCCCCTTGTTCAATCCCTTCCTACCTATGTTCGTGACACTTCTCACGCTCTTAAACTTTTCAATGATTTTAAGTTCCCTGGCCCCCACAGCTTTATTTTCACCATGGATGTCCAGTCCCTATATACTTCCATCCCCCATCAGGAAGGCTCAAAGCTCTCCGCTTCTTTTTGGATTCCAGACGCAATCAGTTCCCCTCTACCACCACTCTGCTCCGTCTAGTGGAATTAGTCCTTACTCTTAATAATTTCTCCTTTGGCTCCTCCCACTTCCTCCAAACTAAGGGTGTAGCTATTGGGCACCCGTATGGGTCCTAGCTATGCCTGCCTTTTTGTTGGCTTTGTGGAACAATCTATGTTCCGTGCCTATTCTGGTATCTGTCCCCCACTTTTCCTTCCCTACATCAACGACTGCATTGGCGCTGCTTCCTGCATGCATGCTGAGCTCGTTGACTTTATTAACTTTGCCTCCAACTTTCACCCTGCCCTCAAGTTTACCTGGTCCATTTCCGACACCCCCTTTCTAGGTCTTTCTGTCTCTGTCTCTGGAGACAGCTTATCCACTGATGTCTACTATAAGCCTACTGACTCTCACAGCTATCTGGACTATTCCTCTTCTCACCCCGTCTCTTGCAAAAATGCCATCCCCTTCTCGCAATTCCTCCATCTCTGCCGCATCTGCTCTCAGGATGAGGCTTTTCATTCCAGGACGAGGGAGATGTCCCCCTTTTTTAAAGAAAGGGGCTTCCCTTCCTCCACTATCAACTCTGCTCTCAAATGCATCTCCCCCATTTCACGCACATCTGCTCTCACTCCATCCTCCCGCCACCCCACTACGAATAGGGTTCCCCTGGTCCTCACCTACCACCCCACCAGCCTCCGGGTCCAACATATTATTCTCCATAACTTCCGCCACCTCCAACGGGATCCCACCACTAAGCACATCTTTCCCTCCCCCCTCTCTCTGCTTTCTGCAGGGATCGCTCCCTACACGACTCCCTTGTCCATTCGTCCCCCCCACCCCATCCCTCCCCACTGATCTCCCTCCTGGCACTTATCCGTGTAAGCGGAACAAGTGCTACACATGCCCTTACACTTCCTCCCTTACCATCATTCAGGGCCCCAGACAGTTCTTCCAGGTGAGGCGACACTTCACCTGTGAGTCGACTGGGGTGATATACTGCATCTGGTGCTCCCGATGTGGCCTTCTATATATTGGCGAGACCCGACGCAGACTGGGAGACTGCTTTGCTGAATGCCTACGCTCTGTCCGCCAGAGAAAGCAGGATCTCCCAGTGGCCACACATTTTAATTCCACATCCCATTCCCATTCTGACATGTCTATCCACGGCCTCCTCTACTGTAAAGATGAAGCCACACTCAGGTTGGAGGAACAACACCTTATATTCGTCTGGGTAGCCTCCAACCTGATGGCATGAACATCGACTTCTCTAACTTCCGCTAATGCCCCACCTCCCCCTCGTACCCAATCCGTTATTTATTTTATTTTTATACATGCATTCTTTCTCTCACTCTCCTTTTTCTCCCTCTGTCCCTCTGACTATACCCCTTGCCCATCCTCTGGTTCCCCCCCCCCTCTGTCTTTCTCCCCGGACCTCCTGTCCCATGATCCTCTCATATCCCCTTTGGCCTATCACCTGTCCAGCTCTTGGCTCCATCCCTCCCCCTCCTGTCTTCTCCTATCATTTTGGATATTCCCCTCCCCCTCCCACTTTCAAATCTCTTACTAACTCTTCCTTCAGTTAGTCCTGACGAAGGGTCTCGGCCCGAAACTTCGACTGTACCTCTTCCTAGAGATGCTGCCTGGCCTGCTGCTTTCACCAGCAACTTTGATGTGTGTTGCTTGCATTTCCAGCATCTGCAGAATTCCTGTTGTAGACTATTATCTAAATGGTGTGAAGATTCAAACATCAGAGGTGTTGAAGGACTTAAGAATCCTCGTGCAAGACTCCCAGAAGGCTAATTTACAGGTTGAGTCTGTGGTAAAGAAGGCAAATGAAATGTTGGCATTTATTTCAGGGGGAATATAATATAAAAGCAATGAGATAATGCTGAGCCTTTATATGACACTAATCAGGCTGCACTTGGAGTACTGTCAACAGATTTGGACCCCATATCTCAGAAAGGGTCTGTTGTTATTGGAGAGAGTCCAGAGAAGGTTCACGAGGATAATTCCAGGAATGAAGGGGTTAATATAGAAGGAGCATGTGGCATCTTCGGGCTTGTACACGCTGGAATTTAGAAGAATGCAGCGGGGGATCTTATTGAAACCTCAGTCAGTCAGTCAGTGGGTTCCGTCCCAAATCCAGGGTTGGCGGCTATGCACCTCCATCTTCTTCGATCTTGCAACAGCACCGAGTACAGCCTCTCCTCCAGTTTGTTCTCACTGGCCACCTTGGCACCGCCCGCCGCCGCCCCCACCGAACTTGAGCCCGAGGCCATGTCGGCCTCCAGCCACGGCCACATCTTCAAGCTTGGCCCTTCCTTAGGCAGAGGCCTCGGGCAGGTCCAGGCACACAGTGCAGCGCCCAAGCTCATCACGTCTCTTCTAACTAAGTGCATAGCATACGTGGTGAGGCTTTAATCTCTTCCACGGAAGATGGCCATTGGCTCACAAGGAGTTCATCCGCCCTTTGTCAGGTCTTGTTTTTTTCAGTCCTGCTGGGTGTCCTCACACCCTCCTCACCAGACTAAGTCCGGTGGAGGAGCCAGCCCAAGTCGCCGACCACTCGACCACGGCCCCGGCCACTGAAACCTACAGAGTGTTGAAAAGACTAGATAAGGTGGATGTGGAGAAGACGTTTCCTATGGTGGTGATATCCAGAACTAGAGGGCACAACCTCAAAATTGAAGTGCGACCTTTTAGAACAGAGGGAAGAAGGAACTTCTTTAGCCAGAGAGTAGTGAATCTGTGGAATGCTCTGCCACAGACTGTGGGAGAGCCCTAGTCCGTGGGTATACTTAAGGCGGAAGTTGATCGTTTCCTGATGAGTCAGGGCATTAAAGGATAAGGCGAGAAGGCAGGTGAATGGGGTTGAGTGAGGTCTGGGAGTAGCCGTGATGGAATGGCACAGCAGCCGCTATGGGCTGAATGGCCTAATTCTGCTCCTATGTCTTATGGCCTTACAATCCTACCACTAATAAAACATGGATACCAGATGACAGAGAACACTGTGTTCATGCAAAATTCTCACAGGTTACAGGAAATCACTACTGTTAAAGTTCTCCATGTGGCACCGAAGAGGGTGTAGCGTGAATATTAAGTGGATGCAGGTGTACCGTATAAAGATTGTAATGAATGAGGAGCATTTAACGTCTCTAGGCCCGTACTTGCTGGAGTTTAGAAGAATGAAGGGGGATCTCAATAAAGCCTATTGAATGTTGAAAGTCCTTAACGGAGTAGCCAGTGAAAGAGTTTTTCCAATAGCGTGCGAGTCTAAGACCAGAGTGCACAGCCTTTCCGATAGAACAGTATTGAGAAGGAATTTTTTTAGCCAGAGGGTGGTGAATCATTGTAATTCATTGCCACAGACGCCTGTGGAGGCCAAATCATTGAGAATATTTAAAGCAGAGGTTGATAGGTTCTTGATTAGTCAGGGCATCAAAGATTACATGGAGCAGGCAGGAGAATAGGGTTGCGAGGAATAAAAAAATCAGTCATGATGAAATGGCAGAGCAACCTCAGTGGGCTGAATGGCCTAATTCTGCTCCTATGTCTTATAGTCTAACTAGCCAAAACACCATTATCCTCTTCTATCAGATTACTTCATCTTGAACCCTTTACCTTTCCCATCCACTTGCCTTTACCTATCACATTGTAGCTATCCTCCTTTTCCCTTCCCCCCCACTTTTTTATGCTGGCATCTTCCCCCTTCCTTCCCAGTCTTGAAGAAACGTCAGCCAGAAGTGTCATTTCCATAGATGCTGCCTAACCTGCTGAATTCTTCAAGAATTCTGTGTGTGTAGCTCTGGATTTTCAGCACCTGCAGCATCTCTTGTGTTTATAATTTACTGTTCTACTTTCTCACCTATTGATGTACAAGATTTGGGAAATTACTAAATAAAATGATACAGAGTAAGATCTGAAGCAAAGAATTTCATCAAGGAAAAGGAGCTAAGACTTATCCATGAGAAGTTGGTTTTACACTCACGGTGCCCTGACCTTCAGTGATAAACTGTAATTGATTCAAAGCTACATCACAACAAGATGCTCATCCACAAATTTCTATGGGTGTTCTTGGGACCCTGCTATAATTGAAAACCCATGGATGAATTCAAAGAGAAAGTAAATGGCAAGAGATAGTTTCAAATAAAATACTCACAAAGCCCCAAAAATTTAGCAATCACAGAAGTCCAACATTAAGAATTAATTTAGACTTTATTCAACACAAGTCTAGATCTTCCAAACCTTCTTCTTTCTTTCTTTTTAAATCTTTTTATTGAGTAAGTATACAAAAAAGGTAAGCCATATAAACATTAATACAATGTTAAAGTATAATAAAATTCCAAAAGATAACAATACCAAAAAGAAAATACTACAAACAATGTAATTTAAGCATAAGAAACCAAGATAACATAATAGTATACTAGATTTTATATATATCAATGGAAAAAAAAGAAAAAAAAAACCCCAAAAAAAAACCCACCGTGCAACTAACTAAAAGCAAAGCAAAGCAATGGGCTAACTTGAAACCAAACAGAATTAAACTTAAAATCACGTCCTCAATCCCGACCTCCATTAAAACAGTGAAAAAAGAACAAGAAGGGTAAATATTACATTAAATGAAAATATCGAATAAAAGGTCCCCAAATCTGTTCAAATTTAAATGAAGAATCATAAAGGTTACTTCTAATTTTCTCCAGATTCAAACATAAAATCGTCTGAGAAAACCAAAAAAAGGTAGTTGGAGCATTAAGCTCTTTCCAATGTTGTAAAATACATCTTTTCGCCATCAAAGTAAGAAATGCAATCATTCTACGGGCTGAAGGGGAAAGATTACTAGAAATTTTAGGTAGTCCAAAGATAGCAGTAATAGGGTGAGGAGAGATATCTATATTTAATACCTTAGAAATAATATTGAAAATATCTCTCCAAAAAGTTTCCAAAGTAGGGCAAGACCAAAACATATGAGTTAAAGAGGCTATCTGCCCCGAACATCTATCACAGAAAGGATTAATATGCGTGTAAAAACGCGCTAACTTATCTTTGGACATATGTGCTCTATGAACCACTTTAAATTGAATTAGGGAATGTTTAGCACAAATAGAGGAAGTATTAACTAATTGTAAAATCTGCCCCCAATCATCCACAGAGATGGTAAGCCCCAATTCCTGTTCCCAATCTACCCTAATCTTATCAAATGGAGCTTTCCTAAGTTTCATAATAATATTATAAATCATAGCCGATGCACCTTTCTGACATGGATTAAGGTTAATTATCGAATCTAAAATATATATAGGAGGAAGCATTGGAAAGGAAGAAAGTATAGTACTTAAGAAATTTCTAACTTGTAAATATCTAAAAAAATGTATTCTTGATAAGTTATATTTATTAGATAATTGTTCAAAAGACATAAGGGAACCATCTAAAAATAAATCCAAAAACCGTAAAATACCCTTAGTCTTCCAAGTTTGAAAAGCGCGATCCGTAAAAGAGGGAGGAAAAAATATGTTACCTAAAATAGGAATCGCTAACCCGAATTGATTAAGATCAAAAAATTTTCTGAATTGAAACCAAATACGCAAAGCATATTTAACGATCGGGTTAGAGACCTGCTTAAGGCGTTTCGAATCAAAGGGAAGAGATGAACCTAAAATAGAACCAAGTGTATAACCCTGAACAGATTGTAATTCCAATGCTACCCATTTAGGAATAGATAGTATGTCCCGGTCAAGTAACCAAAATTTCATATGTCGAATATTAATAGCCCAATAATAAAATCTAAAGTTAGGTAATGCTAAACCTCCATCTCTCTTAGTTTTCTGTAAATGTATTTTACCCAGTCTCGGATTCTTATTCTGCCAAATAAATGAAGAAATTTTAGAGTCGACTTTATCAAAAAAAGATTTAGGAACGAAAATTGGTAATGCCTGAAACACATATAAAAATTTTGGCAAAAAAAACATCTTAACTGCATTAATACGACCAATCAAAGTTAAATATAAGGGAAACCATTTAGATGAAAGTTGAGTAATATGGTCTATTAATGGTAAAAAGTTAGTCTTAAATAAATCTTTATGTTTACAAGTAATTTTAATCCCAAGATATGAAAGGTAATTATTAATCAATTTAAATGGAAATTTATAATATAAGGGAAGATGTTTATTAATCGGAAACCAAACCTTCTTCTTAATGTAACTATTTTTGCATCATTATCATTGACTGGACCTGGATTAAACTGTGCCCAAGTCCCTCTTGCTACAAATTGCACAGAACTATGTATTCAGCTAAAACAAAAGGAAAATAAATACATATATGGGGAAAATCCAAATCCAAGTACTGTAGCCATATCCACTTGGCAAAAGAAGAAAGGACTTGTAATTTTTATTGTGTCTCAGAATCCCAGACACTGGAAAATGTTTCAAAGTTAATGAGTTACTCCTGAGATTTCTTTGCTGTGAACAAGCGTCATTCATCCATTCACTTATTCTGTTCAGACATAGCAAGGGCTAATAAGGCTTAAGACTTGTTGCAGATTTCATCTAGGAATTTTCCATTTTTGATGGTGATCTGGCCAGTATAATACCAAAGGGACCTTACAAAACTTATCATGCTGTTGGGTGTATTCAAGAGAAAAATCCTGCAGTTGTCAAAGATCACAATGGTGAGAAGTCAATCACTGCCACAGTTCTTGAGATCAAAAACACCTTTGCTCTAGTATATACAACTGTTTCATCAGTAAGCTTCAGCTTAATAGGAAAGCCAGGATACTTTGCTGATCTGATTTTGTATTCTATCCACAACAATCAAATGGACCATTTCATCTAAAAATATTCCGATAGCTGATAGCATTATGTTATGACATCTTGTGGACACAGCAGATGTGAAGTTTAACTGAATCAACACAGCACTTGTAAAAGCAAATCTAAATCTAGGCATACCAGGTTAGCCAAGCTTCCTCCTGAAATTTCATTGCCTCCTCAACAACTACGGTATATGATACACAGACAGGAAGGCTTAGCACTCCCCCTGGGTCTAAGCAATCATCATCTTCATTATGTGCCCATGTTGTATGACATGGGCGATTGTGGTCTTTCCATCACCATGGTTGTTCTTGGTAAATTTTTCTACAGAAGTGTTTTGTCACTGCCTTCTTCTAGGTGACCTCAGCTGCTATCAATACTCTTCAGAGAGTGTCTGTCTGGCATCAGTGGTCACATAACCAGGACTTGTGATATGCATCAGCTGTTCATATGACCATTCACCACCTGCTCCCATGGCTTCAAGTGGCCCTGATTGGATTGGGTGGCAAAACAGGTACTACACCTGTGACTGAAGTCTAGCAGAGGGAAAGAGCACTTCACATCTCCTTCAATACAGGCGCATCTCCACCCCGCCCGTCTAAGGAGTACAGCTCTGAAAATAATATTATCGACAAGACAAAGTCTATTTAAGTGTTACTCCACTCTCTGTACTATTTCCTTATGCTATCCTTCTGAAAATCAGCAAAACTAATTTAATAGCCCATTAGGTACAGTCGCAGCATTGAGGTGTAGTTTGTGAAATACAGTATACCCTTAAGGAAATGGCAAGAACCAGAAACTCAGCTGAGCCAGTCTCACTGCTGCTGCTACCACGAGAGCAGGTCAAGGCTAGGCATCTTCCAGCTGGTTACTCACTTCGTGAGTTTGATGGAGTTCTCTGTAATCAACAGGAAACTGAACTGGTCTATCCATATAAACACCATGGCTCCCAGAGCAGGTCAAAGGCTAGGAACACTGTGGCATGTAACTCACCTCCTGACTCCCCAAAACCTGTCCACCATCTACAAGGCTCAGGTCAGGAGTGTAATGGAATAATCACCACTCGCCTGGATGAATGCAGCTCCATCAACAACTAGTGCAAGGCAGCCCACTTGACTGATACCCCTTCCACAAGCATCCAATCCCTCCACCATCGACAAACAGTTGCAGCAGTGTGTGCTATCTACACGATGCACTGCAACAGCACACCAAAGTTCCAAAGGCAGCAGCCTCCAGACCCACGACCTCCACCAGCAAGAACAGCAGATACCTGGGAACACCACCACCTGGAAATACCTCTCTGAGTCACTCACCATCCTGACTTGGAAACATTGCTGTTCCTTCATTGTCGCTGGGTCAAAATCATGGGATTTCCCTCCCTAACAGCACTGTGGGTGTACCTTCACCTCAGGGACTGCAGCGGTTCAAGAAGGCAGCTCATCCCCACCTTCTCAAGGGCAGATAGGGATAGGCAATAAATGCTGGCTTAGCCTGTGATGCCCACATACCGTAATGAATATTTTTTTTAAAAAGCTGTTCAACAGCAGCTCCAGCAAACCTCAAAAAGCCAAAGTGTTTGAAAACAAAACAATTCGTATTATTAGTATCCCACCTACCAATCTGACCATTCACGCTCTCCACCATCATTGTCAGCATTGTCCACCATCGACAAAATTCACCACAGTTACTTGCCAATTTATGTTATCAGTAACCCTCACAGATCTTAACATCAAGGACAATGGAACACTTATCACCCAGGACATGCCATCTTCTCATTGACACCATCATGGAGGTGGTACAGGAACCTGAAGACAAACACTCAACGCTTTATGAACAGTTTCTTCCCCATTGCAATCAGATTTCTGAACCCATGTGCTCTAACATACTATCTTTTTACTTTTCTGTTGCTCTGTTTTTGCACTTCTCATATAGTTTAATTTTTTAATGTATTTATATTTCTTTTTGCTTTATTACAAGTTGCACTGTACTGCTGCTGTAAAACAACCTATTTTATGACATATGCCAGTGGTATTAAACCTGATTCTGAGTCGGATTCTGAAAGATCTCTCAAAGTTGCAGTCCAAGTTGAGAAGGTGGGTACGAAGGCATATAGTGTGTTGGCCTCCATTAATCAGGGAATTGAGGATAAGAGCTGGAAGGTAATGTTGCAGCTCTATAATACTCCGGTTTGACCACAGTTGGAATACTGTATTCATTTCTGGTCATCCCATTATAGGAAGGGTGTGGAAGCTTTAGAGAGGATGGAGGGGAGGTTTACCAGGATGTTGACTGGATGAGAGTGCATGTCTTATGAGGACAAGACATGTGAGTCGAGCTTCTTTTTCTTTAGAGTAGAAGAGGATGCGGGGTGACTGGATAGAAAGTGTAAAGATGATAAGAGACAGAGATAAAGTGGACAGCCAGAGAGTTATTTCCAGTGCAGAAATGGCTAATGCAAGGAGGCATAACTTGAAGGTGTTGGGAAGAAAGTTTAGGGAGGACGTCAGAGGTAGTTTCCTCTTTTACACTGAGTAATGGGTGTGTAGAACTTGCATCCCAGAGTAGTGATAGAGGCAGATCCATTTAAGAGACTCTTAGATAGGCATGTGGATGAAAGAAAAATTCAGATTCAGATTTATTTATCATATGTACATCGAAACACACAGTGAAATATGGCGTTTGCATCAACAATGAACACACCCAAAGATGTGGTGAATGCTGCACACAAGTGTTTCCACACAGTCATGTACCAATATAGCATGCCCACAAAATGGAGGGCTGTACGTCAGGGAATATTTGAGTAGTTTTAAAGAGTTCGCACAATAATGTGGGCTGAAAAGCCTGTACTGCACTGTACTGGTTGCTCTATGTTCTACTACTGGATCTAAATCCTGGCACCTTTGGAGGAGTACTTACACCAGCTGCAATTCTAGAAGCCAGCACATCACCACCACCACTTGAAAAATGGCAATCGTTTATTTGGATTTACTGAATAATGCTTACATTCAGTAAATCCAAATAAAAGAACAATCAATGAACAACTCCAACTCATGTGACTCCTGCATCATAACAGCTCAGCCATGCGTGTCCTTGTTACCCAAACTGCTATTGCTGTTTTTCCTGCTGTCACAAAGCAATAATGCAAACTGGCACTCAAGAGAATCTCACCCAACCTAAAATAAAATAAGCAGTTTCAAGCAATTGCCTCAGACCTGTGAAGCAAGCAGGGAATGACCTGCTCTGGCACCTACCAAATGAAGTCAGAAGAGTAAAGAGTAAGAGTTTGTTAAGGGTGTCCAGGACAGATTCCTGTCACAGTAGGTTGACAGGCTGACCAGGGGGAATGCCGTACTAGATCTAGTACTAGGTAACAAACCAGGTCGGGTCACAGACCTCTCAATGAGTGAGCATCTGGAGGACAGTGACCACCGCTCCCTGGCCTTTAGCATTATCATGGAAAAGGATAGAATCAGAGAGGACAGAAACATTTTTAATTGGAGAAGGGCAAATTATGAGGCTATAAGGCTAGAACTTGCGGGTGTGAATTGGGATGGTATTTTTGCAGGGAAGTGTACTGTGGACATGTATTTGATGTTTAGAGATCTCTTGCAGGATGTTAGGGATAAATTTGTCCCAGTGAGGAAGATAAAGAATGGTAGGGTGAAGGAACCATAGGTGACAAGTGAGGTGGAAAATCTAGTCAGGTGGAAGGGAGCATACATGAGGTTTAGGAAGCAAGGATCAGATGGGTCTATTGAGGAATATAGGGTAGCAAGAAAGGAGCTTAAGAAGGGGCTGAGAAGAGCAAGAAGGGGGCATGATAAGGCCTTGGCGAGTAGGGAAAAGGAAAACCGCAAGGCATTCTTCAATTATGTGAAGAACAAAAAGATGACAGGAGTGAAGGTAGGACCGATTAGAGATAAAGGTGGAAAGATGTGTCTGGAAGCTGTGGGAGTGAACAAGGTCCTCAATGAATACTTCTGTTTGGTATTCACCAATGAGAGGGAACTTGATGACAGTGAGGACAATATGAGTGAGGTTGATGTTCTGGAGCATGTTGATATTAAGGGAGAGGAGGTGTTGGAGTTGTTAAAATACATTAGGACGGATAAGTCCCCAGGGCCTGACGAAATATTCCCCAGGCTGCTCCACCAGGCGAGGGAAGAGATTGCTGAGCCTCTGACAAGGATCTTTATGTCCTCGTTGTTCACGGGAATGGTACAGGAGGATTGGATGGAGGCGAATGTGGTCCCCTTTTTCAAAAAAGGTAGTAGGGATAGTCCGGGTAATTACAGACCAGTGAGCCTTACGTCTGTGGTGGGAAAGCTGTTGGAAAAGATTCTTAGAGATAGGATCTATGGGCATTTAGAGAATCATGGTCTGATCAGGGACAGTCGGCATGGCTTTGTGAAGGGTAGATCGTGGCTAACAAGCCTGATAGAGTTCTTTGTAGAGGTGACCAAGCATAAAGATGAGGGCAGTGCAGTGGATGTGATCTACATGGATTTTAGTAAGGCATTTAACAAGGTTCCACATGGTAGGCTTATTCAGAAAGTCAGAAGGCATGGGATCCAGGGAAGTTTGGCCAGGTGGATTCAGAATTGGCTTGCCTGCAGAAGGCCAAGGGTCGTGGTGGAGGGAGTACATTCAGATTGGAGGATTGTGACTAGTGGTGTCCAACAAGTATCTGTTCTGGGACCTCTACCTTTCGTGATTTTTATTCATGACCTGGATGTAGGGGTATAAGGGTGGGTTGGCAAGTTTGCAGATGACACAAAGGTTGGTGGTGTTGTAGATAGTGTAGAGGATTGTCAAAGATTGCAGAGAGGCATTGATAGGATGCAGAAGTGGACTGAAAAGTGGCAGATGGAGTTCAACCCGGAGAAGTGTGAGGTGGTACACTTTGGAAGGACAAACTCCAAGGCAGAGTACAAAGTAAATGGCAGGATACTTGGTAGTGTAGAGAAGCAGAGGGATCTGGGGGTACATGTCCACAGATCCCTGAAAGTTGCCTCACAGGTAGATAGGGTAGTTAAGAAAGCTTATGGGGTGTTAGCTTTCATAAGTCGAGGGATAGAGTTTAAGAGTCGCGATGTAATGATGCAGCTCTATAAAACTCTGGTTAGGCCACACTTGGAGTACTGTGTCCAGTTCTGGTCACCTCACTATAGGAAGGATGTGGAAGCATTGGAGAGGATACAGGGGAGATTTACTAGGATGCTGCCTGGTTTAGACAGTATGCATTATAATCAGAGATTAAGGGTGCTAGGGTTTTACCCTTTAGAGAGAAGGAGGATGAGAGGAGACATGATAGAGGTATATAAGATATTAAGAGGAATAGATAGAGTGGATAGCCAGCGCCTCTTCCCCAGGG
Organism: Mobula hypostoma; assembly: GCF_963921235.1. Taxonomy (NCBI): domain Eukaryota; kingdom Metazoa; phylum Chordata; class Chondrichthyes; order Myliobatiformes; family Myliobatidae; genus Mobula; species Mobula hypostoma. The sequence continues at coordinate 80,232,205 of NC_086101.1, read as the reverse complement.
CAACACTGCTCGATACAAGAGGACATGGCTTTAAGGTAAGGGGTGGAAAGTTCAAGGGGGATATTAGAGGAAGGTTTTTTACTCAGAGAGTGTTTGGTGTATGGAATGCACTGCCTGAGTCAGTGGTGGAGGCAGATACACTAGTGAAATTTAAGAGACTATTAGGCAGATATATGGAGGAATTTAAGGTGGGGGGTTATATGGGAGGCAGGGTTTGAGGGTCGGCACAACATTGTGGGCCGAAGGGCCTGTACTGTGCTCTACAGTTCTATGTTCTATGTTCTAAAAGCATGGTGAAAGGGATGGTGGTGTGGTGGTTAGCACAAGACTTTACAGGATCAGCAACCTGGGTTCCATTCCTGCTGCTGTCTGTAAGGAGTTTGTACGTTCTCCCCATGACCACATGGGTTTCCTCTGGGTGTTTCCGTTTCATCCCACAGTCCAAAGATTTACTGGCTGGTACATTAATTGGTCATTGTAAATTGTCCCATGATCAGGTTAGGATTAAATCGGGGGTTGCTTGGCGGCACGGTTTGAAGGCCAGAAGGGCCTGTTCCATGCTGTATCTCAATAAGTAAAATAAATAAATATATCTGTGGAATTTGTTGCCATAGATCAGGTCATTGGGTGTATTTAAAGCAGAGGATGATTGGTTCTTGATTAACCAGGCATCAAAAAGTTATGGGAATAAGGCAGGAGAAAAGGGGTTGAGAGGGATAATAGGTCAGTCATGATGAAATGGTGGATCAGACTTGATGAGCTGAATGGTCTAATTCTGCTCCTACGTCTTATGCTCTCTTCTCAACACTGCTATCAATGAGGAGGTAAAGAAAACTGAGAACCTAAACTCAATATTTTAGGAATAGCTTCTTCCACTCCACCATCAGATTTCTGGGCCATCCACGAACACTGCCTCACTATTCCTCTTTTGCACAATTTACTGTATTTGTTTATTTCTGTTGTAACTTTATAATAATTTGTTATGCCTGCAGTTTATGCTGATGCGAAACAACATACTTCCTGACTTACAGTAGTAGTAATAAATCTGATTTGGATTCCGAGGAGGGAAATAGGTGGAAGCAGATAAGTGAGTGATGATGAGCAGATGAAACCAGGCAGAGGAGGGGATAGGAAAATGAAACAAGGGAGTAAAAACCCTAGATGGATAGGTATTTGAGTAATGGGCGAAGAGAACCAGGGCAGGGAAAGAAAATAAATAAAGAAGCACATGCAATTTGGGAAATGAAATTAGAGCTATTGCAGAGAAACAAAAACCAAGAGGAGGATGTTAGGAATGTCCAGTAGATCTGGTAGCAACTATGGAGAGAGAAAAAAAAACAGGGTTAACATTACAGCAGAATTACCCAGTTTATAGCAGAAAAAGGAACTCTGAAATTATATTTCATAATTATGGCCACTTTACAGTTTTCAGGAAGACTCAGAGCAAGATATCAGAGTAAAAGTTAGATGGAGAATTAAAGTGGTGGTCACCAATCTTTTTAAGCCCAAGGTCCCCTACCTCGACCTCAGTGAAAGGCAAGATCTACCTACTAAATCGTTTAGAGAAAAAACAGCTCAGGTTGTACTTCCAATTTGAGGCCTTTTATTTGGGCGAATTGTACTTGAATTACACAAAATACTTTTGTCAAACTTTCAAATTAATTCAAACAAGAAAACACTGTAGCTAGCATATCAAACAGGCCATAGCTGTCTTTCTTTAAGAATATTACAATACTTCACACCTTTAATTCTAAGTTTCATTATTTAATTTTATTTCAACACGAAAAATAAATGAATAAAAATTGACTGTTGCAATCAGTGTGATGACTGGGGCTGAATACTTTCTGCTAGTTCCCTGAAATTTGGCGTTTAACTACAGACAGCCTGTCTGAGACAGTCTGTGAGGTGTAGGGTTGCCAACTGTCCCGTATTACTCCGCTAAGGTAGAACGTTCCTATGAAACCTTTCGTGCCGAAATGCTTTACGCCGAAGAAGCAATTACTATTAATTTATATGGAAAAAAATTTTGAGTGTTCCCAGACCCAAAAAATTAACCTACCAAATCATACCAAATAACACATAAAACCTAAAATAACACTAACATATAGTAAAAGCAGGAATGATATGATAAATGAGTCAAAGTGTGGACCTAACATGACAAAGTCAAAAAAACGGCGATTGCAGGCGTGAATCCGACGGAGGATGAAATAACGGGTAGGACCATTACAGACGGCGAAGCCTCTCAATTTGGACCTTCTGAGGATCCCAGGTACTCACATTTTATTGACTCTGCCTCTCGCCGCTTCTCCCGTCAAGCTCTGAAGGCGACTCTCTCCGCCATGAGGAGGTAATTGGTGTCCCTATCCCAGACCCTTCCACACCTTCGGGACACTTTTTTCGCCGTCTGTAATGCTCCTACCCGTTATTTCATCCTCCGTCGGATTCACGCCTGCAATCGCCATTTTTTTGACTTTGTCATGTTAGGAGCTGAACATCTACGCTCTGTCCGCCAGAGAAAGCAAGATCTCCCAGTGGCCACATATTTTAATTCCACATCCCATTCCCATTCTGACATGTCTATCCACGGCCTCCTCTACTGTAAAGATGAAGCCACACTCAGGTTGGAGGAACAACACCTTATATTCCGTCTGGGTAGCCTCCAACCTGATGGCATGAACATCGACTTCTCTAACTTCCGCTAATGCCCCACCTCCCCCTCGTACCCCATCTGTTACTTATTTTTATACACACATTCTTTCTCTCACTCTCCTTTTTCTCCCTCTGTCCCTCTGAATATACCCCTTGCCCATCCTCTGAGTCTCCCCCTCTCCTTGTCTTTCTTCCCGGACCTCCTGTCCCATGATCCTCTCGTATCCCTTTTGCCAATCACCTGTCCAGCTCTTGGCTCCATCCCTCCCCCTCCTGTCTTCTCCTATCATTTTGGATCTCCCCCTCCCCCTCCAACTTTCAAGTCCCTTACTCACTCTTCCTTCAGTTAGTCCTGACGAAGGGTCTCGGCCTGAAACGTCGACTGCAGCTCTTCCTAGAGATGCTGCCTGGCCTGCTGCGTTCACCAGCAACTTTTATGTGTGTTGCATGATATGATAAATACACAGTCTATATAAAGTAGAAATAAAGAAAATAAAGCCAAAACTTATTCGTGGGGTAAAAAAAAATTAGCACGTACGAACATGCGCACACAGGTGCCCGCGCAAGACTTCATGGTCATGGTAGTCTTTCTCGGGGTAAACACAAATGTCCCGGGATTTTACTGCTACTTTTGTCCGTTATTTGGGAGTGAGAAATTTTGCAGCCCTAGTAAGGTGTCTGTCAGTAAGTCAGCTCCTGTACTTAGATTTAATAATTTTCATCTGTGAAAATGCAATTTCACATAGATAAGTTGACCCGAAGTAGGCACTGACTTTTAGTCGTATAAAACCAACGCGCACACCGCGCATTGCTCGGCCCCATCAGTAGTAATTGCCACCAGTTTATGAATGGGGATGTCATTTTCACGGACATATTTTTTTAAACTCATTGTAAATATCCTCACCTCTCATTCTTTCCTTTAATTGCAAAAGAGTGAGGAAGTCCTCCTTTGTTGTAAAATCCTGGAAAGCCATTCTGACAAATATAACAAGCTGAGCTGTTTGCATTACATCCAGAGATTCATCAAACTGTAGTGAAAAATATTCACGTCCTCTGATGGTGACTCTACCCTCCTTGTCACTGTTGCAGGGCCAAGCAGTATATTACGTATTGCGGTTGTGATGCCGTTTTTGTTTTTAAAGTCATTAAAAACAGTCTCTGCAGTAATGACCATTGCTTCCTTGAATAAATCGTCATCTGTAAAAGGCTTCTTGTGTTCAGCCAAAAGGTGATTTACACGAAATGATGCTTCAATAGCAGCCTTATTTTGAGCAGCATGTTTTGTGGAAAACGATTGCTGGGCCTTCAACCCCGATTTCAGCTCAACTTTCCAGGCAAGAATTGCGCTCTTTGGGAGGTAGGTGTCTTTAAATTCCTGGTGGTTAGTGTTGTGGTACCGTGCTAGATCCCCTCTTTTAGTCAGTGCTTGTGTTTGGTGGCACAACATACATACACACTTGTCTTTCACCAAGGTAAATAGAAATTCCTTTTCCCATTCTGGATGGAATTTGTATGTTTTCGCCTTCTTTCGTGGAGCCTCCGCTATGCTATCAGGATATCACGAGCGATTGCCGATTGCGTCGCCTCTGATCTGAGCCGACATTTACGTGCCAGGCGGCACCTAATTAATTAGCTTGTTTATTTTGGCTTATTTTCTTAAAGATGTGCTGTGTGCATCCTGACTACCGCTGCACCACTGCATGCTTCGCGGCCCGGAGGTTGATGTTTGCAACAGTCTGTACTCTTATCTAATCTCATTGGTCACTTTGATGCAGCACAGGCTACGCTGAAAACACGGTGTATGGTGGGGGAACTACACACATGCGCACTGGGCAGAAAGAACGGAACTAAGCCCCCGCAACCTAGAAACAATCTCTCTTTACAAACAGCTTTTTAGCGAAAATATTACCATATTACCATTATCCTAATTAGTATTACTTACTTTTATAATGCTCACACTACAACAGTATTTGTGTATTTATTTTTGATTTTTCTTCAGGATCTACAGGGAAAGCCTCAAAGATCGACCAGTCAATCACGATCGACGGGTTGGCGACCCCTTACTAAAGTGATAGCCAAATTTAATCGCCTTTGTTAAGTGAATGAAGATGCTTGATAAAATGCTTACTCAATCTGCATCTGGTTTCTCATGATGTACAGTAGATTGGAGGCAATATACATTACTATGCGGAAGTCTTCGGCACCTTAGCTTTATATATGTGCGTAAAAATGTTTGCATAGTACTGTACCAAAGGCCATATACTAGATTGGAAGAAGTGCAAGTACATCCTTGCTTCATTTCAAAAGACTTTTTGGGAACCTGGATGAGATTCAAAGAGAAGTTACTGGATCTCCTGTAATCGTTTGTTTGTTCTTACATTATGTGCCATTATGTGATGTGGGCAATCATAGTCTTTCTATGACCATGATTATTCTTGGCAATTTTTTTCTACAGAAATAGTTTCCCATTGCCTTCTTATGGGCAGTGTCTTTACAAGACAGGTGACCCCAGCCATTATCAATACTCTTCAGAGATTGTCTGCCTGTTGTCAGTGGTCGCATAGCCAGGACTTGTGATATGCTCATACGACCATCGGCCACCTGCTCCCATGGCTTCACATGACCCTGATTGGGGGGCTAAGCAGGTGCTGCACCTTGCCTAGGGATGACCTGCAGGCTAATGGAGAGAAGGAGCTCCTTACACCTCCTTTGGTAGTGACATATCTCCACCCTTCTGTAACAGCAAGGGCAAATGCCCAAAAAGGAGAAATGGTTGGCCAGCACACAAGTGCCATTACCAAGAAGGCATGGCAGCATCTCTACTTTCTTAGGTGGTTGCACAGATTTGGCATGTCATATAAAACTTTGACAAATTTCTATAGATGCACCGTGGGGAGTATCCTGACTGGTTGCATCACATTCTGGAATGAAAACACCAATACCCAGGAATGGAAAATGCTACAGATAGTAGTGGATGCAGCCTAGTTCATCACAGGAAAAGTCCTCTCCACCACTGTGCACATCTAAAGGAGCATTGCCATAATGAAACAGCATCTGTCATCAAGGACCCCCATCATCCAGGTCTTGATCTCTTCTTGCTGCTGCCAACTGGAAGGTGGTACAGGAGCCACAGGTCCAATACCTCCAGGTTCAGGAATAGTTTTACCCTTCAACCATCAGTCTCTTGAACCAGTGTGGATAACTTCACTCACGTCAACACTGAGCTATATCTACAACCTATGGACTCACTTTCAAGACTCTACAACTCATGTTCTCAGTGTTATTCATTTACATATTTATTTATTACTATCATTATAATTTCTGTGTTTGCTCAATTTGTCTTCTTTTGCACATTGGTTGTTTCTCCATCTTTGTGCAGTTCTTCATTATTTTTTGTATTTCTTTGTTCTACCCTGAATACCTACAAGAAAATGAATCTCAAAGTTGTATATGGTGACATATATGTACTTCGATAATAAATTTACTTTGAAATTTGTGAAAGAAGAGTAGAACAGAGAGTTGTAGAGGTAATGTTCCCTTCAGAGTGCTATAAGTATTGAGAAAACAGAAGATCTATCAAGGTGCTGGAAAGAGCAAAGGGTAATGCATTGAATGCAAAGGCTGGTAGAATGAAAGAGGCATACTTTAGGTCCTAGGCCTGGAAGGAGAGGGGCTAAGAACAGAAATAGATGAAATGTAGTCAAGGGCCCTGTCAACATCGTGGACAGGAAGCCATGGTTCGGAAAGGAACCATGGTTCAGGAGGCACCTCTGTGGCAAATCTCATCTATAAGCAAATTGAAAGCTGTCAAAGTGGAGGAGAAATCTAGTGCTGTCAAAGATGTAAGCTAAAAGGAACTCAGCAAGGAAGAAAAGAGAAGAAGAAGAAGGTATAAGTTTGGCAGGGAAGCAGAAAGAATCGACAGAAAGGGATCTGTCTGGAACCTTGCTGTAAATCTAAATCTAAATTTAAACACTCCATTCCATTCCACTCTCCCAGTTCCTATCTTTCCATTATATCTGCCATCTCCAGTACTTTCTCATGGATGGCTCCTACCATTAGCTGCTGATAGATAGCACTATGGAATCAAATTTAGCTAAGACATGTAAGTCGGCAGGAGGGGCTTTTATAATAAGGGCATTTGGACAAGTAGGTTAAGTGAGTGTCTGAAACTCTTTGATGAGGAATCTAAAGCCTATCTGATATCTAAAGGAAGAATCATTGGTAAATTGGTTAATTGTCTCATGTGGCAAGTTACATTGAAAATTTAGTTTTGTATGCCATCTATATGGGTAATTTCATCACATCAGTACATTAAGGTACAGTGGTTCAAGGGAAAAGCCATAAGAAAATGCAGAATAAAGTATTACATTTACAGAGAAAGTGCAATGTAGGCAGACAATAAGATGCAAGGCCATGACGAGGTGGATTATAAGGTCAAGAGTCTGTCTTATTGTACAATTGTCTTATAATAGGGGGAGAAAAGTGATACCTGAACCTGGCAGTACATGCTTTCAGGATTTAGTATTTTTCTCCCAGTAGGAAGAGGGAGAAGAGAGAACGTCCTGGGTGGGCAGGGCAATTGATTATGTTGCCTGCTTTTTAAAGATGAAAGTAGCACATATGAATCAAAATGTTTGTATGTACATTATTCAATATGCAAGCAGGTACAAAGTAGTTACAAAGATAGATGGCATATTGGACTTTATTTTTAAAAAATTGGAGTTTCACAGTAGGGAGGTAGTGTTCCAATTTATTTAGGGAGCAGTACCTGAGAAAGGCAGCGTCCATTATTAAGGATGTCCAGCACCCAAGGCATGCCCTTTTCTCACTGTTACCATCAGGTAGGAGGTTCAGAAGCCTGAAGGCACAAACTCAGCAATTCAGGAACAGCTTCTTCCCCTCTGCCATCCCATTCCTAAATGGACGTTGAAGCTTTGGACACCACCTCACTTTTTATAACATACAGTATTTCTGTTTTTGCACATTCTTTTAACTCTATTCAATATACCTAATTGGTTTACTTGTTTATTTATTATTATCTTTTATTTTATTTATTGTTTTTTCCTCTCTCTGCTGGATTATGTATTGCATTGAACTGCTGCTGCTAAGTTAACAAATCTCACGTCACACACCGGTGACAATAAACCTGATTCTGATTCTGATTCTGAATGTCTTACTTGCATTGCCAAAATAATTCACGTGGCTAATTCCTGGAATGAGAAATAAGTTCTACCACAAGCAGCTGAAGAAATTCAGTCACTACTCTTCGTAGTTGATAAGAATAAAGGGTTATAATACAAGATCCTGAGTGAGCACGACAGGCTCGATGTCAGGTTGTCTATATGGTCAGAGAATCCAAATGACGGGACATAATTACAAGATTCAGGAGGGAGAGTAGTCATTTAAAACAGAAGTACACAGGAACTTTTTCTTAATAGGGTGGTTGATTTCCTATTCTGAAAGGTTGTTGAGCCTAGATTATTATGATATTTAAAAAGGTAGCAGACAAATTTTGGAAATATCAGGGATTTGAGGACTATGTAGAATTGGCACAATAATCAGCCTCAGCTTTAGTCATAGTCATAGTAGTCATATATTTTATTAATCCCGAGGGAAATTGGTTTTCGTTACAGTTGCTCCAACCAAGAATACAGTATAAATATAGCAATATAAAACCATAAATGATTAAATAGCAATATGTAAGTTATGCAATGAAATAAGTCCAGGACCAGTCTATCGGCTCAGGGTGTCTGACCCTCCAAGGGAGGAGTTGTAAAGTTTGATGGCCACAGGCAGGAATGACTTCCTATGACGCTCTGTGCTGCATCTCGGTGGAATGAGTCTCTGGCTGGATGCACTCCTGTGCCCAACCAGTACATTATGTAATGGATGGGAGACATTGACCAAGATGGCATGCAACTTGGACAGCATCCTCTTTTCAGACACCACCGTCAGAGAGTTTATTACAACTTACATGAACCACAAGTTGTTTTGCATTAGCAGTTCTGTGCAGGAAGTATAAAGTTATTATAAATTATGAAAATAGTGCCAAAAGGAATAATGAGAAGAGCTCATGGACCACAGAGAAATCTAATGGTAGAGAGGAAGAGGCTGCTTCTGAACTGTTAGCTGTGGGTTTTCAGGCTCCTCACTGGAGGGAGTAAAAAGAGGGAAGCACGTCCTGAATGTTGATACTGATGGATGCTCACTTCTTGAGGTGCTGCCTCCTGCACATGTACTAGATGGTGGGGAGATGAGCCCTGAGACAGGTCAGTGATCATCTGACTCCTAACTAACACATTTCTCCCAGCTGAATGTTCTGTGCCAATTCATTATGTAATATACTAGAGTTATAGAGCGTTATAGAGTACTACAGTATAGAAACAGTCCCTTTGGCTCATCTAGTGCATGCCGAACTATTAATCTGCCTAGTCCCACTGGCTTCTACTTGGACCATAGCACTCCATACTCCTCCTATCCATGTACTTATCCAAATTCCTCTTAATTGTTGAAATCGAACCTCCATCTACCAATTTCTGCTTGTTCTACGCTATCACCAGCCTTCATCTTCCCTTTAAACTTTTTACTTTTCACCCTTAACCCATGACCCATGACTGAGAAGGCAATAAAACATGCAAGACTCAAGTTGACAGCTGCACGAACATATGTCTGCTCCCACTTACTATGAAATCACCCCTAACTGCTCTGCTTCGAACTACTGTTGCCATGTTTTGCACTGCAGTTCTTCAAAACATTGTCACCCCTACCTGTCTCGAATGGTGCATACAGGCTCAAAAGTGGTAGAAATACTGAACAATTAGATACTGTACAAAAGACAAAATCATCAGAATTCTTTTTAATTTGGATCAGTAAACAGCCACAAACCACCCACATCCTCAACAGTGGAAATAGTTCCAATTTAGCATTCTTTTCTGCATATTTTCCGTAAGTGCGGAAGCATTTTATGAACAAACAAGAATTCTTTGAAGAGATTAATGTATTTTAAATACAAAAAGAGTAGGAGTCAAGCATTCTCTTCAGCTTTGCAGATCAGTTATATTGAATTAAACCTCAATGAAGCCATTAATTTATGATTTAAAGTCTACACCAGCTGGAGCCAAACCTCAATTAAAGCTTCAATTTATGATTAAAGCTCGGTATACCTAAGAGAACTCTAACCAGTGTAGTCTATAACTCACCAGACAAAGCTGGCTTGATATCAAGTCCATCTTTGTCTGAAATATGTGTTACTTGGGACAAACAACAGTAAGTTACAATTATAGAAGCAGGACTTAAATGATATATCCAAATATCATTTTGATTCTGACTAACTTGTTATATATTTCAAACAATATTTTAATTATTTAAACCCATATCAATCTGGAAAATGACTTGTTTCCATTTGCACATTTTAACTTAGTTACATATGCCCATTATGCCACTGGTGTTTAGGGCCCTCCATCTCTGGCCATACTGGTGCACGTAGGTAGAGAAAGATTCTTCATTAATGTTTCCGTTACAAATTTTTTCGACCAGTCGTGCTTGTAAGCCCTGAGTTGAACCCTCCAAACCTGGAGGACTGGTGGAAAACTCTTAGTTTGGCCTCTACCCTTTGACCTGTTTGGCATGAGTGATCCTACCAAGAGCCAAAGTGCAAGGCCCTGATGCTAGCCAGCATAGCTCTCTGGATCATCGAGGCATGCAAACCTCCAAACCCTATGACAAGGTTGTGATCCTCTTGGAGGATGTGTTCACCAGATGGGTTCTTATTACAACTACACGTCTTCCTTCTGCTTCAAGATTACAGAATCACAAAGGCAAAGGAGGAGGCATTTGACCCATCAAGTCAAATTCACAAAAGAGCAATAAGCTTCCCTTAGTTTTTTCTCAGCCTGCTCTTTCAAATACCTTTCAAGTTCCTTTTCAAAGGTATAAATTGATTGCTCCACTAATGCTGGCAAAGGGTTCCTGTTCAGGTGGAATGAGGCAATAGTATTAGTAAGACAGGGGTTCCCAACTAGGGGTCCATAGACGAATTGGCTAATGGCATGGGTCATAGAACTTCGAATATAGAACAGGACAGCACAGGAACAGGCCCTTTGTCCCACAGTGCTGTGCCAAACTAGCTAAAAGATAAATCAAATCCCTCAAAAACTAATCCCTCCAACCAACACAAAGTCCATATCCTTCCATCTTCCTCACATTCATGTGCCCATCTAGATGTCTCTTAAAAGCCTCTAATGCATCTGCCTCTAACACCATACCAGGCAGCGCATTCCAGGCATCCACCACGCTCACTCACATCCCCTATGAAACAGCCTCTCACGTGGCTGGGAACCCCTTCAGTAAGAGGTCACCGATGGAAGTAGTATATCAGCCCAATAACATTTACTTTGCTGTAGAAGAGAGTCTACATCAAACATATGGTGGCATGTACAACAGATACAATGATGATAATCATTGGCAATGTTAGTTATCATAACATTTGGAAATATCAAAGTAGTAGGAGTTGAGGCAAGATCACAGAGAATATGCAGGATGGTTTCTTGGAGCGTAGCACTGAGGAACTCAGGAGAGAGTGGGCTTAATTACTTCTGATATTGTGCAATGAGACAAGGTTAATTAATAATCTCATAACAATGAATCCCCGAGGAAAGAGAGATCATGGATTGGTAAAATGTCAAATTCAGTTCAACAGGGAGAAACTTGGATCTGAAACCACTGCTTTAAATTTAAATGCAGTCAATTACAAATGTATGAAGACATAATTGGGTAAAATGGAATGAGAATACAGATTGAAGGACAAGACTGTAGTGGTAGACATTTGAGAAGACATTTTAAATATCTCAGCTAAGTCATACTGCAGTGAGGAAGAACAAGAAGGAACTATCTCTGATAAGCTAAATATATTAAGGATGGAGTCATATTGAAAGAAAAATCATGCAATATATACACCAACTCATACAAGAGTGGGAAGCACGAGGATTGTGTAATTTTTAGAAACCAGCAGAGAATGACTCAAAATATCATAAAGAGGGAGAAGTCAGAGTCTGAGAAGAAACTAGCAAATAATATAAAAATAGACACTGAAACATTCCAATGATAATAGAAAATCAAAGGGATGTAGAGGGAGGTAAGAACTTAAAACAATCTCTATTTCTGTTAACAGAAGTTCCAAGCAAACTAATGGCCCATAAGGCCAACAAGTCTCCTACTGCCACGATGAGGGACACTTAGGTTGGAGGAGCAACATTTTTTGTTCTGTCTGAGTAGCCTTCAACCCGATGGCATGAACATCAATTTCTCTAACTTCTGGTAATTGCCCCCTCTTCACCATTCCCGCCTGTTTCCTTATCTTCTGACCTAGCCATCATCTCCCTCTGATGCTCCTCCCCCTTCCCTTTCTTCCATGGTCTTCTACCCTCTCCAACCTAATTCCCCCTTCTCCAGCCCATTACCTCTTTCACCAAGCAACTCCCAGCTCCTTACTTCACCCCTTCCTCTTCTCCTAGTTTCACTTATCACTTGCCACTTGTACTTCTTCCTCCCCTCATCCCTCATCCTTCTCACTCTGACTTCTCCCCTTCCTTTCCAGTCTTGATGAAGGGTCTCAGCCCAAACCGTTGACTGGTTACACTTTTCCATAGATACTGCCTGGCCTACAGAGTTCCTCCAGTAATTTATGTGTGTCACTTGGAATTCTGGCATCTCCAGATTTTGTTGTGTTTGAGGCAAACAAATCTCTCAGATTAAGTGCCTTAAACCCTATGGTCTGAAAGGTAGTGGCTGCAAAGAATATAGATGCTTTGACTGTAAAGTATTAAAATTCTCTGGATTCTGGAAAGGTTCCAGAGGAGCAAAAACCTGCAAACAAAATATAAATATTCAAGAAAAGCAGGGGCAGAAAGCTGGAAGCCATAGGCCTGTTGCATGGCATTTGTTATCAGAGGAAAGGCTGTACTCTATCATTAAACAGCTAATAGAAGCATGTTTCAAAATCAAAAAATGGTTTTATGAAATGGGAAATTATGTTCACCAAATTTGCTAGAGTTCATTGAGAATATCATCATCATCATCAGGTGCCATGCCCAGTTTGAGCTTTAACTGCCAAGGCCCACACACTCCTGTTTCGGGTCAAGTGGATCAATTCATTGGTATTCATTTCCAGTTCTCTGGCTGCCGTCTCCATCATCATTTGTCTTTTTCTTCCTCTTGCTTTCTTCCCTTCAATCTTTCCCATAATTACCGTGCATTCTAACTCCTCTTTCCTAATCACATGTCCAATGAAGTTATGTTGCCTTTTCATGATCTCATACATTATTTCTCTTGTTGCGTTTGCTCTGTTCATGACATCCTCGTTAGATATTCGTTTCGTCCATGATATTCTTTGCATCCTCCTCAAAAACCACATCTCTGCTGCTACAATTCGTTTCCTCATGTTACTAGATATTGTCCAACATTCTGAGCCATATAACATAACTGGATAATTGTAACATTTCAGTACTCTGAGGCAGGTTGTCATGCCTAGTTTAGTACTGGTCACTATTCTCTTCATTCTCGTAAAGATGTCTTTTGCCATCCCTATTCTTCTTTTGATGTCCATGTCGCACCTGCCATCTGATGTCACCCAGCATCCTAAATAGCAAAAGTTCTGTACTTGTTCTATATCCTCCCCGTTTATTCTCAGCCTACAGATAGGATTCTCCTTCTTTTTGGATATCACCATACATTCTGTCTTTTTGCAATTGATTGAAGACCCATTTTTGCAATTTCTTCAACAATTATATCAATTATGTTTTGTAGTTCTTCCTCTGTACTTGCAATTAACACAGTGTCATCTGCATATCTGAAATTACTGATGTTTTCACCACCAACTTTGATTCTGAAGGTGCCTTTTATTTTTTGTAATATTGTTTCACTGTACACATTAAATAAATCAGGGGAGAAAACAAACCCTTGTCTAACGCCTCTCTTGATTTTCGTAAACTGACTCACTTCTCCATCTATTCTTACAGCGGCAGTTTGTTCCCAGTACAGACTTCTGATTAGGCGGAGGTCTTTCGAATCTAGATCTAGAGTTTTCTGAAATATTTCAAATAACCTATTGTGCTTCACTTTATCAAATGCTTTTGTGTAGTCGATGAAACAAGCAAACAAATCTTTTTGCACTTGAATAGATCATTCTGATAGTATCCTTAATATCAATATTGTGTTTCTTGTACCTTTGTCTTTCACAAAACCACATTGTTCTTTACCTATTTCAGCTTGTATCTTACTTTTAGCTCTTGTCATCAAAATTAGAATTAGACTTATGATCTTTAGTCTTTCCATTTCATTTATCACATTGTCCAATCTTCCTGCTTGATATAGGGTTCCTCCATTCCAAGTGGTAATAATTTTCTTTTGTGTTACTTGAATTTTATGAGCAGTAGCTTGATGATGGTCAGGGATCCCCTGTTGACCAGAATCAACCCTACCGAGCGAAGCATCTTCAGAATTGTCTTGAAGATCCTCTTGACGCTGTTGTTGTGTGATACATTTTGTGAGTTTGACTATGGTTTTCTTAGCAAATAGATTCTAGGAAACCTAGTATCTAGCAACAGTGGTTTGCTATTGTCTTCCATTGGGCGAACTGAAGGAATCACCATTTCTCTTCCCAAATATTCATCCACCTGTACTATAGCCATTGACATTTGAGGTCCTAGCTCATCTGCCTTCTCTGTCATAAGTTCAGTTACTGAACCTGCCAGATCTGCTGCTGGCCTTCGCTCGTATCCTGAGCAGGAACCTTTGCAGGTGCTACTGTTCCGGGTCAGAGTGGCCCTGGGAGCAATGAATGAATGACTATGGGGTAACTCCACTTTCCCCAAAGCTCTGAAAGTCCCCAATCAGAGCCTCATCACCGGTTGCAGTTTAGAGTCCTACCCAGTGCTAATTGAGAATATCACAGAATGGATAAAGGGGAATTAACAACTGTAGTATACTTGGATTTACAGAGAACCTTCTATAAAATGCCATAGAAAAGACAACATCACAACCTCAATAGGGGAACAGCTAAATAACAAAAGGTGTAAAGTTGGGATGACTGTCTATGGAGATCAGTGCTGGGGCCTCAAATATTCACTATCTGTATTAATGACTTACTTCAAATGACTGAGCATAACGTAGCCTGTTTTGCTAATAATACAAAGATAAGTGCATCATCAGGTTGCAAGGAGAACAAAAAAGTTCAAAAGTTCAAAGTAAATTTATTGTCAAGGTACGTATATGTCACCATATATTACACTGAGATTCATTTTCTTGAGGGCATGCACAGTAAATCCAAGAAACACAAAAGAATCAGTGAAAGACAGCACTCAACAGGACAGACAAACAATCTATGTGCAAGTACAAAATATAATAAATAAATAAACTATAGATATCAAGAATATGAGATGAGGAGTCCTTGAAAGTGTCCACAGTTTGTGGAAACAGTTCAACGATGGGGCAAGCGAAGTTGGTTCTTGGTTTAGGACCCTGATGCTTGAGGGGTGATAACTGTTCCTGAACCTGGTTCTTGTACATTCTTCCTGATGGCAGCAGCAAGAGAGTATGACCTGGGTGGTGGGGTTCCCTAATGATAGATGCTGCTTTCCTGCAACAGTGCTTCATGCAGATCTGCTCAACAGTGGGAGGGCTTTACCCAGGATGGATTGGTCTGTATCCACTACTGTTTGTAGGATTTTCCATTCAAGGGCATTGGTATTTCCATACCAGGCGGTAATGCAGCCACTCAATATACTCTCCACTAAACATCTATAAAAACTTGTTAAAGTTTTAAATGTCATGCCAAATCTTTGTAAACTTCTAAGAAAGTAGAGGTGCTGCCATGCTTCTTCATAATGGCACTTATGTGCTGGGCCCAAGACAAATCCTCTGAAATAACAACACCAAGGAACATAAATTTGCTGAACTTCTCCATCTCTGATCTCCTGATGAGGACTGGCTCATGAATCTTCAGTTTCCTCGTCCTGAACTCAATAATCAGCTCCTTGGTCTTGCTGACACTGATTGAGAGGTTGTTATTGTAGCACCACTCAGCCACATTTTCCATCTCCTCTTCTATATGCTGATTTGACCGATGACAGTGGCTTTGCAGCTGTGCTTAGCCACACAGTTGTAAGTATGAAGTGAGTAGAGCAGGGGGCTAAGCAATTTCCTAATGGTGCACCTGTGCTGATGGAGATCGGGGAGGAGATCTTGGTGCTAATCCAAACTGACTGGTGCCTGCAGATGAGGGGATTGAGGATCCAATTACACAAGGAGATATTGTAGCCAATGACTTCAAGCTTATTGATTAGTTTTGAGGGGATGATAGCAGACATTCCACCCTGCAAAAAACTCATTTCAGGGAGGTAGAACCACCATTTCAGGGAGGTAGAAGCCACCCCGCCCACCCCCCGGTCAACCTCCAAGAGTGTATGTAATACTTTGTTTAGTGATTTTGTCTAATCTGTAAACCAAGTTGGGTATATGCAGAAAATGTGACATTAAAATATGTACTTATATTATCATGTTTATTCTATTACAACTTTAAGCAAGTCTACAGGGAGTTTGGCCTCATCATGTAGGACATCAATAGCATAGCTCCTTGGCAGCTAGCCAGCTAGTTTAAATCAGGGGTTAAACTAAAAGGTTGGCATGTAAATGTCAGCCCAGATCAGAGGCGACAATCTGGGCCGACACTTACGTGCCGGGCAGCACCTAATTAATTAGCTTGTTTATTTCGGCTTTTTTATTAAAGATGTGCTGGGTGCGTTCCAGCCACCACTGTATTCTTCGCGGCTCGGAGGTTGGGGACCACTGAATTGACCACTTATAAGTCAAGAGCATCATAACATTTTAAGTAACGTTTGGATATTAAACACACAGTGCATATTTTCCTCGTATGAACATATAAAATCATTGCAACACATCAATATCGTTGAATCAGTGGGAGCCCTGGGCTTGTTTTCCTGCAACAACACGGTCCTATCAAGGGGTGATGGGAGACAGCGATACTCCAAGGGGGTTCCTTATGTCCAGCCTATTCCGCAATTTTGTTTTCGTTGCATTCATTGCAAAAAACTCCGCTTCGCAGCGATATGATGTTGGAAATGGAAGCAATGTTTTCAGTGCTTTCATGGCTATCTCAGCATATTCAGCCTTGACTTTGATCCAGAATGCCAGCAGATATGTTATGTCAAACATACTTTTCAGCCCGCCATCATTTGCAAGCTCGAGGAGTTGATCTTTTTCCTGCGCTGGCGTGGATGATTCACCGGGGACATTCACAAATGGGTCACAGACCCATTCCTTTGCACGTCTTGGGTCACTGATGACCTCGCGTGCGTTAAAATTCAACAGTGCGTGACAGGGAATGAGTAAAGGTGCAGCTGACTCATATCATTTCATATCGCCAAATCATATTGTTTCCTCGCGGCCCGGTGTTTGGGGACCACTCTTAGCACAAAGAGAGACCAATCAGGATGCTCGCTCTCCCTCTCCCTCTTCCTCTCAAAAAAATCGATTTCCATGATATTGTATATAATTTCCGGGCATCAGGGAGCCACTATTGATATGCGGGAGACTCCCGGAACTTCCGGGAGAGGTGGGATATCTGTGATAGTATTGAATGCTGGGCTGTAGTCAATAGAGAGCATCCTAATGTATGTGTCTTTGCTGTCCATATATTCCAGATTTGAGTGAAGACCCAATGAAATGGTATTTGTTGTGCAACTGTTGTGAAAATTGGAGTGAATCCAAGGCACTTCTCAGGCAGGAATTGATATAGGAGCAGAGCGAAGTCAAGATGGTGCTAAACAGTGACTGCTTGGCTTGCATTTTCGGAAACAGCTCTACTTCTGTCTTTGATATTTCTTTTTTTGCCTTTTCCAGGTTCTTTTGAGGACCCTGACCTGGAGTTACACTCTGACTTTGGTTCTTTGCAGGAATGGGACCCGCTCTCAGGGTCTCATGACCGACCGCTTTTTGATATCACAAGGACGTGGCCTGGAAAGCGAGTGCACCTTCAGGGTTCTGGATTTTCAAAGCTCTAGAGATGAGCTGATTCTAGGCCAGTGCCCCAGCTGAATCGTCACGGGAGAACACGAACATTGGGAGCAGCGGGTTGGCTGCCAGGGATTGTGAGTCCAGAGAGCTGCGCCTTTCTGGGGCCGACTCTCTGGGCACAGAGCTCAGAAGTGGGACCCGCTCAGAAAAGGCAACGCAACAGACTTCTAACATCGTAAATCAGTGAGTTGTTTGTTATGTTTCCGCTCTCACTGTGAAACAGCAACACCTCTTTTTCCCTTAATAGGAAGAGAGAGCCTGTGGTATATCAAACGAGTAGTTTTTGGGGTACTGCAAGTCTGTGTCTTTATTGATGCTTGCTGCTCCCTTGAGTGCACAATGGAGAACGTTAGCCGTTGGTGCTTTTTTGCTGGTGGGGGAGGCGGGAGGGTTGTTGCCTTGCTGCTGCTTGTGTGTGGGAGGGGGGAGCTGGGGGTCCTTTGGGATTCTAATGTTTAACTGTCATGCATTCTTTGGGGCACTTCTCTGTTTCTGTGGATGTTTGCAAAGATAAAAAATTTCTGGATGTATATTGTACGTACATCTCTGACATTAAATGTACCTATTGAAACCAGCCTCTCAAAGCACTTCATCACAGTAAACGTAAGTGCTACTGGATGATAGTCATGGAGGCAGGTTACCACGTTCTTATAACACACTGGTATAATTGCAGCCTGCTTGAAGCATGTGGGTACCTCAGACTGCTGAGGTGAGTGGTTAAAGATATGGGTTAACAGTCCAGCCAGTTGATCAGCACAGGTCTTTAGTAGTTGTGTAGGTACCCCGTCTGGGCCAGATGCTTTCCATGGGTTCACCCTGTTGAAGAATGCTCTTACCTCAGCCTCAGAGACTGAAATCACAGGCTTTTCAGGGGCTGTGCGAGTTTGTGAAGGTTCCCTCATGTTTTGACGGTCAAAGCAAGCACAGAAGGCATTGAGCTCATCTGGAAGCGAAGACTTGTTGTCAGTTATGTCACTTGGTTTTACTTTGTGATACCATTCAAGCCCTGACACAGCTGTAGAGCATCCTCCAGTGATGGTCCAGAATTGCCACATCACTCATCAGATGGCTTTCTGGAGATCTTACCTGGACCTCTTGTATCTTACTTGGTCGCCAGACCAGAATACCATTGATCTGGTCCTCAGCGGAGTGCGGTTCTCCAGCAAGAACCTGCAAAGGGATTGCAAATAAATCCTATCCCATCTAAAAAATTGTGAAATGAGATAGAATGTGAGTAATTGAGAAGATGTTCATTTTGGAAAAAAATGTGTAATTACTTTATAATTCTCACAGAATGAGACTACGAAGTGTTGTGCCACAAGGGCAACTGAGGTTCTAATACAAGAAACAAGAATTTAGCATTTGCATTTGCTGCAAGTTTATTAAGGAGAATAAAATGTTGGCTTGAATTGCAAGGGAGTATGCAGTATGAATGTAGGGAAGTATTGAGGCAACATTGCTGGGAAAAAACAATACTGATACTAGTGCATATACTTTTAGTCTCCATATTTAAGGAAGATGAAGAGAATATGCTCACTCAGATGATTCCTGAATGAAATGGGTTAATGTTCAAAGAGAGTTTGAGCATATTTGCAGTTTGGAAGTCATTACAGTTCCAAAGAATAAGAGGGGATCTTAGTGAAACAAAACATACTGAGGGGTATTGATAAGATGAATACTTAGAGAATAGTTATTCTCCTTGGGGCATCTGAAGCTTGGGGCATAGTTTCAGAAAATGCCTTTCCACTTCAGGCAAAGGGGAAAAATTTCCTCTTTCCATGGGTCGTAAATCTTTGGGTTTCTATATCCCAGGGAGCTATGGAGGCAGATTCATTGAAAGCATTCAAAACAGAAATTGATTGACAGAGCATTCAGCTACAAAAGAATCAAGAGGCATGGAAAAACAGCACTAAATGAGGTCACACTTGCATTAGCCATGATCTCATTAAATGTAGAATGCTCAAGGGGTTGATTGTCCTACTCAGGTTCTTACATCTAATGTTCTTAAGTAGATCACTGTGTAAAAAGAAGCCTTCCTCATGTTCCTTTTTTTTTAATCTTTCATCCAAAACTTTAAACCTACTTCTCCTAATTCTTGAAATATCTGCCTCAGAAAAAAACTTTACTTCTTTAATTTATCCTATCAGAATCTTCTTTAATTATAAGATTTGGAATATTAACATAAAGATTTATTGTAGAACAGGTTTTGTTGCTATTATTTAAAACTTTTCTATTTTTTGTGATTTGTTTTTTTTGACTGTCAGAAGTTTATGTTGCATGTACAGAGACAAGACGTTCAGTCTAACTGTGTTCGTGCTATGCTCTGCAGGTCTTGTAATCTAACCTTTTTGTATATCAGTTTGCATTGCTTTCTCCTAGACACTAGACACTAGAATACTACAGCACAGTACAGGCCCTTCAGCCCTCGATAACCCATATATTCCTTAAAAGAAAAGTACTAAACCCACACTACCCTGTAACCCTTTGTTTTTCTTTCATCCATGTGCCTGTCCAAGAGGCTCTTAAATACCCCTAATGTTTTGGCCTCCACCACCATCCCTGGCAAGTCATTCCAGGCACCCACAACCCTCTGTGTAAAAAAAATTTACCCCTGGTGTCTCCCCTAAACTTCCCTCCCTTTTTCCTACATTCATTTTCCTTCTAAATGCATCTATGTTACACATTCTTTCACTGCTGATAGCATGTTCCATTCCCAGGCATTCTATCAGTAAAGAAGCTTCTCCTGAATCCTTGACTGGATTTATTAGAATCTATTTCATATTCTTGAAGAAGAAATAAAATCCTTATAGAAGGTAATAAAATTGAATTGCTTAGTGTGCAGGAGCAGGCAGAGACAACTAAATTTTGTGCTGATTGACTGCATCCAGTCTATGATTTACCATCTATTAGACTCTGATTAATTATTAATATTGCTCTTCACATTTTCCTTTTAATACTGCGCTCTGTATTATGAATTGGCTGTTGCTCTGGCTGCTGTACAGTAACAACGGAGCCACCATTATGAATACATTAACAAATTGAAAACAGCTTTCAAAATAGAAAGTGTGAACAAAGGACTTAATTTACGTAGATAGATTGGAGAAGATGGAATTGCTCTCCATAAGGCTGAGAGAGCAGGACGTGAATTTGGCAGTGGTGTTCAAAATCTCTACAAAGTGAATTAAGAGAAACAATTTTCATTTGTGGAAGGATCAAGATGCAGGAGTCTTAAGTCCCACACTAATAGGCTCATGAGCAGTTGTTGCCAGACAACCAGCATTGATGGTTTCACTCCCCTCAGCACTGAACTAACTGCACAGCCCATAGACTCACTTTCAAGGACTCTGTCTTTGTTGTATAAGGTTTCTCATGGCTTCTATTTTATTTCTTTAATTTTCCTGTGACTGCTTGCAAGGAAATGAATCTCAGGGTAGTACATGGTATGCACACTTTGATAATAAATTTACTTCGAATTTTGAACAAAAAGCACAAACTTAAGGTGGTTGGCAGATTAATCAGGAGTGGGAAGTGTCTATTTAATATTTCAGTAATATTGTATATCTATTGTTTGATTAAGCATTCTTGTTTGTTTAAATAATTTATTACAGGTTATATATGTAAATAGGTTAAATGCATACATCATCATGTTACCATGCGATACATGCACCTCGCTTAAACATGAAGTTAGACTCACATTTCAAAGGTTCAAAGATTAAATTTGATGTCAGAAAAATGTAGACAATATACATCCTGAAATGCTTTTTCTTCGCAAGCATTTCAGACTTCTGTGTCTTCCATCGAATTAGTTTAATGCTTTGAAGTTACAAAACATAACAGTGGCGATGAGATATTTTTAAAACAAACCTAAGATGGCTATGGACCTGTTTAAGCACAATGAGGAATGGCGAGTAAAAAACAGCACAGCCCAGCATGTGCAGAGAATATCAATTTAAAACAAAAGGTGAAAAATGGATGAATTCACAGGTTCATAAATAGTGAATACTGGGTGATAATAATCATTTTCAAAATCAGAAATGGGTGGCTACATTGGAAAGATTGACGTATTTCAAGACACAATGGGTAACTGGCTCATGTATGCTAAGTTAATTGAACAGTATTTTGAAGCAAATGACATAGCCAATGAGAAACAAGTACCAATTTTGCTGAATGTATTGTGTTGAAAGGCATACAGTTTACTTTAAAGTTAAACTGTTCCAGCCAAACCAGCAGAAATGAGCTTTGTTGATAATGTCAAAGTAATGTAGGAATATTGAGAACCAAAATTATTGTTGATTGCAGAACATTTTAGGTTTCATAAGTGGAATCAAAAGGAAGGGGAGTCCAATTCATCATAAATGACTGAATTGAAGAGATTGTCTGAGCATTGCCAGTTCAGTGATGGGCTTAATGATGCACTGGGAGATCATTTAATTTGTGGAATCTTACAATAAAGTATTTAAAAACAGCTCCCAACTGAAACACAACTTACATTTAAAAGAGCAGTTGAAATTGCTGTATCAATGGAAACAACAGACAGAGATGCAATTGAGTTGCAGTCATGAATGGAAGTGAGCGTGAACAAAATTACAACACCTAAACAGAAACCTGCCTGGATGAGCAAATTGTGTTACCATTGTGTCGGTGGTTCATCTGCACCAGACCAATGAACATTTAAAGACAGTTTTAAATGCAACAAAGTAGGACGCATAAAAAGAGCATGTTGGGCAGACAAAAGTAAAAGGACTACACAAGAAGAAAAAAAGTTTAAAAAGTTGCAGTTTCAAAAAGATCACTAATCTGCACACTGTTGATGAAAAGTCTAATAATGATGAGAGTGACAGAAGATTTTGTAGCCTTGAGATTTGTGAAGTGAAAATCAGCAATAGACAAGCAATATGGCTTGCACCAGAAGTGAATGGCAAATTAAGTAAAGTGGAATTAGACATTGGTTCAGCTGTTTCATTCATTCCACAAGATAAGTTTGAGAGACATTTCAAAGATACTAAACTGAAGCCTGCAGATATGCAAATAAGAACTTATACTGGAGTAAAGGTAACTCCTGTAAGAATGACGTTCATAACAGTGAAATACAACCAATAAGTCACGTTGAGTTTGTATGTGGTAAAAACTGGAGGACCAGCATTGTGGGGTCATGAATAGCTGAGATACCAACAACTTGATTGGAGATCCACCCAGAATTTGCATGTCAAATCCCCAAAAAAAAGCCAACTGAAAGCGAATTCAGAAAGTACTGGATGATGCCACAACTGTCTCCATGCTGTACACTATGAACCACTGGCCAACAGAGGACAAACAGGTTAAATGTATAAAGACATGAAATACATACGTCATCATGCTACCACATGATACTTGTCCACCTCGCTTAAAGTAAACATGAAGTTAGACTTACTTGTCTGCCTTCAAATTAGTTTAATGCTTTCAAGTTACAAAAGAAAACAATAAGAGATGTAACACTCAGCTATATTGGCTGGTATTTATCTAGGGGAAACCCCGTCCGCCGCCCAACCTTGTCTCCCGGTTACGTCGGTTGCTGTGTAATGCCACCTGATTCGGCCTCAAACATCAATCATCAGCCAGCACACAATGTACATTTTACAGATTACACTTTATAAATCTTACTAGGACTATGAGATTAATAGAGGTACAATACAAAAGAGAATGAAAAAGGCGCCAGACTTATCAAAGTTCAATTTCTTCATGCACCCAGTTGGAGCTCGGGACCGTCTTTCTTCACCCTGCGATCCACTCCGACCCCCTCGACTCGCAGCTCGGGACCACCCGTAGTGATTGACCAGCGCACTCCCAGCGCGTCCGTCGTCCTCCCGGTCTCCCCTCCAAAACCCCCGTTTCCCAGCCATTTGAGACAGAATATCACCCCAGGAAAGAATAACATGGACACCCATTGGTTCATTTGTTCTCTTATCAATAAGATAACCCAAACAAGCTGCAGCGAGAGAACCTTCTCAGCATTTACCATAACAAAGAAGCCATTTTGATTAACATACGCAGTAACATAAAAGAAGAAACCCCTTACAGAGGAAAAAGCATTCATGTAACAATTTTGTCATGAATTGAAATTCACTGTCTTTCAAGATGGTGGAAGCAAATTTAGTTAGTGCATTCAAATTGGAATTGGATGAGAATTTGAAGGACAAATGTTGCCAGGATATGTTGAAGAAGCTAAGGAATTGGGGCTAAGACAGTGTGCCTGGCTCAGTGGGCTGAATTGCCTTCTTCTGGGCCGTAACAATTATATGACCCCATAAGATATAACCAAGAACTTCAAATTCTGAGAATGAGAACAGTGCCTCACATCACTTATTAATATGCTGCAGAAGAAATACAAATGTGACAACCTCAATACATTTTCATTAATTTAGCAAGGCCCGTCACGATTCAGACCTTACCTTTTCCAGTTAATTTCCAAGCTCTCGACGTCTGGCATAATTTATGTGAAAGGAATTCTTAACTCAAGCTTATTAATGCAACAACACAGGGAACACTTAGAAATTCTCAGAAAAGGCAGTTCCATCAGCCTTCACATAATAGAACAAATGGGCACAGAAGAGCAAGGATATTTAAAAGTTTGCCTCTCACAGTTATTCATCATATAAAAGTCTTTTAAGAAAGAAGGTAATCTAAAAGCAGGGAGAGAAATTCTCCCATTAATGACAACTCTGGAAAACTGTAAGCTGCATTATTTGCTGCCTGTAGAGTCAGGAGCAGAATCAGAGTGCAGCACAGAAACAGGCCTTTTGGCCTAAATAATCCCTGCTGGCCACAGCATCTGCTCTGCTAGTCCCAATTACTGGAGAATGGCCTATAACCCTTCAAGCTCCATCCCTCCATGTACCTATCTAAATGCCTCTTAAATGTTGTAACTGTACCTCCCTTAACAGTTTCCTCTAGCAACTCATTCCAGGTACTGATTACCGTCTGTGTAAAGAAGTTGCCTTTCAGATCTCTTTTAAATCTCCCCCTTCTTATCTTGCATCTGTGCCCTCAAGTTTTGGACTCTCCAACCCTGAGGAAAAAGACTACGGCTATGACTGTGATCTTTATCCACATTCCTCATGATTTTATAGGACTTCTACAAGGTCTCCACTCACTCTTTTGTGCTCCTGGGAATAAAGATCAAACATGGCCAACCACTCCTTATAAATTGTGTCCTCTAGTCTAGACTTTTCTGCACTCTCTCCAGTTTAACAATGTCTTTCCTATAACAGGGTGATGAAAGACGTAGACTATCTCCCCCCAAACCACATGCAATCTAATCTTACAGACTAGCCTGCCATGAGGGACCTTGTCAAAAGCCTTACTAAAATCTATAGAGGCCACATCGCTGTCCTACCTTCATCTATCTCCTTAGTTATCACTTTGAAACACTCCAGAAGGTTCATTGGTCATGAACCTCCCACAAACAAAAGCATGCCAACAATTCCTGATCAGGCCTTGACCATTCAAGACATGGTAAATATTCTCCCAAAGAATTCCCTCCAATAATACCCCTTGCCCATCCTCTGGGTCTCCCCCCCCCCTCGTCTTTCTTCCCAGACCTCCTGTCCCATGATCCTCTCTTATCCCTTTTGCCTATCACCTGTCCAGCTCTTGGCTCCATCCCTCCCCCTCCTGTCTTCTCCTATCATTTTTATCTCCCCCTCCCCCTCCAACTTTCAAATCCCTTACTCACTCTTCCTTCAGTTAGTCCTGACGAAGGGTCTCGGCCCGAAATGTCGACTGTACCTCTTCCTAGAGATGCTGCCTGGCCTGCTGCGTTCACCAGCAACTTTTATGTGTGTTCCTACAACTGTGTTAGGCTCACCAGCCTGTCACTTCCTAGCCTGTCCTCGCTACTCTTCTTAAACAATATTAACCACCCTCTCATATTTTGGAACTTCACCAGTGGCTAATGATGAAGCAAATATCCACAATTTTTTTGCCTGCCTTCGTGTAAATCCAGGGATGCACTTGGGCCTTGGGGATGTGCTTCAAGCTACAAATACCTCCTTCATTATGAAATGCGGGTGTTCCAAAACTTTACTACTATTACCCTCATTTCTTTGGCACCTATGATATTCTCTCTGGTAAACACTGAAGAGAAATATACATTAAAAATTTAAAGGCAATCTCCTCTGGTTCCACACAGAGGTAGCCCTGATGGTCTTTAAGAAGAGTTAGAATTCCTGGTCACACTTTTACTGTTAACTTATTTACCCTATCTGTCAAATCTATCTTGTATCCTCTTTTTGCCCTCCAGATTTCCCTCTTTATCCGGCTCTTAAAAAAGCATCCATTAGTCTTGCGAGACCATCAATCTGCGCCTGGAAAGTCTTCACCCTCCAGGGAGCAGGCCTGGGCAAGGTTGTATGGAAGACCGGCAGTTACCCATGCTGCAAGTCTCCCCTCTCCATGACACCGATGTTGTCCAAGAGAAGGGCATCAGGACCCATACAGCTTGGCAGCAGTGGATAAGTGCCTTGCTCAACAGCACAACACACTGCCTCGGCTGGGGCTCGAACTCATGACCTTCAGGTCCCTAGTTGAATGCCTTAACCACTTAGCCACGTGCCCACACAGCTCTTAATACTAAGATAAAGTGCAACACTTCATTAAGGTGTCACGTGACTGGCAACAATGAATATAGAAATGAGTCAGGTTTTATAAACAAGTAAACATTTATTAAACTCTGCTCAACATTAGTAAAAAGATAAACAAACAAAAACCTTAACCGGAAGTAAACTGCTATGATACATTTAACAAACCGCCAATCTCAGTACTAGTTCTTAAAGCGGTAAATGCGAACACAGTATTAAAGTGGCAAATTGGAAAATAGTTCTTAGAATGGTAAATTTTAAAATCCAAGAGATTTATACAGTCAATTAGGAGAGACTTTCCTGAAGTAAAGAATTCCTTGAAGACTTGACATTACTGCTGATCCCAGCCGGATACTGCTTTGTCCGCAGGATTCACGACGACGGAAATAAAACGG
Source organism: Mobula hypostoma (assembly GCF_963921235.1). Taxonomy (NCBI): domain Eukaryota; kingdom Metazoa; phylum Chordata; class Chondrichthyes; order Myliobatiformes; family Myliobatidae; genus Mobula; species Mobula hypostoma. Next base: position 80,205,453 of record NC_086101.1, on the reverse strand, counting down.
TTTAAAGGAACTGACCTTTTCCTCTGTAGAATAGACACTGCGCAACCTTTTCTGCTTTAGCAGAGGTTATCTCATGCAGATCACTCTTTCTTGAACGAAGATTCAATAATGGTCGATCCTCTCCAATACCGCCGAACGATATCAGCTTTACTCGACTCCTTCAGGTTCCATACCTTAGTAATGTCTTCACTCTCCAATACTACCGAAAGAGTACACCAACAAAGCTGGCAGCTATTGGTGAAACTGCCGGCCCAACACTTTTGTACCTTACAATAGAAAGTAAAGCTCCGTTTTAAAACTAAACTGTGTCATGGGACGAATACGCAGCATAGCGGAGTATCTGACTGACAATCTAACTGAAAAACTAACTGCGTCACCAGGGGTCTCCCCTTTATAACCATGGTGGACATGTTATCATGTGACCTCACATCGGTGGGAAAATTACATCTGGTGACCTCCAAAAGACCATTACCTCATGCTCATCAGCTACTCAATTACATCATGGTCATAGGACAGTCACATGAGGTATGTAACATAGGTTTTTTCAACACTAGTTCTAAAATCTGTAAGCTACCACCATGAGGACCCAGTCGTTCAATAAGAGTGCTCATCCCCACTTTCTGAAGAGCAGTTCGATATAGTCACTGTATGTGGACAAAGATGTTCATACCACCTGCATGACTACAGTGTAACTGAAATTCTCGGAAATTGTATTTTCTAATAAATTGGTTCTGAAATGCACCCATGTTTCACCTTCAATGACAAAGTTTGACATAAGCTGATAAATCTCAATAACCTAATGATCCACATCTCTGTAATGGCTATAGAGATAGTACTGGTATAGGTTTTCTAGTGTCAAATACATCAAGACACAGTGAAAAGCTTGCCTTCCATATTGTTCATACAGATCAAATCCTTACCCAATGCATTGAGGCAGGACAAGGTAAAACAATAACAATGCAGAATAAAGTAAAAGCTAAAGAGAAAATGCAATATAGGCAAACAACAATGTGCAAGATCATATTGAGGTAGATTGCGAGGTCAAGAGTCCATCTTATTGCACAAGAAGTCCATTCAAGTGTTTAGTATTAGCAGGATCTCTGCCTCCATGTTGCTGCCTGACTTACTGAGTTCTTCCAGCAGTTTGTTCTTAGCAACCACATTAATATCATGGCTGCAAAATCAGGACTGAGGCTGGTTATAGGAGCCTACAATACAGAAACAGGCTCTTCAGACAATCAGGCCATGCCACCCAAGATGCCCATCCCAACCCAAGATGTCATCCCATATCCTGTGCCAAGTGACCTACTCTACCAACACCCCAAGACATATCCACTATTTCTACTTAAGTAGAGGATCACAACTAAGCCTTCAAGCACAGAATGGATACAATCTCTCAGAAGTTTGCATAACCTCTTTGCCAAATGTTGGGCTATGACTCCAACTGATAACACTGATGGATGCAAATGTTATTCCCTACCTTTTTCTTTCCTTCTACACTCTGTGTTTTACATATCTTTACACAGTGTTTAGATAGCAACTATATTTCATTAGGCGTTTCAGGAGATTAGGAATGTTACCTAAAACACTCAAAAATTTCTACAGATGTACTGCGGAGAACGTTCTAACTAGTTTGCCATCTGGTATGGGAGTGGGGGCTACTGCTCAGGATCGAAGTAAGCTGCAGAGAGTTGTAAAATTACTCAGCTCCATCAAGGGCATTAGCTTCTGTATTATCCAAGACATCTTCAAGGAGCAGTGCCTCAAAAAGGCAGCATGCATTGTTAAGGACCCCCACTACCCAGGACATGCCCTCTTCTCATCATTACCAACAGCAAGAAGGTGTGGAAGCCTGAAGGCACACACTCAGTGACTCAGGAACAGCTTCTTTCCCTTCTGCTATCTGACTTCTGAATGGACATTGAAACCATGAACACTACCTCGTTTTTTTTAATTTATGGTTTGGCACTACTTACTTAATTTAACTATTTGATTTACATATATGTACTTAATGTATTCCAGTTTTTTCCCTATATTATCACGCACTGCTGCCACAAAGTTAACAGATTTCACGACATATGCCAGTGATATTAAACCTGATTCTGATTTCAACTCTTGTGGTATTCTTGTCTTTGAGTCCAAAGATTCAGGATTGAAATCCCAGCCTGAGCATTAAAGCCTAGACTGTTGTGCAGAGTGGTACTGAGAGATTGTTACTCTAATGGAGGTGCCATGTTTTACTTCAGACATCTTCTTTTTCAGGCAGCTGTAATGGATGCCTTGGCATTACTTTAAAGAGCACAAGACCAGTTTCCTACTGGGCTCATCAGGATTTACCCCAGAGCCAAATTGATTTTTAAAAAATCACATAATTAGGTTACTTTAACATTGTAGGTTGCCTGGGTTTGCCGTGCACAAATTGACTGTTACATCTCCCACAATTCAGCAAAGATTACAACTGGGAAATGGTTAAGGAATGTGAAAGGCTTTGGACAAAGCTAAGACTTTTTCATTCATTGCCGGTTTTATTTACAACAGATGTGCTGACAATGAACATTTGCATAACAAGACAAATTCCAGAAATCGAAACCATCACCTATTGCATTAGTGTTAAAGGCGCTACCTGAAACAGATGTTGAAACCAGTTTACAAAATCAAATCTATACTCTCTGTATTTATTTACATCTCATTATGCACTTCCTATGCAACCTGCAGGATGATCATCCCTTAAAAAAGGGACATATCGGGTGATAATGCACATCTAATATTAAAGTGCACACATTTGCTTAAATAATCAAAAACTTCTATTTCATACATTTATTTCATACGTGTTACCAGGGAAAGAGATTCACTACTGGCAATGCTAAGCTTGAAAACAACACATTTAATTTTGTTGAATCACGGACAAGCGGAGATCTGCAAATGCTGGAAATCAAAGTAATACACGCAAATTGGCTACCTGGAGAAAAATCTCAAATTGTATACTTTGATAGTAAATGATCCTTTGAAAGTGCTGGCGGAGCTCAGCCGGCCAGACAGCATCTATGGAAAAGAGTAAACAGTCAACGTTTCAGGCTGAGACCCTTCATCAGGTCTTATTTACTCTTTTCCATAGATGCTGCCTGGCCTGCTGATTTCCTCTAGCATTTTGTGTGTTACAGTTAATTTTGTTATGGTGTTGAAAACAACCCAGCACTTTGCTTGATTTTAAAAGCAGCAGAGAATCCCTGACATTATCTGGGCCTTTGTATCAAATGAGTACATTGTGTTGCAATACATAATTCAACCACCATCACAGGAATTTGTTTAAACATCCTGTATCAAGGTACAGGGTAATCAGTTTGATTAAAACAGTTCTAAGCCATTTTCCTTGTGAATTCTGCTTCCAGTTCCAATCAGCCAATCTGTATTGAATATATTAGACAGAAGCTTGAAAAGAGTTATTTATCCATGAGGTAATCAGTCCACAGCACAGTAGCATAGTAGTTAGCACAATGGTTTACCGTACCAGCGACCTGGGTTCAATATCTGCGGCTGCCTGTGAGGATTTTCTACATTCACCCATGCCCAAATGGGTTTCCTTCAGATGCTCGGGTTTCCTCAAACATTCCAGAGGTGTATCAGTTAGTGGGTTAATTGGTCATTGTAAATTGTCTGCGATTAGGCTAGGATTAAATCAGGGGCTGCTGGGCGGCATGGCCTGAAGGGCCTGAGGGACTTATTCAACTTTGTATCTCAAAAAATAAACAAGCGCTTTACATTGCTTCTGTGTAAGAAAGCAAAAAAAGTATAAATAAATGAACTATGAGCATTGGAGCATTTTAAGACGATAAGACATAATAGCAGAGTTCGCCCATTTGGCCTATCAATCATGGCTAATTTACTATCTCTCTCAACCACATTCTCCTGTCTTCTCCCCATAACCTTTGACATCCTGACTAATCCTCCAACCCCAACATCTCTTGACGGAAGGCGGCATGGTAGTGTAGCAGCGGGTGTCATGCTTTACAGTGCCATTGATCAGGGTTCAATTCCCACCACTGTCTGTAAGGAGTTTGTACGTTCTCTCCATTACCACGTGGGTTTCATCCGGTGCTCCGGTTCCCTCCCACCCTCCAAAGACGTCTGGATTAGTGAGGCTCAGTAAGCTGTGGGCACGCTACACTGGTTCAGGAAGCATTGTGGCACTTGCAGACTCCATTGGTCATTGACAGCAATGACGCATTTCACCGTATGTTTTGATGTTTCGACGTACATGTGACAAATAAAGCTAATCTTTCGTCTTTAACTCAGTGGCTGGCTGAGCTATTTCACAGTCAACCATATAGTTGGGGTCTGGAGTCATACTTGCGCAAGCTTTGAATGCCAGATATTCTCCTTAAAAGAACACTCTCAAGCCAATTTTACAGCAGTAGGGAAATGTGTGGTCATCATCGATGTTGAAAGATTATTAAATCCTAGAGCTACCCATGGTGGGATTTGAAATGCAGGTCTTGTTAATGTAGCCCTACTGTATTGTAGTCTTGCACGTGTTCTGGCACGGAATAGTCCATAGAATGTTGCTTATATTGATCTATTACATCAGGGGTTCCCAACTCTTTTTTTGCCATGGACCAATACCATTAACCAAGGAGTCCATGGACCTCAGGTTGAGAACGCCTATACTACATGATCAATATCATTGTATATTGTTACTCAGTTTTCATCAATTCAATGTTTAACAATTGTTATTACTTATCTGCAAGTAATTCCTGATAACATGGGCTCTTAAAATAGCCTGCTATCCATTGGCAAACGGAGCATATCAAACCAACTACTCATCATATACAATGCAAGCAAGAGAGCACAGTTTTCTTTAGCTCTCTCTCCTTCAAAAACTGAATAAATGATTACACAAAAACACAGATGCTGGAAATCCAGAATAACACACAAAAAGTTCTGGAGGAACCTCAGCAGGTCAGGCAGCATCTACGGAAAGAAATAAAGAGTCAACGTTTCAGGGCGAAATACTTGGTCGGGACTTCATCATGATCATTCAATCAACTTTAGCAGATAAAGTTACTGTTATTTGCTTGAAGCCAAGAAGCAGATGTTGCCCAAGTTACAACAGTGACATTAATTTCTTCCAGACTAAATTGTGAATTCAAAGTTGAAACCTGCATCACCTAGTTACTCTCGAACAGTGTGTGATGGAGAGTTAGAATTCATAGCCCAGGAACAGTGTACTGCTCATATTTTAAGAACATGAGTCACATTGAATGAGAGTACAGGTCTTTTAAATTATAAATACTTTGACGATCGTGGTACCTTTTATTGAAAGTCATGGTTGTCTATAGAAGACCTGACGTAGTAGTAGCAGTCTTACATCAGAGTTAGCAGGATTCATAATAACCTCACATTTAAACAAATTTAAACATCACCTGTCGTGGTTTAGTTTAACTCATCTAACTTACTTAAATCTCAGTGGAGGTTCTTTGCATCTCTCCCGCATCAACTAACCCAGCCCACTACTCCCACCCCCCCCCACCATTTTTGTGTTGATTTCTGACCTGAAAATGTAATAATTTGGTTATTCGTACACAACATAGATAAATATTGTAAATAACTGGTCAAGGAATGATAACTGCAGAATGTCAATAGTCACTACCTTCAGAACACAGACTCCTCTATTCAGTTGTTGGTCTGCCCACCAGTTCTCAATCTATGCCTGGATCTCACCCCAAAGACATGAAGTTTAAATTCTGTAACTGAAATCTTATGTGGGATCTTATCAAAAGCCTTCACTAATTATAAATACAGCATATTGACGTGATCTTTCTTATTTATCCTACTTGCTATATCCTCGAAAAAACTTTTGTAGAACAGTTAAGCATGATATCCCTTTCATAAACTCACATGGACATTGTCCAATCCTGTTAATGCTTTCCATTGTAACATTGCTTATAATAATTGTCCAGCCTGCTGAAGTTAGACTTATCTGTAAATCTGTATATGGCCCTCCTTGTCTTTTTAAACATTGAGATTATATTTGTTACCATGTAGAGTAGGAATTGATTTCCTTTATTTTCTCTCTCTCTGGACCTTTGATTACCTAATTAGGATATTATCTGTACCCTCCTTTGTGAAGACAGACTCAAATAAATGGTCAGTTATTCTCTCTTTCCTTTGTTGATTGTGGATTACAGGAGGAATGGAGACAGGCTGGCCCCTATTGACATCGATGGGACTGTAGTTGAGAGAGTGAGTAGCTTCAAGTTCCTCAGTATATACATCATTGAGGATCTCACCTGGACTGTACATACCAGCTGTGCAGTGAAAAAAAGCACAACAGTGCCTCACTCACCTCAGACGACTGAAGAAGTTCGGCGTGAGTCCCCAAATCCTCAGAACTCTCTACAGAGGCACCTTCGAGAGCATCCTAATTGGCTGTGTCACAGCCTGGTACAGGAACCGTACTAGCCTCGATCGCAGGGCACTGCAGAGATTGGTGCGGACAACCCAGCACATCTGTGGATGTGAACTTCCCTCTATTTAGGACATATTCAGGTGCGTAAAAAGGGCCTGGGGGATCATCAGGGACTCCAGCCACCCCAACCACAGACTGTTTCAGCTGCTTCAGTCTGGCAGCATTAAGGCCAGGACCAATAGGCTTCACGACAGCTTCTTTCACTAGGCCATCAGGTTAATCAATACACATAGATCTGATTCCATAACTGCCTACATGGTATCTGACTGTACATACAGGTATACAAAACAATTCTGTATATAATCCTAGTGTTTGGGCAGTATCCTCTCACATTCCTCTTCCTGGGGAAACATTCACAGTCAGTTTTTATGCTCCTTGCTAGTTTATTCTCTTTGCAAGTTGAAGCTCTATAAGGCACTAGTAAGACCTCACTTGGAGTACTGTGGGCAGTTTTGGGCTCCTTATTTAAGAAAGGATGTGCTGATGTTGGAGCGGGTACAGAGAAGATTCACTAGAATGATTCCGGGAATGAGAGGGTTAACATATGAAGAACGTTTGTCCGCTCCTGGACTGTATTCTTTGGAGTTTAGAAGAATGAGGGGGGACCTCACAGAAACATTTCCAGTGTTGAAAGGCATGGACAGAGTGGATGTGGCAAAGTTGTTTCCCATGATGGGGGAGTCTAGTATGAGAAGGCATGACTTAAGGATTGAAGGGCGCCCATTCAGAACAGAGATGCGAAGAAATTTTTTTAGCCAGAGGGTGCTGAATCTGTGGAACTTGTTGCCACGGGCGACAGTGAAGGCCAAGTCATTGAGTGTATTTAAGGCAGAGATTGATAAGTATCTGAGTACAACCATATAAACATATAACAATTACAGCACAGAAACAGGCCATCTCGGTCCTTCTAGTCCGTGCCGAACTCTTACTCTCACCTAGTCCCAACAACCTGCACTCAGCCCATAACCCTACATACCTTTCCTGTCCATATAGCTATCCAATTTAACTTTAAATGACAACATCGAACCTGCCTCAACCACTTCTGCTGGAAGCTCATTCCACGCAGCTACCACTCTCTGAGTAGAGAAGTTCCCCCTCATGTTACCTCTAAACTTTTGCCCTTTAACTCTCTACTCACGTCCCCTTGTTTGAATCTCCCCCACTCTCAATAGAAAAAGCCTATCCTCGTCAACTCTATCTATCCCTTTCATTATTTTAAATACCTTTATCAAGTCCCCCCTCAATCTTCTACATTCCAAAGAATAAAGACCTAACTTGTTCAATCTTTCTCTGTAACTTAGGTGATGAAACCCAGCCCAGGTAACATTCTAGTAAATCTTCTCTGTACTCTCTCTATTTTGTTGACATCTTTCCTATAATTCAGTGACCAAAACTGTACACAATACTCCAAATTTGCCCTCACCAATGCCTTGTACAATTTTAATATTACATCCCAATTTCTATACTCAATGCTCTGATTTATAAGGGCTAGCATACCAAAAGCTTTCTTCACCACCCTATCCACATGAGATTCCACCTTCAGGGAACTACGCACCATTATTCCTAGATCCTTCTGTTCTACTGAATTCTTCAAGCCAGGGCATCAAAGGTTACGGTGAGAAGTTGGGGGAGTGGGACTAAATGGGACAATGGATCAGCTCATGATAAAATGGCGGAGCAGACTCGATGGGCCGAATGGCCAACTTCCGCTCCTTTGTCTTATGGTCTTATATTACATCATCCTCTTCTTCGTCTTTTTCTTTTCCTTTGCTGAATTCTAAACTGCTTCCACTCCTCAGGCCCATAGCAATTTCTGTTTTTTTAATGTTTCTTTATCAGATCTAACACTATTCCTAATATGCTTCGTCAGCTGCCATTAAATATTATACAGAGCTAAATATTTATGTAGCATCGACCTATTTAGAAAAGTTTCCTGTACTACAATAGCCAGCTCCCTCTTTGTACTATTGTAATGTCCACTGTCTAGAATCAGGACCCTAGTGTGTGATTCTACTTCTTCATTCTCTGTCTAATGAAGAATCAGAATCAGGTTTAATATCACTGGCAAACGTTGTGAGATTTGTTGTTAACTTTGAAATAGCAGTACAATGAAATCCATGATAAATAAATATAAAAGAAACTATTACAGTAAGTATATACTGTATATATGTCTAGTAACTAGTTAGGTTAAATAAGTAGTGCAAAAAAAACAATTAAAAAGTAGTGAGGTAGTGTTCAATGTTCATTTAGATATTGGATGATCAGATAGAATCATACAATATTATAATCACTCTTCCCAAAAGGACCACACACTGAAGAATTGTTAATTATTCCTTTCTCATCACACAATAGCCTGTCAAAAATAGACAATTCCACATTATTAATGTAAAAAACACACCATGTACACATTTCTGAAGATCCTTCTCCACAATATTAATTATTGTTAATATGGTTTCACTAATCTATATGAGATTAAATTCACCCATGAGGATCCCAATTGCAAACATTCTAATCTCCTGTTTAACTCCATCCTTTAGAACTCCAGTCCTGTTTGGGGGAGACCTTTAGACAACCCCCATAATGTTTTCTACGCTTTCAAAGTTCCAAAGTTCAAAGTAAATTAATTCTAAAGTTCAGTACTGTGCAAAGTCTTAGGTACCCTAGATTCTTATATAAATTTTGTTTTTTTTAAGTCTTCTGTATTAGGGTGTCAATAGAAAAGCGCAAATTTTAGATTTCCAAACATTCACTTTCCCCAAAAAATTTGGAATAATATATTATACATCTTTGTAGTATAATATTTTGGTATATGTGCTGTTTGTGATATATGTTGTGTGAATACACTGTGGTCTGGAGGAATGTTGTTTCATTTGGTTATATATATGTATAGTCAAATAACAATAAACTTGAACTTAAATTAAAATTCAAATCCAGCACAACTTTCGTGGAATTGTTGATATACTTATATTGTATTCAAAGCAGTTCATTCTGAAGTTTTTAAAAGCCTTTATATTTTAATTGAAATGAAGTTAAATTTGGTCCAACATCAACTTTGTCTCTTTCATGCATGATTACAAACTACTGCTACAAGACTATTTAATTTGTAAATTAAGATGCTACTAAAATTATCCTTTCTTACTAATCTTCTCTCTGTTTTGGTGGCTTTAGAATTAGCTTAAACTTTTTGACAGCTATGTGGATCATGAACTGTAGCTCAGGAATACAAAGTTAGTGACCAATAAAGACAGAATGATGAATCAGAGATATACAATTTTGCTGACCCAATCTTCAGATAAAATAAATCTAACCTCAAATGCAATTATTCTTAAACCATTCTACAATTTACCTTGAATTTATATTCCCAAGTTAATGGCCTTCTCTGCTAAGCAAATCAGAAAAAAGTACTATTTACACAATCTAGATTTATATTTTCCTGTGCCTGATGTTCTTTTCACAAGATCACAAGACAAAGGAGCAGAAGTAGGCCTTTCGGCCCATCGATTCTGCTCCGCCACTCCACCATGAGCTAAACTATTCTCCCACCTAGTTCCAATTTCTGGTTACCCTTGATACCCTAAGTAATTAGATACCTATCAAATCTCCTCCTTAAAACACCCTCAATGACCAGGTATTTTTTAACCATGTTTGTTATTAAGAGTACATAACTTCAAAAGTTCACCTTAAATCATAGCTATTTCTCTCCATCCCATATGTCTCCTTGAATATATTAATTATCTATATTGTTTCCTTTAGGCACTTTGTTTTAACACTCCCTCTTTTTTAACTCCCTCTTGTTTTAACATTTTAAATCTCTCCCTCTCCCAGTGTAGAGTGCCCTCCTGCTTCAAAACATCCACCATTGTTCCTGTACCAAAAAAGACCAAGGTAACAAGTCTGAACGACTGACGTCCTGTTGCACTCACTTCAATAATAAGCAAATGATTTGAGATGCTGATCAAGGACTACATCTGCAGCCTCCTACCACCCACATGGGACTCCCTACAATGCACCTACTGACACAACCAATCAACAGAAGACACAATAGCCACAGCTCTACACACCGTCCTTACACATCTGGAGAAGAGGGATACTTATATGAGAATGCTGTTGTTGGACTACAGTTCAGCATTCAACACCATTAATTCCCTCCAGGCTTGACAAGAAGCTCAGAGACTTCAGCTTTCACCCTGTCTTGTGCAGCTGGATCCTGAACTTCTTGTCAGATCGCTGGCAGGTGGTAAGAGTGGGCTCCCTCACCTCTGCCCTTGTCCCTCAACACAGGAGGCCCCAAGAGCTGCGTCCTAAGCCCCCTCCTTTACTCTCTGTATACCCTTGACTGTGTTGTCGCCCACAGCTCCAACCTGATAATTAAATTTGCAGATGATACTACATTGATTGGCCTTATTTCAAATAATAACGAGGCAGCCTACAGAGAAGAAGTCATCTCCCTGACTGAGTGGTGACAAGAAAACAACTTCTCCCTCAATGTCATAAAAACAAAGCAGCTGGTTGTGGACTACAGGAGGAATGGAGATCGGCTCACCCCTATTGACATCAATGGGTCTGGGGTTGAGAGGGTGAACAGCTTTAAGTTCCTTGGTATACACATCACCAAGGACCTCACTTGGTCTGTACATACCAGCTGTGTGGTGAAAAAAGCACATCAGCATCTCTTTCACCTCAGACGGTTGAAGAAGTTCGGCAGGAATCCCCAACTCCTAAGGACTTGTTGGAAAGTGTATTGTCATGCACTTTGGTGGGAGAAATAAACGAGCAGACTATTATTTGGATGGGGAAAGAATTCAAAATGCAGAGATGCAAAGGGACTTGGGAGACCTTGTGCAGGATACCCTAAAGTTTGCAGGATACCTCCAGGTTGAGTCAGTGGTGAAGAAGGCAAATGCAATGTTGGCATTTATTTCCAGAGGTATAGAATAGGGATGTGATATTGAGGCTCTATAAAGCACCCATGAGACCACACTTGGAGTATTGTGTGCAGTTTTGGGCTCCTTATATTAGAAAGGCTATACTGACATTGGAGAGGGTTCAGAGAAGATTCACGAGAATTATTCCAGGAGTGAAAGAGTTACCATATGAGGAACGTCTGGCAGCTCTTAGGCTGTATTCCCTGAAGTTCAGGAGAACAAGGAGGGATCTCATAGAAACATACCGAATGTTAAAAAGACTGAACAGATCAGATATGGCAAAGTTATTTCCCATGGTAGGAGAGTCTAGGACAAGAGGGAACGACTTCAGGATTGAAGGACATCCTTTTAGAACAGAAATGCAGAGAAATTACTTTAGTCAGAGGGTGATAAATCTGTGGAATTTGTTGCCACGAGTGGCTGTGGAGGCCAAGTCATTGGGTGCATTTAAGGCAGAGATAGATAGGTTCTTGATTAGCCAGGGCATCAAAGGGTATGAGAGAAAGGCAGGGAAGGCTGTCAAACACCCAGTGTGCAGAGAGGGAAAAAACAAATTGTGCAAACAATAAAAGTAAGCAAATAGCATTCAGAATTCAGACATGAAGCCCAGAGCAGCAGAAGCAGGCCACTGAACATCAAATTCTGAATCAACTTTGGATCAACATTGTCATTTTTCTTCTGCTCTCATGAGCTATTTATCTAACGAGTTTGCCACTTGGAATCTTTTTAAATCTCCTGCTATGACCTGTGACAACTGCAAGACATGCTATCTCCCCAACCCTTTTTGCTACCTTCTCAAAAACAGTCAGAGGCTCAGAGCCTTCTCTCTGCTGTCTGCGTTGACAGTCACTGATTGTCTAACCTTTTAGTATTTATACAGTATACTGTGGTCATCATAGTGAAGAATGCTAAACAGTCGCAAGTGCCCAGAATTATCAAAACCTGAGAAACATTGTAAGAAAGGCAATGTACTGAGGCAACAACATGCCTCTGCACCATAGCTTTCCTCTCTGCCATCATTCCCAAAGTGTCTTTCCCAGGTCAAATCAGATAACCGAATCAACACAGAACCCAGGATAGAGATCAAGGTATTGCGGATGGTGATTTCAAATTGAACATGCATTGCCAAAACCACAACTACAAATCGCATCACAGTTTGGCATGACGATTCTAATGCACAGGAACACTACAAGCTTCAGTGTGTGGTGGATAGAGCCCAGCTCCTCATGAAAACAGGCCTCACCCACCATTGAAAGCATCTACATGAAGTGTCGCATCAAGAAGGTGACGAAGTGTGGCATGGCATCAATGATCCCTACCTTTTAGACTATGCCACTTTTAGCTCCTACCATCAGGTAGGGGTTCAGAAACCTGAAGTCCCACACCACCAAATGCAAGGACAGCTACTTCCCTACAACCATCAGGTTGCTGACTGACCTGCACAAACCTAATCCTACCTCAGCAACAGAGCATCATGGACCAGCTCTTGCATTACCATGGTTTTGTCTCTGATGTATTTTCCTTTGTACTGATGTTTTGTTTTACACAATCTTTTCTTATATAAATAATACACCAACTATTTTCTGAACAGTACATGCCTGGGATGCCATTGCAGGCAAGTTTTTCCATTCTATCTGCATCTCCACATATTTGTGCATGTGACAATAAACTCAAGTTGATTTGAAACTACCGTCTTTACCTATCAACTGCATACTTTTAAAACCGTAATTAAATTAATGCTTAGGTTTTGTTGTTGCACGTGCCTGCAGTAGTCCTATAAATCAAAAACAGTTTCTGAAACTGGATCAAAATTCAAAGCACATTTATTATCAAGGTACTTCTATGTCACAATATACAACCCTGAGATTCATTTTCTTGCAGGCGTACTCAATAAATCCAACAACCGTATTGGAGTCAATGAAAGACTGCACCAGCAGAGTGGTAAACCAACGTACAAAAGGCAGCAAACTGTGCAAGTGCAAAAAGAAGGAAATAATAATAAATAAATAAGCAATAAATATTGAGAACATGAGATGAAACATCCTTCAAAGTGAGTCGATAGTTTGTGGGAACAGTTCAACGATATGGCAAGTGAAGTTGAGTGAAATTATGCCCTCTGGTTCAAGAGTCCGATGGTTGAGGGGTAATAAATGTTCCTGAAATTGGTGGTGTGATTCCTGTGGCACTTGCATCTTCTTCCTAATGGAGCAGCAGGCAAAGAGCATGACCTGGATGGTGGGGGTCCCAGGTGATGGATGCTGCTTTGTTGCGACAATGCTCCATGTAGATGTGCTCAGTTAAATAGGGAGAGCTTTACCTGGGATGGACTGGGCCATATCCACTACTTTTTTTTTAGGATGCTCCATTCAGACTTGCTGTATGGAATGGTCTAAAGTAGTTCTGGTGTAAAACAGAGGAAATGTTTAGGTCAGTCTGAAGTTATACCTACCAACCCTTAGAAATACCACAGATGTCTTTCCAAACAAAACCAAAGTTGCCAGACCTCTGCTTTACTGATTATATTTGTCTAATTTCCAGAAACAGGAGAATTGCAGCAAAGACTTTCATTTACTTCCCTAATCAAGACAGCTCTCTGATCAGCTCATTCTAAGGTGTAAAATACGAAAATGTGCTTTTACAGCTCTTCTTAAAAATCACTGCACCAGATGGGCTGTTAAAAATCAATCCTAAATTTTTTAGAAAAAAAGCTAAAATAAATAACACCCAATAAAATAAATACATTGCTCATATGAAGAATCATTGAAGACCAATAAAATGAGCATCATTTAAACCAACATTACATTAACTGGTATGCAAGCTACTTTTCCTGTGTAATAGGCATAATAAGAAAAGTTATGATTAATGCAAGACAACTAACCCACTCCACCATGAATTCAAACATAACTATTATATACTGGGTTTAACAGGTTTAGTAATTTGTAGGATAACAGCAGATAATATAATCATAAAAGTTTTCTGTTTTTTGAAAACTCATCTGCACCTTAAATGACATTCTGGCTGTTCAAATGGCCACCTCAGCCAACAGGCAGGCTCTAATCCACACCAAGTGATTGGTTCATATTGCACTGTCAAAGAGCCTTTAAATTTTATTAACGACTGCTAGGAGGAAGTCTCAGGGCAGCTACCAAAGAGAAAAGACGGATGTACGGTAAATCCAGTCTTGTCAGCTGCAACCATATACCAAGAATACTCATTTTTAAAATAGATTTCAAATCTGTTACTGCCACTAAATGGAAGACGCATGTGTCATACCAATTTCTCCATCAAAAATTCTTAGCAAAACCATCACCAACTCTGGAAAATAGCAGAAAATACACCCACCACCTAAAGGGGAGGTATCAACTAATGCAGGAAACAAAATCCCAACCATTAATCCCTACGTTAGGTTTTTTTCCTAGCCCTGGTTTCAACTACTCTTGGATACACTGTCCGGTTCTCAAAGGAGTCTGCAAATAGGTGATCTTAGGCTGCCCAAAGCATGGGCTCCCAATCTTGTTATGCCTTGGAACAGTACTATTAAGCAAGGGGTCTGTGGACCCCTGGCCTAACATGTTAACTTGGCCATATGCCCCAAACCTTAGACAACCTACCTTTGAAGATCTATTGCAGGAGACACCTCATTTCTCCAGTGGCATATCTGCAGGTAGATTGAAAGACTGAACATCTGAGAGAGACTATTTTCATGTCATGTAAAAGAATCATATGAATACTTAGTCACAGATATGGAGTCATTGTTGGACATACAGCTTCTATCTCCAACTACACCAATTGCCAATTAAATTTTATAAGAATACAGAGCTGTTGGTGAAGTTGTGTGTTCATTAACTGAGCTTTTGGGCTCCCACTTTCATATCCAAAGGAGCAATAACAATTTTGGGCAGAATCTGTAAAAATATTTTCAACCAGCTAATATGTGATTGGTAACAGTTTGCAAAGGTGTGGGCTTAAAGCAAAAAGAATGAAAGGAGAGTCAATAGGCATGGAAAAAAGATAAGTTTCAAGGGTATAGGGAAATAAAGAGGTGAAATGGGACTAGAGGCATCGCTTCACTGAGAACTGACAGGAGTCGTGGCCTTCACCTGTCAGATAAAGACAACAAACCAACTGATTGAAGAAGAGTTAATAGTTTAAAAATACTTGGCTGAATAGCATTGCCTGTGAGCTAACTACCTCTTGAAGACCATGCTGAGCTTATTTAAGATAGATTTTCTCTTGTTTATTTTCCACTTTGCTCAGCTCACATTTTTTTCTGAATGAAAGCACAATGATCTTTTTCATTTAATATCAGCTTGAAAGGACACTCAGGAGAATCATGGTGAATCATTCGGTCGGCTAAATAATTCATGAAGGTGGCACAAAGCTCGACAGATTTGGCAGCTTCCCTGCTGTCAATGTCCATACGTGGGCATTCGCAGATGGTGGTAGCATCACAGGATATAACCAGGTGCCTCATTTTAATATAGCCATCTCTGAACTGCTTGGCAGAATACTCCCAACATTGCAACTGCTCATGTTTCCATGGATTACATGAATACTGTATTCACGTATTGTACTGAAGATTATTCAATGAATACTGCTCCAATTTGAATAGAATAAAGAAAAAGGCAAGTTAACCATTAAAGAAAGACCAAATCCTACATGGGAAGAAACTTCCTTATAAAATCAGAAATAAATTTATGGTTATTTTAAACAATTCACACAGACAGAAATTTGCAATCAGAGATTATATTTGCCCTTAACTTTGATTTTACTGGGAAGGATTCCAGTGTGAGTTTTGAAACACAAGATCATTTAATATTGGAGATTGTAGAATGGAACTGCATTCCAATTAATGATGAAACCGGACACCACAGAGTGGTCACAACTACATCCGTATAAATGATCAAATTCCTCCATTTTTCTTCCTTTAAAAACATGTAATGGCTCATTTGCCACTACATTATTAACATATCTAAGACCTACAAAATTAAATTATGTCAGTGAATACCGAAAAATTTAAGCTCATTCCAATAAATCTGTTTACCAGGGAACCATAATAGATCCATCAGGTATAAGCATCTTCTTGAAGGATAAAATTAATTGAATGCCCATATGGGAGAGACATTAATCAAAATTCTTTGCTCTTCATTGTGACTGAAGTGCAATCAGGAATGTTTCCTCACTCAAAAGTGGCATTTCTTCCATTTAGTGAGACCAGTGAAACGCATTGTTAAATGAGCTCCCTGGACAGCAATCTACTTAAGTCCAACATTTAATATCTGAAAGTCTGGTATTCTATATATATATAAAATCAGGATTTAACTTGGGATTCTCTCACATCATCTCTTGTCAGCCTTATCAATGTAACCTAAATTCCCACTTCATTACTGGATGTAGGTTAACATTTTAGACCTGATATAGATTAGAGTATAAGATTATAAGAAATAGGAGTAAAATTCTGTCGTTTGGCCCATGGAGTCTGCTCCACCATTCCATCATGACTGATTTATTTTCCCTCTCAACCCCATTCTCCTGCCTTCTTCCTGTAACCTTTGATGCCCTTGCTACTCAAGAACCTACCAACATCTGCATTAATTATGCCTAATGATTGGGCACCCACAGGCAATGAATGCCACAGATACACCACCATCCAGCTAAAGAAATTCCTCTTCATATTCTATTCTAAAGGAACATCCTTCCATTCTAAGGTTGTGCCCTCTGTTCCTAGACTCCCCCACTTCAGGAAACATCCTCTCCGTATCCACTCTTTCTTGGCCTTTCAATATTCGATATGTTATGATGAGATCCCCACTCATTCTTCTAAACTCCAGCAAGTCGAGATCTAGAGCCATCAAACATTCCTCATATGTTAACCCTTTCATGCCTGGCATCATTCTGGTGAACATTCTCTGGACACTCTCCAAAGCCAGCACATCCTTTCTTAGATAAGAGGGCCAAAACTGCTCACAATACTTCAAGTATGGTCTGTCCAAAACCTAAGCATTACATCCTGGTTTTTTGTTTTCTAGTCCTCTGAAAATGAATGCTGACATTGCTTTTGCCTTCCTTATCACCAACTCAACCTGCAATTAAACTTTCAGGAATTCTGTACAAGGACTCCCAAGTCCCTTTGCACTACTGATTTCTGAATTTACTCCCCATTTAGAAAACAGTCTTTGTCTTTATTCTTTCTACCAATGTGCAATGTAATACACAAGGTGGAGCATTTTGATAAACAGGCTTGACGTTACCACGCCATTCATTATTCCGAAATAGTTTTACATTTATATTAGTGTTTTTGTGATGTTTCACCCAGCCAATTACCTGATTCCCCTACCTCACTTCTATTAGTCTTAAGATCCATAATCACTTCTTCAGCTTTCTGCTTTAAAAAAGCACTTGCAAGCTTTGCAAATAGGCTCCATATTTTGAAGACACTCTGTCAGTATAGACTCTCTGCGTTATTATTGCTTAAGTGCAGACTATGAGACAATGGGTTGTTTAACTTCAGTTGTTTTAAACAGACAAGCTGATTCTTAGGTTGCTTAGTTCAAAGTAACTTGCAGAACCAGGTGGATAATATCATTTAGCATATCATTGGAAGAGTTTTATGTACTCAGATGTTAGCTTTACAGCATTGATGATAACTAGCTGAGATCTGCATCTCCAAAAATGTTTTCAAACCATTTGTGTTGAAAGGATATCTGAGGAGATATCACAACTTTGTGAAGTCCCCCATGTGCTGGAAAGGGTATAAATGTTTACGTCTCCGTGGCTGTCACCTTGTCGTGGTGGAGAAGCTTGTGTGGTCCTGTGGTCCCAAGAGCAATGCCGTCTGGAGCTATGCTCCTGGTAGAGTCACCTATGGCAGTAATGTCGAGGGTGAGGTCCCTGACAAAGAACAATCCAACCAAGACCTCAACGGTGGAACAGGCGGACGAAGTTACTTTGACCTCAAAGGCTGTGAAGGCAGATGAAGGCTGCAACAAATCCATCAGCTCCAATCGTCATGGTTTCCATGCCATTGGAATCAGTTGGTTGATTTGTGAAGTATCGTGTGCTTCTTGGAGTGAGACATCAAGTACACGCTAAACAAATACACACACAGGTGTCTTCACTCGGTGGGCCACTTCTTCAGAATGAAGACCATCATCCTCGACCTCGAGGGATAGCCACGACGATAACAATAAATGTGTAGAGTAGTTCAGACTTATTAGGAATGGGGTTAAGGGACATCAAGAAACAGGGAAGAAATGGAATCCATTCCTCTAGCTTCAGTTTCTGTGATGGATGACCTGTTTGTCCACACATCTTTGGTATCTCTTTCTAGTTTATAGGAATTGTACCTGCGTTTTGGAAATCCTTAATCCTTTTACGCTTGAGAAATGCTTTGTGCTTTGGAAATTATTCATGTTTTAGAAATGGTTTGTAATTGGTAAATGTTTAAGATAGAAACCCTCTGAGTTTTAAATGTGTTGTGTTATTTAAATGAGTATCACTGAAAATAATTGAACTGCATTTCAAACTAATTTGTTAGTTATAAGTATCTTCTCCTTGGCAGGGAGTGGGGACCCATCACTCGAATAGTGGATCTTGGCAGCTAAGCTCACTGGAGAGTAAAGAAGGAAGTGAACCAATCTTTGTACATCGGGTAGTAACAGTGTTATTTCCCTTTAATGGAAGTACACATGGCTATCTATATCAGATAGAGCAGATGCCAAGTTTTCAAGCTCACCAGTGGGAGGTGGTGCTTTAGCATTGCTGGCCCACCACCTCGAGGGAGTCTTGATCATAAGCGGGCCGAAACTCCTGAAAACAGGTGGCAGATCAACTGATGATCCCACTGGTGATAGCACAGGACAGTTAACATCTTAGTCCATGTGTATTTTGTAACTCTAGGGTTTAAAGTCTTCAATCACGAACAAGAGAAGATCTACAAGTGCTGGAAATCCAAACAACACACATAAAGTGCTGAAGGAACTCAGAAAGTCAGGCAGCATCTATGGAAAAGAGTACAGTCAACGTTTTGGGCAGAGACCCCTCAGCAGGACTCAAGAAAAGAAAGACAAGGACTCAGAGTTAGAGGGTCGGGGGGAGGGAAGGGAGAAACACAAGGTGAAAGTGACACCATGGGGGGGAGGGAGCGATGAAGTAAAGAGCTGGGAGATTGATTGGTGAAAGAGACAAAGGGCTGGAGAAGGGGGAATCTAATAGGAAAGGACAGAAGGCCATGGAAGAAAGAAAAGGGGGGGTGGGAGGAGCACCAGAAGGAGGCGATAGGCAGGCAGGGAGATAAGGTCAGAGAGGGAAAAGGGGATGGGCAATGGTGAAGGAGAAGTGGGGAGGCATTACCAGAAGTTCAAGTAATCGATGTACATGCCACGAGGTTGGAGGCTACCTAGACGGAACACAAGGTATTGTGCTTCCAACCTGAATGTGGCCTCATCGCAGCAGTAGAGGAGACCATTGATTGACATGTCAGAATGGGAAGTGGCATTGAAATGGGTGACCACTGGGAGATCCCACATTTTCTGGTGGACGGAGCATAGATGCTCAGCAGAGCAGTCTCCCAATCTACGTTGGGTCTCACCGATACACAGGAGACTACACCTGGAGCACTGAACACAGTAAATGACCCCAACAGACTCACAGGTGAAGTGTCGCCTCACATAGAAGGACTGTTTAGGGCCCTGAATAGCTGTGAGAGAGGAGGTGTAGGGCAGGTGTAGCACTTGTTCCGCTTGCAAGGATAATTGCCAGGAGGGAGATCAGTGAGGAGGGATGAATGGACAAGGGAGTCGCTTGGGGGTGATTCCTGTGGAAAGCAGGAGGAGGTGTGAAGGATGTGCTTGGTGGCAGGATCCTGTTGGAGATGGCGGAAGTTATGGAGAATTATGTGCTGGAGGGAGGTTTGGAAATGGACCAGGTAAAATTGAGAGAGAGGAAGGATTTACCTGGTCCATTTCCTACACCTCCCTCCCTTTTCTCGATCTCTCTGTCTCTGGAGACAGCTTATCCACTGATGTCTATCACAAACCTACTGACTCCCACAACCACATGAACTATAACTCTTCCCACCAAGTTATTTGTAAGAATCCCATTCCCTTCTCTCAATTCCTCCATCTCCACCACATCTGCTCTCAAGATGAGGCTTTTCATTCCAGAATGAAGGGGTTTCCCTTAACCACCATCAACGCTGCCCTCAACTGCATCTCTTGCATTTTGTGCACATCTGCCCTCAGTACATCCTCCTATGACCCCACTAAAGATAGCGTTCCTCTTGTCCTCACCTACCACCCTACCAGCCTCCGAGTCCAGCACATAATTCTCCGTAACTTCCATCCCACTTCCAGGAGAGGCAACATTTCACCTGTGAGACTGTTGGGATCATTTACCATGTTCAGTGCTCCCAGCGTAGCCTCCTGTATATCAGTGAGACCCAATGTAGGTTGAGAGACCGTTTCGCTGAACACCTACGCTCTGTCTGCCAGAAAAAGCAGGATCTCCCAGTGGCCAACCATTTTAATTCCACTTCTGATTCCCATTCTGACATGTCAATCCGTAGCCTCCTCTACTGTTCTGATGAGGCCACATCCAGGTTGGAGGAGCAACACCTTATATTCTGTCTGGGTCGCCTCCAGCCTGATGACATGAACATCAATTTCTCGAACTTCTGGTAATGGCCACCCCCCCCCCCCACCACCTTCCTTCACCATTTGCCATCCTCTTTTTCCTCTCTCACCTGATCTCCTTGCCTGCCCATCATCTCCCTCTGGTGCTTCTCCCCCTTTTTCTTTCTTCCATGGACTTCTGACCTCTTCTATTAGATTCCCCTTTCTCCACCCTTGTATCCTTTTCAGCTATCAACCTCCCAGCTCTTTACTTCACCCCTCCTCCCCTCAAGATTTCACATATTTCCTTGTGTTTCTCCCTTCCCCCTCCCTCCGCTTTCTAACTCGGACTCCTCATCTTTTTTTCTCCAGTCCTGCTGAAAGGTCTCAGCCCAAAACGTCGATTGTTTACTCTTTTCAGTAGATGCTACCTGGCCTGCTGAGTTCCTCCAGCATTCTGTGTGTGTTGCTTAAATTCTTCATTTGAGATTAGAACTTTGCGGTCAGCAAACCAAAGATCATCACATTGCTTCTGACAGAATTCCCAACCCATACCCAGATTATGGCCTGATCCCTCCTATTCTCTGGAGGTCCATAAAGTTACCTAACTAACTTGCTCTGCCAACTTCACACAAGAGGGAAGCAACAGAGGCGAAGTTTTTGTGATTCACTAATAGGTGAGTCTCAGACAAGAAAATATGGTTGCATGATTAATTATTCATTTAAAACTGAGGAAAAATGTGGTGAATCTGCAGAAATCTCTACTCCTGAATTGTTTGGAAGGGTATTGAAAGAGGAAGTTGATGCATGTTTGAAAGATTGGGAATTTGAGGGTTCAGGGGAATTTACACAGAAGAGCAAGTGAGGCTAGGAGACAGGATCACACTGAATTGTGGGGCAGGCTTGAGGAGCCCAGGTGACTTACTCATTCTATTCTCTGATGTAAAGTGTGCAAGGATTGTTCTTGGATAAAATTACACAATCAACAAGGGTAGCCCCCTTTTGTCAGACTGCATCATAATCCAAGTACAATTTCTAGCATTTGTGCACATACCCACTTCTAGCTTGAAGCGTGGGCTAAAACAAAAATGATGCATTAATCTCATGAAGCTTGTGTAAGGCAAAGGAGTTGGAACTGGTCGATATCTACTCAGCAATACCTACAGCACAGTTTTCACAAAAGGCTTCAGTCAGAAATGTTTTACAATTCAGAATCTGTCAGGTTGTACAAAGATAAAGTGCAAAATATATTCTTCACAGTGCATTTTCATTTTTTTTGATAAATTGCAAACTAGATATATTCCTTATTATTGTGACAGAATTATATTTTTCTACTAGCTCCCAATCATGATGATTCTAGCTAAATTTAACTAACAATATTTGGCAACAGTTTGCTGTTTGTATGATTATTATTCAAACTAAGATACTCTTTGACTATCATGTGGTCGTATCTAATTCCATGACATGCTAGAAAAAGTCATTGTGTTCTGATGTCTGTCTATCATTCTTACCAATTACATTGTTACCAAGAACAGATTGATTTGTCAAACAGAAATTGATCAAAACCCCAAATTATGCATGTATACAGATTCAGCCCAAGGTGATAGCAGAAACTCCAGCATAATCTAAATCAGAATGTATTCGTGCTGAGACAAGACAGCAAATGATTCTGAGCAACAAACAAAAACTTATTAGATAGAACAGTACAGCACAGTATGGGTTCTATAGCCCATAAAGTTCAGCCTACCTACCCCACAATCAATCCAACCCTTCCTTCATACGCAGTCCATGTGCCTATCTAAGAGATTCTTAAATGCTTTTATTGTACCTGCCTCTACCACCACCCGTGGCAGTGCATTCTTTGTGTAAAAAAATACCTTTGACATCTCTCCTAAATTTTCCTCTGCTCATCTTATTTATTTATTTATTTATTGGGCTGCAACACAGAATAGGCCCTTCCATCCCACTGAGCTACACTGCCCAGCAATCCCTGGACTTAATTTTAGTCTCATCATGGGACAATTTACAATGACCAATTAACCTACTAACCCATATGTCTTTGGACTGTGGGAGGAAACCAGAGCACCTGGAGGAAACTCACACGGTCTCAGCAAAAACGCACAAACTCCCTACAGTCAGAAGTGGGAATTGAACCTGGGTCGCTGGTACTGTAAAGCATTGTGCTAGCTACTATGCTACCGTGCCACCTTTAAACTGATGACCTCTGCTATTAGTTATTCCTTCCCCTGGGAAAAGGGCACTGGCTGCCTGTTCCGTCTATGCCTCTCATAATCTTATACGTCTCTATCAACTCACCTCTCATCCTCCTTTCCTCCAAATAGAAAATAAAACAGCTCGTTCAACCTTTCCTCATTAAACATGCTCTCTAATGCAGGCAGCATCCTGATAAATATCCTCTTCACTCTTGCTAAAGCTTCCAGATCCTTCCTATAATGAAGTGACCAGAATTAAACAGAATACTCCAAGTGTGGTCTAAGCAGAATTTTATAGAGCTGCAACATTACCTCATGACTCTAGAACTAAATCCCCTGACATACGTCTACGTAACCACCTTGCATGTTTGAAGAACTTATGCAGCACTTTTGAAGGCTCTATGGACTTAGGCCCTAACATCCCTCTGTTCCATCACACAACTAAGAATCATACCATTAACCTTCTACTCCATCTTCCAAAATGCATCCCTTCACACCTTTCTGGACTGAACTGCATCTGCCACTTCTCTGCCCAGCTCTGCATCCTGCATAGATCTCACTGTGACCTACAGCAGCTTCTTACACTATCCACAACACCACCAATCTTGATGTTGATACTATCCCTGATTAGCAATACCTCTCCCTGACACATCTCTTTTATCTTCTTTCCTATCCATTTTGAAGCATCTACACCCTGGAGCCAATCCTGCCCTTCAAACAGCCTCTGTAATGGCTACAATATCATAATTCCATGTACCAATCAATACTTTGTTCATTATTTTTATTCTTAATACTTCTTGCATTAAAGTAAACACATTTCAACACATCTAACTGGCTGCATTTATGCCCGACATTGCCTGCCCTTCCTCACAGTCTCTCTGCAAATTGTATCTGCCTTTATGGCAAACAGGCATCATTTTAACTTAATTACTCTGTTTTGGTTAATAACACCTGAAGCAGTATCAATATGATCCTAACACTTGAATTTTATTATGTTTACAGCAATTAAGTTACTAACTGTACTTTTTTTTTGGTGTGGAAACAGAGGTGTTTAAGCCAGTTCAGACGCTGTTAGTCCTAGAAAGTTAGTTGAGTGGTTTATTGACATTTGTCTGCAACAAGTATCACTGAAAACTAGAGATGCAGTTTTCCATCTGGTGCAGCAAAACCTGACTGGTGACTTTACTGTTTTCTCTGCCTTCGGCTGATCCAAAGTATAACACACATTAGGCTTCACTCTGCATCCATACACTTGATGTCTATCTATTACATTTATTATTTTATTTTTACTTATGGAGATTCAATGCAGAATAGGCCCTTCATGCTGCTGTCCAGGAATCCCCAATTTTACCCTTGGCTAATCACGACACAATTTGCAATGACCAATTAACCTACCAACCAGTACGTCTTTTGACTGTGGGAAGAAACCAGAGAAGCCAGAGGAAACCCACGCGGTCATGGGCAAAAGATAGAAACTCCTTACAGGGAGTGACGGGAATGGAATTCAGGTTGTTATCACTGTAAAGCGTTGTGCTATCCACTACGCTACAGTGCTACCCTGATGTACTTCAGTAACTTGTACCTGCTCTTGATATGCATGAAATTTCCTTAGCCATAATAATAAAAATAATTGCTAAATACTATAGTAAAGGAACTATTATTTAAACACGGGAACGAATCTCAAGTAAAAACAGAAAATGTTGGATATGCTCAACAGGTCAGGCCTCACCTGTGTGAAGAGAAATGAAGTTAATGCTTCCAAGCGCAGATCGCTTTGCAGAACACCTATATTCAATCTACAGGTACACCCTTAAGATCCCAGTGCCTATCACTTTAATTCTCCAATCCACTCCCACTCTGACCTATCAGGCCATACTGCTACAATGAGGCCCAATCTAAGCTTAAGCAACAGCAACTTATCTTCCAATTGTGAGTGTTGCAGCCTTCAAAACTTAATATTGAATTCTTTCCTGATTACAGTACAGCATCTTGATATCCCTTTCAATTGTCCCTTTGTGATATTGTCTTAGTTCATTTTTCCCTCCTCCTTTTATCCTTCTCACCCCCCACCCTTTCTGGAAGTAGCCAATATGCCCAGCTACACATGCCAAGTGTGAATTCCTGGCCTACAATTTCACAGCTTCTGCAATCTTTAGTCCATTCTCTTATCTGCTCATTCATTCATTGACCAGTTAACCTTATTTAACAGTTATTTATTTTGTTCATTTAGAGATGCAGCATGTTAACAAGCCTGCACCACCTATTTCCAACCATGTGACCAATTAACCGACTGCTTAACAGCGTAGAGGGTAGTGGGTAGTGGCTCGTGGCTCCATATGTCACTACTACAGGGTGTGACGACCCTGCCTTACACAAGTCCTGGGCTCAGCTGGCTCTGGCTGACAGTACCCGGTATGGGCCCCTATCCAGGGTTACAGATCCCACTGCCTTGTGGGTATCTTCAGGAGAAGAGAAGGCTAAGGAGTAAACCCTACACAAATCGGGAGTGGAGCCCTAAGGTGGTTGGATGATGTATCACGTCACCTCACCTCCCAGCAACTCCTGCAGCCAAGCTGATGCCAAACGTACTGCTTTGCATTCCTTTGGACCACATTATATATATATTTAAAAAATAGGTCTTTGGGCTGTGGGAGGAAACCGATTACCCTGAGAAAACTCACACAGTCACAGGGAGAATGTACAATCTCTGTATCGACAACAGCGGGAATGGAACCTGGATCACTGGCACTTCAATAGCATTATGCAAACCATTATGCTCTGTGTCATCCCACAGTCTCTCCAGTTTTACACTGTTAATGATGTCACCCCTCTGCAGTTTAAAAAACTGCTTTTATCTTCTTCCCAGCTCTGATGAAACAACCCTGACCAGAAGCTTAAACTCAGTTTCTCTTCCCACAGATACAACCTGACCTATGAAATATTTCCAGCAGTTTCTATCTTTATTTTAGATTCCTAGTGTCGGCCATTTTTTTAAATCTTCATTCAATGCTTGTACCTGCCAGTCTATTGGTCCAGAAACTAGACTGTGCAAGGGTAGAATTTACAATCCTAATAGCCCTAATAGGTCAGATCACAGCCTGGTGCATCTAAAACCCTGCTATGTGCCTCTGGTGAAGAGTAAACCTGCAACCTCGAGGACAGTGAGAAAATGGTCGGAGGAGGCTTATGAGACACTCCAGGGTTGTTTTGAGGTGACAGACTGGTAGGCACTCTGTGAGCCACATGGAGAGGATATTGATGGGCTCACAGAGTGCATCACTGATTACATCAACTTCTGTGTGGACTGCAATGTTCCGACAAAAACTGTCCTTTGTTACTCAAATAACAAGCCATGGGTGACAAAGGACATTATGGACATCCTGAACGCTAGAACGCTAGAAAGAGGGCGTTTAGAGATGGAAATAGGGAGGAGCTGAGGGCAATACAGAGGGACCTGAAAGCTAGGATCAGGGAGGCTGAAGACAGGTACAGGAGGAAGCTTGAGAGGAAACTCCAGCAGAACAACATGAGAGAGGTCTGGAGGGGGATGAGGACCATCACTGGGTTCCGGCAAACTAGCAACAGAGGAGCTGAAGGCAGTGTGGACAGGGCCAATGAACTTAACGTGTTCTTTAACAGATTTGACATTATGGCCCCTGCCCATCCCCCACATGAGCCATCTGTTGTCGGCCCCCAACCAACACATATTCCACTCTCCCCTCCTACTCCTCCTCACAGTCCCCCACCCTGCTCACATGACTATACCCCTTCCCCACATGAAACCACCATGGTGGGCTTCACAGCTGAACAGGTGAGAAGACAGCTGAAATGTCTCAACCCAAGCAAGGCTGCGGGACCAGATGGTATCAGTACCAGGGTGCTCAAAGCCTGTGCCCCTCAGCTATGTGAGGTACTTTGCCATGTATTCAACCTGTGCCTGAGGCTCCGGAGGGTTCCCGTATTGTGGAAGACGTCCTGCCTTGTCCCTGTGCCGAAGACGCCATGCCCCAGCGGCCTCAATGACTACAGACCGGTGGCATTGACCTCCCACATCACGAAGACCCTGGAGAAACTTGTTCTGGAGCTGCTCCGGCCTTTGGTCAGGCCACACTTAGATCCCCTCCAGTTCACCTACCAGCCCCGACTAGGAGTTGAGGATGCCATCATCTACCTGCTGAACCATGTCTACGCCCACCTGGACAAGCCAGCGAGCACTGTGAGGGTCATGTTTTTTGATTTCTCCAGTGCGTTCAACACCATCCGCCCTGCTCTGCTGGGGGAGAAGCTGACAGCAATACAGGTGGATGCTTTCCTGGTATCATGGATTCTTGACTACCTGACTGGCAGATCACAGTACGTGTGCTTGCAACACTGTGTGTCCGACAGAGTGATCAGCAGCACTGGGGCTCCACAGGGGACTGTCTTGTCTCCCTTCCTCTTCACCATTTACAACTTGGACTTCAACTACTGCACAGAGTCTTGTCATCTTCAGAAGTCTTCTGATGACTCTGCCATAGTTGGATGCATCAGCAAGGGAGATGAGGCTGAGTACAGGGCTACGGTAGGAAACTTTGTCACATGGTGTGAGCAGAATTATCTGCAGCTTAACGTGAAAAAGACTAAGGAGCTGGTGGTAGACCTGAGGAGAGCAAAGGTACCGGCGACCCCTGTTTCCATCCAGGGGGTTAGTGTGGACATGGTGGAGGATTACAAGTACCTGGGGATACGAATTGACAATAAACTGGACTGGTCTAAGAACACTGAGGCTGTCTACAAGAAAGGTCAGAGCCGTCTCTATTTCCTGAGGAGACTGAGGTCCTTTAACATCTGCCGGACGATGCTGAGGGTGTTCTACGAGTCTGTGGTGGCCAGTGCTATCATGTTTGCTGTTGTGTGCTGGGGCAGCAGGCTGAGGGTAGCAGACACCAACAGAATCAACAAACACATTCGTAAGGTCAATGATGTTGTGGGGATGGAACTGGACTCTCTCACGGTGGTGTCCGAAAAGAGGATGCTGTCCAAGTTGCATGCCATCTTGGTCAGTGTCTCCCATCCACTACATAATGTACTGGGTGGGCACAGGAGTACATTCAGCCAGAGACTCATTCCACCGAGATGCAACACAGAGCGTCATAGGAAGTCATTCCTGCCTGTGGACATCAAACTATACAGCTCCTCCCTTGGAGGGTCAGACACCCTGAGCCAATAGGCTGGTCCTGGACTTAATTCATAATTTACATATTACTATTTAACTATTTATGGTTCTATTACTATTTATTATTTATGGTGTAACTGTAATGAAAAACAATTTCCCCGGGATCAATAAAGTATGACTATGACTATGACTATGACTATGACTAATAACGTTAATGTAAGCTTAATCAAGAACTGAATTTTAAAAGTACGGAAGACATAAAAATGGATGTTTAGTGGGTCACACTTACGTTTTCTGAAGTGACAGGAAAAGTGCTGTAAAAGTTCAATGTTCAAAGTTCAAAGTACAAAGTACATATAAATTATGCAACTTGAGATTCAGCTGCTTACAGGCAGCCACAAAACGAGAATCCTGAATTACCCAGTTTAAAAGAAGTCCAACACCCAATGCACAGAGAGAGAGAGAGAACAACAAACTGTGCAAACAATAAAAGCGGATACCACAAACGCCAAGAACATCATTATGCCCCTAGTCAACACACCCCAATATGGTTTCAGCAGATTTCCCCTCAAAGTTAAATGACCAAAAATACTGGGGGGAGAAATCCAGCAGAGTAAGAAATGAGGAGATCAAATCAGAAAGGAGTACAATCATAGTCATAGTCATACTTTATTTCCGAGGGAAATTGGGTTTCGTTACAGTTGCACCCACCAAGAATAGAGTATAAATATAGCAATATAAAACCATAAAAAATTAAATAATAATATGTAAATTATGCTAGGAAATAAGTCCAGGACCAGCCTATTGGCTCAGGGTGTCTGACCCTCCAGGGGAGGAGTTGTAAGGTTTGATGGCCACAGGCAGGAATTAATTCCTATGATGCTCAGTGTTGCATCTCGGTGGAATGAGTCTCTGGCTGAATGTACTCCTGTGCCCACTCAGTACATTATATAGTGGATGGGAGACATTGTCGAAGATGGTATGCAACTTGGACAGCATCCTCTTTTCAGACACCACCGCCAGAGAGTCCAGTTCCATCCCAACAACATCACTGGCCTTATGAATGAGTTTGTTGGTTCTGTTGGTGTCTGCTCCCCTCAGCCTGCTGCCCCAGCACACAACAGCAAACATGATAGCACTGGCCACCACAGACTCATAGAACACCCTCAGCATCGTCCAGCAGATGTTAAAAGACCTCAGTCTCCTCAGGAAATAGAGATGGCTTTGACCCTTCTTGTAGACAACCTCAGTGTTCTTTGACCAGTCCAGTTTATTGTCAATTTGTATCCCCAGGTATTTGTAATCCTCCACCATGTCCACACTGATCCCCTGGATGGAAACAGGGGTCGTCGGTACCTTAGCCCTCCTCAGATCCACCACCAGCTCTTTAGTCTTTTTCACATTAAGCTGCAGATAATTCTGCTCACACCATGTGACAAAGTTTCCAACCGTAGCCCTGTACTCAGTCTCATCTCCCTTGCTGATGCATCCAACTATGGCAGAGTCATCAGAAAACTTCTGAAGATGACAAGACTCTGTGCAGTAGTTGAAGTCCGAGTTGTAAATAGTGAAGAGAAAGGGAGACAAGACAGTCCCCTGTGGAGCCCCAGTGCTGCCGATCACTCTGTTGGGCACACAGTGTTGCAAGTACACGTACTGTGGTCTGCCAGTCAGGTAATCAATAATCAATCAGTAAACAGAGAATAGGTAGGTACTTGTGCGAGTTAGTACTTACGGTTTTCGTAGAAACATCAAAATGCAAACAGATGGTAAGAGTCAGTATTGTAACCTTGTCTCCATAATAGCTGAAAAATTGTAGGTTTTATTGTAGTGTGATCCTTTATGACCACACACAAGTTCATGGATGTGAGGAAATGCTGTGACAACAAAGGAAATTTAACTCTCCTGCCTGCTGTCCCTGAAATTGAATAATGCTACACAAGGAAGCAATGTTTTAGAATATGTGCTAATAAATTTTATTATGTTTTCTTACTTTATTTAAATGACATAAAAGTAGGATGAATGCACTTTTAATACAAAAGAACATGCAGATGAGTTTCCAGAGAATGACATGCTATGGTTCAAATTACACGTACTACTCCATTACTGGGATGGCGGGGTGCAGACACTTCTATACCAAGGGAGGTGTAAGGCGCTCCTTTCCTCTCCTAGACTGTAGGTCATCCCTGAGTGAGGAGTAGCACCTGCTTAGCCCCCTCACCCCGATCAGGGTCACGTGAAGCCATGGGAGCAGGTGTCGGATGGTCTTATGAGCAGTTGGTGCATATCACAAGTCCTGGTTATGCGACCACTGATATCAGGCAGACAATCTCTAAAGAGTATTGATAATGGCTGGGGTCACCCATCTTGGAAAGACACTGCCCAGAAGAAGGCAATGTCAAACCACTTACGTTGAAAAATTTATCAAGAACAATCATGGTCACTAAAAGACCATGATTGCCCATGTCACATGACATGACTCATTACAAATGAACAAACTCTATTACTACTAACAGCATACAGACAGATTAAGGAATGTGAAAGTAGGCATGTCACTCTATTAGGATGAGAATGTTTATGCCTGGAATGTATCTATATTGTCTGCTCATTTTAGAATTGCACATTTATATTACCTCACTAATTTTTTCTAACCAAAACGTAAGACTGTTAGAATTAACTCTTAACAGCCCATTCCATTGGCTTTTTTTAGACCATAAGACATAACAAGTCCATGCAGGCTTTCCTTAATTATTCAGTCCCTAGTTTTTTCTGAAACTTTGTCTTAACTGCTTAGTAGGTGCTCAGTTCTTCCGGATATCTTTTATTGATCAAGGGTGTAATATTTACAATTTTCCAGTCCTTGACCACACTCTGAAATTAATATGTGGGGGGGAAAAAAGGTCTGGGCCTCTGCAAGTTCCCCATTTATCTCTTCCGGTAAAGATGTGACATGGATCAGTAACTTTAAATTCCTGGGTGTTACTATCTCAGAGGACTTATCCTGGACCCATCATATAAATGTAATTGCACCGAGACCACAACAACATCTCTATTTCCTTAGGAATCTCTGGAGATTTGGCATGACTTCAAAAACTTTGACAAACTTCTATAGATGTGTGGTGAAAAGTGTATTGACTGGCTGCATTATGGCCCGGTAAGGGAATACCAATGCCTTTGAATAGAAAATTCTAAAAAAAAGTAGTGGATTCAGCACAGTATATCACTGGAAAGGCCCTCCCAACCATTGAGCACCTCTACATGAAACACTTTGCAGGAAAGTAACATCCATCATCAAAGATTCTCACCACCCAGGCCATGCTCTCTTCTCACTGTTGCCATCAGGTGGTAGGTACAAGTCCCTCAAGACTCGCACCGCCAAGTTCAAGATCAGTGACTACCCCTCAACCATCAGGACCTTGAACAAAAATGAGACTTGTTCCTCTTTTATTTACACTCATCTGTTGAAATGATCTCACTTTAAGGACTCTTGATCTTGTTGTTTCATGCTTTTGTTATTTATTCCTACTTGTTTATATTCGCATTGCACAGTTTGTTGTCTTCCAGGCTCCACTTGATCTTTCACTGATCCTGTTTACAGTTACTATTCTATAGATTAGCTGAGTATGCTGCAGGAAAATACATCTCAGGGTTGTATGTGGTGACATGTATGTTGAGGCATCAATTAGTCTTGTGAGACCATGGATCTACAGCTGGAAAGACTTCAGGGCGCAGGCCTAGGCAAGGTTGTATGGAAGACCGGCAGTTGCTAATGCTGCAAGTCTCCCCTCTCCATG
The DNA here is from genome assembly GCF_963921235.1 of Mobula hypostoma. Taxonomy (NCBI): domain Eukaryota; kingdom Metazoa; phylum Chordata; class Chondrichthyes; order Myliobatiformes; family Myliobatidae; genus Mobula; species Mobula hypostoma. Next base: position 80,173,289 of record NC_086101.1, on the reverse strand, counting down.
ACACCGATGTTGTCTAAGGGAAGGGCAAGGGCCGATACAGCTTGGCACCAGTGTCGTCGCAGAGCAATGTGTGGTTTAGTGCCTTGCTCAAGGACACAACACACTGCCTTGGCTGGGGCTCGAACTCACGACCTTCAGATCGATAGTCAAATGCCTTAACCACTTGGCCATGTGCCCACACGACATGTAGCCTGATAATAAAACAAACTTTGAATGTGTGCTTTGCATTCCATTTGCACCAGTTGATCTATTCATTTTATGTGTAACTATCCTTTCAAATTATCATCCTTGAAGATTATGGAATTGAAAAACTTACTGATTTAATCAATGACATTTATGGAACTGGAATAATACCAGAAGAGATGAAAAAAATCAGTATTTATCACTCTTCCTAAGAAACCTGGAGCAATAGAATGTGAATTATATAGTACCATAAGTTTAACGAGTCATGTCCCTAAGACACTGCTAAGAATTTTGATGACAAGAGCTAAAAGTAAGCTACAAGCTGAAATAGGTAAAGGACAATGTGGTTTTGTGAAAGACAAAGGTACAAGAAACGTGATATTGATGTTAAGAATACTATCAGAATGAGCTATTCAAGTGCACAGAGATTTGTTCGTGTTATCGACTATACAAAAGCATTTGACAAAGTGAAGCACAATAATTTATTCAAAAACTCTAGATCTAGATTCGAAAGACCTCTGCCTAATCGGAAATCTGTACTGGGAACAAACTGCCGCTGAAAGAATAGATGGAGAAGTCAGTCAGTTTATGAAAATCAAGAGAGGCATTAGACAAGGGTATGTTTTCTCCCCTGATTTATTTAATGTGTACAGTGAAACAATATTACAAAAAAATAAGAGACATCTTGGGTATGAAAGTTGGCGGTGAAAACATCAATAATCTTAGATATGTGGATGACACTGTGTTAATTGAAAGTACGGAGGAAGAACTACAAAACTTAATTGATATAGTTGTTGAAGAAAGTGCAAAAATGGGTCTATCTAACAATTGCAAAAAGACAGAATGTATGGTGATATCCAGAAAGAAGAATAATCTTATCTGCAGGCTGAGAATAAATGGGGAAGACATAAAACAAGTACAGAACTTTTGTTACTTAGGAAGCTGGGTGACATCAGATGGCAGGTGCAACATGACCATCAAAAGAAGAATAGGGATGGCAAAAGACACCTTTACGAGAATGAAGACTATACTGACCAACACTAAACTAGGTATGACAACCCACCTCAGAGCACTAAAATGTTACGTTTATCCAGTTATGTTATTTGGCTCAGAATGTTGGACAATATCTAGTAACATGAGGAAACGAATTGAAGCAGCAGAGATGTGGTTGTTGAGGAGGATGCAAAGAATATCATGGATGAAATAAATACCTAAAGAGGATGTCATGAACGGAGCAAGCACAAAAAGAGAAATAATGTAAAGGCAATGTGACTTCATTGGACATGTGATTAGGAAAGAGGAGTTAGAATGCATGGTAATTATGTGAAAGATTGAAGGGAAGAAAGTAAGAGGAAGACAAAGACAAATGATGATGGAGATAGCAGCCAGAGAACTGGAAATGAATACCAATGAATTGATCCACTTGACCCGAAACAGGAGTGTGTGGGCCTTGGCAGTCAAAGCTCAAACTGGGCATGGCACCTGATGATGATGATCCTTTCTGATCCTTTCTAGATCCTCCTCTTCAAAAATTTCTAAAAAAAATCTCAATTACATCATCCTTCTCTAAGATGTCAGCAATATTATCTTCCTGGATTTCATTTATTACCTCAGCCACGCTTCTGTGAGTAAATTTCCTTCTTTTTCTCTGATCCCTTGCAATTCTTTTTCCTGACAGCCCTTTGTCTTCTCGCATAGGCAAATTTTTGAATTCATGTTTATGTTTTCTCCCTATCTTTCTCTTGCACATATTTTGCCTCCCTTGTTTCCTTTCCCACTTTTCATCTGACGTTGGTTCTCATTTGAATTAATGACATGGTCTCTTTCTTTTTCTCTGCCGTTTTACTGATATACACAGAGGTCTTTCTCATTCTCGCACATGGAAATGCATTTGGACAGTGACTGAAGGTACCTCCAACTTAAAAGCTGCTGATTATTCATTACATTTTTGTCTGACAAACTGTCATTTCATTTTACCTGGGCCAAATGTTTTCATTAAACCTGGCCCTTCTCCAGTTAACTAATTTTACCTTAGAGTGGTCTACGTTCTTTTCCTCTTATTCTAAACGTATGATGTGTAAAGGAGAACCACGATTAAAATGAATTCTGTTACATGCAACCTCAAACATTGTTTTTCTTTTACGCTTTAAGTTCAAATTTATACTAAAATGGGACATATGTTCTTCCTATTACTTGTACCTCATGGAAATTAATTATTTCACTGAGATGATCTCCACGGTCCTCTTTACCCTTTTCTGTTTTATAATAGGAACATAATTTATACTTGCATCAAGGACATTTTTTAGCCCAATGAAAATCAGAGTCTTTATCATGTTAACACAGTGTGTAAGTATATTGAATCTTCATGTAGTGACGTGGGCTCTTGAGTTAAACTGAAGCACCCAATTCTTCAATCAGTTGCTTCAGTCCACAGGAAAATACTTAAAGGAATAAATCAAGCTTGCTTAACATCTCAATAGATTTACAGGCATAAAGTGTTTTCTCTAACATGGAGTATGTTAATCATGTCCTGCACAAACTTAACCATGCAGAGAAAGCACCACTTATAAGCTCCTACTGCATATCAGTTCTATAAAAACCTCAACCAATTCTTTATTTAATATATTAAGCCATAATATTTGAAAACAATAGATTTTCAAATGAATTTATGGATTATGCTTACAGACAACTGGATCCGCTAGCTCAACGGTATTACAGTTCAGGGCGGAGTTCAGAGTTCAATTCCAGCATCTTCTGTAAGGAGTTTCTATGTCCTCCCTGTGGAAGGCTTGGGTTTCCTCTGGCTGCTCCTGTTTCCTCCCAGAGTCCAAAGACATACCAGTAGGTAGTTTAATTAGTTATTGAAAATTGTCCTGTGAATAGGCTAAGGTTAAATTGTTGGTTGTTGGACAGAGTGACTGCAAGGGCCAGAAGGGGCCTATTCTGCACTGTGTCTGTAACTAAATCTTTACTCTAACTAATTAAATAAATCTTTACTCAACCTGGGCAGAAGTACAAATATCAAATAAAAGTTAGCAGTTTTAACCTTACCTCTTTCAAGCTTCAACATTAGGGCTGCAAGATTACAGGATATGTAAATTCAATTTGGCCTATTCTGATTTCACCACAATGCATTTTAATATTACCACTCTAGAAGGTGATTCAATGTTCACCAGAGCACTCAAACACTCCACAATGGAGGAAGGAAGGTGTGGGGGTGGAGTCTGTGAATTCCTGCTGACCCTTTCTGTTAAAGCAGTCTCACACTGAATGTACATAGGACTCTCTATAATCTTCTTTGTGCTCTTTAAACTTACCCAAAACTGATTTAAATGCTTGAAGCATGTGTGCACGTCATCGAAATATTTAAAATTCAGCATTCAGGAGAGAATTCTGGACAAGTGTATTGCAATTGAAGATATGCATTATAAATGAGAAATTGCCTTGGTGGAATCAATACTTCAACTACTGATTTTCAAAGAAGTCTGAAGTACAAAAGTACAGCAACTTCACTGATTCAACCCCTTTAAAGGAGAATTATGCAACATCTGAAGCTATCCCCAAACATCCCTTGTCCTTCTTCAACCCTGCTTCTTTCTTTTTTTTTAAGATTTAAAGATTCAACCTGGTCTGATGGAAGATCCCCAGTTCTGATGCAAAATTCCCTGCACTGGATGCAGAATTCCCTGGCCCTGTTGCAAGATTTCCTGGTTGTTTTTATACCTAAGCTTGATATAAACGCACAAGTAATTTCAATCAGATCAAGTTAGGCCAGTAAGATTCTTTGCTCATTTGTAATTAAGCTTCTCTGTTGATATTGACACGATCACACTTGATGCTTAGACAGCCAGTGGTGTAGTGGCATCCACACCAGACTTGAAGGAGAGTGGTCCTGGCTTTGAATCTGGCCGGCTCCTTGCACGCTTACCATCTGTGCAAGGTTAAGCGTTGAGCTAGCAACTGGGCCTTGTAAAAAAAAGACATGTAAAGAAGTGGAAAGATTGTCACCTTGATGCACTACAAGGCCTGGAAAGGAACAGTACTTGGCACTTGTTTAAGTATAGCCATTGTCTACAGTAGAATATTGGCAAATTTTGGAAACATAATATGATACATTCAACTAACATTTTGTTCCCTTCTATTTCAGGCTATTTAAAGCAAATTCAGTGAATGGCTCCACCACAGAAGAAGATCTAAAACAAGTCATTAAACATTCATACATACAAGAGATTCTGCAGATGCCAGAAATCCAGAGTAACATATAGAAAATGGTGGAGGAAATCAACAGGTCTGGCATCAACTATGGAAATGAATGAACAGTCAATGTTTCAGGCTGATATTGTTCATCAGGACTCAAATATTAAACATTTATAACTAATTCTTAAACTCTTATATTAGAGATTCACTGGTATCACAGTTATGGTCCATTTTAAATTTGTTTTATTAGCCTACCATCGGTGACAACCTTATTCCTAAGTGCCAAGAATTAATTAGCTCTGCTCTCAAAAATTCTGGTGAGTAACAGAGAGTGAATTTATGTCCTCAATTTGGAAATGCTCACCCGCATACAGTACTGTGCAAAAGTCTTGGGTTCATATATATATATATATATATATAGCTATGGTGCTTTAGACTTTTGCAGAGTACTGTATTAACTTTATAAATTGCACTGTAGTGTTGCAAAAAAAAACTAATTTCATGACATATCTAAGTGATGACAAACCTGTTTCTGATATAAGTCTATTGGGAAAGGGGCAGGGAGAGGGAAAACATGGTTGGGAAAGGGTAAGGGAGAGGGGAGGGAGCGGGTAGCACCAGAGACATTCTGTAGTGATCAGTAAGCTAATTGTTTGGAATCAAATGACCTTGCCTGGTGTCTCATGACTGGGTACACCTACACCCGTACCACCTCCCGCCCCCGGCACTCCTTCTCTGCCACCTGTCCCACACCCCTCCTGCAGTGCTCCACTCTTGCCATTCCCAACATCCTTTGTTCCCGCCGGATTTACAAACTTGCTCTCTCCACTCCACATTGACAAATACTGTGCAAAAGTCCTAGGTTCCCAGCTAGATATACATGCCTAGACTTTTGCACAGTACTGCGTATTTATATAATTATGGATTGTTCTGGAGTTACAAAATTAGGTGAATATAGCCGATATTAATTCAAACAAGAACCTGTCTTCATTTCTTCATGCCTAAGACTTTTACAAAGTACTGCATTTCCAGAGAAATTATTGGAAAGCATTGTTGTTATTTCTGCCAAATAATCTACTCTTTAAATAGACTCAGTTAAGAGCAAATTGCCTGTGGCTGTGAGCCTGGATATATGACCTATCCTGTAGCCAACTCATTTGCTAATATTGGTTTAACTACTGGAGAATGCTGTTATAATGACCGTAGCCGTGAAGGTCAGAGAGCCAACGTCACCATAATGGGTAGTACAAAGTCTCTCAGCAGATCAGCATGGCCCAAATGTCATTTTGCATTTTTGGGCTCACTTGTTGTAACTCTCAGGGCGAAGGAGAATACGCATCATGTTAATGGCGATGGCAGTGTAATAGAGCAGGGGAGGGCGCCGCTCTGACGTTACAAAGGCAAACATGGAGTGTGATCATAGCTTGGACATGGGAATAGAGAAGTTGTAGTGAGTAAAGTTGTGTGTTGAGTAATCTGGACCCTCAGGAGCTTAGTTGGAGGACTGAAGAAGGGAAAAAAAGGAATCAGTATTTCAGAGAGTGGGTGGAGAGTTAGAAACCAGAGCAGATGTGTGCAGAGTGATATGCTGGTATTTGTGGCCTAGGGTCAGGATTTGTGGAGTCTTTGAAAGGGGACAGGAGTCTAAATGGTTTGATGAGCCAGGACAAACATATTGATCAGGAGTTGGAAGGAGTGATCAGTAGTCGGGGAGCTGGAACCTGGAGCAAAAGGTTTGGAGTGTAGAAAGCAGGGTGATGGGTTCTGGAATGAATACTGTAGACTTTTTCTTGATCACTACCTTTCTTGCCCATTAAGGAAGAAGGCATTGCTGGATTTGGTTTGGCGAAATTCTATCCCAGATCAATCCAGTAGCAAAACATCCAGGAATATCTGCTGATAATAACATTAGGTATAGAATAGCAATAGAAAAGGGACACAGAATAGAGTTAACATGCTTATTTAGAATAGGATAAATTTCAATGTAATGAAAACATTGGATCACGCACCCTGGGTTCCCTCCTCCTTCCCCATCTCCTATAATCCACTCTCCTCTCTGATGAGATTCCTTCCTCTCCAGCCCTTTATCTTTCCCACTCATCTGGCTTCACCCATCACCTTCTAGCTATCCTCCTTCCCCTCACACCACCTTTTTATTCTGACGTCCCCACCCAAACCTGAAGATGAGTCTCAGCCCAAAACGTTGACTGTTCATTCGTTTCCATTGATGCTGACTGACCTTTTCATCTCCTCCAGCATTTTGTGTGCATTTCATTGGAAATTCAAGCTTAGTAAGTGAAACTGTAATTGAACAGTGGAGACCTTTAAAAAGGTAAAACTGTTTTAGCTGCTACCTAAGTACATTTCCATGAGGCAGTGAGAAGGAAAATTGAATCTTGAACTCTGTAAGTGATCAAAACAAAGAGAGTAAAACAGAGCCGAGAAAAAGGCATAACAGTTCCAAGGGAATGTAAAAAAGAAAATGAGGAAGGCAAAGAGGGTGTTGTTATGTTTATTTTGCATGCATGTAAATTATGTGTAATTTATGTTAATTTAAGTTAATTTATGCACTCCCTCAACTTTTAATGTACTGTGCTGCTGCTGCAAAGCACTGATTTTCACGGCATTAATGACTTGAAAATTCTGGTGAAAAACAGAAAAAGGAATTCAAAAGTGTTCTGGAGACTTGTGAATAGGCAAACTGTTGGAAGAGAAGAAGTGGCAATGATCAGACATCTCAAAGGAAATCAACTTTTGGAAGTAGAGGGCAAAGCTGAGCTATTAAATAAGTACTTGATTAGATTCACAAAGGATGGAGTTCCAGTAATGTAATCGAGATCCTAGATGGGCTATAGGGCAACACAGTAGCGTAGTGGTTAGCGCAACACTTTACAGTACTGGCAACCCATATTCAATTCCCACCACTGACTGTAAGGAGTTTGTACGTTCTCCCTGTGACTATGTGGATTTCCTCCGGGAGCTCCAGTTTCCTCCCACAGTCCAAAGATGTACGGATTGATCATTCTAAATTGTCACATGATTAGGCCAGGGTTAAGACAGGGGATTGCTGGGCATTGTTCAGCTCAAAGTGCTGGATGGGTCTATTCTGTGCTGTATCTCAACAAATAAATAAATAAAACTTGTTAAGGAGAAGGTGCTTGAATGACAATAATGAGCCTGAAGTGGATGAATCAGCTGGGATACATCCAAAGTTATTGCGGAGTTCCTGGTCATAATCTTCCAAACAGATATCTTCAGAGTGGTGGACTGCAAGCACTACATCCTTCAACTAAAAAAGTGTGTAGAGATACACCCAGTGACAACAGAGCAGTCAGTTTAACCTCAGAAGTGAGGAAAGTTCTAGAAACAATATTCAAGGAAAGATTGATGATACATGATCATGGATTGATTAGAGAAAGCTGGCATAGATTCATTAAATATCAATCATGTTTAATAAACCTTAGTTTTTTTATTAATAGAAAGTTTAATAAGGAAAATATATTTGATATTGTAAATATGGATTTCCAGGAAGCATTTGACAAAGTATCACAAAGCAGGCCTCTGTCAAGGTTGAAGACTTTGGAATAGGAGGGGCAGTAACAGATTAGCAGGATCTAAATACTCTATCATAAGGTGAAACTAGATCTATAATAGAATATAGAGTATGGCACAAAAGCCTTAGGCATATATACATTTGTATTTTGCTAGGATGCCTAAGACTTTTGCAGAATAATGTATTTATCGATGTGGAATGGAGAGTGAGTTTGTAAAAATCTGGCAGGAGCAAAGGATGTTGGGAATGATGAGGGTGGAGTATGGGGTGTGGTACAGGTGACAGAGAAGGTGTGCCAGGGGCGGGGGTGGCGAAGGTACAGACACACCCAGCCATGAGACACCAGGCAAGGCCATTTGATTCCAAACAGTTGCTTTGTTGATCATTATAGAATATCTCTCTGGTGCTTCCTGTTCCTTCCCCTCTCCCTTCCCCTTTTCCCAACCTGAATTCCCCTCTCCCTGCCCCTTTCCAATTCTCAGTCCGCTATAGAGACCCATAAAAGATGTAAGTTTATCAGCACTCACATATGTCATGAAATTTTGGGGTTCTTTTGTGGCAGCAGTACAGTGCATTACATAAAAGTCACAGTACTGTGCAAAAGTCTTAGGTGAAATATATACACGCCTGAGACTTTTACACAGAATTGTTGAACATAGAAGCATACAGCACAGTACAGGGTCATTGGCCCACCATGTTTTGCCAACTTAACCTACTCCAAGGTCTATCTAACACTTTCCTCGCATAGAGCCCTCCATTACCCTTTCATCCATGTGCATACTCAAGTCAATTTTTCACTACATGCTGTATAAGCCATTTTAGATCATGATATCTCACTTAATCACAGACCTGCCATTAACGGTTGTTCTAGAAAGATAATTCAATTTCCCATGTCGTGCTGCATGAAAGTGGCCAATGGAGTGTGGTTATCATCATCAACACTATGTGCCATGTCATATGACATGGGCAAGCGTGGTCTCATGACCATGATTGCTAGTGGCAAATTTTTCCGCAGTAATTCTTTTTCTGGGCAGTGTCTTTACAAGGCGAGTGACACCAGCCACTATCAATACTCTTCAGAGTTTGTCTGACTGGTGCTGGTGGTCACTTAACCAGGACTTGTGATATGCACCACCTGCACCCATGGCTTCACTTGACCCTGACTGGTAGGGCCAAGCAGGTGCTACACTTCACCCTGGGGTGACCTGCAGGCTAATGGAGGGAAGGAGCACCTTACATCTCTTTTGGTAGAGACATATCTCCACCCAACCACCCAAAGAGTGTGGTATATCCCAAGATAAATGAACTCATTATTGTTACTATGGAAGGGACTCCAATTTAAGGAAAGCCCTCCTAACCATTGCATCCAGATCTGACTCCTTAAAATCTGATTGCAGGACATTATGCCATTTTCTACCGATGTCACTAGTACCAATGCAACGTGAATCACAACTTCAAGTTGTTAACCTTCTCCCCATCCAGAATCTTCTGCAGCTTTTCAGTGAAATCCTTAACTTGGCAGATGCAACCTAATATCTTATATTAACATCTGTAATCTTCTCTCCGAGATTCAGAATCCCCTATTCAGTCAAGGATATAAGCTTCGCAGGTTGAGCCACCAATGGCCCGTCCTGAACTGACCTAGGGAAGGTTGTGGTGAGCTGACCTTGGATGGCTGCGGACCTTGAACGGTGGTTGTACGTACAATGCTCTTCAGCTAGTTCCACGACTTTCTGCCAATGACAGTGAAGGAACTGCAATAGTGTTCCAAGTCAGCATGGTGCGCGACTTGGAGGGAAATTTAATCCTCTTGCTGAGACTGCGGGCAGTGGGAAAACTATCCCCCTTGTGTTTCTTGATCTCCTCACTGGAGATTCAGTGTTACTCAACCCTGCCTTTTGGATCTGGCTCACATCTTTATTAACCTGGTCCAACACTTGCCTTTATTGGGACCTTCTAGTCGGCGGGAGGAGAAGATGGCGGCGCGACGCAGCGCGCGTAGCCTCTCCGGTGAAATGATATCGTATTTGTTAAATAGGGTACCGTGCACAATTCTGATTTGATGGAGAAAGCCGTGAGAAGCACGGAGGAACATCTGGAGTAACTTCTGAAATGCCTGGCTCGCTGCCGCTGCTACTGTGCGTTCGAGAATCTCCGGAGGGAAGGCCACAAAATCCTTGGCTTTGCCTGCTGCTGACGGCCGGGGCTGGGGTCGAAGCGCTTTGCAGAGATGGTGCTCAGTGCTCGGTGTCGGAGGGCTAGTCGGAACTTGAAGTTTTCAGAGGACTCAGAGTCGGACTGTGGTCGGGCGTGGCAGGGAGAGTTTTCTTCCTTCTCCCGTCTGCATGAGATGTGGGACTTTCGAGAGACTTTGAACTTTTTTACCGTGCTTATGGCCTGTTCTTCATCAAGTTACGGTATTGCTTGCACTGTTGTAACTATATGTTATAATTACGTGGTTTTTGTCAGTTTTTCAGTCTTGGTCTGTCCTGTGTTTCTATGATATCACATCGGAGGAATATTGTATCATTTCTTAATGCATGCACTACTAAATGAAACTAAAAGAGGACTGTGTGTCCTCATAATCTAATCTAATCTTTACATCCATTTTAAGATTTAGGGCTATGAATATGCTAAGCATTAGTGGGGGTGGTGGGCTTGTTACATATGGTTGGTTTGGGAAGGGTGTTGAATTGTTGGGAATGTGCGCTCAGATTTGGTGGATGTCAGACAGGGATCAAGGGGGCGTGTGGAGAGGCTGGTGGAGAGAGGGATATGGATGTAAGGGTTTGGGAGTCCGGTTGGGAGGTGAGGGAATAGTGGGAAGAGAGAGAGAGGATTCTGGTGGGGAGAGGGAGGGGACCTGGCAGGAAGAGATGTAATCTTGCTACATTCCCCAGGAGAAATCTCTGCCCTATCAGTGCATAGAGAACAAGATATAGTCATCTCAGCAAACCCCTGCCCTCTTTTGTCAGTCTGGCAATCATTTCCAAATTAAACGAGTTGTTATGTGCTTGAAACAATTGCTAATACATCCAGAGTAGAGTGACATCAATGAGCACCAGATTTTCTTTATCCCTGGGCCATGTTTTCATGAAGAATGCATCTTAAAATCTTGTGAACTCATGCTTTGAAATGATTTATTTTGACTGCTGTTTGTATAATGTAACTTATCATTAACTCAAAGATCTCGAAGACAATGTAGGACATGGCAGTTTAAATGACAATCTCATCCTCACATTTTCTTTTTATGTGTTTGATGATGTGATGATAGATTGTGCACAACAAATTTACTGTGAAGAGAAGTCATACAATTTTGAAGAACTTTCAGAAGTGATACTGGATTATGACTCATTGGCATTATGAATTTGTTCAAAGTCCAGTATTATTGTAAGAAAACTAGCCCAGCATTGGGAATGACACTTTATAATTTAACATCCAATACACTAGATGTCAAACAGAATTCCTTCTTGTTGGGCATTGCATTCCACATTAAACACTTTGAACAGATTTGGGAAAAGTAAAGACAGATATGTCAAACAACTGAATTAAAAACATTGCATAACAAGATGCAAGGAACAGCATGTGTGACTTGTTTTCCAGCAGAGATCAACACATTTTAGATGCATTCACCACTCAAGCTGAGATAACACTATTTCCAATAAACAAGACCTGCTCAGAAATCAGTTGAACTTGCACAAATCCACCATCTCAACAACGAAAGGTTAAAATTCAAACAGGAGCTAATGAATGCAGTATCACATCTTCACAGCAATCATCATCATCATCAGGTGCCGTGCCCAGTTTGAGCTTTGACTGACATGGCCCACACACTCCTGTTTCGGGTCAAGTGGATCAATTCATTGGTATTCATTTCCAGTTCTCTAGCTGCTGTCTCCATCATCATTTCTCTTTGTCTTCCTCTTGCTTTCTTCCCTTCAATCTTTCCCATAATTACCGTGCATTCTAACTCCTTTTTCCTAATCACATGTCCAATGAAGTTACGTTGCCTTTTCATGATCTCATACATTATTTCTCTTATTGTGTTTGCTCTGTTCATGACATCCTCGTTAGATATTCGTTTCGTCCATGATATTCTTTGCATCCTCCTCAAAAACCACATCTCTGCTGCTTCAATCCGTTTCCTCATGTTACTAGATATTGTCCAACATTCTGAGCCATATAACATAACTGAATAAACATAACATTTCAGTACTCTGAAGCGAGTTGTCATGCCTAGTTTAGTATTGGTCAGTACTGTATACTCTTCATTCTCGTAAAGGTGTCTTTTACCATCCCTATTCTTCTTTTGATGTCCATGTCGCATCTGCCATCTGATGTCACCCAGCATCCTAAGTAGCAAAAGTTCTGTACTTGTTTTACGTCTTCCCCTTTTATTCTCAGCCTGCAGATAGGATTCTCCTTCTTTTTGGATATCACCATACATTGTCTTTTTGCAATAGAGATGGCTAATGTGCAGAATAAAGATTCCACACATAGCTTGTTTTTAATGGCACCAGTTACCACAATCCATGGTAGACCGCTTCAGAAGATTTGAAGGAATGGAATATGGGGGGGTGGGTGGCATGCAGAATGGATCAATAATTGACACAATCAAATGAAGGAACAGTAGTTGTACGTCAACATGAGAAAGTCTGCAGTTGCTGGAAATCCAAAGCAACTCATACAAAATGCTAAAAGAACTCAGCAGGTCAGGCAGTGTCTATGAAAATGAAGAAGCAGTTGATATTTTGGCCTGAGGCCCTCCTTCAGGACTGGAAAGGACAAGGGAGGACGCCAGAATGAAAAGGTGGGGATTGGGGTTGGGGGTGGGGAAAGATGACAGCTAGAAAGTGATAGGTGAAGCCAGATGGGTAGGACAGATAAAGGGCTGGAGAGGAAGTAATATGATAGGAGAGGAGAGTGAAGCAAAGGAGAAAGGGAATGACAAGGTGACCCAGGGGCAGGTGATAGGCAGGTGAGAAGAGGCAAGAGGCTAAAGTGGTTAATAGAGGAAGAGGGAAGTGGGAGGGAATTTTTTTTTACCAGAAGGAGAAATCAATATTCATGCCATCGTTGGAGGCTACCTATACACAATATAAGATGTTGCTCCTCCACCCTAAGGATGACCTCATCTTGGCATAAGAGCAGGCCAAGGATGGACACATGGGAATGGGATTGAGAATCAGAATTAAAATGTTTCACTTTTGGTCAAGGGAGCAATGGTGCTTAATGAAGCAGACCCTCAATTTACAATGGGTCTCACCAGTGTGGAGGAGGCCGCACCAAGATGTTTTAGATGTAGTTCTATGTTTTATATGTATCTGTACTAGAGTTGAATAATTCAATGAGCAGGAAAGTGCTTGAGACTTTATTATTTACACTGCATGTTAATAGCTTCAAAGTGGGGACGAAAGCTCTGTGTGTTTGAAGATAATGCAAGTAACAAGAGACAACTGAACCAAGCACAGCTGGATTTGAATAGGCTGGTGAATAGTGCTAGCATATTATTTGGCATGGAATACTAGACTAGTGCAAGTGTCGAGAAGGGGAATAAGACAGTAACCAGCATTACTTGTAACAATGGGTGGATAAACATAAAGAAATCATTTGTCATTCTGACATGTTATTCATAATATGCATTTCTTTATTCATAGAAAGGAAAAAAGGTGTAGAGTATTTTCCAAACAGCAAAACAAAAACAGAAATCAAAGGTGCAAAGAGAATTGGGAGTCCTGAAGTAGGATTTCCTAAAGGTTAACTTGCAGTTGAGTCAGTTGTAAGGAGGGCAAATGCAATATTAGCATTTATTTGCAGAGGACCAAAAGATAAAATGCTGAGTCTTTATAAGGCATTGGCCAGACCACACTTGGAGTATTGTGAGTAGGTTTGGGCTCATTATCTAAGAAAAGATGTGGTGGCAGAGGAGGTTTGTGAGAAAGATCTGGGAATTACAGGGTTAATGTTTGAAGAGCGTTTGATGGTTCTGGGAGATCTCATTGAAATCTATCAAATATGGACAGGCCTAGATAGAGTGGGTATGGAGAGGATGTATACTGTAGTTAGGAGAGTCTAAGCCCAGAGGACACAGGCTCAGAATAGAAGGATAACACTGTAAAACAGAGATGAGGAGGAATTTCTTTAGCCAGAGAGTTGTGAATCGCTAGAATTAAGTGCCACAGATGGCTGTGGAGGCCAAGTCATTGGGTATATTTAAAGCGAATTTTGAGGTTTTCTTAACTAGTCAGAGTATCAAAGGTTACAGGGAAAAGTTAGGTGAATGGGGTTGAGAGGGATAATAAATCAGCCATGGTGGTATAGTGCAGCAGACCCAATGGGCCAAGTGGCCTAATTCGGCTCCTGTGTCTCATCAACAGAATATGGGTTTTGTGTTACAATGCAAACATATTAAATCATGCTCGTGTAAAGTTTTTCCAATTGAGATTCACTGAGCAAAAGAATTCAAAACTTAAGTGAACTTTGGAGCCACTTTGAAGAGAATGAGGAAGATTTCTGGACCTGTTACTGCAAATTAACGAAGTGTCCATGGAAAATAAATAATATTCACTTTCCTAAGGTCTTTAAACATCTCTCTTTATCAAGTTTATTAACATTTCCCTTCCTATCTATCACCACTGGCTCTCTATTTCTCAGTGCAGTGGCATTAATAAGTTAGAGTAATTTATTTAGCAATACAGCGCTGAATAGGCCCTTCCCGCCCTTCGAGCCATGCCACAGCAGCCCCTGACAGCCCCGATTAACCCTAACCTAATCACAGGACAACTTTCAATGACCAATTGATTGACCTGATACACCATTGGACTATGGGAGGAAACCAGAGTACCCGAGGAAAACCCACGCATTCCACACGGAAAACCTCAGAGACTCCATACAGATGGCAATGGAATTGAACTTCGAACTCCAACGCCCCCTGCTGTAATAGAGTCACACTCACTGCTATGCTACCACAGCACCCACAGTGCAGAAGAGCCAGAGCCATTTAACAAATTTACAGGATTCACTTCCTACGGAGAAGCTAGAAGCACTGGACAGTGGACCTGCAAAGTATAAAGTGCCTTGGAGCAAGTGATAAAGATCCGCAATTTAATTTAGGACACAATTAAGATTAACTTGACCATGATGTGGGAGACACAGACCTTGCCAACCTGATCATTGTGGCTTCCCTAAAGGTCATAGCTGACGAGAGAAAGCAACCAGAATGATTGTTCTTGTGGAAGACCAAAATATGGGGAGTTTTAATCTTTCATGTCTTCTTCTTCTTAGGCCCTTAGCTCCCAGTGGAGCATAGGCCATTGCTGACCTCCCATCTCCATCATCCAAAGTCAATGGTATGACAGGAGTTCGTCAACGTTTCTGTGATCCATTGTACCCACTCTGCAGGAGATTGGCCTATACAGCTTCACCAGAGCCCTGTTGGCAGGCCTTACCTGTTTCTACCTCTCACGACGGAGACGTAGGTTTGGACGTTGAGAGGCAAGAATTTACATAGATTGGGAAGGATTAGAAGATGAGCAAGCTCAGCATCTGGCCAAAACAGCCTGATCACAAACAGAGATCCTGTAGATACATCGTTTGAATCGGTACGAGGGAAATGGAAGCTACACAGCAAGCATGAGCCATATCCAAAGAGGAAGGGAGCCAATGAATTGGTAAAGTTAGAATATATAAGTAAAGAGTATTTTAAACTAGCAAGGAATGAGGTGGGGATATCAAATCAGCCAGAAAGAGTAAAGAAGAAAAGGCAGGATTTTCTACAAGCTAAAGCTAAATTAGTGAATATGCAGTAAATCCAACTAAACTGCAGAGGCATAAAATCAGATTAATTGCAAACAGTCAAGTTTTAGCATGCAAAATAATCTAGAGCAAATAAATTATGTTAATATAAGTGGGAGATGAACAGAGGGCATTCAAAGCAAAGAAGTCATGCAAAGGTGTGGGGTAGGATTGTGCTGCAGTCCTGCAGAGAATGGCCAATGAGCTGTAGTGCACACACATCTGGAATCCCACAGCAGCAGACCGCAGCGCAAGGGAAGGAGCATGATGGAGATCCTTTGCAGGCACAACTAATCACTTACTCTACATCTACTATATACTCTAGTCAGGATGAACAAAATGGACTAGCAGTAAGGCAGCTCGGTAGCAAATTGCTTGAACAAAAGAATACATCTCCACTCATCTATTGAGATGCTTACACAACCAATGATCTCACTTTAAGGACTCTTTTTCTTGTTATTCCATGCTCTTATTATTTATTGCTAGTTATTTAGATTCATATTTGAACATTTTGTTGTCTTCTATGCTGTTGCTCTTTCATTAATCCTATTACAGTTACTATTCTATAGATTTGCTGAGTATGCTAGCAGGAAAAACAATCTCAGGGCTGTATGTGGTGACGTGTATGTACTCTGATATAAGTTTCACTTTGAACTTTAATATCAGTGACAGGAGAAACTTACAATGCATTCATTAAGCAAATAGGTTTAGACTATGGGTTCCCAACCTGGTGTCCACAGACCCCTCGGCTAATGGTAGAGGTTCATGGCATAGAAAGGTTGGGAACACTTGCTTTAGACAGAGTTGATAGGGTGAGAAGTCAAAGATTTTAAAAAACATTTCTTATTTTGTTTAGCAACACACACAGACTGCTGGAGGAACTCAGCTGGTCAGGTAGTATTTATAAAGGAGAATAAACAGTTGATATTTCAGGCAGAGACCCTTCATCTGCACTGGAAAGGAAGCGGGCAGAGGCCAAAACAAGGAGATAGAAATTTTGTTTCTACCCCTTCTTCAGCTATTCCAACTTCTATCCCTTTCCTTTCTAGTCCTGATGAAGTGTCTCTGCCCAAAAATGTCGACTGTTTATTCCATTCCAGAGATGACACCTGACCTGCTATGTTCCTCCATTATTCTGTGTGTGATGTTTAGGATTTCCAGCATTTGCAGAATCTCTTGTGCTTTTTATTTTATTTAGTTGTACTACAGATACATTAATTGTGGAAAAGAAATTAAAGAGATCTTGAAATACCTTTGTAAGAAACGAAGGACATTGCGACAGATTTCTTGTATTGTTTTGGTGCTTTGAACAGGGATGGAATAAGAGAAAAGACAGAATGGAATGTCATTAATATTTTGGAAGACACCTTAACCAAGATGGTTAGATACATCAGTTAAACTGTATCATTAGGATGCTGCCCTCAACTGCATCTTCTCCATTTCCTGAACATCTGCACTCACCCCATCTTCCTGCCACCTTAACAGTGATAGAATTCCTCTTGTCCTTACCTACCACCCCATAAGTCTCCATATCCCACACATCATCCACCGCAACTTCCACCATCTCCAAAGGAATCCTACCACTAAACATATCATTACCTCCCGCCCTGCCCCTCCACTTTCCGCTGGGTTCACTCCCTCCATTATTCCCTTGTCCACTTGTCCCTCCCCACTAATCTCACCCCCAGCCCTGAACCCTGCAAGCAGTTTAGATGCCCATTCACCTCCTCCCTCACTCCATTCAGGTCCCCAAAACAGTCCTTCCAGGTGAGGCAACATTTACCTGCAAATCAGCTAAGGTCGTCCCCCTTTCCCATTCCAATATGTTGGTCAATTGCCTCCTCTTGCGTCAACATGAGGCTAACCTCAGGGTGGAGGAGCAACACCTTATATTTCGTCTGGATATCCTCCACCCTAATGGTACAAATATTTATTTCTCCTTCCAGTAAAAAATAATTCTTCCCCCCCCCCCATCTTCTTCTTCTATTCCCCATTCTGACTTTATACCACTACTCACTTACTTATCACCTCCCCTTGGGTCCCCTCCTCATTCACTTTCTCCTATGGTCACTCTCCTCTCCTATCAGATTCCTTCTTCTCCAGCCCTTTACTTTTCCTACCTACTTGGCTTCACCTATCACCTATCACCTTCCAGCTAGCCTCCTTTTTACTCTGGCATCTTCCCCCTTCCTCTGCAGTCCTGAAGAAAGATCTTGGCCTGAAACGTTGACTGTTTACTCTCTTCCATAGATGCTGCCTGATTGCTGAGTGCCTCCAGCATTTTATACGTGGCTGCTTTGGATTTCCAACATCTGCAGACTTTCTCTAGTTTGTCAAACTCCTTTGAACCTGCTCTATATTTACACATATAATCATCACTCTAACATTGAAAGGATTAGATTATTGATGCAGAGGCATGAATTGGAATCCCACTGTGTATAATTAAGCAACTACAGGCATGAAGCCACCAGACAATTGCTTAAAAACCGATCCAAGTCGCTAATGTCCATCACAGAAGAAAATCTGCCATCTTTATCCAGTCTGCCCTGTACATGACTCTAGAGTCTTCCTTGTAGTTGAGTTTTAATTGCAACTTCATTTCATGGACAATTAATGTTGACATCTCCAGCAGCATTCAAATCCCATGCAAGAAGGTCAAAAATTACGGTATCTTTACTTTATTGTCGCCAAACAATTGATACTAGAGCCTACAATCATCACAGCCATATTTGATTCTGCGCTTTGTGCTCCCTGGATTACAAATCAACAGTAAATATTAAAAATTTAAATTATAAATCATAAACAGAAAATAGAAAAGGGAAAGTAAGGTAGTGCAAAAAAAAATCGAGAGGCAGGTCCGCATATTTGGAGGGTACGGCCCAGATCCGGGTCAGGATCCGCTCAGTAGTCTTATCACAGTTGGAAAGAAGCTGTTCCCAAATCTGGCCGTACGAGTCTTCAAGCTCCTGAGCCTTCTCCCCGAGGGAAGAGGGATGAAGAGGGTTATACACTGGAATGGTACAGAGGATTGGAGGGAGGCCAATGTTGTCCCCTTGTTCAAAAAAGGTAGTAGGGATTGTCCGGGTAATTATAGACTTGTGAGCCTTACATCCGTGGTGGGAAAGCTGTTGGAAAAGATTCTTAGAGGTAGGATCTATGGGCATTTAGAGAATCATGGTCTGATCAGGGACAGTCAGCATGGCTTTGTGAAGGGCGGATCATGTCTAACAAGCCTGACAGAGTTCTTTGAGGAGGTGACCAGGCATATAGATGAGGGTAGTGTAGTGGATGTGATCTATATGGATTTTAGTAAGGCATTTGACAAGGTTCCACACAGTAGACTTATTCAGAAAGTCAGAAGGCATGGGATCCAGGGAAGTTCAGCCAGGTGGATTCAGAATTGGCTTGCCTGCAGAAGGCAGAGGGTCATGGTGGAGGGAATACATTCAGATTGGAGGATTGTGACTAGTGGTGTCCCACAAGGATCTGTTTTGGGACCTCTACCTTTCGTGATTTTTATTAACGGCCCGGATATGGGGGTAGAAGGGTGTGTTGGCAAGTTTGCAGATGACAGAAAGGTTGGTGGTGTTGTAGATAGTGTAGAGGATTGTCAAAGATTGCAGAGAGACATTGATAGGATGCAGAAGTGGGCTGAGAAGTCGCTGATGGAGTTCAACCCGGAGAAGTGTGAGGTGGTACACTTTGGAAGGACAAACTCCAAGGCAGAGTACAAAGTAAATGGCAGGATACTTGGTAGTGTGGAGGAGCAGAGGAATCTGGGGGTACATGTCCACAGATCCCTGAAAGTTGCCTCACAGGTAGATAGGCTAGTTAAGAAAGCTTATGGGATGTTAGCTTTCATAAGTTGAGGGATAGAGTTTAAGAGTCGCGATGTAATGATGCAGCTCTATAAAACTCTGGTTAGGCCACAGATGGAGTACTGTGTCCATTTCTGGTCGCCTCATTATAGGAAGGATGTGGAAGCATTGGAAAGGGTACAGAGGAGATTTACCAGGATGCTGCCTGGTTTAGAGAGTATGCATTATGATCAGAGATTAAGGGAGCTAGGGCTTTACTCTGTTACCTACCCCGTAACTGGATTGCCAAACCAGCAGACATGGACCACTTAGTTGGAGTCTGGATTACTGGAACTAAGGAAGTTTTATTAAAGAAATAAGTAACACAGTACTCTAATAGTAAAGATATAAATGCAACAGGTTAGCAATGAATAAACACACATGTACACGGAACTAGGATAATAGGATCAATCAAGCTCTATCGCAGTCTAGGGGTAAAATGATCAGTCTCAAGTGACGCAGAGTTCAGTTCAGTTTCAGTTCGCAGTAATCGCTGTCGTGCTGTTGGGGAGAGAGAGAGAGAGAGAGAGAGAGAGCGAATGCTGATGTTCAAATCGGATTCAACAGACCTTTGATATTCCTTACAGTTAGCTTTCAGCGCGAGCCCTTTTTAATGTCTTCTGAGGTGACCGACTGTGATCCCTCCGTTCCAGATACAGTCGTTCTTCTGCGGTGAACCCGACACCCAGGCAAGGGTGGACACACACACCAGGTTCCCGCCGGTCGTCCCGTCTCACCCTGTGCGTCTATGGTTGGTCCCACGACCAGACCTCCAAAACTCCCAACAACCTGTGGGGGCACACCGCACTTCCAAGGTCTCGTTGTCTCGTGGTGTGTCTTAGTGAACTTGTCCCTTTTATCCCCCTGCTGGGGTATCGCCTGTCCATCAAACTTCAAACAGTTCAGGTTCAAAGCAACCGGTCTTGACAATACTCGGAACTGTGTCTCCTTTTCGTTAATCTCTCTCGTCTCCCATTAACATTTCTGATGTTCCCCCATTGTCCTCTTATCGGCATCAATCTTCTGATAATTTGGTCTGTTGTCACAACTCTTTGGAGAGAACGAGGATGAGAGGAGACGTGATAGAGGTGTACAAGATAATAAGAGGAATAGATAGAGTGGATAGCCAGCACCTCTTCTCCAGGGCACCACTGCTCAATACAAGAGGACATGGCTTTAAGGTAAGGGGTGGAAAGTTCAAGGGGGATATTAGAGGAAGTTTTTTTACTCAGAGAGTGGTTGGTGCGTGGAATGCACTGCCTGAGTCAATGGTGGAGGCAGATACACTAGTGAAGTTTAAGAGACTACTAGACAGGTCTATGGAGGAATTTAAGGTGGGGGCTTATATGGGAGGCAGGGTTTGAAGGTCGGCACAACATTGTGGGCCGAAGGGCCTGTACTGTGCTGTACTATTCTATGTTCTATCTTCTATCTTCTATAAAAGTGTGTTGGCTGGGTGGGTCGTGTCCTTGATTATCCTGGCAGCACTGCTCCGACACCGTGCGGTGTAAAGTGAGTCCAAGGACGGAAGATTGGTTTGTGTGATGTGCTGCGCTGTGTTCACGATCTTCTGCAGCTTCTTCCAGTCTTGGACAGAACAACTTCCATACCAGGTTGTGATGCACCCTAGAAGAATGCTTTCTATGGTGTATCTATAAAAATTAGTGAGGGTTTTAGGGGACAGGCCAAATTTGTTTAGTTTTCTCAGGAAGTAAAGGCGCTGGTGGGCCTTCTTGGCAGTGGACTCTGCTTGGTTGGACCAAGTCAGGTCTTTTGTGATATTGACCCCGAGGAACATAAAGCTTTTGACCTGTTCCACTTGCGCACCACCGATGTAAATTGGGTCGTGCGGTCCGCTACTCCTTCTGAAGTCAACAACCAATTCCTTCGTCTTGCTGACGTTGAGGGATAGGTTATTGTCTTTGCACCATGCCACCAGGTTCTTAATTTCCTCTCTGTACTCAAACTCATCATTACCCGAGATACAGTTGACAATTGTTGTGTCATCAGCAAACTTATATGTTGAGTTTGACGGAAACTTGGCTACACAATCATGGGTGTACAGTGAGTACAGCGGGGGGCTGAGTACACAGCCTTGTAGGGGACCAGCGCTCAGAGTGATTGTAGAGGAGAGCTTGTCCCCTATTTTTACAGCCTGGGTCCTGTCTGTGAGGAAGTTGAAGATCCAGCTGCTGATGTGAGTGCTAAGGCCCAGGTTCCGGAGCTTAGGAATCAGTTTATTTGGAATGATGGTATTAAAGGCAGAGCTGTAGTCAATGAAAAGGAGCCTTACGTATGCATTTTTATTCTCCAGGTGTTCTAAGGAGGAATGTAGGGCCAGAGAGATGGCATCTGCCCTTGACTTGTTGCTCCAGTCGGTGAATTGCAAAGCGTCGAGGTTGACCGGTAGGCTGTGGTTGATGTGTGCCATAACCAATCGCTCAAAGCACTTCATAGCAATTGATGTCAGAGCCACAGGTCAATAGTCATTCAGGCATGCCACCTTGCTCGTCTTCAGCACTGGGATTATCGATGCCTTCTTAAAACATGAGGGGATCTTAGACTGAAGCAAGGAGCAGTTGAAAATGTCAGCAAACACTCCAACTAGCTCGCTTGCACAGGCCTGGAGAACCCGTCCCAGGACACCATCTGGGTTCGTCGCCTTCCTTGGATTTATCTTCAGGAAGGCCCTTCTAATGTCCTCCTCCGTGACGATGAATCTCGATGCCAGCGGGTTCGGTTCATCCAGAGGGAGCAGGACGCTCCTCTTCTGTTTGAATCTTGCGTAGAATACGTTAAGTTCGTCAGGAAGAGAATCTGATTATTTACTACAAATCCACAGTCGTGCCCAGCCCCCATATCCTTTGGGTCTCCAAATTCTATTCACCTTAATCTTAGATTGTCAGAGTGTTCACTGCATCATGGTGGTGATTTCCAAACGTTCACCACTTTCACATTGTCTCAATCTGAAAATTCCGAGATTTTATTCTCAGCTCTAGACTCCTGAGCTCAAAGAAGCACCTTCACTGCATCTGTCCTGTCAACCCCTGCTGGTGTTTTGCAAGCTCAGTGTTTGTCCTCATTCTTCCAGCACTAGAGAATACAAACCTGCATCTTCAGCTTGTAGTAAACCACTTGAGTTTCTCATTTTCCCTTTGTATATTACTTCATCTAACCTTCCTTTGTCTCCTTGAAAGAACACAGGAAAATAGGAGTAGGCCATCTGGCCCCTCAATCCTGCCATGCCTTTCAATGTGACTATGGTTGATCTCCTCCAAGTCTCACTCTTCCTATCAACACACATCAAAGTTGCTGGTGAACGCAGCAGGCCAGGCAGCATCTCTAGGAAGAGGTACAGTTGACGCTTTGGGCCGAGACCCTTCGTCAGGACTCTCACTCTTCCTATCTTTGGTGGGATGTTCGTATCCCGCCAAGAATTGAGAAAGAAACTTGATATCTTTGAATTGCTTTCCCTTTCTAGTTGTCAGCAGAAATTCTTTCATTGGAAACAAGGACTATTAAGTTTCAAATGTATCTATATATCAGGCTAAATAAAAACAGTTATGAAACATGAACACATGAACATTCAGCTAGCTGAACAGTGACAAAAACACTATAAACCTAAGAACGTGCTCTGATATCAGATAAAACCAAGAATATAAACCTTCATTTGGAATCTATGGGATACATCCAGATTTGCATGGAAACAGTTGTCAGGTTACATCCAGCATAAAATGTACAATAATAATTAAGTTCTGGATAATGTGGATTATTTCTTCACTTCCAGCTCCACTCTTCCCACAGCAACACTCACAAAATGCAGGAGGAAATCAGCAAATCAGGTAGCATCCATGGAAAGAAATAAAAAGTCAACATTTCAGGCAAACACCTTCATCAGGGTCAACTGATTTCAACTCTTACCATCTTCTATAGTCTTGGTAGGCAACTTGACTTAAAATCAGTGAGCCTTCTGTCACAGTGCAAATAGCCTACCCTTTATTTCTGAGGTTTTAATCACTGTCTGGATCCTAGGCTCCTCAGTACAACCTATTTTACATCATATGTCTGCAACAACAAAGTGTTACAAGTAAGATGGCAACCTGATAGCACGAATATCGATTACTCCTTCCAGTCAAAAAAATCCCTCCCCCTCCCCTCTTCTTCCATTCCCCACTTTGGCCTCTTACCTCTTCTGTCACCTCCCCCTGTGTTCCCTCCTCCTTTCCTTTCTCCTATGGTCCACTCTCCTCTCCTATCAGATTCCTTCTTCTCCAACACTTTATCTTTCTAACCCACCTGGTTCCACCTATCACCTTCCAGCTATCCTCCTTCCCCTTCCCTGCTTTTTTATCCTGCTGACTTCCTCCTTCCTTCTCAGTCCTGAAGGGTCTCAATCCAAAACATCAACTATTTATTCATTCCCATGGATGCTGCCTCACTTGCAGAGTTCCTCCAGCATCTGCAGACTTTCTCATGTTTATTACAAGCAAGCTGTCTCTCCCAAGCAGGCAGTGTCCTCAATAATCTACGCCCATGAAAGCCCTTTGTCATATGCTCCATGTAGGACTGTTTCAACCTTTCCTCTCAGAAAAAAAATGACTTGAGGACACGAAACCTCACATGAGAGAACCAAACCACCATCTGTGCTCATTGGTCATGGGTTTCAATGGCTTTGTGAGGCGGATCTCAGGCCACAAGGTCAGAGACCATATTTTCTGGCAAATGATGTCTCCTATGGCAATCCTGAAGCAGAGAAAGACCTAATGTTAAGAACTTCAGTATTCAAGATGACAATTGGGAAGTCACTGCCCAAATCAGATAAGACTGAAGGAGTTGGGCCAAGGCTAGTGTTAAGAACATAGACAGCCCTCTTCTGAGACCAGCAAGTTAGTCAGGAAGCAGTGTGCTCTCCAACCTCTGTCTGGAAAATAGGATTTCATACTGGTACTGCAAACTCTTCTCCCACACCAGTGGTATGTTGAATGTCCTTATATTCACCTTCCAAAGGATATTTTTGATGGGATTTCAAAGAGAACAATAACAATTCTGAGGTTAGCACATTTCAACGGAATGATTTATAATTTCTGAAGAACTGCCCAGATTGATATACTTTGCATTGATAATTAACACTGTCATTGTCAAAAGGATGAAAATAATCGATGGTACACATTCAAGGGGGTCGTTTAATCCAGGATATGAGTAATGGTGACATGCTTTGCTCTGTGCTGTACAGCTATGTTTAAATATATGATTGACTTTTTAAAATTGATGGGCACTTTCTATTTTCAATATTGAAATGCCAGAAAGGCTGGCAGTTAACATGATGCCAGTCTCGGCAACAAAATACTTGGAACATCAAAAAGTATACTGTACCACTGTATCAACTTGCATTTAGGCTTAGACCAAAAGAAAGTCATAAAATTTTGAATTCACAAATTAACGATGAGGAAAGCAGCATTTGACAAAACACTTATTTTGTTTTATTGCATATTAAATCTGAATGTGTTAGGGAGATAATAACATAATTAACAAGTTTCAAGTAAGATTAGATTTTAAAATGTTTTCTATAGAAATGTGAATATGAAATTAATTATGTAGGAAAGGTTATACTAATGATATGTTGAAAATGCTATACAATGCAGCAGTTCCAATTCTATAAAATGCATTATTAAAAGATGGTGTTGAAATTTAACATGATTTATCTTTGAAAGTGGAGGCTAAGAATTAGCCTTTTTTTTTTACGAATTTCCATCAAGATATTCATTTTGTTGGCCAGAAGCTAATACGTAAAAAAAAGACAGTCTTTTATTTCTTGACCATCTTTTATGACCTTGGGATATTCTAAGTGCCCGACAACAAATGATGTACTTTTGAAGTGTAGTTACAGTTGTCATATTGAAAATATTATTCTATACAATGCCACATTTGTTACAGGAGAATATTATATTATCCATGGGGAATAAACCAGGCTTTAATGGTGAGATGGCATTTTCTCACTCAGAGCACTTGCATTTTTAGTTAGTTGCAAACTTTCAGTGCGAGTTACTTCTTTCAAAGGACAAATTTTTCTGATTGTGTTTTGCTTTTGCTGCCACTTTCAATTCAACAATCCTTTAGTGCAATCCTATTGAATCTTCTTTAATAATTTTCTGTTCCATTGGAGAAACAGCCCACCAAAACTTCCCAGGGTCACATCTAACACTTGAGCAAGAAACTAAAGTAGCACTGCCAATTGCAGAAAAATACAGCAAAACAAAATGATGACTGTACGAATATGGAGCATTATGGAGAGGATTAAGAAAATAACAAAGCTTCCTCCTCTGGCAGGCCAATTAATTCTACAGCAAATATATGGTTTTCTTCAAACATGTAACTTTGTTCTGACATTCAGAATTTATTATAAATGACAGAATCTGTCGCAATGAACTGATACATTACAAATGACCATCTAATCATAAATCATCCACCTTCACTTCTTTAACTAAAGGCCTTTGTTTTCAAACCAACTCAATTTCAAAGTCATTCACACTTCACCGCATAAAGCGTTAATCCCGTTATTAAAAAAAACATTCCTACCTGAAGGGGCTCCCATTTACAAATATTGCTATGAAAGAAATTTGGAAGTAGACCTCAAGCATCAATTCTGAGGTATCAAACTTCGCTATGAAATAAAGCACCAAGAAGTTCATCACCTCATAATGCCAGCTCCACCATTTTGAATATAAAACAGCCTGCCTAGGCAGATGGTTGGCGTGATGTCAGCCGAGCTAAAGCATTCAAAGGGAAGTATGTCACAAGTCATTTGCATTTGGAGATAAGAAACTTGTAAAATGGTGAACTTATGAATTATTCAATACTTGAGTGTGCACTGCACAGAGCATATCCACGTTATTTTATTTCCAATAGCATAAATCAATTGTAGCAAGAATTCCCAGTTGAACAACTTCAATCTAATGATTCGTTTATGCATATCATTTTTAAAATTTTTAAT
This sequence comes from Mobula hypostoma, assembly GCF_963921235.1. Taxonomy (NCBI): domain Eukaryota; kingdom Metazoa; phylum Chordata; class Chondrichthyes; order Myliobatiformes; family Myliobatidae; genus Mobula; species Mobula hypostoma. Next base: position 80,146,714 of record NC_086101.1, on the reverse strand, counting down.
ATTGATTTTAGACTTCAGGTAAAGTATGGATGAAAGCCTGAAACATAACTGTCAATCATGTTTGACACTGAATATGACCCTAGGAAGAGAAAAAAAGAGGTAGCAATCAATTACCATTTTGTATTATTGTTCTGGGAGTCTTTGGTCTTTAAGATTTAAGATTTCAGCTTTCATGGAAACGATTAAGGCAGGGAAGATTTTAAAAAAATGGCAAATGACAGCTCATCTATTGAAAGCTAACATCTAGCAACAGAGACAAACACAAGATTAACTCATGCACAATGCTGAAGGAACTCATTAGGTCAGGTGGCATTTATGGTTTCGAGTCGATGTTTCGGGCCAAGACCCTTCATCAAGACTGGAAAGGAAGGGGGAAGATGCCAAAATAAGAAGGTTGGGGGAGGGGGGAATGAAAGGAATGAAGGAGGATAAGCTAGGTGTTGTTAGGTGAAACCAGGTGGGTGGGGGAGAGGTGAAATAAGAAGCTGGGAGATGATAGGTGGAAAAGGTAAAGGACTGGAGAACAAGGAATCTGATAGGAGAGCAGAGAAAGGAAAGGAGGAGGGGCACAGGGGAAGGTGATAGGCAGGTCAGGAGAAGAGGTAAGAGGCCAGAGTTGAGAAGAAGGAAAGGGGTGTGAGAAAACTACTGGAAGTTGGAGAATGCAATGTTCATACCATCAGGTTGAAGGCTGGCTAAATGGAATATGAGTTGCTCCTCCAACCCAAGAGTGGCCTCATCATGGAGGAAGAGGAGGTCATGGAACAACATGTTGAAATGGGAATGGGGATTGGATTTAAAATGGTTGGCCACTAAAAAATCCTGGCTTCTTTTCTTGCACAGATGGAGCAAAGTTGCTCAAAATAGTCCCCCAATTTAAACACAAGATTGTCGGGTCTTTTCCTATATATCATATAAAAAATGCATCTTCTGCATGTTTTAGGAAAGTCTTTACTGATCCTGAATTCTAGTATCCTTTTGGGTAATGAAATCTGGATAGCATTGTTGGTAATATTCCAGATTCCTTCTCACCAATATACAGTAGAGGTTAGCTACATTAGGAATATTTGTATGCTCGATATAAGTCCCCATAATAGACACACCATTCCAAGCTCTGTCATTAGTACAGGTGAATAGAAGGACAGCTTAAATGATATGCCCAAACCTTCCATGGAGAAATGTAACATGATTTAACACTTGGGAATCCATAGCCTGCAGCTACTGAAAGTTGGGAAGGAAAATTCCTTCACCCTATCAGCCATCAACTGTCTCAACTGCAAAAGTTTGCTATGTTTATCTCCATATACACTTCATTAACCACCTCTTAACAAACAAAAACAAAATGGAAATCAGTCATCTGCTCCAATAGGGAGAGTAGTTTCTTATTTCTGTTAGTTAATTATTTAGAGATAGGGTAACTAATGGGACAGTACTCCAATATTCCCATACAAAAAGATCTTCAATGAGAACATTAAATGTAAGGAAACTTAAATTCCTGGGCCATGTCATCAGAAAGGGAGAAATAGAATGCCTTACATTACAAGGCCGTATGCCTGGGAAATGCGGAAGAGGAAGGCAAAGAAGAAAATATATGGACACTGTGAAAGAACTAACAGATGTGCGAGATATCATTGACGCTGCGAGAGATCATTTGATGTGGAGTGCCATGATCGCCCAAGCATGTAATGCACAAGGCACATGATGAAGAAGATTCTTCAGAAATATTCAGAAAATTCTAAAGAGTAATATTTACATTCTTGAATCCAAAAAGCAAACAATTAATTATGTTATTAATAATAAACTGCAGCTTTTGACATCAAAGCATAAACTAGACCAGTTTATCAAATGATGCAAACACTCTAGAGGTCATTTCATTACTTCCATGCTGAGTAATGAAAAATATTTTTATTTATTTTGCAGAATGTCTACTTTAAGATACAGTGAATATGTTAAACTCCCAATTTACTATCTCAATTGGCTTCAGCTCATTCAATTCTACTGTCTTTACATGCTACTCTATCAAGTCTTAATCTGGCCACACATCAGGCTATAGAGTGTCTTCAGTGGGAAGATAGGATCATCAACCATCATCAACCCTCCAACATTCAAAGTAAATTTACTATCAAAGTAAGTATATGTCACCTTATACTCCTCTGAGATCCATCTTCTTGCAGGTATACACAGCAGAACAGGGACTCCCAACCTGGGGTTCACAGACTCCTTGCTTAATATATTGTTCCATGGCAAAAAAAAGGTTGGGAACCTCAACAAAAAAATACAATAGAGTCAATGAAAAACTACACACAAGACTGACAAACAACCGATGTGCAAATGATAAACTGCAAGTACCAAAAAATGAATAAATATTACTCAGAACACGAGTGCAGAAACCTTGAAAGCAAGTCCATAGATTGTGGAATCAGTTCAGCATCGAGGTGATTGAAGTTATCTATGTAGGTTCTGAAGCCTGATGGTTGAAGGATATGGGCCTTAATTCTCCTTCCCACTGGCAGCAGTGAGAAGGGAGCATGGCCTGGATGGAGGGGGTCCTTGATGAAGGATGCTGCTTTCTTGTGGCAGAATTGAGACTATTCACTAATGACTGTGCATTCAATTCTGTTCAGCAAATGAAGCAGTACATTCACGCGGGACAACTTACACACATTCAATCAGGAGCTGAAATAGTCATACACATGGGTATGAAAAGCCATCCTCTACTTTTGAGGAGTTACTGGTTTCTTTGTTGAATGTTTAGTACATTGCAGTATTAGTTTAGAAATTGACTCATGAAGTTGATTGTTACCCATTCTTTGTTAATAAGAAGATTGCATGTCATCAAATGACAACTTCCAAATACCAAGAGTGGGTGACAATGGTTCTCTGTTCAACCTTTCAGTGATATTACTTGTATAGAAAATGTAATGGCAGACAGCCTTACTATCATGAGCTCTCACCAGAAGTAATTTGATAAAGACTAGTCAATCCAGTGAGGAGGTGCTGAAGAGACTTACCTAGATGATAACTGGATCAGATGGTATGTGCTATGAGGAGAGGTTAGACAAACTTGGGTTATATTCTTTGGAGCAGTGGAGGCTGAGGAGAAACCTCAATGAAGCTTGTATGTGTAATGCCCTGGTTCACATCTTTACTGTTATGCTGTAGGTTTTTCATTTAGCAGCTCTGTAAGAGCTGTTTATTCTGCATTCAGCCTGTTTGGGTTATTGTTGAAGATAAGGGATGATGTGGAATGTATGCCATTCAATTAGCAGAAGGTTTTTTTGGTGAGGGACAATAAAGTCGGTCTTGGGTTTTTGTTCAGTGGGAGATGAAGAGAGAAGACGCTGGGGAGAACCGGTCGTAGCATAAGATCCCTGGGAGATGCTTTAATTCGAGATGGGTTGTGAGCGACGGGTGGAAGGTGGTGTGTGCTTTCACGCTGACCGAGGCCCCAGAATGTGAGTGACAGAAGTTCAAGATGAGCTTCAACTTGTGCACGTTTGACTGTTTAATTAGAAACATAGAAGACATACAGCATAATACAGGCCCTTCAGCCCACAAAGCTGTGCCAAACACGTCCTTACCTTAGAAATTACCTAGGGCTACCCATAGCCCTCTATTTTTCTAAGCTCCACGTATCCATCCAGGAGTCCCTTAAAAGACCCAATCGTATCCGCCTCCACCACCATCGCCAGCAACCCATTCCACGCACTCACCACTATCTGTAAAGAACCCCTGACAACTCCTCTGTACCTACTTCCAAGCACCTTAACACTGTGCCCTTGCGTGCTAGCCATTTCAGCCCTGGAGAAAAGCCTCTGACTATCCACATGATCAATGCCTCTCATCATCTTATACACCTCTATCAGGTCACCTCTCATCCTCCATCGCTCCAAGGAGAAAAGGTCGAGTTCACTCAACCTGTTTTCATAAGGCATGCTCCCCAATCCAGGCAACATCCTTGTAAATCTCCTCTGCACCCTTTCTATGGTTTCCTTACTAGCCCTTCAGTTAAGTTCAGATTCATAAATATGATTCTTTTTATTGTATGCCGGGTACTGTGTTACTTTGTGCCATTAATTTGTAACAGGGTAGCAAATTATACAGCATCCACACAAACCAGGGTTTGGAGTGAGATCGAGCAAACCCCAATCTCAAGAGTTTGGCAGGGCCGGAGGGTGTCTTCCCTAGACTTACACAGACAAGGAAACCGGGAAGTTTCATATGATTATGAGAGGCATAGAGCAGAGCTAGTATCCTTTTTCCCCCAGAATCAAAACATCTCATACTAGAAAGCATTCACTTAAGAAGAGGGGTAAATTCGTGTTTTCCATACTGAGTGATGGGTGCATGGAATGCATTGCTAGGGGTGGTAGTGGAGACAAAAATATGAGCGGTATATAAGAGGCTCTTAGATGAGTATATTAATTTGCAGAGAATGGAGGAATACGGGCCTTACAGGACTAGTTCAGTTAGGTATTTAATTACTAATCTAATTAGTTTGGCACATCAGGGGCCAAAGAGCTATTCCTGTGCTGCACTGTTCTAACCTATGATAATGTGGAATGAAAGGTATTTGGAAATAAATCAACAGCTCTTCTTCACAACTTGTTTTGATTCATTTATGGCAGCGTGGGCATTGCTAACAAGACAAGGATTAATTGCCCACAATCATGTGCCTCAAGAAGACAACTGTGAATGTGACTCATCTTCTCAAATCACTGCAAATCAAGATACTCACACAGTGCAGTTGGATAGGATAAAGCAGGATTTATACCTAGTGATAGCGATATTAAATACATTGGTGATGGTGATAGCAATATTAAAATCTGCAGTACTGTGCAGTACTGAAGCTCATATATACATCTAGGGAGCCCAAGATTTTCGCTCATTACTGTAGTAATTTTATGTACTGCACTGTACTACTGCCGCACAAAAGAAAATACCTTTAACACATATATGAGTGATGATAAACCTGATTCTGATATGGGTCTCTACTGTGGACTGAGAGTGGGAAGGAGGCAGGGAAGGGGAACCATGGTTGGGAAAGGAGGGGTGGGGAGAAAGAGGGGAGGGAGCGGAAAGCACCAGAGGCATTCTGTAATGATCAATAAACCAATTGTTCAGAATCAAGTGACCTTGCCTGGTGTCTCAGGGCTTGGGGTGTCTGCACCCACAACACTTCCCACACCCCAACATTCCTTCTATGCCACCTGTCCCACACCCCTCCCACAGCACTCCACCCTCACCATTCCATATATATATACACACACACATATATACCCATGACATTTGCTCAGTACAGTAAATTAAACAAATTATATATAATTCTTTTTAACAAGAAATAACAATTAGAACAAAAAAAACACTTTAGTGCATAGTGAACAAAGTGCTCATTGTGTTGCTAAATTTCAGAGATTTGTGGTTGGTTCAAGACTGAGTGGGTGAAGAAAATTATCTGTTCTTGAACCTGATGGTGTGGAAACTCATGTATATGTACCACTTTCCATAAAAAGGCTGCAAACAGTTTCGGAGGGTAGATGAAGTCCAACACACTATCTTGGGTGTCTAATGTCACATTTATGCAGATGTATTACCATTTATAATAGATTATCAGCAGATATAAATATATTTTTAGATATTTTATCATCCCCTGTTTCCCAGCTGGGATATGAACTCACAACTTTAGAATGTCAACTTAATGCTTTACTAGTCCATGCAGCATAACCAATAAACCCAGTGCTCTTTATGTTGTCCCAGAGGATCTGTTATAAGAAGCTGAAAATTCTTCGCTTATCATTATTATCTATTACCTTATCCACAAAGTGACACCATTACAATACAAGTTGAAAACTATACTGACCAGCACAATTTTTTCATATTCAACCCAGTTAATCTAAGTTATTGTCAGGACACTGGAGCAGAAATCCAATCGCAGACCCAGAACTGTGTACACAGTGATATTAATTGAGTAACAAATCCCGAGGTGCAAATAAAGTCAGCGTCAAAGTTCAGGCAGAGATCAAAACATCCAGAGAAGTCCAAACACCAGAACTGGGAAACAGGCAGAGTCAATATTCAGATGGACAAAATACAGATACAAATGCTGGAAAGGCTCAGGAAAATTCATTGGCACAATCCAGCAACAAACAGGTGAAAACACAGGACTAGAATACACTGAGCAATAAACAGAGAGGCAGGTGATGGGTGGTGCACAATGAGACAGAAGTGGCAGCTAAACAGGTAATAATGAGAAACAGGAGAGAGGCAGAGTACTCAGTAATACAGGGGCCGGAGTAGAGCACGAGTGGGGACAGGAGCACATGGGGCATGAAAACAAACAAGAGCACATGGCAATACAAAACCATAGACTGACGGCTGGGGGAAAACACACAAAAAGACAAAGTTCAACTGGAGGTACTGACAGTTATTTATTTATTAATTAAGCTACAGAGCAGAATAGGCCCTTCAAGCCACACCACCCAGTGATCCCCCAATTTAATCCTTGCCTAATCAAACTGGAGCACACAGAGGAAACCCACGTGGTCACAGGAAAATTGTACAAATTCCTTACAGGCAGCAGCTGGAATTGAACCCTGGTTGTAGAGAGTTGTGCTAATCACTATGCCACCGTGCCACCCAGATTCCTGCCTTGAGTTAACTGCTGCTGGTTTCTCTCAGCTCCACCGACTTGTCTTTCCTCTCCCACATTTCCAACCTCCACACCCCCTTCCCTCCCCTCAGGAATGGACGTCCTCATTATTGCTGACTGGAGCTACCTTACCTTAATGACCTCTTTGGCTCTCTTTAGTTGATAACCACTTACAAACATTTTCTAATCAATGCCTCTGCTCACAGCCCTACCATCAGCTGACTTCTCCCATGAAGGTTGTTAGTTGCCCATCCCTCACATCTGTTGCTTTTTCATCATTCACCGAATAATTGTGAAAGACTATTCAATTATTCCAAGCTGCAGCCTACATCCATTCATGCCCCCTCCATCCATTGAACAGGCTATTTAATTGTCTGTCAGATCAGGGAGCTTTGAGCCATTGAAAACCAGGGAAATCACTTTAGCAGCAACAAAAACCTATTTTATCTGTTGGCTTTAACTTCATTTCTAACGCAGTTGCCTATTGTAAGTGATCATATAATAAATGCTTTGCACTGCCTCGGGCAATGTTGAAGGATTCACACTGTAACTCCATGCAATGTTTAACACATAAGAAAAACACATTTTGACTAGAGTTGGAATGAGTTGGCTGGGTTTAAGTTATCAATCACCAACAAAAGTTTGACATTTAGGAGAGGTAGGGAAAATTGCAATTCCTGGCATGTTTCGAATATCCAGTCTTCTGGTTGATCATGAAAAACAATCTTGCAAGCACGTACAAATGCATAATCTATGTGTTATGCATGAACCACCTTCAGGAGATAATAGTAAGTTTATTAAGTAGTATAAACTCACAGCAATACAAGAAAAAGGGAGCCTTTTCTGGTTGGCTGCCGGTGACCAGTGGTGTTCCACAGGGGTCTGTAGGAACACTTCTTTTCAAGTTATATGTCAATAATTTAGATGATAGAATTGATAGTTTTGTCTGAAATTTTGCAGACGATACAAAGTTAGGTGGAGGGGCAGGTAGTTTTGAGGAAGTAGAGATGTTACAGAAGGACTTGGACAGTTTAGGAGAATGTTCAAGTAACTGGCAGATTGAATACAGTGATTGAAAGTGTATGGTCATGCAGTTTAAGAGAAGAAATAAAAGGGTAGACTATCTTCTAAATGCAGAAAAAATTCAAAGTTCTCAGGTGCAAACAGTCTTGGGAGTCCTTCTGCAAGATTCCCTAAAGATTGATTTGCAGGTTGAGTCAGTGGTGAGAAAGGCACATGCAATGTTAGCATTAATTTCAGGAGGACTAAAATATAAAAGTAAGGATGTAATGATACAGCTTTTTAAAGCACTGATGAGACCACACTTGGAGAATTGTGAGCAGTTTTGGGCCCGCTATCTTAGAAAGGATTTGCTAAAAACTGGAGGAGGTTCAAAGGAGGTTCATCAAAAATAATTCCATGATTGAATGGCTTGTCATATGAAAAGCATTTGATGGCTCTGGGCAGAAGAATGCAGGGTGGACTCATTGAAACCTACAGAATGTTGAAAGGCCTCAATAGAATGGATGTGGAGAGGATGTTTCCTATGGTGGCAGAGTTGAAGGCCAGAGCACACAGTCTCAGAACAGAGGGGCGTCCTTTTAGAGCAGGAAATTATTTAGCCAGAGAGTGGTGAACCGGTGAAATTCTTTGCCACAGACAGCTGTGAGGTGAAATCACTGGGTATATTTAAAGCAGAGGTTGATAGATTCTTGATTGGTCGGGGCACAAAGGGATATGGAGAGAAGGTCGGAAATTGTGGCTGAGAGAGAAAATGGTTCAGCCATGAAGAAGTTTGACTCAGTGGGACAAATGACTTAATTCTGCTCCTATATCTTATAGTCTCATGTTCTAAAATAGGATCAGGCATAGACCACAAGCTGATCAAGCCTGCCCTGCTAATCTAGCCTCCCTTGAGAAACTTTCTCCTTGGAGCAACGGAGGATGAGAAGTGACCTGATAGAGGTGTATAGGATGCTGAGAGGCATTGATCATGTGGATAGGCAGAGGCTTTATCCCAAGGCCGAAATGGCTGCCACAAGAGCACATAGGTTTAAGGTGCTTGGGAGTAGGTACAGAAGAGATGTCAGGGGTAAGTTTTTTTTTAACACAGAGAGTGGTGAGTGTGTGAAATGGGCTGCTGGCAATGGTGGTGAAGGCGGATACAATAGGGTCTTTTAAGAGACATTTGGATAGATACATGGCGCTTAGAAAAATAGAGGACTATGGGTAACCCTAGTAATTTCTAAGGTTGGGACATGTTCGGCACAACCTTATGGGCCGAAGGGCCTGTATTGTGCTGTAGGCTTTCTATGTTTCTATAACATTCCAGATTTCCTGAATTATTACATACCTCAGTTTAACATTACTAATTGCTTATTTTGTAGATGTGTTCCTTTTGTTCATTGCTACTCTACTGATCGCCACATCTATAGGTTTCACTAGGTTTCAATAGGTGCACTTAATGTCAGAGGAATGTATACAACATACATCCTGAAATTCCTTTTCTTCGCAGACATCCATGAAAACAGAGGCTGGCCCCAAAGAATGAATGACAGTTCAATGTTAGGACACCAAACCCCACCCCCATCTCTCCCTCCCACGCACAAGCAGCAGTAAAGCAACAACCCCACCCACCCCCACTAGCAAAAAAGCATCAGCCCCCTCCACCAAGCACTCAAGCGTGAAGAAAAGCATCAATAAAGACACAGATTTGCAGTACCCCAGAAGCTACTTGTTCACCCAATAATTTGAAATACCACAGCAGACTCTCTCTCTCTCTCTCTCTCTCTCTCTCTCTCTCTCTCTCTCTCTCTCTCCCCAATAAGAAAAAAAAGAGGTGTCCCCGTTTCACAGCAAAAGGTGAGACAAAACAAGCAACTGATTTACGATGCTAATAGTCTGTTGCGTTGCTTTTTCCGAGCTCTGCCCGCAGAGAGATGGCACCAAAGTGCAGCTCTCCGGGCACACAACACCCAGCAGCTAACCCGATGTTCCGTGTTCTCCTGCAACACTTCAGTCAGGGGCATCGGCCTAGAATCAGCACATCCCCTGAGCCACAAAATATCTCAAAACCCTGAAGGCGCTTGTCTGTATCACCGTCTGGTATGGGGCGGGGGGGTGGGGGGCTGCTACAGCACAGGACCAAAAGAAGCTGCGAAGGGTTATAAATTTAGTCATCCCCATCTTGGATACTAGCCTACAAAGTACCCAGGACATCTTTAGGGAACGGTGTCTCTGCATCCATTATTAAGGACATCAAGCACCCAGGGGATGCCCTTTTCTCACTGTTACCATCAGGTAGGAGGTACAGAAGCCAGATAGCACACACTCAGCGATTCAGGAACAGCTTCTTCCTCTCTGCCGTCCAATTCCTAAATGGACATTGACATTGGACATTGAATCCTTGAACACTACGTCACTTTTTTAATATATATTATTTCTGTTTCTTTGCACGATTTTTAATCTATTCAATATACATATACTCTAATTGATTTTTGTTTCTTCTATATTATGTACTACATTGAACTGCTGCTAAGTTAACAAATTTCATGTCACATGCCGGTGATAATAAACCTGATTCTGGTTCTTCCAGGAGGTGGCCTTGGGATATGAAAAAGCGGTCAGTCATGAGGCCTGAAAGAGGGTCCCATTCCCGCAAAGAACTGAAGTCAGAGAGTAGCTCCAGGTCAGGGTCTTCAAAAGAACCGCCCACACCCTGAAAAGGTAAAAAGGAGATCTCAAAGGTAGAAATAAAGCTGCTTCCAAAGATGCAAGCAAAGGAGTTGTCATTTAGCACCATCTTATCTTTGCCCTACCTTCCAACTACACCACTTTCCTCCACTTCACATCTATATCTACATTTACTCAACATCCTCTCCACTTTCCTCCACTTTAGCAACTCAGCATCTCAACATCTCCTCTCACTTTAGCTACTCTATATCTCAGCATCTCCTCCCATTTTAGCTACCAGTATATTTGAATAAGTTCATCCTCCATTCTATAAATTCAAAAGAATGCAGGCTCAAACTATCTAGCCTCTCTTGATTGGACAACCACACTCATTGCAGGAATTAGCCAAGTGAATTTCCTTTGGACTGACCCCAATGCTATTTTATCCTTTGTTTTAGTTAACAGGACCAAAACTAGGTACAGTATTCCAGTTATGGTCTGACAAACTCTGAGCAGAAATGTAACAAAATCTCCCTACACTTAAACTCCAACCTATATGCAATACAGACCAAAATGTCATTTGTCTTCTTATCTACTTATTGGACCTACTTGTGATCTATGCACTGGAACAGTTAGATCCCTTTAAACCTCAATCATTTCCAGTTTCTCTCCACTTAGATAATAGCTTTGCCTTTTGATTCCTCTTACTAAATTACATGATCTCACACTAATTCATATTAAATATCATTTGCAAGGTTGTTACTCAATCTATATACTGTTGCAACTTGACAATGTCCTAATCACATCCTCCTCCTTTACACCTTGTAGCATTTCAATGGCAAGCTTATGTGAAGCTCTGGAAAGTGTTGGGCTACAAGGTTTTCAAAGCATCGTAAATAGTTAATTGTTGTTTAATGAGATTGCTAATCATTTAGAGTTCCTTGTGCCTTTTTTCAGTTGACTCACTCTTTGTATTGAGGTCTCCAGGTGTTTCCTATTTAAACTTGATAAGTTTATTTTGATAGGCTCAGGGATTCTATGTTACTTGTGTTATTTAAGCAGACGTCCGATTAGAACTAATTGCGGGGTTCTAGTTTTGAGAATGTTATATCTCATGGTGTTGGTCTGCTGAGCCACTGATATTCTGTGGGAATTCTTATAAATAAACTCCAGTCACTGCCTCTCATCAGAGGGCAGCTAATAGTTAGCCACATTGCAGTGTGTCTGGGAACATGTAGGCCAGGCCAGATAGGAATAACAGATATCCTTCCCTATTAGTGAACCAGATGGAAGTGGTGCACTCTCAACAGAGTGAGAGCGGGAGTTTGTAGGACGGGAGACAATATGGTGAAGTGGGGTTTAAAGACCAGCGAATCCTGTGAGTGTGGTGAAAGGGTGCAGAACATTGAACACGTTCTGCGCAACTGCCCACTCTCACCTGATTTAGCTGACACTGACCGGCTCAACATCAACCAAACAACACTAGAGTGGCTGGCTGTCTGGTGTGACAAGCTATGATGATGACTGAACCAGGTACAGTAGGTCTGTATATCAATTGACCATCATTGCCGTGATTATCACTAGACTTCTTAATTTCAGAAATTAGTTTCAAATTTATCACCATCAGCTATGGTGGGATTTTTACCCAGGTCCCCTCAATTTGCCTAAATATCAGGAATATCAATGATAATACCCCTGGCCACTGTTCCTTCTGAGCTGCTCAGGTACACGGCCACACAGTAACTGAAAAGCTCCCACACACATAGACGTCTTGCCACGCAGCTGGAACTTTCTTATATATACAATGAAAGCATTGTCTCAGAAATATCGCAGCAATACTGTGATTTCAATTTTGTCATTTCTGAGAAAGTTAAGACCGGATCAATTAATACATTCACTGATATGTTGAACTACATGCTTAGAAATAAAGAATTTGAAGAACTGTCAATCCTTGTTGACATCATTGGAATATTTCAAGTTTCCAGTGCTGACTGCAAACGTGGATTTAGTCTTATGAGTTCAATGAAATGCAAATCCGGAAACAGACCAGAAGTGGAACATATGGATGATCTAATGAGGATTAAGACGTATCTTTCATCTGGATACGGAATTAATTTGGACAGTGTTTATAGGCAATGGAAATACGTATAATAAAGACAGACAAGAAAAAGTTTCCAAAACATGAAAGATTTTCTTTGTTGTGCTGTATTTCATTATACCCTTCAATTAATAAATAAAATCAAAAGTATGTGACTTTTAAAAAATTTTCATTCTAAATATTCATAGAATGCATATTATATTTTTTAAAAATTTAAAGTGTGTGCAGTTTTCAGGCAATGTACAAATTTCCTGCTCAGAGCAATGGTTGGTCTTTGCGGCTGTAAAAAAAAATTAAAGGGAATATTGCAGGAGACATCTGCTGCTGGAAAATATTGCAAATCTTGGGTAGAGCAAAGGATTCTGTATTATCTGTGCTGAAGACTAAAGATCACCGATAGGTGAATTGACCTATTTTTGGGATGGATTTTAGACAAATTAGGTGCTATGGTGACATCGGCACAATGCAGGCACTTTGGTGAAGGTTGGACCCAGATGGGGATGAAGATTAGGAAATAGCAAAACATTTAGAAATGAGTGGTTCCATTAGACAGGTGCAGCATGGATTCAGAAAGAGCAGGTCCTGTTTGACAAACTTACTGGAGTTCTTTGAGGACATAATGAGTGCAGTGGATAGAGGGGAAGAGATGGATGTTGTATACCTGGATTTCCAAAGGCGTTTGATAAGGTGCCGCACAAGAGACTTATAAATAAGATACGAATACATGGAGTCGGAGGAAGTGTATTGGCATGGATAGTGGATTGGTTAACCAATAGAAGGCAGAGAGTTGGTATAAATGGGTGTTTCTCTGGTTGGCAGTCAGTGGTGAGTGGGGTACTGCAGCTGCTGATGCTGGGCCCACAGCTGTTTACCATTTACATTGATGATTTGGAAGAGGGAACTGAATGTAGCGTGGCAAAATTTGCTGATGACACTAAACAGAGTGGAAAAGCAAATTGTACAGTGGATGTGGAGAGTCTGCAGAGGGATATAGATAGGTTAAGTGAGTGGGCTAAGGTCTGGCAGATGGAATACAATGTTGGTAAATGCGAGATCATCCACTTTGGAAGGAATAATAGCAGAGCAGATTAATATTTAAATGGTGAAAGATTGCAGCATGCTGTTGTGCAGAGGGACTTGGGAGTGCTTGTGCATGAATTGCAAAATGTTGGCTTGCAGGTACAACAGGTTATTAAGAAGGCAAACAGAATGTTGGCCTTCAGTGCTATAGGGATTGAATTCAAGAGCAGGGAGGTCATGCTGCAACTATACAGGGTACTGGTGAGGCCGCACCTGGAGTACTGTATGCAGTTCTGCTCTCCATACTTGAGGAAGGATTTTCTGTCTTTGGAGGCAGTGCAGAGGAGGTTCACTAGGTTGATTCCAGAGATAACGGGGTTAACCTATGAAGATAGATTGAGTCGGCTGAGACTATACTTTCTGGAATTCAAAAGAATGAGAGGGGATCTTATAGAAACATACAAAATTTTGAAAGGGATAGATAAGATAGAAGTTAGAAAGTTGTTTCCATTGGTAGGTGAGACTAGAACAAGGGGACATTGCCTCAAGATTCAGGGAAGAAGATTTAGGACAGAGATGAGGAGAAACTGTTTTTCCCAGAGAGTGGTGAATCTGTGGAATTCTCTGCCCAGGGAAGCATTTGAGGCTTCTTCACTAAATATATTTAAGATACAGTTAGATAGATTTTTATATAGTAAGGGAATTAAGGGTTATGGGGAAAAGGCAGGTAGATGGAGCTGAGTTTGCGGACAGATCAGCCATGATCTTATTGAATGGCGGGGAAAGCTCGACGGGCCAGATGGCCTACTCCTGCTCCTATTTCTTATGTTCTTATGATTGTTTGAAGTGTTGAAAGTCCAAGTTAATATATTATCAAAGTACATATATATCACTATATATTACCATGAGATTCATTTTCTTGCAGGCATTTATAGGAAAATAAAGAAATAGAATATAATTTATGAAAGAACTGTATATACACAAAAGCGGACAAGCCATCACCGACGTCTGCAGTGACAAACAAAAACCCAGGGTTGAAACTTCCTTATGTATTTGCAGTCCACTCTGCAGCTGTTCACAAGATGTCAATTAGTGTCATGAATGACTGGAAAAATATTTTGGGCTTACATCTTTACATGCTGAATAAATAATCAAGCAATAGCTCCGATAAAGCTTTTTAAGATCACTAACTTTTTGTGACCAGTGGTTGACCTTTAAAAAACAGGGATCCATTGTGACACAGATTGGGGAAGTTAAAATCATTTTCTAGTAATTTTGTTGATTAAGTGGTTTCCTTCGATTTTTGGAGTGGATAACATCCCACCCAGTTAGAGCTTCTTCTGAAACTCAAATGATTATAACAGGCCAGTCTCTGTGCAAATAATATTTGTTCAAGGTGCAGCTTCAAGATCTCAATCACGATAATGCCGAAATACTGTGAATATAGGCCAGCAACTGACAACTTGAACCAACTGCTTATTAGTGATAAAAGTGATGGCAGGATGTGGAAATTTGTCCAAAATGCTCTTCTTTATTCATAGTAATAGGATCATGTTAATTAAGGAAATAGAACACCAACTGCACAGTTTGGATTAATCAGGCTACTCAGAGTTATTTAAACCATCAGGCCCCATGAGTTCATTCTCCCGTACAATTTCTCAAAGTCGAGTTTATTGTCATATGCACAAGAGAAAAACTTACTTGAAGCAGCATCACAGGAACATAGCATCATATAAGCAACATCATCAGGGAAACAAATTATACCCAATTTTTACAAGAATGGATACAATTAGAACAAAAAGAGAAAGACCATTTCAGTGTAAAGTGACCAATGGTGTCATAGTGTTGCTGAACTGGAGTGATTAGGGTTGGTTTAAGAACCAAATGGTTGAAGGGTAGTAGCTGTTCTTAAACCTGGTCTGGAGCAACAAACTTCTGTACCTCCTGATGAAGGATCTTGGCCTGAAATATCGACTGTTTATTCCTCTCCGTAGATTCTCCTGGCCCACTGAGTTCCTTCAGTGGTTTAGGTTTTCAATTGGAGCTGACATCCACATCTGTAGACATTTGTTGGAGTCATTGGTGACATACCAAATCTCTTCAATCTCCTCAAACTCAAAGTTCAAGGTAAATTAATTTTCAAAGTATATGTATATCACTATATACTACCCGGAGGTTCATTTTCTTGCAGGCATTCACAGTAAATACAAAAAAACACACTAGAGTTAATGAAAAACTCTACAGAACAAAGATGGACAAATAACCAATGTGCAAAATACAACATGTATAAATACAGAAAGGCACAAAATAATAACAATAAATATTGAGAATATGAATTGTAGAATCCTTGAAAGTGAGTTCATAGGTTGTGGAAACAGTTTAGTGTTGGAGTGAGTGAAGTAATCCACTCTGGTTCAAGAGCTTGACAGTTGAGGGGTAATAACTGTTCCTGAACATGGTGGTGTGGGACCTAAGGCTGCTGTGCCTCCTTCCTAATGGCAGCAGAGAAAAGAAATTATAACCTGGATGGTGGGGATCCTTGATGATGGATGCCTCTTTCCTGCAAAAGTACTCCTTGTAGATGTGCTTGGAGATGGGGAGGGCTTTACCTGTGATGAACTGAGCTATATTCACAACTCCTTGTAGGACTTGTCTGTCCAAGAGCATTGGCGTTTCCATACCAGGTCATACTACAACCAGTCAGTATACTCTCCACTGCTCTTCTATAGAAGTTTGTCAAAGTGTTAGATGTTATCTTCACAAACTTTTAAGAAAGTAGAGGCACTTCTATGCCTTCTTTGTAATGGCACTTCCATGCTGAACTCAGGACAGATCCTTTGAAATGATAACACTGAGGAATTTAAAGTTACTGACCCTCTCCACCTCTGATCTTCGGATAAGGACTGGCTCATGGACGTCCAGTTTTCTTCTACTATAGTCAATAATCAGTTCTTTGGTTTTGCTGACATTGAGTGTTGATTCATCACCACCTTTGATTTAGCCTAAAACAGTGGTGTTTGTTGAAGCATCATTCAGCCAGATTTTTAATCTCCCTCCTGCAGCATATGCTGGTTCATCAACACCTTTGATTGTTCAAACAACAGCGGTGTCATCAGCAAACTTAAATATGGCAATGAAGCTGTACTTAGCCTCCTAGTGATAAGTATAAGGTGATTAGTACAGGGAGCTATGCACACAGCCTTGTGGAGTACCTTTGCTGCTGATGATTGTGGAGAAGATTTTGTTGCCAATCCAAACTGACTGCGGTCTATAAGTGAGGAAATCAAGGATCCAGTTGCACAAGAGATATTGAGACCTAGGCCTTGAAGCTTATTGATTAGTTTTGAGGGGATGATAATGTTGAATACTGATCTGTAGTCAATGAAGAGCATCCTGACGTATGTATCTTCACTGTCCAGATGAAATATAGCTTTCTAATGAAATACAGTCACTGGCATGCCCTCTTCATAATTGCATCATTATGTTGGGCCCAGGAGAGATCTTCAGAGATGGAGACACTCAGGACTCTGTGCTACACACAAAGAACATTGGGGACAATTTACAGTGGCAAATTAACCCACCGAACTAGAGAGTGTAGATGCTGGAAATCTGGAGCAACACACAAGGTCAGGCAACATCTATAACTTTTCAGGTTAAGACACTTTGTCTGGACTCTCCTTTCAATACTCGCTAACTCTCCTCTTTCCAGTCCAGTTCAGGTGAAGGGTCTCAGCCTGAAATGGTGACTGTAAATTACCCTCCATGAATGTCGCTCGCCCTGCTGAGTTCTTCCTGTGTGTTGAACCTACAAACTATGTGTCTTTGGGTGTGGGATAAGACTGGACCTGCTGGAGGAAACCCACGTGGTCATAGAGAGAAGGTGGAAACTCATCACTGACAGCACAGGAGGTCAGGACTGACACAGGTTGCGGGAGCCATGAAGCAGCAACTCTCCTATCTGTACCTTTGTGTAGAGCAATACAGCTTGCAGTTTTTAATCCTTGAACCACTGTCAATGGAAGATGAATAAAAACAAGTGTTTGTCCTTAATCCAATATTAATTCTCAGCTTGTACACATAATTTCTCCTTGCGCAATGAAGCAGTTGTCAGCAAACAGGGGAGCAAATTACATCAGACTTAACCGATTAAGGGAGGAATCTCGTATGTCATTCAAGAGCTTACCCTTGAGCATGCAAGAGCTAATTATCACTTTGGACGAGGATTATTAAAAGTGATTTGGCTCAGGAAGTACAGTCTTTAAGTAGGGTGGAAGGCAGGATTGAACAAGTATTTAAATGTAGTTAATCGTAAGAAATGTAGGCATTTTTGAGAATCGAAGGTCATTACAATCAAAGAAAATGTCAGGTTAGCTTTCACAAACAATATCAACCAAGTATTTGTTGCCAGCCATTTGCATTCCAGACCATTAGAAAAAAAGATCCCAATAATTAAGGAGGTTGAATATTTCCTTGTAGTCATCACTACCAAGAAAATAAGGAGCATCTCTCTTCCCATGTGAGTGCAGGAGCTCAGGGTTAAAGGGTTTATTTAGCAGAATCATTCAGTTCAGTTTGTTTAATACTGTTACCACTCAGCTGTGCGGGTGTGCAGCCGCACAGTAACTGAAATGCTCCCCTGCACATAGCCTCTGTGGCCACACAGCTGGAATTTTCTTTCTATATTTTTGTTGTTGTTCCTTTCTGCGCCTGGTGGTGCATCAGGCAGCAACCTTGCGATTTTTGTTTGGATCTTCGTCTGTTATTTGCAACGTTCACTCAACACTCAACCCAGAACAGACAGAAAGCATGCAAGAGATTCGAACATGGGATCACTCACCTTGAAGTGATGCCACTACACCACCAGCTTGCTATTCTTTTATATAATATTTTATTAAAGTGCTGCAAAGTTTTCAGGCCATCTAAGAATTTCCTGCTCCGAGCAATGGGTAGTCCACACAGCTGTAAAAGTGTAAGAGGGAACATTGACATCACCTTTTCATGCACTCCCACTTTTGCAAGCACATCTTTTCTTCATTAAGAAGATCAGATTTGTACACATTATTCTTGTTGTGCCAGATTCAATGCAAATGAAGCAAGGTGTCCTGACCTTTGCACTCAAACTTTCTTGCAATAATGGCCAACTTACTGTTTGAAATTTTTATTACTTGCCTACTATTTGTGTGCAAGAATATACAGATCCTTTTAAACATTAATATCTTTCAATTTCTCACCTGCAGAAAAAACTACTCTCATTTTTTTTATTTCCAAATGGATGATCCAGCTTTTCTATATTATGTCCAATGCTAGGTCCTTGATCATTCACTTAGCCTGCTCTTCTCTCTTCAGCTTATGGACCTCCTCTTTATTTTATCTTACCCATTTACTCGACTATATCCCCCCTCTGTGCAACACTGACAGCATTCTATTGTATTGACAAAACAAAGACAGTGGGCACATTCAATAACTCCGCCCACCACCATCTCCCCGCCACTTCCCAACCACCACAAGACGATTGTATAGATTAGAACCTCTGTTGGATAAGCAGTACTCTATATCATACCCTTTTCTGACAGCTTGGAAGTGGTAAAAGGGCTCTGAGGTGTCAGAAGTTAAGTCTTCATTAGACCCTGACTTACTTATATATTCACAATAACACACACAAAATGCTGGAGGAACTCAGCAGGTCAGGCAGCATCTATGGAAATTAATAAACAGCCAATGATTCTGGCTGAGGCCCATCACCAGGACTGGAAAAGAAGGGGAAGTTGCCAGAATAAGAAGGTGGGGGGTAGGGGAAAGAGTTCAAGCTAGAAGGAGATATGTGAGCCCAAATGGGTGGGTTGGGGGAAATTATCACCTACCAGCTTCATTGCCACTCCTCCACCTATCTTCACCTACCTCCCTCCCATTTTGTACTCCTTTCCCTCCACTGCCTTCTTATTCTGGAATCTTCCCCCTAGCTGTCCAGATCGCATGACGAGTCTTAACCCGAAACGATGACTGTGTATTCATTTCCATAAATTCTAACTGACCTGCTGAGTTCCTTCAGCGTTTTATGTGTGTTGCTCTGGATTTCCAACATCTACAGAATCTCCTGTATTTATATATTCATAGCATTTATGGAGCTGAAGTTAACATTATTGGATATCAAGTCGAGGTAGTTAAATTTCCTTTTGTTGAGACTCTTGCTGGTAATTTTTTGAGGATGTAACTAGTAGAGTGGATAGGGGAGAACCAGTGGATGTGGTATATTTGGATTTTCAAAAGGCTTTTGACAAGGTCCCACACAGGAGATTAGTGTGCAAACTTAAAGCACACAGTATTGGGGGTATGGTATTGACGTGGATAGAGAATTGGTTGGCAGACAGGAAGCACAGAGTGGGAATAAATGGGACCTTTTCCGAATGGCAGGCAGTGACTAGTGGGATACCGCAAGGCTCAGTGCTGGGACCCCAGTTGTTTACAATATATATTAATGACTTAGACGAGGGAATTAAATGCAGCATCTCCAAGTTTGCGGATGACACGAAGCTGGGCGGCAGTGTTATCTGTGAGGAGGATGCTAAGAGGATGCAGGGTGACTTGGATAGGTTAGGTGAGTGGGCAAATTCATGGTAGATACAATTTAATGTGGATAAACGTGAGGCTATCCACTTTGGTGGCAAGAACAGGAAAACAAATTATTATCTGACTGGTGGCCAATTAGGAAAAGGGGAGGTGCAACGAGACCTGGGTGTCATTGTACACCAGTCATTGAAAGTTGGCATGCAGGTACAGCAGGCGGTGAAAAAGGCGAATGGTATGCTGGCATTCATAGCAAGAGGATTCGAGTACAGGAGCAGGGAGGTTCTACTGCAGTTGTACAAAGCCTTGGTGAGACCACACCTGGAGTATTGTGTGCAGTTTTGGTCCCCTAATCTGAGGAAAGGCATTCTTGCCATAGAGGGGGTACAAAGAAGATTCACCAGATTGATTCCTGGATGGCAGGACTTTCATATGATGAAAGATTGGATCGACCAGGCTTATACTCTCTGGAATTTAGAAGATTGAGGGGGGATCTGATTGAAACGTATAAAATTCTAAAGGGATTGGACAGGCTAGATGCAGGAAGATTGTCTCCGATTTTGGGGAAGTCCAGAACGAGGGGTCACAGTTTGAGGATAAAGGGGAAGCCTTTTGGGACCAAGATGAGGAAAAACTTCTTCACACAGAGAGTGGTGAATCTGTGGAATTGTCTGCCACTGGAAACAGCTGAGGCCAGTTCATTGGCTATATTTAAGAGGGAGTTAGATAAGGCCTTTATGGCTAAAGGGATCGGGGGTATGGAGGGAAGGCAGGTATAGGGTTCTGAGTTGGATGATCAGCCATGATCGTAATGAATGGCAGGGCAGGCTCGAAGGGCCAAAAGGCCTACTCCTACACCTATTTTCTATGTTTCTATGATCACATTAGTTTGAATAGAATCTTACTTAAGTTTTTGCATTTTTAAATTTACTGACAACACCACTATTGTTGGCCAATTCAAAGGTCGTCATGAATTAGCAAATAGGAGGGAGATGGAAAATCTGGTGAATGATTCCACAATAACAACCTCTCTCTTAATGTCAGAAAGATCAAAGATCTCACTATCAACTTCAGGAGGAAAGAAGCTGGCAGTCCGTGATACAGTCTTCATTAGGGGATCAGAGGTGGAGAGGGTCAGTAGCTTTAAATTCCTTTGCATTAATTTATCAGAAGACTTTTTTCTGGGACGGGAACATCATTACCATCACAAAGAAGGCACAATTTCTTACAAGTTTGAGTAGATCTGACATGTCACCAAAAACGTTGACCAACTTCTACAAATGCACAGTGGACAGCATCCTAACTGTGAACACAAAAAAAAGTCCACAGTTGCTGGAAATTCGAAGCAAAACGCACAAAATGGTGGAGGAACTCATGAATAAACTGCTGATGTTTTGGGCCAAAACCCTTCTTCAGGACTGAGAAGGAAGGGGTAGGATGCTTGGATAAAAAGGTGGGGAGAGGATAAGGGAGCTAGCTGGGAGGTGACAGGTGAAGCCAGATGGATGTGAAAGGTAAAGAGCTGGAGATGCAGGAATCTGATAAGAGAGGAGAATGGATCATACCAGAAAGGAAGGAGGAGAAGACCCAGGAAGAAGTGATATGTAAATGAGAAGAGGTAAAAGATATCCTTCCCCATCCTCTCTTCCTCTATTCACCACTGATCTTTCCTTGTTTTTTTTTATTTGCACAGTTTGCAATCTTTTGCACAACGGTTATCTGTCAGTCTTTACATATGGTTTTTCATAGATACTATTGTATCTCTTTATTTTTACTGTATGTGTCTGCAAGAAAATGCATCTCTAGATAATATATGGTATCATATATGTAATGTCCTGGGTAAGATTTCTACTGCTATGCTGTGAGGTATTTTTATTTTAGCAGTTCTCTATAAAGCAGAGTTTTCTGCTAGTCCTGACAAAAGGGCCTCAGCCCGAAACGTTGACCGTACCTCTTCCTATAGATGCTGCCTGGCCTGCTGCATTCACCAGCATTTTGTGTGTGTGTTGCTTGAATTTCCAGCATCTGCAGATTTCCTCGTGTTTGTGTGTTCTGCTGGTAAGAGTGTTTGGACTTCGGCTAAAAATGAAGAGCTATGTTGCCCAACTTATGAATGTTGTGTCAGCCAATCAGGATTGTCTGGGTATGTGTTGTAACTTTCTGCTCAGTGGGACGTGAAGGAAGGTTCTAGAGAGCTGGGCAGGATGAGATTTCTGAAGGACAGGAGTCTGGTTTGGGGTCTTTTGGCAGGAGGTGTGGAGAGAAGAGCACCAGAGAAGATGGCTGGAGGACCCCATCCGAAGGGGAGACCCTAATGCAAGGAGTGCTTTGTGAGACGTTCTACCTGTGGTTGGTGATGGGAATTCAGCATTGTGAGTAAAGCAATGCACCCAGCTACTACAGAAACAAGCACCGTTTACATGCACATTTAGAATGGTGAACTGCAATGGGCCCTTTTAATTTTTTTCTTTCTTTTCCTGTTAATTATTTGATGAAAATTGGTAAATATGTTTTCTTTGTAATTTTATACTGGTGTATGATCTGTTATTTCTTGACAACCAATAATTGTGTATGGGCAGTATTTACACAGCGTGTGCTACAATCAATGTTCCTTAATTGGAACATCCCAACCTTCCAGCTTGGTTGAACCCCAAATCATACCGACCCTAGACGTATCTTGCTTACATAAAGTAGCCTTCTCACCGCTGAGTCACATGACTGTTAGCAGAGTTAGCCAATGAGCCAAGTTAGTATATGAGCCCTGGAAAGAGGATTGCAAATACATACTTGGATAATAAATGTACTTTGAACTTTGAACTTTGATTATGTGAATGGAACTGTGCAATCATGAACAAGCATCCATTATCACGAAATATTCAAGGTGATAAAGGTCACTGTTGAAACAGATTTCAATGGTTAGGCACAGGAAATTAGTCAGGTGAACTCTCTTAGTCCTGGGAGTTTGAACTCTAGCTTCTGACAAGTACAGCCATCTTTCCTTGGGCTTGCTATAAGTCAATATAGTGTGAAGTTTTCCCCTTGATTTGATTGAATTGTTTTATCAGGACTCATTGATGTTATACCCCATCAGGTACTGCTTGACTAGCCATCACTCTCACTTCTCCTCAGTCCTGAAGATAAGTAGTTCTGAGGGAAACCCCAACTGAAAGCCAGGAAGCAAATCACTGCTGAATAAAAACTTTGCCGAAGGATTGGTTGAGTTGTAGAAAGCGTAAAGGACTATCAGAGAATGCAGCAAGATATAGATCATTTACACCAGGGGCTCCAACCTTTATTATGCCATGGACCCCTACCATTAACCAAGGGGTCTGTGGACCGCAGGTTGGGAACCCCTGATTGCAGATATTGTGATGATATTGGGTTTGCTGGCCATGAAGACCTAAACTTAAATGAAGAATTTAAGCCCTATCAGATATAAAGAGCCATGAGTACTCTCACTAAAGGGAGATTATACTGTAACTTCCCAATCTTCAAAACCTATTTTACTTCCCTGTTTATTCTCCACGGTGAGCTTAGCTACCAATGTCCATTACTTGAGTGGCGTGTTCCCTCTCCCTACCAAGGAGAAGGTACAACAAACAAAGTAGTTTAAAACACAGTTCATTTATTTACAGTGATGCATGTTTAAATCCACACATTCTTTCAACACATTTAAAACTCAGAGGGTTTCTATCTTATCATATATCATTGTACCATTACCTTGAATCTTGAATCTTTATAAAATAATACAAACACAGAAAATTCCAAAACAGAAAACATTTCTTAAGCACAGAGCATTAAGCATTAAGGACTTACAAAACACAAGTACAATTCCTATAAACTAAAAAGACACACCGAAGTTGAAGGAATGGATTCACATTCTTCTATGTTTCTTCTTGATGTTCTGTACTGCATTCCTAATAGGCCTGAACTGCTCTCTACATTTATACCCTTTTCTCCCACTTGGGTGCGTATGATATTTCCTCAGGTATCCTTTTAACACAAACTATGTATAGGTCCGTGGAAAGATAGTTCTTCAGCTAATGCTTAAAGCCGACGTCCTTGAAAACATAAAACTCCCAACTATGAACATAGCAGTTATTGAGATATTACATGACATTAACCATCTGTCAACATGCTTCCTTGGACTAAGCAACTTAAGAGTTAGCTAGTCTCTTTGAAACAACCAAATTAAACTGCCATTTTCTTATACTCTACTATCAGCAGTAGTAAAGCAGGTGCAGTGACTAGCATCTGTTACTCACAGACAAAGTGCCTGCAAAATACAGAGATTGTTTGCAAAGCTGTGTTTAACTTCAAGCTGATGACTGCTTTCCATTTACATTTTAAGAACTGAAGACTGACTTTCATTTTACGACAAGAAACTAAACAAACTGGTAATTGTAAGTTTATTTACATCTCAATCTGATTTTTCAAATTGCAGCTGTTATTTAAAATACAAGCTTAGCAAAAAAAAAACAGAAAACAAGAAAGATGCCCACTGGTCTACAATATGGGCTGAGAAGAAGTAGGTGGAGTTTAATCCAGGCAAGTGTGCGGTGTTTCACTTCGGGAAGCCAAATGAAAACAGAAGGTATACAGTAAATGGTAGACACTTTAATAATATTGAAGCACAGAGAAAGACTGGGCTCTAGGTCCATAGTTCATAATTCTAGGTCCAAAGTGGCTACATAAGTGGATAAGATAATAAAGAATTCATATGGCTTGCTTGGCTTTATTGGTAGGGTTTTTGAGTACTAGGATTAAAAAAAAATCATGCAACAACTATATAAAACTTTAGCCAGCTCACATGGAGTACTGCATTCATTTCTGGTCATCCCATTAGAGGAAGGATGTGGAGACTTTGGAGAGGATGCAGAAGAGGTTTACCAGGATGCTGCCTGGATTAGAGGGTAGGAGCTATATGGAAGGTTTGTTATCCTTGGAGTGTTAGAGGCTGAGGGGGTACTTGACAGGGGCACAGACAGAATCAGTTCCTGGGTAGAAATGTCAAACACCAGAGGACATGCTTTTAAGTTTAGAGGGGGAAAGATGAAAGGCGATGTGAGAGGTAAGTGTTTTTTTAATTATACAGAGAGTGGTAGATTCATGGAATAGGTTACCAGAGGTACCAGTGGAATCAGGCTGTCTGGGGATTTTAAGGGACTTTTAGATTGACACATGAATATGAAGAGGATGGAGGGATATGGATGTTACACAGGAGGCAGATATCTAGCATATGTTGCATCAAGATTTGCACATCATTGGCTGAATGGCCAGTCCAGTGATGTATTGTTCTATGTTCTATGCTTAGGCGGGAGAGGGCTGTAATAGGGAGATGCAAGTGCAGGAGCTGTTGGCTGGGTGGGAAAGAACCTTGAGCAATTTTCCATATTGTCAGATGAATATCTGTGCCCTAACTATACGAAAACAAATTAGTCAGAGACTCAGCCAATTTTGGAGCACAAGACTTCGAGCCAAAGTTTTGTTTGGGCCCATAGACTTTTTTAGATCAAATATTACACCAGCAACATGAAGGCGAACAGTAATATAGAAAAAAAAGTTAATGTTAGACCCAAATGGTAGATTAGAGGTGCAGTAGCATAGTGATTAGTGCAACGCTTTACAGTACTAGTGACCTGGACTCACTTCAGGGAGTTTGTATGTTCTCCCTGTGACCGTGTGGGTTTCCTGTGGGTGCTCCAACATTCCAAAGACCTACTGGTTAGTAGGTTAATTGGTGATTATAAATTGTTCTGTGATTAGTCTACGGTTAAATAGTTAGGTTGCTGGGCAGTGCGGCCCAAAGGGCTGGAAGGGCCTATTCCACGCCATATCTCAATAAATAAAATAAACAGAATCTCTTTGGTTACTGAGGCACAATGAAAGCAGTAAAGCCTTTGTTTATAGTCTTCAGTGTAGCCATCGTTAAACCAATGTTAAAGTAGTATACTTACTCATTGTGCTTCGAAACATGGGAAACAACAATCCATGGTCTGCCTTTTCAAAGTATTATTATTCATCAGAAAGTTACAGTTCATCTGAAGGTCAAATACTTCTGCCAAGAACTGCTTATACCCTCATTAATCTACAGAGATGTATAAAGAGAAATAATTAATGTGCAACAATTATTTTGCTTCACACAATTCATAGCTTTTCATTGTGCAGTTGAACCAGCACAGTGGTAACAGCAGAACAGCAGACTGCAGTGAGTGGTTTGTGCGTTAATGCATGATTAACTCATTAACAGAAAATCCTAGCATTTCAATCACCCAGTCCTGATGTGCTGGGGGCACATAAGTGTTAAAGGGGTATGTACCTGGCACTGTCAACTATTAAAATAGTGTTTTAAAGTTAACACAGAAGAGGGAAACAGAAGACCTGTAGTAACACACACAAAATGGTGGAGGAACTCAGCAGGACAGGCAAAAAAGTACAGTTGTCATTTCGGACCAAGCTCCTGCAGCATTTTGCGTATGTTGTTCGGTTTTAAAGCATCTGCAGATATTCTCTTGTTTGAGACCTGTAGCAGGGAAGAGGGGGTGAGGGAAGGGAGGGAACGCTGAGTCAGATCATGAGAGGCCTGCATCGGGCAGTATCATGCCTTACAAGGCACAGATTGGAAGTCTGTGTGGGGTGACACTCCTCGCACAGACACTAGAGCAATGTGTGGTTAAGTGCCTTGCTCAAGGACACAAACACTCTGCCACAGCTGAGGCTCAAACTACGACCTTCAGATCACTAGATGAACGCCTTAACCACTTGGCCACATGCCCAACACACCTGTAGCAAGATACCCATAAAATGGCTTCAACCGAATATAATGCGCCTGCCACTGAAACAGATCTATGGCAGGCATCACCACACTGGCCTTATACTTATCTTTGAAGCTTCTGTTAGCCTGTTGTTTATTAACTGCAGCTCTACCTTCAATACTATGATTCCAGAACAAACGCACCTGCAAGCTCCTCAGCGTGGGACTAAGCACCTCCCTTTGTAACAGGATCATTTACTTCCTGACCACAATCAGAAAGGATAGGTGGCAACACCTCTGCCATGATCATTGTCAATGCTGTGCCCCACAGAGCTGTGGTTTTAGCTCCCTAACGTAGTCTGTATATACTCATGACTGTGTGGCCAGAATCTGCTCTAACAAGTTTCCAGATGACACCAACATAGTGAGCCAAATCTCAGATAACAATGGATCAGAGTACTAGAGGGAGATAGGGAACTCAGTAACATGATGTCATGACAGCAGCCTCTCCCTCAGTGTCAGCAAAACAAAAAAACTGGCCATTGGCTTCAGAAAGGGGGTCAGTGCACATCTTCTTGACACATCAATGGTGCCAAGTCAAGAGGATTAAGAGCATTAAGGTCCTCGTCACAAGCATCATCAACATGTCCTGGTGCAACCATATGGTTGTCATGGTCAGGAAAGCTCTCCAGCACCTCTTTTTCCTCAGAAGGCTAAAGAAATTGGACATGTCCCCTTTGAACCTCAGTAATTTTGACTGATGCACCACAGAATACATCCTATCCAGATCACACAAAGTGCTGGAGAAACTCAGTGGGTCAGGTGGCATCTATGGAAGTGAATAAACAGTCGACGTTTCGGGCTGAGACTATTCTTTAAGACTGGAAAGGAAGGGGGAAGGTGCCAAAATAAGAAGGTGATAGGTGAAGCAGGTGTATGGGAGAGGGGGGTGAAGTATGAAGCTGGGAGGTGATAGGTGGAAAAGGCAAAGGACTGGAAAAGAAGGAATCGGAGAAGAGAGTGGACTATTAGAGAAAGGGAAGGATGAGGAGCACCAGAGGCAGATGAGAAGAAGTGGTAAGAGGCCAGAGTGGGCAATAGAAAAAAGTGGGGGAGGGGGAAGAGAAATTACCGGAAGGTGGAGAAATCGATGTTCATGCCATCAGGTTGGAGGCTAACTAGACAGAATATGAAGTGTTGCTCCTTCAACCTGAGAGTGGCCTCACCTTGCCAGAAGACGTAATGAACTAACATATCAGAGTGGGAATGGGAATAGGAATTAAAATGGTTGACCACCAGGAAATTATGCTTTTACAGATGGAATGGAGTTTCTCTACAAAGTGGTCCCTAATTTACGTCAGGTCTCACCAATATTGAGAAGGCTGCATTGGGAGCACCTGGTACAATAGATGATTCCAACAGATTCGTAGGTGAACTGCTGCCTCACTTGGAAGGGAGGCGTGGGGCCCTCAATGGAAGTGTGGAAGGAGATGAATGGCAAGTGCAGCATTTTTGTTACTTGCAGGGATACCTGCCAGAGGAGCGAATACTGGGGAGGGACGAATGGACAACCATATCACAGAGCGAGCAACCCCTGCAGAAAGCAGAAAGTGGGGGGGGGAGGTAATGATATATTTGGTGGTAGGGTCTTGTTGAGGGTGGCAGAAGGAGCAGCGAATGATGTGTTGGATGCGGAGGCTCATGGGGTTGTAGTAGAGGATGAGGAAGGAAGTGCAAAGAGTTCTAAACACAGCACAGTACCTCATGGAAACCAGTCGCTCCTCCATGGACTCTGCCTACACTTCTCCCTGCCTTGGTAAAGCAGCTAACGTAACCAAAGACCTTCAGCCACCCTAGACGTTCTCCTTTTTCCCCCTCTCATTGTGCAGAAGTTACAGAAGTCTGAAAGCACATACCACCAAGCTCAAGGATAGATTCTCTCTTGTAGTTCCAAAACTATGAAAGTCTCCAAGATGGACTGTCGACCTCACAATCTGCCTTGTTATCCTTTGCACCACATTGTATTCCTGCACTGCACATTCTCTGTAACTGTAATATTTTATTCTGCATTCTGGTTTTAACTCAATGCACTGAAGTGACGAAATGATCTGTATGGCTGGCGTGCAAAACAAGTTTTCCACTGTAGATCACCGCCTGTTACTGTAATAAACCAATTTACATTTTTATGCAACTCAAGTTAGAACAGGTTTGTTCAAGGACGGAATTAAATATATTTTATAGCAGAACATCCCAGTGAAAAGTGCAGTAATTTTGTAGCTGAGGTTGCAGAAGCACAGCATGCATTTATATCATAGTTCACAATAATTTATCTGACACACATTTCAACATAAGCTACATAATGAGTAAGTAAAGAATGCAAGCAAAAGTTTAGTCAAAGAGATTTTAACAAAGAAGAGGTAAAGAGGCAGAGGGAGGAGATTCCAGTGCTTGGCTGAAAATATAGCAGCCAGTAACAAAGATCTGAAAATTATAGTTGTGGAAAAGGCCAGAAAATCAAAAAACAAAGGAAAGTAAAGGTCATTACAGAGAGAGGAGTGAAGCTAGGGGACAGAAAGGTTTAAACTAATCCGGCTGGAGTTTGGGCACAAAGAAAGTGAAAAAATACAGAGGTCAAAGTATGACAGACATGGAGGCAAGGGAGAAGGGGGAAGTTGCACTATTGATTAGACAGGATCTCTTGGGTGTAACATCAAATGAGGCCATATTGATAGAATTTGGAAATAAGAAAGGAGCAAGAGGAGGAAATATTTAGGGAGATCATAGACAGCTGTAGGAAAAATAGAGTTGTAACAGCAGGGCATTTTATCTTCCCAAATATTGATTAGGACTGTCCTATCGCTAAGGGATTAGATGGGACAGAACTAATTGAGTTCAGCAGAGTATTCTGAGGCAATATCTAGACATGGTGAACATTTGCTTCCTGGGCCAGAGGTCCTCTTGTTTTTGCCAAGCTTCACTTTCTAAACAGAGCAGCTGCTTATTGTAAAGATCAAACAGTTGTAAATTAAACTTCCAACTGTATTCATTGCTTAGCTTCTGGTTGTAAACAGGAGCCAGTCTGCAGTTCTCAATGTAAATGAAAGACAGTAATCAGTTTGAAGTTAAAACAAATCTTTGCAAATAGCCACTGCTTATAGCACCTGTTTCACTGCTAAAGAGGTGCAATTTTAGACAAAGGGTTATTTAATTGGGCTTGTTTCAAACAGGCAATGCCGGTTAAGTTGATTATTTCAATGAAGCTCACAGACCAGAAGGAGCACATCAATAACTGGTCAATTAATAAGTCGGAAGATTTGCATGTATACTCAAGGAAGTTAGCTTCACGGCATTAATTATGGGTAGCTGGGAACTGTGTTTCCAAAAAGCTTTTAGGCCATTTGTATTAATAGAGTATTTGAGGAAATATCAAATCGTGTGTAGTGGCAAAGAAACTACATAAATGAAGAGAGTAATTTAAGCTTAGTTGGAATGGAATAAGGAATATCAAGAAACATGAAAGAAACACACAGTGAACTAGAGGTCCATTCCTCTACCTTTGATTTTTGCAACAGACAACTGGTTTGGCTGCAACTAGGGGGCATGTCTTTTTAGCTTTTATGAATTGTAGCTGTGCTTTGGAAATTCTTCGTGTTTTATAAGTAGCTTGTAATTTGGAAGTCTTTTAGAGTCATAGGATTATAAAACACTACAATGCAAGAACAGGTCCTTTGGCCTATCTAGTCTGTGCTGAACCAGTAATCTGCGTGGTCCCATTGACATGCACCCGGACCATAGCCCTCCATACCCCTCCTATCCATGTACCTATGCAAATTTCTCTTAAATGTCGAAATTGTCCCCACATCCACAGCTTGCACTCTCACCACCTCTAGGTGAAGATGTTCCCTGATATTCCGCTTAAAGGACCTTGCTAAAGTTCATGTAGACAACATCCACTGCCTTGCCTTCATCAACCTTCCTGGCAATTTCCTCAAAAAACATTAAATTTAGTTCGACACAAATTATCATGAACAAACCCATGTTGATTATCCCTAGGCAGTCCTTGTTTCTCCAAATTTTTATATATCCATTCCTTTAGAATACCTTCCAATAGCTTTCCCACTGTTGATGTCAGGATCGCCAGTCTATAATTTCCTGGATTATTCTTAGATCTTTTCTTAAACAACGGAAAAGTATTAACTGTCCTCCAATCCTCCTGCACCTCACCCATGGTTAAGGCTGTTTTAAGAGGTTCTGCTAAGGCCCCTGCATTTTCTACACTAGCCTCCCATAGGGTTCAAGGGAACACCTTGTCAGACTGGGGATGTATCCACCTTAATTTGCCTCCAAGGCAGCAACACCTCCTCCTCTGTAATCTGTACAGTGTCCATGACCTTGTTACTGCAATTTCTCACATCTTTAGACTCTAGATCTGTCTCCCAAGTAAATGCAGAGGCAAAAAAATTAATTTAAGATCTCCTCCGTCTCTTTCAGCCCCAGGCATGGATTGCCACTCTAATCTTCCAGAGGGCCAATTTTGTCCCTTGCTGTCATTTTGCTTTTAATATTTCTTTAGAAGTCCTCAGGATTATTCTTCACCTTGTCTGCTGGAGCAACTTCATGTCTTCTTATAGCCCCCAGATATCCATCTTAAATGTTCTCTTGCATTTCTTGTACTCCTCAAGTACCTCATTTGTTCCTATCTGCCTATATCTGCTATGTACATCATTCTTTTTCTTAACTAGGGCTTCAATATGTCTCAAAAAGCAAGCTTTCAGAAACCTGTAATCCTTGCCTTTTATTCTGACAGGAACATACAAATTCTCAAAATTCACTTTTGAAGATCTCCCATTTACCAAGTTCATCTTTCCCAGAAAACAACCTATCCCATTCCACGCTTACCAGATCCTTTCCAATACCATCAAAATTGGCCTTTCTCTAATTTAGAGTCTCAATCTGAAAAGAAGACCTATCCTTTTCCATAATTACCTTGGAACGAAT
This sequence comes from Mobula hypostoma, assembly GCF_963921235.1. Classification (NCBI taxonomy): domain Eukaryota; kingdom Metazoa; phylum Chordata; class Chondrichthyes; order Myliobatiformes; family Myliobatidae; genus Mobula; species Mobula hypostoma. Next base: position 80,114,959 of record NC_086101.1, on the reverse strand, counting down.
AGCATTATGATCACCAGGTAGAAAGTACACAAACTTCTGTCATCTGCCCTGTCTCATTTCCAAATAGAAGATTTAGTATTGCACTCTGTCTAATTGGGACTTCTATGTACTAATTAAGGAAGCTTTGCTGAACACATTTGAGAAACTCTTTCCCATCCAGCCCTTTTAAAGTATTGTAGCCTCAGTCAATATGTAGAAAGTTAAAATCACCTACTATCATGACCTTATGTTTCTTGCAAAAGTATGCAATCTCTCTGCAAACTTGCTCCTCTAAATCCCACGGACTGTTGTTTGGTCTCTAATATAATTGCATTACTATGGTCATACCTTGGTTATTTCACAGTTCTACCCATAAAGCCTCACTAGACAAGCTCTTCAGTCTGCCCTGACTGTTCACTGCCATGACATTTTCCCTAACTAGTAATGTCATTCCTCCTCCTTTAATCCCTCCTGTTCTATCAAGTCCAAAGCAATGGAACCCTTGAATATTGAGCTGCCAGTTATGTCCCTCCTGCAACCAAGTCTCACCAATGGTTACAATGGCAGAAGTCAACATGCTGATCCATGGCCTAAGCTCATTCGCCTTTCCTACAATACTCCTTGCTTTGAAATATACTGAGCTCAAAACATTAGTCCCACTATTTTCATCATTTTGATTCTTGACCTTGTATGTAGACTTGACAACATCTTTCCCCACAACCACTTCACTATCTTAAAAACGCAAACAACAGGAATTCACTATCTGTTCTGGAGCTCTGGTTCTCATTCCCCGACAACATTAATTTAAACCACCCCACCCCCCCCCTACCGTGTAGCACCAGCAAACCTTCCTGCTAGAATACTAGTCCCCCTCCAGATCAGGTGCAAACCATCTCTTCTGTAAGGGTCTCACTTTCCCTGGAAGAGAGTCCAATGCTCCAAAGACTGAAGCATTCTATCCTGCAACAACTCCTTAGCCATATGTTAAACTGTACGGTCTTCCTATTTCTGACCTCACTAGCATGTGGTACAGGTAGCAATCCTGAGATCAACTCTGGAGGTCCTGTCCTGTAACTAAGCACCTAACTCCCTGAACTCACTTTGCAGAACCTCATCACCCATCCTACCCATGTCATTGGTACTGTCGTGGACTGTGACCTCTGGCTGCTCATCCTACCACCTATGAATGCTGTGGAATTGATCCAAGATGCCCATGACCTTGGCACCTGGGAGGCAGCAAACCATCCAGAAATCTCATTCTCATTCATAGCACCTCCTTTCTGTTCCCCTAACCAATAAATCCCCAATCACTACGGCTCACCTCTTCTCCACCCTTCCCTTCTGAGCCTCAGAGCTAGACTCATTGCCAGAGACTTGCTCACTGTGACTTCTCCCTGATAGGTCATTTCCACCCCCCACCCCCCTCGCCCCACCTTAACACAGTCTCTAAGGAGATGCAGTTCGGTGCACCTCATGTAGATGTAGTTATCAGGGAGACTGGAGGTATCCCAAAATTCACACATCTCACACAAGGAACATACCATGAAATCTGGACCCATTGTCAGGGCACTAACCATATACAGACAGAAAAAAAAACTTGCTGGAAACTTACAGAGAACCTCCACCTGTGCTTGCCAAAGCCTGTTCTCACCAAACCTATTGACTCAAAGCCAGACCACTTTATCACTGCACTCCAACAATAACTACTCCTTTATTTTTATTGTCTTAAATAAGACTCACTCCTGATGAAACTTGCAGTTTTCAAATGACTTCCATCCTGCAAGTAGTCGCTCTCTCACTCGCTACTTCAAAGAGTGACTTAAGCTTTTATAAGGTAGAAATCCTTAGATTTAAATGTGTACCACCGAAAGTAAATGAACTGTGTTTAAATTACTTTGTTAGCTGAAAGCATCTTTGCCTTGGTAGGGACCGGGGAGAGCTACTACTCATATAGTGGATACTAGCAGCTAAACTCACTGTGAAGAATAACAGGGAAGTGAACTAGCTTTTGAAGATTGGGTAATGACTGTAAAACCTCTTTTTAGTGAGAGTACTTGTGACTACTTATATTGAATGTGTCTTAAGGTCTTTGTTTGAGTTTAGAACTTAGCAGTCAGCAAACCCAATACCATCACACACTAATGGAGGAGCAGCTTAATTTGACATCCTCTTAGGAAATGAGGCTGAGCAAATTGTCAATATGTCAATAGAAGAGAACTTTGAAACCAATTATATTAATTCTATACGTTTGAGAATAATTATGAGGAAGTATAGGAATAGTTGTTGTTAAATTTATAAATTTGGGGAAGACAAGGTTCAAATGCATCTAACAGAAACTCACAAAAGAGTTTTCCCTCCCTTGACTTTTTATTTCTTCATCCTTCCCCCTTCTTTTCCAGTCCTGAAGAAGGGTCTCGGTCCAAAACATTGAATGTCAATTCATTTCCATAGATGCTGCCTGACCTGCTGAGTTCCCCTTGCATTTTGTGTGCATTGTTCTGGGAGGGGCTGTTTACAGTTGAAGGTGTGCCAGGAATGTAGGAGACTTTTAAAAGTGTGTTAGAAGGATTTCAGGGCTGGGAAGATTAGGGGCCATGGCTGACCAGGGACATTGAGCAGCTGGTCAGAGAAAAGAAGAAGGAATCAGACTTATTATCTTCAAGGTGGTAAGAAATAGGTTAAACAAAGAAGTGTCAGTGGATATTATTTACTTGGAATCTTAGAGGGCATTTGACAAGGTGGCACACACACAGGTGGGCTTCAGATGGCACAAAAGTTGGTGGCATTGAAAGAGGTTGTCATATGTTACAGTGGGACATTGACAGGATGCAAAGCTGGGCTGAGAAGTAACAAATGGAGTTCAACCCAGAGATTTTTGAAGAGATTCACCTTGTAAGGTCGAATTTGAAAGCAGAATATAGGGTTAATGACAGAATTATTAACAGTGCAGAAGAACAGAGGGACCTTGGGGTCCACATCCATCAATCTCTCAAATTTGCTGCACAAGTTGAGAGGGGTGTTATGAAGGTGTATGGTGTGTTGGCCTTCATTAGCCAGGGGATTGATTTCAGGAACTATGAAGTAATGTTGCAGCTCTCTATAATACAGGTTGGACCACACTTGGTATATTGTGCTCACTTCTGGTTACCACATTTTAGGAAGGATGTAGAAGCTTTAAAGAGGGTCCAGGGTAGATCTACCAGGTTGTTGCCTGGATTAGAGAGCATTCCTTATGAGGAGAGGTTGAGTGAGTTAGGGCTTTTGTCTTTGGAGCAAAGAAGGATGAGATGTAACTTGATTGAGGTGTGCAAGGTGAAAAGAGGCATAGATCGAGTGGATAGGCAAAGACTTTTTCCCAGCGCAGAAATGGCTAATACCAGGGAGAATACTTTTAAAGTGATTGGAGGAAAGTATAGCAGGGATGTCAAAGGTAAGTTTTTATACAGAGAGTGATGTATGCACGAAACAGCTTGCCAGATGTGGGGGTAGAGGCTGATACATTCGGGACATTTAAGAAAATCTTCAGATAGGCACATGAATAATTGAAAACTGGAGGGCTCTGTAGGAGGGAAGAGTTAGATTGATCTTCGGTAGATTTAAAGGTAGGCACAACATCGTGGGCTGAAGGGCCTGTACTGTGTTGTACTGTTCTATGTTCTATTATGATCAATTTGTGTCCCCTTTTTGAAGGAAAGGTATATTGACCTTGGGGAGGATCCATACGAGGTTCACAAGAAGGATCCCAGAAATAAAGGCTGAACATATGAGGAGTGACAGATGTCTCTTTGACTACACTTGATGGCGTCCAGAAAGATGAGGGAGGACCTCATTGAAACCAACCAGATAATAAAGGCCTGGATGCAACAGATGTGGGGAAGATTTTTCCATTATTAGGAGAACCTCAGAATTAATGGGTGTCCCTTTAAAACTGAGACGAGGAGGAATTTCTTCAGGCAGAGTGTAGCGAAGCTGTGGAATTCATTGGCACAGAGATGGTATATGTCAGTGATAATAAACCTGATTCATTCTATTATTGTGGCACATACGTTGACTTTATACACAATGTCATGCTTCCATTCACAGCAAACAAGTTTTCCCTCGAAAATGGATTTTTTTTCTCACCAGAGAAAACTGGAATGCATTTTGCTTTTAGTTTGTAATAGAACCTTTCAATATGGATGGAAGATTCTAAGTTACTGATGAAACGTCATGATTGTTTCACCAAAAAAGACATGTTATGACACAACTAATCTAATGGTTTAATAAAGGACAATACTGCTGGAAATATGCATCAAGTCAGGCTGCATCTGTGAGCCAGATCTTGCTCAGTGCTTACTGTTGGCCAAGGGATAATCCCATACTGGAACCTGTCTTTTTGCAGCAACTTTATGAAATGCACTGTTGGAGACTTCTCTCCCATGAAGTTCGAAGGCCAGTAGTTCGAAAGGCCAGCGATGTGGACATGGGACAAAAAAACGTTCGGAGTCCAGGCTGCCACTTCGCATTTGAAGGCCAGCAATGTGGATATGGGGACAAAGGACATTCGTGGTTGTCAGCCTGCCACAAGTTGGTGCATGTCCGTGCAAGCTGGCAGCACAAGAAAAGCATGAGGGTTAGTCAACAATCAAATCCTGAAGGTCAATCAGAAGTCTGAACCTCGTAGCCCAAACGACAAAAGCTGGAGGCCCTGGACCAGCTGGAGTGTGAGTGTGTGTGTCTGTGTGTGTGTGTGTGTGTGTGTGTGTGTGTGTGTGTGTGTGTGTTGTGGAAGAGGAAAGGGACTTGTTTTCCGTTGTTGTTTTGTTGTTTGTTGTTTGTTTTGCTGTTGTTGTCTTGTTGTTTGTTGTGTTCTGCCTTGTGTTGTTTTGCTGAGCGTTGTGGCCATCCTAACTTGGCACTGAAACGTGTGGCAGCATTTGTGGGCTGCTCCCAGCACGTCCCCAGCAGCGCTGTTTGTTAACACACATAACACATTTCACTGTATTTTCCGACATACCCGTGATAAATAAATCTAAAGTTAAATCTAAATCTGAGAAATGCTGTAAAAGGTGACTAGCTCGTGGTGGTGGAAGCTGAGGCTATATCTTCCTGATCATTGGTAGTCACTCATGCTCAAAGATAGTTCAAAGGAATTTAAATGGTTTCAAATAATAATTTAAATAACAAAAAGTAAATAACAACTAGTTTAATAGTTTAATTGAAAACACATCATTAGATGTTAATTAATTAATTACAAAGGTTAATGCTGAGTGAAATAAAGAGAAAAGCATAGTTGGCCTTGTCCTTTTAATGGATGCAGCAACCCTATTCAGATGACTGGTGAGTTTGTTAGAACGGATGGCTTAGTTACATCACAACACTTAATTAACATTCATCATCATCATTATGTGCCATGCCATATGATGTGGGTGATCATGGTCTTTTGACCATGATTGCTTTTGGCAAATTTTTCTACAGAAATGTTTTGCCATTATCATTCTTCTGGGTCGTGTCTTTACAAGACAGGTGACCCCAGCTACTATCAATAATCTTCAGAGATTGTCTTCCTGGCACCAGTGGTTGCATAACCAGGGCATGTGATATGCACCAGCTACTCATATGACCATCCACCACCTGCTCCCTTGGTTTTACGTGACCCTGGTAGGGGGCCTAAGCAGATGCTACACCTTGCCCAAGGGTGACCCGCAGGCTAGCAGAGGGAAGGAGCAGCATACACCTCCTTTGGTACAGATGTATCTCTACCCCACCACTCATTACTTTGCATTAGTTTTATAAGTCTATCCATAAATAACTTAGGTTTGGTGCTTAGTCAGCCATGGCCATCAAAAAGTTGAGAGGCAAGAGGAAGGAAATTCTACTCCTCAGCTCAGTAAACTCGAGAGTTACTGCTGGGCTCAGAAGTAAAACTTCCAGGTGAGATGTCAATAAATACGAATAAGATTTATCATTCATTAATAACCACACTTATCAGGAGGTAGAAACGAGTCCTCAGTCACATGTGCTAAATTGCATGAGAGAAAACTTGCATTGTGTTTTGCTCCATTTGCATTGATTTTGGCTTATTATTGTCCCATGTTCTATGATACAGCAAAAAGCTTCACTTGAATACTGTTTATGCAGATCAAATTATTATACTGTGCGTTGAGTGGAAATAAGATAAAACAACAGCAATGCAGAATAAAGTGTAAAAGCTACAGAGAAAGTGCAGTGCGGGTAAACGATAAAGTGCGAGATAATAACAAGGTAGATTGTGAGATCAGAATCTATCTTATACAAGAAGTCCATGCAAGAGTCTGATAACAGTGGGATAGAAGCTGTTCTTCAGGCTGGTGGTACATGCTTTCATTCTATTGTATCTTGTTCTCAATAGGAGAGGGAATGTCTGATGTGAATGGAGTCTGTGATTATGCATGCTGCTTTATTACTTCACTGAGGCAGTGACAAGTGCAGACAGAGTCCAAAGAGGGGAGGCTAGTTCATAGAAACATAGAAACACAGAAAACCTACAGCACAATACAGGCCCTTCGGCCCACAAAGTCATACCGAACATGTTCCTAACTTAGAAATTACTAGGCTTACCTATAGCCCTCTATTTTACTAAGCTTCACGTACCTATCTAAAAGTCTCTTAAAAGACCCTATCGTATCCGCCTCCACCACTGCTGCCAGCAGCCTATTCCACGCACTCACCACTCTCTGAGTAAAAAACTTACCCCTGACATCTCCTCTGTAGCTACCCCCCAGCACCTTAAACCTGTGTCCTCTTGTGGCAGCCATTTCAGCCCTGGGAAAAAGCCTCTGACTATCCACACGATCAATGCCTCTCAACCTGTGATGTGCTGAACTATATCCACAACTCTCTGCAGTTTCTTAAAGTCACTTGCAGAGCAGTTGGCATAACCAGGTATTATACATCCAGGCAGAATGCTTTCTATAGGGCATCAATAAAAATTAATAGGAGCCACCTTTGTAATTGCAGTGGGTCTTTTACTGGAAATGTTAACTCTGTCTCTCTTTCCACAGATGCTGCTTGAACTGTACTGTATTTCCAGCATTTTCTGATGTTATTTCCATTTCCAGTAGCTGTGTTTTCTTTTATTTTCAATTAACTTTTTGCCTGGACAGGAACAGCTAAGGTAAACAATCCTTCTTACCACAACATTCTCTCTTCCTCCCTCTTCCATCAGGCCGAAGATACAAAAGCCTGAAAGCATGTACCACCATACTCAAGGACACTGTCATAAGACAATTAAATAGTTCCCTTGTACGATAACTTGGATATTTACCTCACAATCTACATCCTTTTCATCTTGCGCCTCATTGTTTACCTGAACTGCACTTTTTCTGTCGTTGTTACATATTATTATATATTATTGTTTTACAATGTTCTACCTGTCCTAGACCCATCATATAAATGCAATTGCAAAGAAAGCATGACAGCGCCTCTACTTCCCCAGGAGTCTGTGGAGATTCGGCATGTCATCAAAAACCTTGGGGAGCTTCTATAGATGTGTGGTGGAAAGTGTGCTGACTGGCTGCATTATGGCCTGGTATGGGAACACCAAAGCCTTTGAGTGGAAAATCCTACAGAAGATAGTGGATTCAGCCCAGTACAGCACAGGTAAAGCCCTAGCAAACACTGAGCACATCTACATGAAATGTTGCCATATCATCCATCATCAAATATCCTCACCACTCAGGCCATGCACTTTTCTCGCTGCTGCGACTAGGTAGAATGTATAAGTCCTCAGGGCTCGCACCACCAGCTCCAAGAATAGGTACTACCTCTCAACCATCAGGCTCTTGAACAAAAGGGGTTAACTATCACTCATTCTTTTTCTAGTGTTCCCACAACCAATGGTCTCACTTTAAAGACTCTTTATCTTGTTATTTCATGCTCTTGTTATTTATTGCTATTTATTTATATTTGCATTTGCACAGTTTGTTGTTCATTGATCCTGTCTACAGTTACTGTTCTATAGATTTGCTAAGTATGCCTGCATGAAAAAGAACTTCAGGGTTGTATGTGGTGACATGTATGTACTCTGACAATAAATTTTACTTTGACTTTACCTCAATGATCTGCTCTGTATGAACAGTATGCAATACAATGTTTAACCCTCTCTTGACCTTTGTGACAAGAATAAGGGTCGTGGTGGAGGGAGTACATTCAGATTGGAGGATTGTGACTAGTGGTGTCCCACAAGGATCGGTTCTGGGACCTCTACTTTTCGTGATTTTTATTAATGACCTGCATGTCGGGGTAGAAGGGTGGGTTGGCAAGTTTGCAGATGACACAAAGGTTGGTGGTGTTGTAGACAGTGCAGAGGATTGTCGAAGATTGCAGAGAGACATTGATAGGATGCAGAAGTGGGCTGAGAAGTGACAGATGGAGTTCAACCCGGAGAAGTGTGAGGTGGTACACTTTGGAAGGACAAACTCCAAGGCAGAGTACAAAGTGAATGGCAGGATACTTGGTAGTGTGGAGGAGCAGAGGGATCTGGGGGTACATGTCCACAGATCCCTGAAAGTTGCCTCACAGGTAGATAGGGTAGTTAAGAAAGCTTATGGGTTGTTAGCTTTCATAAGTCGAGGGATAGAATTTAAGAGTTACAGGGTAATGATGCAGCTCTATAAAACTCTGGTTAGGCCACACTTGGAGTACTGTGTCCGGTTCTGGTCACCTCACTATAGGAAGGATGTGGAAGCATTGAAAACGGTACAGAGGAGATTTACCAGGATGCTGCCTGGTTTAGAGCGTATGCATTATGATCAAAGATTAATGGAGCTAGGGCTTTACTCTTTGGAGAGAAGGAGAATGAGAGGAGACATGATAGAGGTATACAAGATATTAAGAGGAATAGATAGAGTGGACAGCCAGTGCCTCTTCCCCAGGGCACCACTGCTCAATACAAGAGGACATGGCTTTAAGGTAAGGGGTGGGAAGTTCAAGGGGGATATTAGAGGAAGGTTTTTTGAGAGTGGTTGGTGTGTGGAATGCACTGCCTGAGTCAGCAGTGGAGGCAGATACACTAGTGAAATTTAAGAGACTACTAGACAGGTATATGGAGGAATTTAATTTTGGGGGGTTATATGGGAAGGCAGAGTTTAAGAGTCGGCACAACATTGTGGATCAAAGGGCCTGTACTGTGCTGTACTATTCTATGTTCTATGTTCCAAACCAATTCCATTGCCAATACAAAGATGGTTAAATTCCCTTACATAGAAGGATCAATGTATGTTCTGCTGGCAGTGTTAGTGAACTGTCAACTACGCCCAATGATTTGTGCTAATTGGTGTTGCCATAAAATACTTGGTTGACAGTATACCTTTGGTTGGTCCCAAAGCCAAAAGAGATAAACTTCTTGATAAACTTGGCTCCACTTGTAAAATCGGAAGTAATAAGCCTGGCTGTTATCTTTGATTTAGATTTGATCTTAAATCCCACATTTTTAAAAAAGTGACCAGAGCAAAATTTCTACACTTTTTAAGAAATATTGCAAAGGTACACCCATTTCTCTCATGTAATGATGCTGAAAAACTGACTCACGCCTTTATATCGAATAGACTAGATTACTGCAATGCACTTTTTACTGGCCTTCCAAATCAATCTATTGACAAATTTCAATTTAATCAGAATGTCGCTGCTAGACTTTTTACCAAAACCAGGATAAGGGAACGTATCACTCCCATACTAGCTACTCTGCAATGGCTTTCTGTATCTTTTAGAATTGATTTTAAAGTTCTCTTACTTGTTTTTAAAGCTCTAAATGGTCTGAGACTGGAGTACACCACAGAAACATTTTCATTTTATAATCTTGCTCAACTTCACAAATCTTCATCCACTAGTATTTTAAATTTAAACAATCTCCCTCAAAAGATAATTGGCGGGTCAGCTTTTTTGAACTATGCACCTAAACTGTAGAACTCAATAGCTAAAACTATAAGGGATGCAGACTCAGTTGAGACTTTTAAACACCAGCTCAGAACCTCACTAACATCTTTTTGTCTTTCACTTTCGTGTTTATTTTTGATATTATTTTATTTCATGTTTGTACATTTCTCCCATTGTAACACACTTTAAACTACATCGTCTGTATGAAAAGTGCTCTGTCAATAAAGTTATCATTATTACTATCATGAGTTTGGGAACAGCAGTCATGGTTGCTGAGAGATCACAATAAAACTCAGACTGAATGGAGTCAATATTAAGTTGGGAATGCAAATTAGAAAGTGATAGATTCCACTTTCGAAGCAGAAAACTGGACTCGCCTTGTTTTGGATATCATGAGTGTACATTTGTTTATGCTATGTAGCTGGATGTGATCCAGGGAACATACCCCAGGCACATTACAATTATGCTTGTTTTCTGTAATTTAATTTAACACTTTGAGCATGTTCCAAATCTACCACTTCTTGCCATACCCTGGCTCTTTACCTTTTATCCTTAATTTATCAGTTTCTGTCATTAGCTTAGTACCTTCGACAGCCCCGGGCTTTCAGTTAGCTGTTCATTGCCAATATCTTTAGCCTTAATTATTAAGTAGTCTCTCTGGCAGTGATAGCGGTCTTGTAGTTTCCAGACTGACGCTTGCTGTTTGAAGTAGTCATCGCCTTTAGTGGAAGGTTTCAGATGGCAGGCAGTGAGGTATGAACAATTCTTCAGGGTTAAATGAGTTGCCTACCGTACCCTTCAAAACACTGTCAGCCAATTATCAAAGGCCTTCCCTCAGTCACACCCATGTTAATAGGACCAAAAAAACATGGCTGCCGAGGATTTATGAGTCAGATGTAAATGCACGTAATGAGCCACAAGGGAGGGTTGAGTATCAGGGGAAAATCAACCATTTAGCAACAGCAGTATACAACAGGATCAGCTTTCAGTTTTCAGGTCTACAGCGATGTTATGCACAAAGAAAGAGAGGGCCCTAGAGGGCCCTTTACAGGGTTTCTTTGAAGTAAAAACCTAAAGCTATAGTTGTTATTTATTTTAAAAACACTTGGGCTGGGTATGGCTGTTGTGTTACACTGTGTCTGCATTCGTACTGCACATAGATTTGATTTTCATACCAGGATGCTTAATGAATTTGTTTCTAAGATGAACACCTACATCAGAGTGCAATGCATAATAATGACTGTCACAGTAGCATAGCTGTCGGAGTGATGCTGAGCAATGGGGTTCAGATTTCAATCCCAGCATCCTCTATAAGGAGTTTGTATGTCCTTCCCGGGAGCACGTGGGTTTCTTCTGCGTGCTCTGGTATCCTCCCACAATCTAAAGACATTCTGGTTAGTAAGTTAATTGGTCATTGTAAATTCCCCTGCGATTAGGCTAGGGTTAAAGAGATGGATTGCTGGGCAGAGTGGCTTATTGGGCTGGAAGAGCTTGTTCCTCGTGGCACCTCTAAATAAATAAACAAACAAACCAATTGGAGAGGTGCTTACCCACCTTAAGGAAATGCAAAGGTAAAAAGACCCTGTAGGGAGTCATACACAGCAGCCAGATTTTGGGGTACAAATTATAATAAGAGAAAGTAAAGGCATGTAAAAAGGGCAATGTTATGATAGTCATGCTGGATTTCAACACGCAGGTAAATTGGGAAAATCAGGTTAATGTTGGATCCCAACAGAAGGTATTAGCAGAATGCCTATAAGATAGCTTTTTAGAGTAGCTTTTTGAGACCATTAGAGAAAAGGCAATTCTGGATTGGATGTTGTGTAATGAAACAGATTTGATTAGGAAGCTTAAGGTAAGGGAACACTTAGGAGACAATTATCATAATATGATAGAATTCACCCTGCAATTTGAGAAAGTGAAACTAAAATAAGATGTATCAGTTCCAAAGAAGAAGCATGCTAGAGTGAGTTTGAGACAGCTGTAGCTGACAAGAGAATTCAAAAACAGCATAATAGCAGAAGAGAGGGCATGCAATATATCAAAAAATAGTGGGAAGCTAGAGAATCGAGAAGCTTTTAAAAACAAACAAAAGGCAACTAAAAAAGCCATAAGGAGAGAAAAGATGAAATATGAAGGTAAGCTAGCCATTAATATTAAAGAAGATACCCAAAGTATTTTTCAGATATATAAAGAGTAGAAGAGAAACAATAGTGGATATCAAACCACCGGAAAATGACACTGGAGAGGTAGTAGTGGAGAACAAAGAAATGATGGGCAAACTAAATAAGTGTTTTGAGTTAATCTTCACTGTGGAAGACAACAGCAGTAAGACAGAAGTTCAAAAGTGTCAGTGGGCAGAAGTAAGTGTAGTTGCTATGACTAAAGAGAAGGTGCTTGGGAAGCTGAAAGGTCTGAAGGTAGATAAGTCAGTTGGACCAGATGGACTACATCCCAGGGTTCTGAAAGAGGTAGTTAAGAGATTGTGGAGACATTAGTAGTGATCTTTCAACAATTACTAGATTCTGGAATGGCTCTGGAGAAGTGGACAAGCACAATGTCACTCTACTCTTTGAGAAGAGATGAAGGAAAAAAAAACAGGAAATTATAGACCAGTTGACAACATATTAATTATTATTATTAAGGATTATTGTTCATTATTAAGGATGAGGTTTCAAGATTTTTGGAGGCACACGGCAAAATGGGCCAAAGTCAGAATGGTTTCCTTCAGGGGAAATCTTGCCTGACAAATTTGTTGGAATTCTCTGTGGTATTAACAGGCAGGATAGACAAAGGAGAGTCAGCAGATGCGGTCAGCTTGGATTTTCAGAAGGCCTTTGACCAGATGCTGCACATGAAGCTGCTAAACAATGTAACAGCCTATGGTATTACAGGAAGGATACTAGTATGGAAAGCAGATTGCCTAGTAGAAGCAAATAATGTGAATAAAGAGAGCCTTTTCTTATTAGCTGCTGATGACTAGTGGTATTCCACAGGGGTCTGTGTTGGATCTGCTAATTTCCACATTATCTGTTTATCATCTAGATGACAGAATAGATGGCCTTATGGCCAAGTTTGCAGATGATAGAAGGATACATCGAGGGGTATGTAGTGTTGAGGAAGCAGGGAGTCTGCAGAAGGACTTGGACAGATTAGGAGAATTGATAAAGAAGTAGCAGATAGAATACAGTATATGGGACTGTATGCTTCTGCACTTTGGTAGAAGGAGTAAAAGTGTAGACTATCTTCTTAAAGGGGAGTGAATTCAGAAATTGAAGGTACAAAAGGACTTGGTGCAGGGTTCCCTAAATGTTAACTTGCATGTTGAATTGGTTGTAAGGATTGTAAATGCAATGTTATTCATTTCAGTTGGACTAGAATATAAAACCAAGGATATAATGCTGAGGTTTTATAAGGCATTGGTCAGATCATATTTGGAGTATTGTAAACAATTTTGGGCCGCATATCTAAGAAATAAATGCTGGCAGTAGAGAGGGGCCAGAGGAGCCTCACGAGAATGATTCTGGGAATGACAGAGATAATGTATGAGGCATATTAAATGGCTCTAGTCTGTACTCATTGAAGTTTAGAAGAATAAGGGGGGGATCTAATTGAAATCTACCAAATATTGAAAGGCTTAGATTGAATAGATGCGGAGAGGATGTTTCCACTGGGGGAGAGTCTTGGACCAGGGAGCACAGACTCAAGCAGAAAGATGTCCCTTTAGAACAGAGATGAGAAAGAATTTCATTAGACAGGGGCGTTGAATCCGGAAAATACATTGCCAGATATGGCTGTTGATGCCAAGTCATTGGGTATATTTAAAGCAGAGATTGATTAGTGAGGCTGTGTCAAGTTATGGAGAGAAGGTAGGAAAATAGGCTTGAGAAGGAAAATAAATAAGCCATGACGCCATACCAAATCTCCTCAAACTGCTAATGAAGTATAGCTGTTAGCGTGCTTTCACATTCCATCAATATGTTGGACCCATGGTAGATCCTCAGAGATATTGACACCCAGGAACTTGAAATTGCTCACCCTTTCCACCGCTAATCCCTTGATGATGACTGGTGTGTGTTCCCTCAACTTCCCCTTCCTGAAGCTCATAATCGATTCCTTAATCTTTCTGACGTTGAGTGCAAGGTTGCTGTTGTGACATTACTCAACAGCCGATCAATCTTTCTCCTGTCTTCCTCCTCGTTGCCATGTTGCATCAATATGTTGGACTCAGGATATATCCTCTGAGGCAGGAGAGGCGGAATTCAAACCAGGCTGAAGCACAGGGGGATGTGGCCTCCTCTGCGTACCATCTTGTTGGTAAAAATACAGTCACTTGAAAATAAGATTGATGATCTCAGGGCAAGGCTGCGGTATCAGAGGCAGATGAGGCAGATCTCAATTGTTTGTTGCATTGAGACTCGGTTAACGGCGAACATGTCGGACGCAGCTATCCAACCAGAGGGTTTTTTCGATTTTCAGAATGGATCAACCTCGAATACTGGTAAGAAAAAAAGGTGGCTTTTTAGTCGAATCTTGTTGGTGCACAGATATTGGGGTTATGTTGACTTTCTGTTCCCCTGACTTAGAACAACTAACGATTAAATGTAGACCATTCTACTTGCCTCGACAGTTTTCATCCGTGATCCTGATTGTAGTTTACATACCACCAACGGCCGATTATAAGCAAGTACTTGCAAAACTGTATGATGCTGTCTGTAAACAAGAATTAGTCCATCCCGACACATTTCAAATTATAGTTGGAAACTTTAACCAGACCTGTTTGAAGAAAACCTTGTCCTATTATTACCAGCATGTAACCTGTTGCATCAGAGGTCCCCACACACTAGACCACTGATACACTACGATAAGGGATGCCTAACATTCCTTCCCGAGATCATATTTTGGCAAGTTGCATCCTTTGGCTGTACTCCTACTACCTGCATACAGACAGAGCTTATAGAGCAAGGCTCCAGAGATCAAGACAACTAAGAGGTTGTGGAATGGTTACAGGATTGCCCTGAGTCAGTGGACTGATCTGTGTTCAAGGACTCATCTGAGGACCTGAATGACTACACCAGGGTCATTACAGACTTTATTAAAACAGCTGTGGATGATTGTGCCCCTACAGAATCATTCAGGGTTTTTCCCAGCCAATGGATGAACAATGAATTCCATAATCTGCTGAGGGCCGCATCAGAGGCATTCAAGTCTGGAGTTCAAAAATGCTACAAGAGGTGCAGGTATGATGTCCAGAACGCCATTTCTCAGATAAAGTGGAGATTCTGGACTAGACTGGAATCAATGAGGGATGCTCAAAAGTTTGACTGCCATAACCTCCTATGAAGTTAAATCTTGTGACATAGGGGACAGTAGAGCTTCACTTCCGGATGAGCTCAGTGTCTTCTATGTTTGCTTTGATCATCAGAACAGGAAGGAGCCATTGCACACCCCATGTGTCCCAATGACATACGGGCTGCCTTGAAGAGATTGAATCCAAGGAAAGCATTCAGTTCAGAAAGAGTACCTGGCCAAGTACTAAAGACCTGTGCTGTCCAATGTCAGTTGTATTCATGGATATCTTTAACTTCTCAGTCTGGGGGTGTGTGGTACCCACCTGATTCAAGCAGGCTTCATATACCGGTGCCCAAGAAGAGCGTGGTAACTTGTGTAAATGACTATTGCCAGTGGCACATCCATTCACAGTGATGAAGTGTTTTGAGAGGCTGGTGCTGAAGCATACCAGCTCCTGTCTGAATAGCGACTTGGATCTGCTGTATCGAAACAACGGGTCTACAGCAGAGGCCATTTCGTTGGCTCTTCACACAACTCTTGAGCATCTGAAGAGCAAAGGTACGTACATCAGGATGCTCTTTATTGATTACAGCTCAGCATTTAACACCATCATCCTCTCAAAACTAATTAGTGAAGTCCAAGAATTGGGCCTCAGTACCTACTTATGCAATTGGATCCTGGGTTTCCTCACTGAAGACCCCAAAATCATCTCCTCCACAATCTCCATCAGCACAAGAGCACGATAGTGGTGTGTACTTAGTCCTCTGATCTACCAGTGATTGTGTGTCTAAGTACAGCTCCAACACCATATACAAGTTTGCTGATGACATCACTATTGCGGGCTGTATCAAAGGGAGTGATGAATCAGTGTATGGCGGGGTGGTGGGAGATTGGAAACTTGGCTCAGTGGTGTAATAACAACAACTTCTCACTCAGTCTCAGTAAGACCAAGGAACTGATTGTAGACTTCAGGAGAAGGAAACCAGGGGTCCATGAGCCAGTAATCATCGGAGGGTCAGGGCTGGAGAGGGTCAGTAACTTTAAATTCCTGGGTGTCACTACCTCAGAGAACCTGTCCAGGACACGTCATATAAACATGATTGGGAAGAAAGCATGACAGTCCCTCTGCTTCCTCAGGAGTCTGCAGAGGCTTGGCATGTTGTTGAAAACCTTGGCAAACTTCTGTAGGTATGTGGTGGAAAGAGTGCTGACTGGCTGCATTACAGCCTGGTACGGGAACACCAATGCCTTTGAGCGGGAAATTCTACAAAAAGTAGTGGATTCAGCCCAGTACATCACAGGTAAAACCCTCCCAACCACTAAGCACATGGAACATTGCAGTAGAAAGGTAGCACCCATCATCAAAAATTCTCACCAATCAGGCCATGTTCTTTGCTCACTGCTGTCATCAGGTAGAAAGCACAGGTGCCTCAGGACTTGTACCACCAGGTTCAAGAGCTGTTACTACCCCTCAACTATCAGGCTCTTGAACAAAAAGGAATAGCTACACTCATTTAACACCTCATTTAGGACTCTGATTTATTGTTATTTCGTACTCGTTATTTATTGCTATTTATTTATTCCTCTGGAGGGGAAGGACCTGAATCCTTGGCTTTTCCTGTTGCTTGGCGGCCAGGGCCGGGGCCGAAGCGCTCAGCAAAGATGGTGCTCGGCGCTCGGTGCTCGGTTTCGGAGGGTTTGGTCGGAGGCTCGAAGTTTTCGGATGGACTCAGAGTCGGCTGTGGCCGGGTGCTTCCAGGGTGCTGCATCGGCAAGTTTGCGGCACTGGAGGTCCATGGCAGGGAGAGTTTTTCTTCTTTCTATGATCTGCGTGAGATGATGGGGCTATTGGGACTTTGAGACTTTTTTTTACCGTGCCCATGGTCTGTTCTTTATCAAATTACGGTATTGCTTTGCACTGTTGTAACAATATGTTATAATTATGTGGTTTTGTCAGTTTTAGTCTTGTTCTGTCTTGTGTTTCTGTGATATCATACTGGAGGAACATTGTATCATTTCTTAATGCATGCATTGCTAAATGACAATAAACGAGGACTGAGTGTCCTCATAATCTAATCTAATATCTAATATCTAATAGTGTTAATAGGGAGACACCATCACCTGTTTTTATTAACAGTTCTGACCCTGCACAACATTTTGAGGAAGGCACATGGACACACTGGGGATAACATAAGTTATAAATTTCTACAGACATAATATTGCACTCTTTATTTGTTTTTTTTAATTGTAAGTCATAGCTATCTTTTCTGTTTTGCACTGTACTGCTACCACAAAACAACAAACAAGCATATATAAGACAGAAAAGATTTAAAACATCTTAAAGTTGCCACAATAGTGTAGCGGTTAGCGTGACCCTGTTACAGCTTGCAGTATTCCCAAGTACAGAGTTCAATTCCAGCACTGTTCAGTAAGGAGTTTGTACGTTCTCCTCATGGAATGTGTGGATTTTTCCTGGGTGTTCCAGTTTCCTCCCACAGTCTAAAGACATTCCAGTTTTGCCATCAGCTCTGTAGATTATGGCGCCAAGGACTTTTAGGATATTGGATCAATCGGCAATCTGTCCTCATAGAAACATTGAAACATAGAAAATCTACAGCACAATACAGGCCCTTCGGCCCACAATGCTGTGCCGAACATGTATTTACTTAAAAAATTACCTCAGGTTACCCATACCTATTTTTCTAAGCTCCATGTACCTATCCAGGAGTCTCTTAAAAGACCTTATCATTTCCGCCTCCACCACCATCGCCGGCAGCCCATTCCATGCACTCACCACTCTCTGCGTAAAAAGCATACCCGTGACATCTCCTCTGTACCTACTTCCAAGCACCTTAAGAACTGGGCCCTCTTGTGTTAGCCACCTCAGCCCTGGGAAAAAGCCTCCGACTAACCACACGATCAATGCCTCTCATCATCTTATACACCTCTATCAGGTCACCCTTCATCGATTGATGAAGGCCAATGCACTGTATCTCTTCTTAACCACAGAGTCAACCTGCGCAGCAGCTTTGAGTGTCCTATGGACTCAGACCCCAAGATCTCTCAGATCCTCCACACTGCCAAGAGTCTTACCATTAATACTATATTCTGTCTTCAAATTTGGTCCTGTATAGCTGTAACACTACCTCTCGGCTCTTGAACTCAATCTCATGGTTGATGAAGGCCAATGCACTGTTTGCCTTCTTAAACATACAGTCCACCTGAATGTCTATGATTACTCAGGGGAATGGCAATTTACCAGAAAGCTACAATCTTCACTCAAGAAAACAGTGTTCAATCTACCACCTCTGAATCCACCCACCAGAGGCTTTGCTACTGATAACCTAGACTATGATTACTCATGCAGATATGTGTTGGATTAGACTGTTTAATTACTATTTTTGTTGCAGCTTAACAATTAATTACCTGCTTGTATTTTATAAAACTACTCGTATACATGTAACTGCTTGGTATGTTCCCTACAGGTCACAGTATGTATATGCAATTGTTCAACATATCCTCTAGTGGTTACATTTGTATTATTCTGGAAGCTTCTCGGGTGTTCCATTATTTGAACAGGGGCCAACTGGGATCGGTTAACAAATTTAAATGGAATGTTTCTTGTCTATGGGGGATAAGAAGGGTTGACCATATTGGTCCACCATTTTTTTAGTCTCTCTGTTCTGAACTGCTAGACTTCTCCATCTCTACATTTCCAATTCTCTTTTCCCTCTTTGCCTTAATAAAACAATTGCAAAGCAACAAGTTTTGTGCTTATTTCCTGACTTCCAAAAGAACATTAGATTAAAAACAGTTTGTAACTTCAAAACATTAAGCTAAAAAGGGAGACGTGCGGAGTCTAGGATTGCAGGTCTGACTTCAGCTTTTACTTTAAGCACGATGCGCACGTATCACGAATGGTAGTGTGATGATGTACGCAATTCATGTTTATTTTACATACTGTATTTAAACAAACATGAATACTTCACTAAACAATATATATACAAAATTACACAAATACTGTTGAAATGTCAAATACACAACACATCAGAATTCAACAAATTACACAGTCTTTTAGATCTAGAGTTCCTTCAAGTCATTCTCCTGGGTCAAAAGTAGTCACCTCCAATAAAAGCCAGCAACCTTTAAACAATATTCAGCTGTCACCAGAATAGCACTCTGTTGATGCCTTGGACAGCCAAAGGTATACAGAAGACAGGGGCCATGGGAACAGTTACTCGGCTTCTGAATGTGATAAGCTTTCATTTAGAAATATGATTTGGAAAATTTATTTTGAGGTGACTTTGTGTGTTATGGCTAAATGACAACCTTTATAATCAGGTGACAGAGGCAAGGTCAGTGAGAACTTCTGGTGAATTGGAACTGGGATTAGAATTGGTTTGTTGTTTTCATAGGCACCAAGATACAGTGAAAAGCTTGTCTTGCATACTGATCACATAGATCAAATCATTACAAAGTCCATTAAAGTAGAACAAGCTAAAACAATAACAGAATGCTGAAATGAATTATGAATGAGGTGTTAAGGTAATTATTACGTTGCACACTCGGTTAAGTTCATTATGGAAAGTCCAAATAGACAGAGGCGGGCCTAACTTGTCTTAATACTTTCCACTCTTCTCTCCATGATTTTAGTGTCCCTCTTCCTTACCCGCTCATTGTGCAACTGACAGTAAGGGCTTTCTCATCGCCACAGTGAGATCTTGTTCCATACTGCAATTCTCCTCCAAAAATTCTCTGTCAGAGGAATCACCTTTGCACTAACCCCAATGCACGTGGCTGTTATGTTTTGTAACTTCAAAATATTAAACTAATTCAAAGGAAGACACAGGAGTCTGAAATGCAGGTCTCACTTCGAGTTTACTTTATGTGAGGCGCACAAGTATCACATGGTAGCCTGATGACATATGCAGTGCACATATTTATGCATATAATCCATA
Source organism: Mobula hypostoma (assembly GCF_963921235.1). NCBI lineage: Eukaryota > Metazoa > Chordata > Chondrichthyes > Myliobatiformes > Myliobatidae > Mobula > Mobula hypostoma. The sequence goes on along the minus strand of NC_086101.1, from coordinate 80,094,836 downwards.
ATCAATTATTTAAAGGAACAACAATGATTAATCAAATATATATAGATACAGGATTACTCAAATATTATTTAATATTAAATACACAACAGTGGCAGCATGACGTAATTTGCATGTAGCATTGAATTTTTAGGTCAAATTACACAATACCATAAAAGTTAGCACAATCACTTTACAGCACCAGCAACCACTAAATGGGTTTAATTCCTGCTGCTGTCTGTAAGGAGTTTGTATGTTCTGCCTGTAGCGGTGTGGGTTTCCTCCGGGTGCTCCAGTTTACATCCACATTCCAAATTTGTATGGTTAGGGTTTGGATTAGGGAGTTGTGGGCATGCTATGTCAGTGCCAAAACTTGGTGACTCTTGTAGGCTTCCCTCAGCGCAATCCTCATTGACACAAGAAGAAGCATTTTTTCAAAGTATGCTTCACAGTATGTACATATGATAAATAAAGCTAATCTTTAAATTATGAATAAATTTACCCTTAGCACACAGTGGCCAAACAATGGTTAGTACTCTTTGTTTAATTGTAGCTGTCACTCCCGTAAGACAGAGGAGCAGAATTAAGTCTTCAAGCCCATTGAGTTTGCTCTGCCATTCCAACATGGCTGGTTTATTATCTTCCTCAACCCTGTTCTCCTGCGAACGAAGTCACTTGGTTGCTGCCAGCACACCAGACAATGACATGTGTATCCATGGTAATTCACAAGCTGACCCAAGGGAGCAGAGTCTTTCTTGGTTCCAGTACAGAGCAGTGGTAACAAATCAGGCTCAGAAAGCAAGATGTGGACAGTTAATGGAACTTTGTGCTACAAGAAATCCTACAGTCTCAGAGAATTCATATACATAAGACCATAAGATACAGGAGGAGAATTAGGCCATTTGGCCCATTGAGTCTGTTCCACCATTTCATCATGGCTGATCCATTTCCCTCTCAGCCCCAGTCTCCTGTCTTCTCCCTGTAACCCTTCATGCCCTGCCTAATCAAGAATCTATCAACTTCTGCCTTAAGTATACTCAATGACTTGGCCTCCACAGCCACCTGTGGCAACAAATCCCACAGATTCACCTCTTTCTGACTAAGGAAATTCTTTCTCATCTTCTTTCTAAAAGGATGCCCCTCTGTTCAGAGGTTGTGCCCTCTGGTCTTAGACCACCACTACAGGAAACATCCTCTCCACATCCACTCTGTCGAGGCTTTTCAACAATCAATAGGATAAAGGAAGTCCCCCCTCACTCATGGAAGAATACAGCGCAAAATGGGCCCTTTGACCCTTGATGTTGTACTGACCTATTAACCTACCACACGAAAAATGAGCAAGATACACTCTGCCCATCAAAAGATCATGAGACATAACAAGCACTGCATAATAAAGTTTGTCAAGTCAAGTCAAGTGAAGTTTATATTCATTTAACTATATACATGTATATAACGTATATAACCATATAATGTAAATAGAAATGAGACAATGTTTCTTCAAACCAAGGTGTAACGCATATAACACATTATAACTTATGAAGTTAAGGGTAAAATCTACAGATGAATCACACATAAATAACAAATTAAAATACATTAATATTAAATATTGTAAGCTACGGAACAGATTAACCAGTGACACTTCGAATACAGTGCGGCCAGGAGTTCAGAAGCCTAATGACCTGGGAGATGTTTCTTATCCTGACTGTTCTTGTTTACATGCATTGTAGTCTCCTGCCTGATGATAGAAAGTCAAAGAGGATGCTAGATGGATGGGCAAGAGATCCCTGTGGTTTGATGCACGATTAATCCCATATCAGATGGAGATGCAACTTGTCAGGATGCTCTCAGTGGTGCTCCTGCAAAATACAGTTAAGATGGGCGTGGGGGAAATGGATGAGAGCCTTGTTTGCCTCAATCTTCTTAGAAAGTGGAGGGACTGCTGTGTCTTCTTATTCAAGGAGGTGACATTAAGGGACCAGGTGAGGTCATCTGTGATGTGAACTCCCAGGACCTTGGTGCACTTAACTCTCTGTACGGAGGAGCCATGTATTGGCAGAGAAGAATGGTTCGTCTGCGCCTTTCAGAGGTCCACAATCATTTCCTTTATCTTCTCATGTCCAATCCCCTATGAGAAATCATCTTGAAACAATTGCCCCTAACTCATTCCTTGCTGTGTTCTGAAATTGCAGGAATGACTACGCAACATGACAGATTTCAATAGGAGTACAAGTACTTACTGGTCAGCAGGATCAGTGTTGGGCTGCTGAGCCTGTTGAAAGCAGAGATAAATATGCCTTGAATATCCTATAAATTCTACTATTGAGGTCCTAACAGCCACCTCAGCTTCTCCATGTCTTGCAACCTCCAGGGCACAGGCCTGGGCAAGATTGTGTGGAAGACCGGCAGTTGCCCATGCAGCGTCTCCCCTCTCCACAACACCAATGTTGTCCAAGGGAAGGGCAAGGGCCGATACAGCTTGGCACCAGTGTCGTCGCAGGAGTTGTCAGAACAAGGTTGAAAGCAACGTTGGACTACCTTAGGGACTCCAGCTCTGGATTTGAGACCATTTAGTAAGTAGTTGATTTATCACAAGTTTGTCTTCTTTTGCACATTGGTTGTTTGTCAGTCTTTATTTGTGTGTAGTTCTTCATTGATTCTATTGTATTTCTCTGTTCTATTGTGAATGACCAAAAGAAAATGAATCTCAAGATAGTATATGGTGACATGTACCTACAGTCCTGTGATAATAAATCTACTTTGAACTTTGAATAAGAGACCGCAGATGCTGGAATCTGGGGCAAAAGCAAACGACTGGAAGAACTCAGAGTCATAGATCATTACAGCAGAGAAACAGGCCCTTCAGCCCATATTGTCCATGCCAAACTATTAATCTGCCTAGTCCCATCGATCTGCATACACGCAATAGCCCTCCATGCCCCTCCCATGCATGCACCTATCCAAATTTCTGTTAAGTGTTTAAATTAAACCCGCCACCACCACTTCTACTGGCAGATCGTTCCAAACCCTCCCACTCTCTGAGTGAAGAAGATCCCTCTCATTTTCCCCTTAAACATTTCATCTTCCGCCCTTAACCTATGACCCCTAGTTGTAGTCTCACTTAACCTCAGTGGGAAAAGCCTGCCTGCATTTACCTTATCTACCTGTCTGTCTAGGTACCACATCCGATGCGGACTTTGGTGACCATAGTTTTCCATATAGATCTATCCTTTGTTTTTGGATGACTTCCATTTCCTCGATGTGTAGCCAC